>NC_133135.1:95367426-95977426 GCF_048418815.1 Hemitrygon akajei
AAGTGCTAATAAGTCCCCTCCTTTACTCCCATGATTGTGTCACCACCCACAGCTCTAATCTGCCAATTTAAATTTGCTGACGACACTACTTTGATTGGCCTAATCTCAAACAATAACAAGGTGGCCTTTAGGGAAGAAGTCATCTCTGACACAGTGATGTCAAGAAAACAATCTCTCCCTCAATGTCGCAAAACAAAGGAGCTGGTTGTGGATTACAGGAGGAATGAAGATGGGGGTTAGAGGGTAAACAGCTCTAAATTCCTCAGCATCCACATCACCGAGGACCTGATGTGGTCTGTACACACCAGCTGTGTGGTGAAAAGGCACAACAGCGCCTCTTTCACCTCAATGGTTGAGGAAGTTTGGCATGGGACCCCCAAATCCTAAGAACTTTCTACAGGAGCACAATTGAGAGCATCCTAAGTGGCTGCATCACTGCATGGTATGGGAACTGTAACTCCCTTAGTCACAGGATTCTGCAGAGTGTGGTGCGGACAGCCCAGTGACTCTGTAGTTGTGAACTTCCCATGATTCAGGACATTTACAAAGACAGGTGTGTAAAAAGGTGTGTAGGGTCATTGGAGACCCGAGTTACCCCACCCACAATCTATTCCAGCTTCTACCATCTGGGAAACGGTATTACAGCATAAAAGCCAGGACCAACGGGCTCCGGGACAGCTTCTTCCATTGGGCCATCAGACTGATTAACTCATGCTGATTTGAGTATATTCTATGTTACATTGACTGAGAACAATTGAAAATAGAAATTTATTATAAATTACTATGATTGCACATTACACATTTAGACGGAGACGTAACGTGAAGATTTTTACTCCTCATGTATGTGAAGGATGTAAGAAATAAAAGTCAATTGAATTCAATAATGATTCTGATTCTGATATGCATCTCTATTGGTCACGGGGGTGGGTGATTGAGGGCATCATAGTTGGGAGAAGGGAAAGGGAGTGGGAAGCACCAGAGGGACATTCTGTAATGATCAATAACGCGAACACCTTGCCTGGTGTTTCAGGGGTGGATGTGTCTGCATCCAAGCCGCCCTGTGCCCTTGGCACTCCTTCCCAGCCCTCTGCCCCACACCCCTCCCACGCCACTCCACCCTTACCATTCCCAACATTTTTTGCTCCTGGCAGATTTATAAACTCACACTCCGCTTCGCATTGACAAATGCACTACTATGCAAAAGTCTTAGGCGCCCCAGCTATATATGCCTAAGACTTTTGCACGGTACTGTATGTCCTCTAGTAGTTAAGCATTCTGTACAGCCCTTACTATTGATGCTACCTGGGTGTTCTATATTGTTAAATAACTTAAGTTTAGATATGGCTATTATCATTCAAGTTACTGAATCGGCATAAGTCCCTTCGCAGCAGACGGAAGTAAAAAAAAACTGATAACTAGATTGCTATTGAAAGAAAAAAAATTCTGGTTTATTCTTACCTCAGATCATACTGACCATAACACCAGGCCCATAAATATGGTTGTCTCTTAACTATTTTCTCATTTCAGAGGCAGATTGGGATGGACAGTAAATGCTATGGTGGCAGCACCATTGCATCTCATGAACAAATAAGAAAGCATCTCATTTGTCTCTTTCCCAAAGCAAACTAACCTCAGCCAATTATACTATAAATCAATTTCTGCAATACTGTAAACATTTTCATAGATCTTCACCGTAGTTGTACTGTGCAAAAGTCTGAGGTATATATTTTATAGCTAGGGAACTTAAGACTTTATAAATGTAGAGTGAGTTTAAAATCTGGTGGGAGCAAAGGATGTTGGGAATGGTGAGGGTGGAGTGTCATGGATGGAATGTGGGACAGGTGGCAGAGAAGGAGAGTCAGGGGCAGGTGGTGGCGTGAGTGCAGATACACCCAAGCTTGAAACACCAGGCAAGGTCGTTTGATTTCATACAATTGTTTTATTGATCATTACAGAATGTCTTTTTGCTGTTCCCCACTCCCTTCCCCTTCTCCCAACCATGATTTCCATCTGCCTGCCCACTTCCCTCTTTCTCAGTCCACAATAGAGATCCATATCAGAATCAGGTTTTCCATCATTCACATATGCCATGAAATTTGTTTATTTTTGTCACTGCAACAGTACAGTGCAATATGAAAAATTACTACAGTACTATGCAAATGTCTTAAGCACCCTAGCTATATACAGTAGTGCTAGAAAGTTTGTGAACCCTGTATAATTTTCTGTACTTCTGCATAAGTATGACCTAAAATGTGATCAGATCTTCACAAAAGTCCAAAAACTAGATAAAGAGAAGCCAATTATACTTTGTATACAAAACATTATACTTGTTCATTTAGTTATTGAGAAAAATGACCCAATATTACATGTATGTGTTGAAAAAAGTACGTGAACTTTTGCTTTCAGTAACTGGTGTGATCCCGTTGTAGGGCAATAACTTCAAACGTTTCCAGTAACTGTTGATCAGTCATGCACATTGGCTTGGGGGAATTTTAGACCATTCTTCCTTACAAAACTGCTTCAACTCTGGGATGATGGTAGGCTTCTTTGCATAAACTTCTTGCTTCAGGTCCTTCCACAATATTTCTATAAGATTAAGGTCAGGACTTTGGTTTAGCCTTCCAAGTTATAAATTTTCTTCTTCTTAAACCATTCTGTTGCTTATTCACTCTTGTCTTTTGGATTATTGTCTTGTTGCATTATCCAACTTCTATTACACTTCAGGTGACGGACTGCTACCCTGACATTCTCCTGTAAAGTGTCTTGATACAATTTTGAATTCATTGTCCCCTCAATGATTGCAAGCTGTCCAGGCCCTGAGGCAGCAAAGCAGCTCCAAACCATGTTGCTCCTTCCACCACGTTTCACATTTGGGATGAGGTTTTGGTGTTGTTGTGCAGTGCTTTTTTCCCTCCAAACATAGCAATGTGCATTTCTGCCAAAAAGTTCAACTTCTGTTTCATATGTACACAGAACATTGTCCCAGAAGCATTATAGAATATCCAGGTAGTCTTTTGCAAACTTCAGATATGCAGCAATATTTTTTTTTCCAAGAGCAGTGGTTTCCTCTGTTGTGTCCTTCCATGAACACTAGTCATATTAAGTGTTTTTCTTATAGTGAATGCACAAACAGAGACTTTAGTAAGTTCTCAAGATATTTGCAGCTCTTGCTGTTACCCTTGGGTTCCTTCTCACCTACTTTAGCATTGTACATTGTGCTCTTGGTGTGATCTTTGTAGGATGCCCACTCTTAGGGAGAGTAGCAACAATACTGAGTTTCCTCCATTTGTAGACAATTTCTCTTGCTGTGGACTGATGATCATTCAGGTCTTTCAAAATGCTTTTGTAGCCTTTTCCAGCTATCAATGTACAATTCTACTAACATCCTCTGAAAGTTATTTTGATTGAGGCATGGTGCACATAAGCAGATATTTCTTGAGAAGAGCAGGCTCTGCCAAAAGCCTGACTTTATGTGTCTCTCTAATAGGGCAAGGTAGCTCCAGAACCCACACCTCCAATTTCATCTTACTGATTGAAACAGCTGACTCCAAAAAGATTTTGTAGAAGGCATTACTCCAAAGGTTCACTTACTTTTACCAACAAATACGTGTAATATTGGATCATTTTTCTCAATAAATAAATGAACAAATATAATTTTTAATTTAATTTGATTCTCTTTATCTTGTTTTAGGACTTGCGTGAAGATCTGATCACATTTTAGGTCATATTTATGCAAAAATAAAGAAAATTCTACAGGGTTCACAAACTTGCTAGCACGACTGTATGTGCCTAAGACACTTAGATGTCACCACATCTGTTCTGAAATTTGGTGAACAGACCTACAGTAAGCCAGCTATGTGTTATCACGCAATGATTAAAACTGGAAGTGAAGTTCACTGTCCAATTTACAACCAGCATTAATACTGGAAGTAAGTTGCCCCGTGATGGAATTTCCAATGGCTAATATTTGAGTAACTGGAATAATTTCCCAAAGTAAATGTTAAAGTAGTTGTGCTTACTAGCAAATTGAATTTGGTGACAGTATTGTTAAATCAAGTTGTAATACCTTAATAAAAGTACAAACCCCATTTCCAGAAAAGTTGGGATATTTTCCAAAATGCAATAAAAACAATAATCTGTGATATGTTAATTCACGTGAACCTTTATTTAACTGACAAAAGTACAAAGAAAAGATTTTCAATAGTTTTCCTGACCAACTTAATTGTATTTTGTAAATATACACAAATTTAGAATTTGATGGCTGCAACACACTCAACAAAAGTTGGGACAGAGTTAAAATAAGATTGAAAAGTGCACAGAATATTCAAGTAACACTAGTTTGGAAGACTCCACATTAAGCAGGCTAATTGGTAGCAAGTGAGGTATCATGACTGGGTATAAAAGTAGCGTCCATCAAAGGCTCAGTCTTTGCAAGCAAGGATGGGTCATAGCTCACCCCTTTGTGCCAAAATTCGTGAGAGAATTGTTAGTCAGTTCAAAAGGAACATTTCCCAACGCAAGATTGCAGAGAATTTAGGTCTTTGAACATCTACAGTACATAATATTGTGAAAAGATTCAGAGAATTCAGAGACATCTCAGTGCGTAAAGGGCAAGGTCGGAAACCACTGTTGAATGTGCGTGATCTTCGAGCCCTCAGGCGGCACTGCCTAAGAAACCGTCATGCTACTGTGACAATTATAGCCACTTGGGCTCGGGAGTACTTCGGAAAACCATTGTCACTTAACACAGTCCATCGCTGCATCCACAAATGCAACTTGAAACTGTATTACGCAAGGAGGAAGCCATACATCAACTCTATGCAGAAACGCCGGTGAGTTCTCTGGGCCTGAGCTCATCTCAGGTGGACCGAAAGACTGTGGAACCGTGTGCTGTGGTCAGATGAGTCCACATTTCAGCTAGTTTTTGGAAAAAAACGGGTGTCGAGTTCTCCATGCCAAAGATGAAAACGACCATCCTGATTGTTATCTGCAAAAGCCAGCATCTGTGATGGTATGGGGGTACATCAGTGCCCACGGCATGGGTGAGTTGCATGTATGTGAAGGTACCATTTACTCTGAGGCGTCTATTAGGATTTTAGAGAGACATATGTTGCCATCAAGGCGATGTCTCTTCCTGGGATGTCCATGCTTATTTCAGCAGGACAGTGCCAGACTTCATTCTGCACGGGCTACAACAGCGTGGCTTTGTAGACACAGAGTGTGTGTGTTTGACTGGCCTGCTGCCAGTCCAGATCTATCTCCTATTGAAAATGTATGGCGCATCATGAAGAGAAGAATCAGACAACGGAGACCACGGACTGTTGAGCAGCTGAAGTCTTATATCAAGCAAGAATGGACAAAATTTCCAATTGCAAATCTACTACAATTAGTATCCTCAGTTCCAAAACGATTAAAAAGTGTTATTAAAAGGAAAAGTGATGTAACACAATGGTAAACATGCCTCTGTCCCAACTTTTGTTGAGTGTGTTGCAGCCATCAAATTCTAAATTTGTGTATATTTACAAAATACAATTAAGTTGGTCAGTAAAACTATTGAAAATCTTTTCTTTGTACTTTTGTCAGTTAAATAAAGGTTCACGTGAATTAACATATGACAGATTTTTTTTATTGCAGTTTGGAAAATATCCCAACTTTTCTGGAAATGGGGTTTGTAGAAAATGCTGGAAATAGTCACCAGGTCAGGTGGTGTTGATGGAGAGAGAAACCAGAGAATTGAACTGAACATTTTCAGAACTGAAAAAATGGAAATTAAGTGTGATTTAAGTTGCAGAGAAGAAAGAGTGTTGTTGAGTGCCAGAATGGTTGTGACAGGATGGTGACCAAGAGCTAAAACTAAATTGCAGAAGCAGGAAATCAGAAATTGAAACAGAAAATAAAAATTGTATAGTAACTTAGCAGCATTTTCTGTTTTTATTTCAGGATTCCATTTTCTGTGGTTCTTGCTTTTAGACTACAATAATCCATCATTGTTTGAAAAGAGAATTAGATTCAGCCAAGCTACCAAACACAAGAATTATTTGTTAGGTGAAAGTATATATAGAAACAGATCAGAATCTGACATCTTTATAACAACAGTAATGTTGGGATGGCACCAAAAGGAGGTTGTGGAGTTTACCTTATTGCCTATAGGTTTAAAGTATATTTTAAATTGAGTAATTTGGGAGGAGATTGCTATTTGTGCCTAAGTTGGGGTGATGTGGGAAAGAGTGAGAGCAAAAGATGGGATTTTGAAATGTTTGGTGGCAAGGGCATTTTTTCCCCCCTGAGTATGTAAAGGCAATTAAAGCTAAAAAATGCTATAATCTGAGTAATTAATTTTTTTTACTGGATTTGATTATGTTTCTACAAAGCACATAATTCATTATGTTAAAGACAATATAATTTGTTGTTGAGTTTAAATCTACCATACATGCATCAGTTAGTTTGCCTGAACTGCACATTACGCATCGTGGAGACAAACCCTCGCAAGTTTAACCTCAATCCAGCAGAATTGAGTAAAAGGAAAGCGTTCATTACCAGTACAAAACAAATTGTAAAGGTAAGCCTTGCTGATGCTTGTGAAAATGAGTGCTTCATGTGAGTTGTGGCAGTGTAAACCGGAGGCCGGGGCTATGGGAGGTTGAGGATCAGTATCTCCTATTGTTGGGCAAGGACACAATGAGACTTGAGAGAATAACAGGGAAGATTGTGAGGAGAGGGAGTACAAAATTGTCCTCTTTTGTGGTTAATGCTATTGCTAAAAATGTATTAGTGTCTGGAGTTAACTTTGGTGCAAGGTATTAGTTAAGTTGTTTGCCTGTGTGGAAGATGAATGGATAATCCAGAAAATAATTTCAAATCTCACACAGTTTAAAGTCAATGGCCTGCTGTCTGATTGTAATTGAAAACTGAACTGATGTCCTAAAACTGTTTCAGGAGGGAACAAAATGTCATTTCCTTGTTATAGACATACCAAAAAATCTTTAGGGAAGTGAAGGCCAGGTTTAGTACAGAGCAATGCTCCCTCTGCAATCTTTCCCATAAGTACATTGGACTGTAAAGTGCCCTCTGGCTTATTCCAGCATTTCCATGAGGAAATGATAAATGGTAATCAAAGTCAAACGTATTAACTATGAAAGATCTTAGAATACTGATGTGTTTTGATATTCATATTCTTATTGCTGATATGGGAAGAAGATGCAGGACAAATCATGGAAAGATAACTCCTACAGATGTGGTTTTCAAGTATACATTTTCTACACTGTGTTTGTAGCCATGATTTAGCTCTATAACTGAGGCCATTTAGGTAACCTGCACATCAACCAAACAATTTGACTGACCATCTTGGCTTGGGGTGTTTGAGGGAGCATTAGAATCCTGTTGGTCATATGGAACACAGTACCAGTGTCTAGTGTGGGAAGTGTAAAAAGCATGTTGGAATCCGTTAGATCCGTCTGTTTGTTATTTTCCTCGCAGTTTAACAATTATCTGCTTATATTTAAGTAGTTCTAACAGTTTACTATGCATCTAGTGGCTATACAAAGTATAATTATGGAAAGCTCTGGAAGTTTCTTTGTTTTGTATTAAGTGAGTAAGTGCTTTCCCATTGGTTAACTGGACCCGCCATATTAATATTATTGGGAAGAAAGCATGACAGTTCCTCTATTTCCTCAGGAGTCTGTGGAGATTTAGCATGTCGTCAAAAACCCTGGCAAACTTCTGTAGATGTGTAGTGGAAAGAGTGCTGACTTGGCTGCATTATGGCCTGATATGGGAACACTAATGCCTTGAGTGGAAAATCCTACAAAAGGTAGTGGATTCTGCCCAGTACATCATGGTTAAAGCCCTCCCAAAATTAAGCATATCTACATGAAATGTTGTCATAGAAAAGCAGCATCCATCATCAAAGATCCTCCCCACCCAGGCCATGCTCTTTTCTCGTTGCTGCCATCAGGTTTTGTGCCTCTTGAGCAGTGGTTCCCAACCTTTTCTATGCCCCACACCCCTGGGAAATGTTTGATTAATGTTCGCAAAAGTAATATCACATTTGAAGATGAAGTCTAATTTCTAATTTTTGAACCACATACAATACTGCGGGTGAACAAATTGAACTTGAAAAAATAAGCTTTTAACTCAGTGCATAAAATGCAAATATAAATTGAGCAATTAGATTCTAATTTATTCAGAAAAAATTGTAAACAGTAAATTGATGAGACTCCTCAACTCTGAGGTGTAACTCCCAGGTAACACTGATGAGACTCCTCAACTCTGAGGTGTAACTTCCCAGGTAACACTGATGAGAATCCTCAATGCTGACTTGGGCAGCGGGAGACTGGAGTGAGTTTACGTCTCTCTCGACTCGGGCAGCGGGAGACTGGAGTGTGCTTGGGACAAACGTTACTACCACTTTTCAAGACACACTGGCAGCTGTCTGAGTGATGACTCATGACTTGTCACTCAAACACACAAGCCACTCTTTGTCGCACCCCCTGAAATTCCATCTCGCACCCCAGGTTGGGAACCCCTGCTCTTGAGAGAACTTGGATTAAGCACTAGAATCTAACAGAGTTGCTAAAGGATTGGAGAAGGAGCTTTGCTATGTATTTAACCCACCCCTACCTTTCCTTCCTTCACGATTTTTAGAACATTAGTTGTGTTTGGGTTTGTCCATAGTTTGAAATGCGAATTTATTTCTACTCAGTTACACTAATATATGCAGTAGTGGAACAAAATAGATGGGTAAAAGAAACACAGTCAGTATCATGGTTAACACTCCTATTTGGTGAGATTTGTAGTTACCTGCTGTGGTAAAACCCGAATCTGTTGTACTTACAGGAAATGAAAGATCACATGTCCAGTTCTTCGATGCAAGCATTAGTGGAACAGAGAAACCGACAGGTGTGTGGCTTTTATTGACGTTTGTTTATTATTGATTCAGAAACCTTGTGCGTAATAGGCACCACAGCTGAGATTTCTCATGGCCCTTTGGATAACATCAAGGTAAACAAGACATAACCTCTCAGTGGATTTCCCTGATGTGATTATTTTATTTTTTGAGATTCAATGCGGAATCGGACCCATGAGCTGTGCCACCCAGAAACCCCAGTTTAGCTCAAGCCTAATGACAGGACAGTTTGGAATAATCCTTACCATAAAATCCTTACAGACAGTGGTGGGAATTGAACCCAGGTGGCTGGTACTGTAAAGTTTTGTGCAACCACACTGCCTGTTAATTACTGTCAATGATGTCAGCATTATTTCAGTGTTGTACCAATTTGCCAAGAGCTCTGTTCCCTAGCTTGGAATCACTTGTCTGGAAAATTAAAGTCATTCCTCAACATAACAAGCTCTTACACCCCCTTTAACATGATTACCATGGCTGATTAGAAATACATGTTCATTAAAATCACTTACACTGACACTATTTGCCTCTTCAGAAGGCTTCCTCATTTGGAGAAGTGCCCAAAAAACAACGCAAAGGCAGATGTAGTATCGAGATGCCCTGGTCAGAAAGTTAGTGATTCTATTTGTTGGGCTGTTGGCTGGTTTTGTTTGGGATGTTGTTGGACAGATGGCTCCAGAAGCTAAGAGGAAGAAAATGTCCACTCGTATGACCACAGCTGGAAATTGAAAGCCATGGAATACTGACATCTCAGGTTCTTCCAGACCTGAATTCTAGTTGACTTTGGGCCTAGGCCAAATAGACCAGTTCCACATATTCCTATATTACTCAGCAGTTGCACACTGGGGTCCATTCACCTTGTAGGTTCAAATTCATCTTCGGGATCATTAGCATTTAAACAGGCTGTTTTAAGTACTTTCCATCTTTCAGATGAAATATTAAGCAAGAGATATTAAACCCATTACCATCCATGGTGTACATATGTAAAATAACCCACAGTACCGTATGGGTGAGTTCTATCTGGTATCTTCACCAGTATTTATCTGTTAAAATAGCATTCACAGTTTGAAGGATTTTTTGTTTTCTTTGGGCCTTTCCTCGATGGAGTTCAGAGGACGATGGTCTTAAAACTTAATATTGAAAAGCCTAGATTCAGATTCAGTTTATTGTCATTTGGAAACCACAAATGCAATGCATTTAAAAAATGAGATAACGTTCCTCCAGAATGATATCACAAAAGCATATGACAAAACAGACTACACCAGAAAATCCACATAACGTTTGGCAATCCCCAATCCAGAGTCCGGAGAGGCTGCTGCGTATTAATATCACGCTACCATCTTAGCACGTTCCCCAGAAAGGAGCTCCAAATCCACTAGACAAACAAGACCAAAAACTAAAGCTACAAGACCTGCACAAAACCACATAGTGTAAACAACAGTGTAAACAATAGCATAATTGATTAAAAAAACAGACTATGGGCACAGTAAAAATAGTCCAAAGATGTTAAAGGACTATAAGTTCAAAAGAAATCACCACACAGTTTCCACAAGTCCCCAGGGGTCCTGACAGACTCGCCATCCCACGCCAGCGGCAGAAGGGAATACCCCCGCTATGGACTTACACGGTGCCGCCCAACTTAGCCTCGCAGACGCAGCACACAACGAAAGCTCCGTCGAAACCAGCCTCGCAGATGCAGCACACACCGAAAGCAACCTGACCACAGCGGACTCCAAGTCCGTTGAACCTCCGAGCCAATGACCATCCCCTCCAGCACAGCTTCTCCGAGCACCATCCTCTGCCGAGCGTATTAAGACGGCCCAGTCATCGGCCATCGGCAACATGACCCCAAGGACTGGGGGCCTGTTCTTCCCAGCAGAGTCCCGAACCTCACAGCAGCAGCAGCAACGAAGAAGGTCTTCCTGGAGATTTCCCGATGTTCCTCCGTGCTCCCACATCTGTTTTCAATCGATTATGATTGCGCACGGCACCCCACTTCACAAATAACAGATAATCAGCTCCAGAGTGGCCGCTGCAAGCTGCCTTGTGCCACCATCTTGAAAATTATTTTAAAAATAAAAGATGAGGTGGATCTGCAGAGAATGTCTTCAATATTGAGGGAGCCCAGGATCTGAGGGTACAGACTCAGAATAAAGGAATGTCTATTTAGAACTGAGATGAGAAAGAATTTCTTCAGCCAGAGGATGGTGAATCCGTGGAACATTGCCATAAAATGCTGTGGAGGCTATTATTGGATGCATCTAAAGCAGAGATAAATAGCTTCTTGATTGATTAAGGGTTAAAGGAGAAAACAGGAGAATACAATTGAAAAATTAAAACAAAAAAAATCAGTTTTCTTTGAATGGTGAAGCAGACCCCATGGACAAAATGGCCCAATTCTTACAATTTTGCCTTTAAAACAACTGATCTGGTTATTATCATGTTTTAGAAACTTATTTGTTTGGTTTCTTATGTACTGCTTTGGAATTTTCTATATTAACTCAAGTTCTTTTATCCTGTTATCTTTAATGTGGGATGTTACTGTGTGGAGAATAGCACTGGCTCTTTGATGTTTGTGCAGGCACTGCTAAGCGCTAGGGGAAGCCAGAGACCAAGCTCCACTTCAGACAAATACAGCCGACTTGATCAAGAACTGCAAGCAGTGAATTCTCAGTTCATTGAGGACCAAAACATGCAACAGCAGGTAACCAAGCAAACTGACAGCACAATTGCTGCAAGTTGATTGCAGTGGGTGGGGAAATGGAAGTGTAGAATATCTTACAGCATTTGTCTATGATGGGAGGATGAGGCCCAGACTTAAGACATGACACCCTCTCAGAAAGGCTTGTATAGGGAGAGAAGGAGGCACAACCAGTTGATAGGATTGCCCTGTCCTTCACCAGATTACAGATCTGGTTCTAAGGCTGGGCTGAATGCAATTGAAATTAGGAAATGCACTGTTAAACTGGACAGGAAGAAACAGGGGAATTGTGATTGACATCAGCTTAGGTTCCTGCTTTTGCTGTGTTCTGCTCGTAGGTACAAGCAAAGCACAAAGCTAGGCTGCGAAGCCTATCAATGACAGCAACCTTTTGTATCCAGTGTCACAGTGAACTCAAAGACTTAAGGAATTACATCCAGCAAAAAGAGGAAAACAAGTTGAGCAAAGAAGGGAGGAACACTATAGAGAGCAGAAAAACTACCATCTACTGGAAAATAGCTAGGGTCAAGTGGGGAATCTTTGTGTAGATAAAGGAAGATGAGTTTATGGACAGCACAAAGAACTCACCATCCTCAGTTATAGAAATCTACCAGTCCTGTGTTGGTGATAAGTGGCTTTATTTAAGGAACGGAGGACCTAGGGACTTTGGGTTTTTGTTAACCTTTTTTAATGCCATTCGTCCACATAGTTGATCGTGGAGCAACAGGATGATCAGCTGGAGCTGGTTTCAGGCAGCATCGGCGTTTTGAAGAACATGTCACAGAAGATCGGCCATGAGTTGGATGAGCAAGCAGTGTAAGTGTTAATTCAGAAATATGCTTTCCTTAAGTTTCGCTTTTGTCCTGTTGTGCAGTCATTGCTCTGCTAAGTCCCAAAGTAAAAAAGCAATAAAGATGAAATATGAAGGTAAGCTCGCCAATACTGTAAAAGATACCAATATTTTTTGGATATATAAAAAATAAAAGGGAGATGAGAGTGAATATCAAACTGCTGGAAAATGATACTGGAGAGGTAGTAATGGGGAACAAAGATATAGCACTCAAAATTAATAAGTATTTGTATCAGTCTTCACAGTGGAACTCACCCAGTAGTATGCTAGAAATGCAAGAGAGTTGAGGGCAGAAGTGAATTTTGTTGCTATTACTAGGGAGAAGGTACTTGGGAAGCTGAAAGGTCTGAAGGTAGATAAGTCACTTGGACTAAATGGACTACACCTCTGAAAGAAGTAGTTGAGATTGTGGAGGCATTAGTAATGATCTTTCAAGAATCACAAGATTCTAGAATGGTTCCAGAGGACTGGACAATTGCAAATGTCCCTGCTCTCTTTAAAAAGGGAAGGGGGCAAAAGACAGGAAATTGTAGGCCAGTTAGCCAGACTTCAGTGGTTGGGAAGATGTTGGAGTCCATTATTAAGGATGAGGTTTTGGGATACTTGAAGGAACATGATGAAATAGGCCAAAGTCCTTGAGAGGTGATCTTGCCTGACAAATCTGATGGAATTCTTTGAGGAAATAGCAGGCAGGGTAAACAAAGGAGAGACAGTGAATGTTGTTCATACGGATTTTCAGCAGGCCTTTAACATGGTGTCACACATTAGGCTGCTTAACAAGATAAGAGCCCATGATATTACAGGAAAGATGGATAGAAGATAGGCTGACTGGCAGGAGGCAAAGCTTGGGAATAAAGGGAGCCTTTCTTGGTTGAATGCTGGTGACTAGAGATGTACCTCAGGGGTCAGTGTTAGGACCCCTACCTTTGATATTATATGTCAATGATTTAGATGATGGAAGTAATTGCTTTCTGGCCAGGGTTGCAGACAGTACAGAGGTAGGTGGAGGGGCAAGTAGTGTTGAGGAGGACGTGAGTGAAGTGAAAGGAAGGGAAGTATATGGTCATGCAGTTTGGTAGAAGGAATAAAGGCACAGACTATTTTCTAAACAGGTACAAATTCAGAAATCAGAAGTGCAAAGGGGTTAGAGAGACCTCGTGCAGGATTCCCTAAGGTTAACTTGCAGATTGAGTCAGTGGTAAGGAAGGCAAATACAATAGAACCATAGAACATTACAGCACAGAAACAGGCCTTGTGGCCCTTCTTGGCTGTGCCAAACCATTTTTCTGCCTAGTCCCACTGACCTGCACCTGGACCATATCCCTCCATACACTTCTCATCCATGTACCTGTCTAAGTTTTTCTTAAATGTGAAAAGCGAGCCCGCATTTACCACTTCATTTGGTAGCTCATTCCACACTCCCGCCACTCTCTGTGAGAAGAAGCCCCCCCCAATGTTCCCTTTAAACTTTTCCCCCTTCACCCTTAACCTATGTCCTCTGGTTTTTTTCTACCCTAGCCTCAGTGGAAAAAGCCAGCTTGCATTCACTCTATCTATACCTATCATAATTTTATATACCTCTATCAAATCTCCCCTCATTCTTCTATGCTCCAGGGAATAAAGTCCTGACCTATTCAACCTTTCTCTGTAACTCAGTTTCTCAAGTCCCAGCAACATCCTTGTAAACCTTCTCTGCACTCTTTCAACCTTATTAATATCCTTCCTGTAATTCAGTGACCAAAACTGCACACAATACTCCAAATTCGGCCTCACAACTTCATGCCCACAACTCATTAAACTTAGCCCATACACGAGGAAATCTGCAGATGCTGGAAATTCAAGCAACGCACACAAAATGCTGGTGGAATGCAGCAGGCCAGGCAGCATCTATAGGGAGAAGCACTGTCGACGTTTCAGGCCGAGACCCTTCGTCAGGACTACCTGAAAGAAGAGATAGTAAGAGATTTGAAAGTGGGAGAGGGAGGAGGAGATCTGAAATGATAGGAGGCTTTTTCCACTGAGGCTAGGGTAGAAAAAAACCAGAGGACATGGGTTAAGGGTGAAGGGGGGAAAGTTTATAGGATATGATGTGTGCCTTATACAACCTCACCATAACATTCCAACTCTTATACTCAAAACTTTGATTTACAATGTGGTCATACTTCCAAAAGCTCACTTTACTACCCTATCTCCCTGTGACGCCACTTTTAGGGAATTTTGTATCTGTATTCCCAGATTCCTCTATTCTACTGCACTCCTTAGTGTCCTACCATTTACCTTCTATGTTCTTTCAACTAACCTCCCATGCGGGACTTTGTCAAAGCCCTTACTGAAGTCCATGTAGACAATATCCACTGCCTTCCCTTCATTCACTTTCCTTGTAACCTCCTCGAAAAACTCTAATAGATTTGTTAAACATGACCTACTACACACAAAGCCATGTTGTCTCTCCCTAATAAGTCCCTGTCTATTTAAATACTTGTAGATCCTATCTCTTAGTACTCCTTCCAATAATTTACCTACTCCTGACATCAAACTTACCGGCCTGTAATTTCCCAGATTACTTTTAGAGCCTTTTTTAAAGAACAGAACAACATGAGCTATCCTCCAATCCTCCAGCACCTCACCCATATATACTGACATTTTAAATATATCTGCCAAGGCCCCTGCAATTTCAACACTAGTCTCTTTCAAGGTCCGAGGGAATTCCCCGTCAGGTCCTGGGGATTTATCTACTCTGATTTGCCTCAAGATAGCAAGCACCTCCTTCTTTTCAATCTGTATAGGTTCCATGACCTCACTACTTGTTTACCTTATTTCCATTGACTCCATGCCAGTTTCCTTAGTAAAAACTGATGCAAAAAACCCATTTAAGATATCCCCCATTTCTTTTGGTTCCATACGTAGCCAACCACTTTGATCTTCAAGAGGACCAATTTTATCCCTTACTATCCTTTTGCTCTTGATATACTTGTAGAAGCTCTTTGGATTAACCTTCTTCCTGACTACCAAAGCAATCTCATGTCTTCTTTTAGCCCTCCTGATTTCTTCCTTAAGTATTTTTTTGCACTTCTTATACTCCTCAAGTACCTCATTTGCTCCTTGTTTCCTATACATGTCATACAACCCTCTCTTCTTCTTTATCAGAGTTCCAATATCCCTAGAGAACCATGGTTCCTTATTCTTATTCACTTTGCCTTTAATCCTGACAGGAACATACAAACTCTGCACTCTCAGAATTTCTCCTTTGAAGGCCTCCCACTTACCAACAACATTCTTGCCAGAGAACAACCTGTCCCAATCCATGCTTTTTAGATCCTTTCTCATTTCTTCAAATTTGGCCTTTTTTCAGTTTAGAACCTCAACCTGAGGACCAGATCTATCTTTATCCATGATCATGTTAAAACTACTGGTGTTATGATCACTGGAACCAAAGTGTTCCCCTACACACACTTCCGTCACCTGTCCTAACTCGTTTCCTAATCGGAGATCTAATATTGCATCCTCTCTCGTCAGTACCTCTACATATTGATTTAGAAAACTTTCCTGAACACGTTTTACAAACTCTAACCCATCTAGACCTTTAACAGTATGGGAGTCCCAATCAATATGTGGAAAATTAAAATCCCCAACTATCACGACTTTATGTTTCCTGCAGTTGTCTGCTATCTCTCTGCAGATTTGCTCCTCCAATTCTCGCTGACTATTGGGTGGTCTGTAACTTAACCCGATTAATGTGGTCATACCTTTCCTGTTTCTCAGCTCCACCCATATGACCTCGGTAGACAAGCCCTCTAATCTGTCCTGCCTGAGCACTGCTGCAACATTTTCCCTGACTAGCAATGCTGCCCCCCCCCCCCCCCACCCGTCATCCCTCTGCCTCTATCACGTCTGAAACATAGGAACCCTGGAACATTAAGCTGCCAGTCCTGCCCCTCCTGTAGCCAAGTTTCACTAATGGCTACAATGTCATAATTCCACATGTCATTAGCATTCATTTCAAGAAGACTAGCATATAAAAGGATGTAGTACAGAGGCTTTATAAGTCATTGGTTACACATCACTTGGGGTATTGTGAGCAGTTGTGGGCCCCTTATTTGTGAAAGAAAGTGCTGGCATTGGAGAGAGTCCGGAGGTGGTTCGTGAGAATGATCCCTGGAATGAAAAGATTAACATATGAGTTGCATTTGATGGCTCTGGGCCTATACTCGCTGGAGTTTTAAAAAAATGAAGGCAAATCTCATTGAAACCTTTCAAATATTGAAAGGCCTAGATAGAGTAGATGTGGAGAAGATGTTTCCTGTAGTGGAGGAGTCTAGGACTAAAAGACACAGCCTCAGAATACGAGGACAGAGATAAGGAGGAAATTCTTTAGCCAGGGGTTGGTGAATCTGTGGAGTTTATTACTATAGATGGCTGGGGAGGCCAAGTCATTGGTATATTTGAAGCGGAGGTTGATAGGTTGTTGATTTAGTAAAGGCATTGTTTGAAGTTTTGTGGCGAAGGTGGGAGAACAGGATTGAGAGGAATAATAAATCAGCCATTATGGAAGAGGAACATGACCTAATTTTGTTCCAATGTCTTGTGAGTTTATGGAAATAAGCTTTGCTTTGATCTCTCTTCAACCCTCTGTTTTCCATGTCCTTAATTTTCACTGATGTGTTGCAGTTCTAGAAGTTGCAACAGCCTTTAGCAAAGTGTCCACTATAGCTAGATTTGACAGATTCCATCACCTAACCTCACCCTATTGTTACTGGGTACACGCGTGCACTTGGTAAGAACAGCAGGTTGACTGTCATCAACCCTGAGGTTTTGGAGACAGATGGCAAGGGTTCTGACAACTAAAGGAGATGATCTTTGCACAAAGGTAATGAGTTTGATGCTTGCTCTTTTCCAAAAGCTATTGATGCAAGGGATAAATTGGGAATTTCAAAACTTTGTTTCATTTTTATTTGACAGCAAATCAGACCAAGATGAATGGATGGAGTTGTGATACAAAAGACTCATGATTTGATTAAATGGTGGTGGAAACAAGGGGCTGAATGTCATTGTTCTGTTCTTATGGAGGTTGACAGAAGTACTACGAATAAGAGAAGTTAATAGCTAGCTAATGATTTGCAAACAAAGGTCTAGGAGAGAAGGTGAGAGGGAGTTAGTGACACTGGCTGTAGCACTGAACTGTTGAACAGAATGGGGGTTGTTCTCTTCCTGAGCTATTTCCCTAAACTCAATACAACAATTACTAATGTTCATTGGAGATTTCCTGCTTTTTCACTGCCCTGTTTTCTAGCTTTGGGGATGATGTCATTCATTTGAATGACAGTCAAGCAGGGATAGCATCGTAGCTAGAGTAACGTGTGTGCTTTAGTCTAGAACTGGATTATAATTTTTAAACTACATAGAATCAATAATACAGTGTATTCCAGTAAAGTGGGACACATCAGGACCAGTTAATTTTGTTCCAATTAAGTAGCTGTCCCAATTAGCCAAAGTTTCTCGGAAACATTAACATTTAAAGCAACATTTGTTGCTTTAAAATCTTTGTGACCCAGCTTCTTAGCTATCTTCCCTGACTTGTTTTTTAACATTGATTTACTGATGTGGACACCTTGTCCAGTTACAATAGGAAACCCTTGATTGAGGACCTCTTCAACATCTGGGTCCTTACCTTTACACTTTCATTTTTGGGAAGTTCCCTGTTGTTCCTTGCATAATGCCCATTCTTCTTGCAAATTATCTTGCTGATGTATTAAGTGTGCAATTGTAGATTTCAACACTCCAGTTTATCTCTGCTTGCTGACAATCAGTGGTGTTAGGCAGATAGCTTTTAATTTGGTCCAGTAGGATAATTTTTTCGGCTGGTGTCAAATCTTTTTGTGGCATCTTGGTAAGGATCTGAACTTCTTTAAAATCAAAATTAAAAAACCAAAGTGATCAAAAATCACTGCTTTTTGAATAAGCGTACGTTGGTCCAAAAGGACAACATAACACAAACACACGCAACTGATGCTGTTTAAAAACTGTACGCTTGAAGCACGGGTGTAATGTCTAATGGCTGCACAAGTGCATGTGACTGATGCTAGTTAGAAACTGTTCAGCAACAGTCTCTCATCCCAATTAAGCATCATGGTAGCCCAAATAAATGAAGGGGATCCCCTCTGTCTTTTTGATTAGTTTTTGTCCTTGTCTCAAACATGCAGCTACCCTGATTAACTGATGGCCCAATTAAGTGGAATCCATTGTATATACTGATGGAATTGACAGCGAGAGTTTTATATATTTGTGAAGAACAAGGGTGTGTGGGGGAGCCATGGGGCAACTTATTTTATCTCATATTTAGAGTAAAGGTGTTTCTGTCTTTGTGTATGTTTTGAGGGGATGTGGATGTGATAGGGTTTATTTGTAGGTGTTGGAATGCTATGCATATATAAGGAGGTGAGATATTTGTTGGTGAAGGAGAATGGCTATTTTCTGCATGTATTTGGAGGTAAAGGTAAGGAAGGTGTATACTGTTGGGGCTCTTACTAAGGATGAAGTCTTAAGTAGCTTTATTTTTAGAACAATCATGGCAAGGCATTGTAACTGAGGGAGAAGTGGAAAATCTCATATAAAGTGGAGTGAGTAACAAGTTCTATAAATTATTCAGTGCGTGTGGAGGGTGAAATTGGACCCCACTCCTTAGTTTAAGGTTTCACTGTATACTGTAATCTCCCACAGTATGCTTGACGAGTTCTCCTATGAGTTGGATAGCACACAGTCACGGATGGATAATGTAATGAAGAAGCTGGCCAAAGTGTCCCACATGACCAGTGGTAAGTTTGAGGAGCTGAACTTTCTTAGACCAAAATGCATGAATCTAATTAAGCTCTTTGAATCTAATTATTTTCTTTGAACTAAAGCCTAAGAGAATGTTTGTCTTCCCTAGGTTTTTTTTCTCTTGAAGAGAAACTGAGAGTGGAATTATTTAATATGCTGCAAGTTATGCAAGTTCTTGACTAATCACATCTAAGTAAACTTGTTTACTGTGAAAAGAATTAAAACTTATAAATTTTTCATCAAATACAACAACAAACAGTAATAATCATATGACAGAAATATTGTCAATGCTATAAATGATAAAAATGCTGGAAGCGGATTGCTGCTCAGCATCAGTGGAGGGTAAAAATTAGAGTTATTATTTCAGATAGAAAGTGTCACTGTACATGGAAGGCCATTTGACACTTTGTATAGCACTTTAAAAGTGTATTTAGTTATTCCACACTTGAGCATATTTTCTTTTTTGAGTACATTTCCAATTTATTGTTGACTTTGCCTAAGTAAATAACTGCTTAACTAAACAACACACACAAAATGCTGGAAGAACTCAGCAGGCCAGACAGCATCTATAGAAAAAAAGTACAGACAACATCTCGGGCTGAGTTCTTTTGACAGAAAGCCAAAACTGATTGAACTTCTGGACATTTGCCCTAATAGCATCTTATATGTTCCAATCTCTAATTTTGTGTTATTGCTCCAATGAAATGCTCTTGCTAATTTTTCCTCCATTGCTGTTACTTGTGACATTAGGTTGGGAATGGGGGGAAAGGGAACAAGAATAGTACAAGAACAAGTACAAACTGAGATGACCCAACACAAAAGGTGGTTAAAAAGTCAAGTTTAGAAGAAATAATGGTTATAGCACAATGTCGGTATATAAATAGTTTGGCATGAATAGCTCAAACAGAGATTCAGCGATTGATGGCCCTTCATCAGACTGGGAAAGTGAGGAAATAAGCATGCTAAAGAAGAAGAGGGTGGAGAGAGCAGAAGGAATGGCTGATAGTATGAAGGTCACAATAGTCTGTGATAATTGCTTTTGGTGCTATTAGTTGAGGGAAGTACTTGTAAATCATAGTCAATCTGTCTGAAAGAGTGTAGAACAAGCAGTAGAGAGTGATGAATAAAAATACATTGACAACATGCTGGAACTGATATTCAGAATCAAGTTTAACATCACTGGCATATTTTGGGAAATTTGTTAATTTTGTGGCAGCAGTACAATGCAATAATGATAAATATAGAAAAGAAACCAGAATTACAGTAAGTATATTAAATTAAATAGTTAAGTTTAAAAAATAATTGGATAGGGTGTATGGACGGGAAAGGAATGGAGGGTTATGTGCTGAGGGGAGGTCGGTGGGACTAGGTGAGAGTAAGCGTTCGGCACGGACTAGAAGGGCTGAGATGGCCTGTTTCCGTGCTGTAATTGTTATATGGTTAAAATATGTGGTGTAAAAGCAGAAATTTTTTAAAAAGTAGTGAGATAGTGTTCATGGTTTCAATGTCCATTCAGAAGTCGGATGGCAGAGGGGAAGAAGTTGTTCCTGAATCACTGAGTGTGTGCCTTCAGCCTTCTGTACCCCCTTCTTGACAGATAACAATGAGAAGAGGGCATGTCCTGGGTGGTGGGGGTCCTTAGTGATGCATCCCACCTTCTTGAAGCACCGCTGCTTGAAGATGTTTTGGATACTCTGGAAGTTAGTGCTCATGATGGTGCTGACTAAGTTTACAGCTTTCTGCAACTTACTTCAGTCCTGTGCAGTAGCCCCTCATACCAGATGGTGATGCAGCCAGTCAGAATTTTCTCCATAGTACACCTGTAGAAGTTTATGAGTGTTTTAAGTGTCAACCAAATCTCTTTGAACTCCTAATGAAATATAGCTGCCACCTTGCCTTCTTTATAGCTGCATCAACATGTTGGGTCCAGTTTAGGTCCTTAGGGATATTGACACCCAGGAACTTGAAATTACTCACTCTCTCCACTTTTGATCCTTCTATGAGGATTGGTTTGTGTTCCTTCGTCTTGCCCTTTCTGAAGACCACTATCAGCTCTTTGGTCTTGCTACGTTGAGTGCAAGGTTATTGCTACAACATAACTGAACTACAACACAACTACGTTGAGGGCATACAGGAGCTGGTATATCTCACTCCTATATGCTCTCTCGTCACCATCTGAGATTCTACCAACAAGGGTTGTATCATCAGCAAATTTATAAATGGCATTTGAGCTATGCCTAGCCACATAGTCATGGGTATAGAGGGAGTAGAGTAGCGAGCTAAGCACATACCCCTGAGGTGTGCCAGTGTTAGTTGTTGTTGAGGTGGAGATGTTATTTCTAATCCACACAGATTTTGGTCTTCTGGTTAGGAAGTCGAGGATCCAATTGCAGAGGGAGGTTCAGAGGCCCAGGTTCTAGAGCTTTTCGATCAGGACTGTAGGAATGATTGTGTTAAACACTAAACTGTAGTCAATAAACTGCATCTCATATAGATATTTGTATTATCCAGGTGATCCAAGGCCACATGGAACACCATTGAGATCAGGTGTGCCATAGACCTATTGTGGTAATAGGCAAATTGAAGTGGGTCAGATCCTTCCTGAGACAGGAGTTGATTCTAGCCATGACCAACCTCTTAAAGCATTTCATCACCATAGATGTGAGTGCTACTGGATGATAGTCATTACGGCAACCCACCCTGCTCTTCTTGGGCACTGGTATGATTGTTACCCTTTTCAAGTGGGTGGGAACTTCCAACTGCAGCAATGAGAGATTGAAAATGTCTAAATGTCCAAATTTATTCAGAACAAAATGCTGCAAATCTGAAATAAAGGAGAATACAGGGAACACTCAGCAGAACAGTCTACATCTGTGGAGATCTGCATTACAAATGGATGCATTTGCATAAGAGCTGGTTGGCTCTGACACAAACTGAAAGGGCTGCTTATCAGAAAGTGTTGACTTCAATATTGAGTCTGGCGGGGTGCTACATGCCAAGAAGGAAGGTGACGTGCTGTTCTTTGCACCTGCTTTCGACTTTGTTGAGGCCACAGTGTGAGGGAGATTTAAAATGGTGACTGGAAACTCAGGGTCATCCCTGTGGACTGCATGGAGATGTTCAGCAAAGCAGTCACCAAATCTATTTGGATTCTCCAGTGCAGGGGAGACTCATTATAAAAAACAAGTACAATGCACTAAGTTTGAAATGCAGGTGAATCATTACTTCACTTGGAAGAACTGTATTTGAGTCCCTAGATGGTGAGAAGGAAAGGTTCCCTGTGCCTGTGAAAGGGTGAGTAGTTGGTGGAGATGTAATGTTGAACTGGAAGATTGTGGAAGAAACAATGTTTTACAAGTGCTGGCAGGGGAGAGAAAGGAATGATGTGTTTGGTTGTGGACAGTCATTGAGGGAGCAGTAATTAAAGGATGAGCCACTAAATGCAGAGGCTAGTGGCTAAAGAGAGCCCTGTCTTTTCTCTGGCTCTAGGCAGAAGGTGTGAGGACAGAAATGTGTGTCACAGAGAAGGTGTGATTGAGATCTCTGTCAGTTATGAGAGGATGGCATCTGATAAGTACAAGCACGGAAAGTATGATTATCAGAACAGCCGACCATAACAAAGGAATTGGATGAAGAGAATAGTGTGCTGGGAGGCGGTGTATTCAAGATAACTGGAAGTCATTGGTCTCGTAGTTGCTAACCTCTCCTCTCAATTGGAGACAGACATTAAGGAAAGGAAGAGTCAGATTTGGACCATGTGAAAGTGAGGGCAGGAGAGAAACTGGCAACCAGAATGCAGCATTAATACAGACTCAAATAAGGACTGGTCTGGAAATCCAAGAAAGAAATTGAACAATTTCAGATAACCAGCTTTACTTCTTTTGTAGCAGAATTGGCCAGTTCTGGTATAGGGTTATCCATCATTTTGTTTTCTCTCTGCATGGATGTTATATGACCTACTGAGTATTTACAAAATTTACATTTACTTGGATTTCCAGCATCTGTTGTAACTTGCATCTCACAGGTTCAAACATCTGTCTCCAATTGAAAGGGTAGGTTAGCAACTAAAATCCACTGCTAGCCCAGTGACTCCTAGCCCAGTTTTTTTTTTGTCTCTCTGATCCCACCATTCATCATCCTCTTCACAGTCCCTCCAGACAGATCAACTGTCTGTCCCTCCAGACAGATCAATCAGATGGCTCTGAATGGTCCCCATGCTATCACAGATGTTCTTTTCACCCTTGCCCCTCTTCCCAACTTAAAACACACACATTTTCTCAATTTTAAATATCTGATGAAGCAGAATCTAAAATGTTGAATTTCTCTTCACAGGAGTTGTTTTACCCTGTTCCTCATTTGGGAGTTTGTACCTTCAGGAAAACACAAGAGAAAACAGAACTAAAATCCTAGCATGAGTGTTGTTTATTACTGAACAAGACAAGCAATCTTCTCCAACTAAAACAGCTCCTATAATTTATGAAGGGCTCATGATCTGGGTGCATTCATGAATTGTTATATTCAAATCAGTGTCCTAGAAGCAAACTATAAAGATGATTTTTAAGTTTATTGGGACTGCTCAGGCTTCTGATAGTGGAGTACTATTCTGTATCTGTTTATCTCTTAGAATGTGTAGGAAGCTGGTTGAAAATACCCAAATATGGCAAGGGGTTTTGATTTGCAGCAGGAAGTTGCAGAATGGAACAGGAAGTGTGAAGGGGATCTTGACAGGAAATGACACCAGGATGTAAGTTGGTTTCCTGCCTGGTCACTGACTCATTCATTGTTAAATCCTTGAGAAACATGCAGAAAGTGATATATTAACAGCACATTGCACCAGTAGTCTGTGAAAACACAGGCTTGTAGCTTCACTTCTAACAAACACTGAGCAATATAGTTGCATTACTTATATTTAGTGACCGCTTTATTGGCTTCACCTGTACACCTGCTTGTTACATAATCAACGAATCACATGGCAGCCACTCAATGCAGAAAACCATGCAAATGTGTTCAGACCAAACATCAGAATGGGGTAGAAATGTGATCTTAGTGACTTTGACTGAGAAATGATTGTTGGTGCCAGGCAAGGAGGTTTGAGAATCTCAGAAACTGCTGAACTCCTGGGATTTTCACAGACAGTGTATCTAGAGTTTACAGAGAATAGTGTGAGAAGCAAAGTGTATACAGTGAATGGCAGTTACTTGGGTGGAAACATCTTCTTAATGAGAGAGGTCTAAGGAGAATGGCCAGACTGATTCAACTTGACAGGAAAGAGACAGTAACTCAAATAACCGTGTTAGAACGGGGTGTGCAGAAGAGCACCTCTGTATGCACAACACATTGAACCTTGAAGTGGATAGGCTACAGCAGTGGAAGACCATGAACATACTCTCAATGTCCGTTTTACTCGGTACAAGAGGTATGTAATTAAGTGGCCACTGACTGTCTAGTTCAATGTTCTCAAAGGCAACATACAGTGTAGCAATGTTATAGACTTGATCGCTTGTAGAGAATATGTAACTGAGGTTGCACCAGCACCTGTGGGTTTTCTGGTTGGTTTATTTTTATCTCGTGTACTGAGATAACAGGATGCCTTCCAGAAAGATTATTCCATACATACCTCAGGGTAGTATACATGGAAAACAAAATGGATTAAAACATATAGTGTTACAAATAAACTACAAACACCATGACAAGGTAGTTTGAGAGATCAAGAGTTTATCTTTAGTGTACAAGGGATTTGTGTGAGTCTATAACAATGGAACCATGGGCCTGGCGGTACACGATTTCAAACCTTTTGATGATGGGAAGGGGGAGAATAGAGAATGACGAAGGTAGGGTGTTTTGCACAGGTATAACTTGTGGAGGGCTGTTTCAAGAGCGAAGAGACAATTTGTATATTTGAAACAAGTTGTACAATTAGTCAGCTCCATGTTGGATACTAGCCTCCATAGTGTCCAAGACATCTTCAAGGAGTGGTGTCTCAGAAAGGCAATGTCCATTCTTAAGGACCCTCCACCCAGGGCATGCCCTCTTCTCATTGTTATCTGTCAGGAAGGGGATACAGAAGCCTGAAGGCACACAGGAACAACTTCTTCCCCTCTGCCACCTTATTTCTAAATGGATATTGAACCATGAACACTACCTCACTTTTTAAAAAATGTATATTATTTCTGTTTTTGCACTATTTTAATCTATTTAATATACATATATATACTTACTATATTTGATTTACTTATTTTATTGTTTTCTTTCTATATTATCATGTAATGCATTGATCTGCTGCTGCTAAGTTAACAAATTTCACGACACATGTCAGTGATAATAAACCTGATTCTGATTCTGCTTTTGTGAGGCAGTGAGAAGTGTAAACAGAGTCAATGGAGCAAAAGCTGTTTTTTGTGATATGAATGCATCCCCATCCAACTCTCTGGAATTTCTTGCAATCCTGGGTAGAGCTGTTGCAATACCAAGCAGGATGTATCAGGTTAGGATGCTTTCTGTAAAAATTGGTGAAGGTCACTGGGGACATGCCAAATTTCCTTAAGGCTAAGAGTAGGTTGAAGCATTGGTGTACTTTATTGGGCCTACATGGTTGGTCCAGGACAAGTTGTTGCTGATGTTTACACCAAAGAACTTGAAGCTCTCACCTAATTCCACCTCAGCACCATTGATACAGATGGGGCATGTACTCTGTTCTGTTTCCTGAAGTAGATTAGCAGCTCCTTCGTTGTCCTGATATTGAGAGAAAACTTGTCTTGACACCAAGCCAGCTGGCTCTCAGTTTCCATCCTATGTTCTCTCCCATTATTGTTTTGAGGTCAGGCCTGGTACAGTGGTGTCATCCTCAACTTGAAAATGAGGTTTTAGCAGAATTTGGCCACACTGTCCTGTGATTCCTGGGTGCACAGTATTGATCACAGGATCATTGATGATAGGCTATTGCCTAAACAGTTAGTTTAGAGCCTTCCGTGCTGATGAATGATTTACAGTTCACACGTGTAGCCCTGTGTGCCACCCATGCACAGAATGAATCATCGATTTCTGCAGATTGGTGGTTACTGCTGCCCACTGCAGGATATGAATTTCCTTTCCCTTGGGTTGCAAGTTTACTTGTAAGTGCTCATGCTGCAAGTTTTAGCATCAATATCTTCACTGTCTGGAAAAGCCCTGAGATCACAAGATGCAGGATTTTTTGATGTCTACAGATGGAGCAGTCCAGGAGTGGTGCTCTCAGATTTTCACTTCTGCACACAGTTGTCTTCAAACTCCTGCGGTGTGGTCAACACACACAAAATGCTGGTGAAACTCAGCAGAGAAGGCAGCATCTATGGAAAAGAGTTAATAGCCAACATTTCAGGACAGGACCCTTCCTACAGTGTGGTGTTGTCTAGGTCAGAGGCATAACAATCTTGTAATGCTGGTGCATAGAGATCTTCACTAATGTCAGTCAATTTTTTTCATTTCTCACAGATTCAGGGGTTAGTCTGCTGTGCCTAAAAAAAGTCTTCCAAATCTGGCTCCCCTAGACCCATAAGTAATTAAGAATCCCTTTAATTAAGATGAGCTGCTTCCTGTTTTCATCCCTGCCTTCCTGTGTATGAGCTTCATTGTATGATAGGTGCATTCATGTGGTGGGTCAAGCATCAGCTAGAGTTGTGCCAAGGCAATGTACTTGGATCCTGACAAAGTGATGAATCTTACAGTGAGTGTCCCAGGTATTCTAGCATGGATAGTTGTACACCCAGGCAAGCTCCACTTACCCCTGAAAGGAAGGTAATTCTTACCAGAAGTTGCTTAGGAAATAACTAAAGTACAGCCATTTTTAATTCTGTGATCTTGTTCACACAGGCTGTACATAACCCCTCAAGGAGTGACTTTCCTGATACCTCTCTCTAGTTCCCAAGAGCAAATGAACCAGACATTTTTATGGTGCCTGTTTCAAGCCAGATGGTGCAGGCACATTTGAAGTAACTATAAGCCTGGTTGTACTTGAATGTTGAGAAAATGTAAGCAGCTGATGTTTCAGGCTGAGAAGGGTCTCGACCCAAATCGTCGACTATATATTCTTTTCCATGGATGCTGACTGGCCTGTTGAGTTTGTCTAGCATTTTGTATGTGTTGCTATGGATTTCCAACATCTGTAGGTTTTCTTGTATATATGGAAAAAATGTGTAATTTTTTTTGGAGATACAGGATAAACTAACGACCGCGCCGTGTAGTGTGCTGAGTCTCAAGCTCTGGCATTGTTTACTTTCTCAGCCTTGTTCTCTCATAGAATAGGTGTCAGTGTATCAGTACTCAGGAGGGGTACAGTATTGTTGGTTTATTTAAAAGTACAGTGCAAAGTGTTTGTCTCACTTATCTTTGTTGTGTTCTGCTTTTTTCTGTTCACTCCTTGCATCTCCTCTCATCCTCATTTAACTGCACAAGGAGAAGTAGTCAGTTTTACATCAATGTTGATTCTGCCTTGACAGGTTACAAATGTGTTTGCTTAGTGCCTTTCATTATCTTGAATTGGCCTTGTGCAAAAACTATTCTTGAAGTGTAATACACTAGGAAATAACAGTGGCCAACTCAGGCAATTAGATCTTACCAACAACAATGTGTGAATATAGAGCAAGTTATTTTAAGGTGCTGGTTGAGAGATAAATATTAGCATTGGAGCACATGGAAGAAATCCCTTTTCCATCTGAAATGGAGTTCTTTTTTTGTCCACACCTCAGCCTACAGTCTAATCCCAGTGGTAGTATCTCCTTCATTGCAGACCTCCTTCCATGTTAGACAGCAATGCACAAACTTTGGACTTGTTTTTCACTTGGGCAAACTGTATCTACTATCTTAGTTAACAGTAGCCACTGTGGTTAAGATGGATCTTCATTTAATCTGACTACCTGTCTGGTTATAACAACCAAAAGACACATTTGAAGTTCTGTTTAAACGAGATTGGAAGATAAAGTTACAATGATGCAAGCCCACAAGGAGATACGTAGAACATCACAGCAAAGGAACAGGCCCTTAAACCAACCATGTCCATGATGCCAATCAAACTAATCCCATCTGTCAGCATAAGGCCCATACCCTCTACTCCCTGCATGTTCATGTGTCCGTCATGACTGTTACTATTGTGTCTGCATCCATCACCTCCCCTGACATTGAATTCCACGCAACTACCACTCTCAGTGTAAAAACTTACTTCATAAATCTTTAAACTTTCCCTCTCTCACTTTAAATCTGTCTCTCGAAGCATTTGACATTTCTACCCTGAAAAAAGAATCTTATCTACCTTATCTATGCTTGCTATAATTCTATATTCTTTGTCAGGTTATCCCTTACCTTCCAAACTTGGACATAACAGTCCAAGTTTGTTCAATCTCCTTATTACTAGTATATCCAATCTGGGCAATATTCTGGTAAATCTTGTTTGCATCCTCTCCAAAGCCTTCAGGTCCATCTTGTGTGACACCCAGAACCTTTAGCTAACCAAAAAATTATACAGCTGCAATATGTATTCCCAACTTGCATACTCAGTGACACAACTGATAAAGGAAAGCATGCTGTACAACTCCTAGCCCGTTGTGTTGCTACTTTCAGGGTGTAATGGACCTGCACCCCAAGTACATCAGTGCTCCTAAGGGCTCTGCCATTTACTCTATACTTGCATTTGAATTTAACTTCCAACACTCCCTATCATTGCTCTGCCCTAGTTTCCAACTGATCTATGTTCTGCTGTATCTTGTGACAACCTCGGTTCCTACAAGTCCACCAGTTTTCGGGTCATCTGCAAGCTTACTGATTAGGCCACCTGCACTTTCATCCAAATCACTTATTAATACAATAAAATAATAAATAATACAATTAATACAAACAACTGATTCTGAGAACACTAATTATTATAGATCTCCAGTTAGAAAAACACTCCTGCACCATTTCCACACAGTCTTCTATGACCAAGCTAATTTTGGATCCAATGTACCAACTCATTGTAGACCCAATGTGCTTACTCTTCTGGTCCAGCCTACCATGAGAGATATTATAAAGTGCTCACTGAAGACAATTTCATTGCCCTATTCTCATCCATCATCTTAGTCACCTCCTCAAAATATCTCAGATTACTGAGACATAACCTCTCTCTCACTCAAAGCCATGCTGGTTATTCCTCATAAGTCTATCCTTTTCCAAATGAGACTAAGTCCTATCCCTAAGGATCCTCTCCAGTAATTGCCTTAACACTGAAGCAAGGCTTTCTGACCTATAATTTCCTGGCTTGCTCTTGTTGCCCTTTTTTTTGTAATTCAAATTTTTATTATTATTTATTCTTATTTTACAAAGCAGCACAGCATATCATAGAGCAGATACAGTACAGCATAGTTATACAGCCATCCCATGACAGGAAAACATGTAAAACTAAGAAACAGAAAAAACTTCTAATTTATGTTTAAATTAACATACAACCAAAATTGATCCCACACGTCTTGCACTTTTCCCTCACTGTTAATTCTTCCCAACATGTGTTCATATGATGAAATCTTAACCATTTTCTCAGTCCATTCCTTCACAGTGGGACATCTGGGTTTTTTCCAGTTTTGCAGCTGTGATGAGACCCACCTTTAAAATAGTAAATTTGTCATTGTTTACATTAGGTATCATTGTCCTATCACCCAGGAGACAAAGCCGTGGGCACAAGGGCAGTGTAGGACCCGACCAATTCCCCAACAAACCAAGAACTTTACACCAAAATGGATGAACCATGGAACACTCCCAAATCGTGGAAATATGTGCCCACCTCATTTTATATTTCCAGCATAAATGATTATCAACAATCCCCATTTTGTAGAGTCTAGTTGGTGTCCAATAATATCTGTGTACTATCTTATACTGAATAAATTTCCCTCTCGCTTCCCAAGTATGTCTACCCACATTTGATAAAATATTTGACCACTCATTATCTTCAATATTGCTTCCAAGATCCTTCTGCCATACTGCTTTGAGATTGTTACACGGTTCACCCACAGAGTGCTTGAACATTTTATAAAACGCTGATGCTTTATAAACTTCCTGTGGTAGTGTAAAGTATTCAGTTAAAGGGTTACTTTGTGGGCCACCATTCTTGAATATGCTACTAACACAATGTCTTATTTGTAAATACTTCCAGAAATTCCCTTTATCTACAGTTAAATTTCCTCTGCAAGTCCACATACGACATAAAAATCCCATTCTCATAGAGATCACCTACTGTATTTACACCTTTAATCTTCCATTCTTTCCTGTACAACATTCTTTTTCCAATGCATATCGCAGGGTTATTCCAGAGCGAGGAGTATAACTGAGTTAAATGTGACATTTTACAAGCTTTATGAATTGTACTTCACACACTCCTTGAGTGAAATAGTATAGATTTTAGATTACAACACACACTAAATGCTGGTGGAGCACAGCAGGCCAGGCAGCATGCTGCCATTAGATGCTTCCTTTCTTTTCCAATCTTTTTATTATTATTATTAATATCAACATAATAAGATTAATACATAGATAATGGGATTACAAACATACAAATTTAAACTGAACATGAAAGGATACATAAGCAATAGTTACAATATAAATGAGTCTTCCCAAATCATGGATGATACAAGTAACATATAAACAAAGCAAAACTCGGTATATCATAATATATATTAAAAAAAAGAAAAGAGAAAAAAATTATGCTAGAAAAACTAATCTAACAACCTAATAACTAATAAGGGAAAAAAAAGAAAAAAAAGGGGGGGAAAATGATGAAAAAAAAATGGGCTGTTTATAATATCTAACAAAAATACAAAATCATCAGTGTCGTCAACTCCGATCCTCTCAACATATGTAAAATCAAAACTGGAAAAACAAATAGGCTTGGAACAGGGTCACATTACATCATATGAAAATATTGAATAAATGGTCTCCATATCTTTTCAAATTTAATAGAAGGGTCAAATACAACACTTCTAATTTTTTTTAAATTTAGACATAATATAGTTTGAGAAAACCAATGAAATACGGTAGGAGGATTAATTTCTTTCCAATTCAACAAAATAGATCTTCTAGCCATTAATGTAAGAAATGCAATCATTCGACAAGCAGAAGAGGATAAATGGACTGAGTCCATCATTTGTAAACCAAAAATTGCAGTAATAGGATGAGGTTGTAAATTAATGTTCAATACCGTGGAAATAATATCAAAAATGTCTTTCCAATATTTTTTCAAAAGCGGACAAGACCAAAACACGTTAAAGACGCTATCTCAGAATGACATCTATCACAAATAGGATTTATATAGGAATAAAAATGAGCCAATTTATCCTTGGACATATGAGCCCTATGTACAACTTTAAACTGTATTAATGAATGTTTAGCACATATAGATGATAAATTAACTAATGGAAGAATTTTCTCCCAATTCTCAATAGGGATAGTAAGGTTAAGTTCTCTTTCCCAATCATTTTTAATCTTATAGAAGGGCTCTGAACGTATCTTCATAATTATATTGTAGAGTTTTGATATTACCCCTTTCTGAGAAGGATTTAGTTCTAGCAAATTCTCCAAAATACTCAAAGACTCAAGATTTGGAAAGGTAGGAAGTACAGTATTTAAGAAATTCCTAATCTGTAAATAACTAAAAAAAAATGAAATCTAGGCAAATTATATTTATTAGATAATTGTTCAAAAGACATAAAACAATTATCCAAAAATAAATTGGGAAAATCGTAGTAATCCTTTAATCTTCCAAGCTGAATAAGCTTGGTCTATAATAGAAGGATAAAAAAAGAAATTGGATACAATAGGAATATTTAAAACAAACTGAGTCAACCCAAAAAATTTCCGAAATTGAAACCATATACGTAAAGTATGTTTAACTATCGGATTGTCAACTCGTTTCTGCAATTTAGAAAGAGCAAAGGGAAGAGAAGACCCTAAAATAGAACCCAATGAAAATCCTTGTACAGATTTAATTTCCAGGTTCACCCAATGAGGGCTAAAAGATAAATCCCAATCCTTTAACCAACATATCAAATATCGGATATTGACTGCCCAATAAAAAAATCTAAAATTAGGCAATGCCAATCCACCTTCCTTCCTTGCCTTCTGTAAATATTTTTTCTCTAATCTAGGATTTTTATTCTGCCATATATATGAGGAAATTTTTGAATCAACATTAGCAAAAAAAGATTTCGGAATAAAAATTGGTACCACTGGAAATATATATAAAAACTTGGGTAAAATAATCATCTTAATAGCATTAATCCAACCTATCAGAGATAAAGATAATGGTGACCATTTAGTGAACAGACATTTAATCTGATTGATTAAGGGTAAAAAATTAACCTTAAATAAGTCCTTATAATTTTTTGTGATTTTAATCCTTAAGTATATAAAAGAGTCATTAACTAATTTAAAAGGTAAATTTCCATAAATTGGAACCTGTCTATTTAAAGGAAACAATTCATTCTTATTAAGATTTAATTTATACCTGGAAAAATTACTAAATTGAGCCAACAATGATATAACTGCAGGAATGGATTTCTCAGGATCAGAAATAAATAATAATAAATCATCTGCATATAATGATAACTTATGTATATCCGTCCCACGAGTAATGCCAAAAATGTTTGGTGATTCTCTGATAGCAATTGCCAAGGGTTCTAAAGCAATATCAAATAATAATGGACTAAGAGGACAGCCTTGTCTAGTACCCCGAAATAAACGAAAAAAGGGAGATCTTTGATTGTTAGTAAAAACCGAGGCTACTGGAGTATGATATATCAGTTTAATCCAGGAAATGAATGTCGGACTAAAATTAAACTTCTCAAGCACAATAAATAAGTATGGCCATTCAACTCTATCAAATGCTTTCTCCACATCTAATGAAATGACACATTCTGAAGTGCTATATGAAGGAGTATAAACAATATTCAATAATCTCCTAACATTGAAAAAAGAATAGCGATTTTTAATAAAACCAGTTTGATCTTCCGAGATAATTTGAGGTAATACCTTCTCCAGCCTGGAAGCCAGTAACTTGGAAAAGATCTTGGAATCTACATTCAATAAGGATATTGGTCTATAGTCAGTAGGGTCTTTATCTTTCTTCAATATTAAAGAAATGGAAGCTCTATAAAAAGATTGTGGCAGATTACCCAATCTAATTGCTTCTTCAAAAACCCTGCATAACCAAGGAGAAAGAGAAGGGGAAAAACATTTTAAAAATTCTACTGTATACCCATCTGGACCTGGTGCTTTCCCAGAATTCATAGAGGAAATAACCCCTTTAATTTCTGCATCCGTAATAGGAGTTTCTAATATCGAAAGATCATCTGATGATAATTTTGGAAATTTCAATTTCCAAAGAAAATCATACATGATATAATCATGAGGGAATTCAGAATGATACAGGGAGGTATAAAAATCTTGAAAAGATTTGTTTATCTCATCATGGTTAACTGTCAGATCACCATTCTGCTGACGAATCTTAATAATTTGGCGTTTAACCAAAGCATTCTTCAATTGATTAGCTAACAGTTTACCCGATTTATCACTATGTATATAAAAATCAGATCTGGTTTTCATTAATTGATTTTCAATCGAAGATGTAAGTAATAAACTATGTTCCATTTGAAGTTCAACCCTTTGTTTGTAAAGCTCCTTACTAGGAGCAGTCGAATATTTCTTGTCAATCTCTTTAATTTTATCAACCAATAAAAGAGTTTCCTTCTTAATGCGTTTTCTCAAACCAACGGAATAGGAGATAATCTGTCCACGTATATATGCTTTAAAAGTGTCCCAAAGTGTTCCGCAAGAAGTATCATCCGTGGAATTAGTTGAAAAGAAGAAATCGATCTGTTCCTTCATAAATTTAATGAAATCCGGATCTTGCGGTAAGGTAGAATCAAATCACCATTGTCTAGCACTAGAAGCTGTATCCATAAATTTTTTTAAAAAAATTTTTCCAATCTTTTTATTAGTATTAATAATATTATGAACAAAATACAATTGATATATTAATAAAGGGATTACAAACATACAAATTCCCATTACACATGAAAGAATACATAAGCAATGAATACAGTATAAATAAGTTTTCCCAAAACATGAACCATATAGTATATATATGAACAAGGTAAATCTAGATATTTCATAATATATAATATAAAAAAAGAAAAAAAATATATATATGCAAAATTGACTAACCTACTAATCTAATATCTAAGGAAAAAACGGAAGCAAAAAAAGAAAAACTAAAGAGAGAAAAAAAAGGGCTGTTTATAATATCTCACAAGAATACATAAACATCAATGTCGTCAACTCTGATCCTCTCAACATAAATACGATTAAAGCTGAAGAAACCAATAAGCTTGGAACAGGGTCGTATTACATCATATGAAAATATTGAATAAATGGTCTCCATATCTTTTCAAATTTAATAGAAGTATCGAATACACCACTTCTAATTTTTTCTAAATTTAAACATAACATAGTTTGAGAAAGCCAATGAAATACAGTGGGAGGATTAATTTCCTTCCAATTCAACAAAATAGATCTTCTAGCCATCAAAGTGAGAAAAGCAATCATTTGACAGGAGGAAGGAGATAAATGAAGTGAGTCCATCATCGGTAAACCAAAAATTGCGGTAATAGGATGGGGTTGTATATCAATGTTCAGTACCGCAGAGATAATATCAAAAATATCTTTCCAATATTTTTTCAAAAGCGGACATGACCAAAACATATGAGTTAAAGACGTGATTTCCAATTGACATCTGTCACAAATAGGGTTTATATAAGAATAAAAATGAGCTAATTTATCCTTGGACATATGGGCCCTATGTACAACCTTAAATTGTATTAATGAATGTTTGGCACATATAGATGATGTATTAACTAATTGAAGAATTCTATCCCAATTTTCAATAGGAATAATAAGATTAAGCTCTCTTTCCCAATCATTTTTGGTCTTATCAAGGGGCACTGAACGTATCTTCATAATTATATTATAAAGTTTTGATATAAGCCCTTTTTGAAAAGGGTTTAATTCAAACAAACTCTCCAAAATATCTGAAGACACAAAATTTGGAAACGTAGGAAGTACCATACTTAAAAAATGCCTAACCTATAAGTATCTAAAAAAATGAAATCTAGACAAATTATATTTATTAGATAATTGCTCAAAAGACATAAAACAATTGTCCGAAAATAAATCAGAAAATCTTAATAAACCCTTAGTTTTCCAAGCCAAAAAAGCTTGATCTATAATTGAGGGGTGGAAAAAACAATTAGATACAATAGGAATATTTAAAACGAATTGAGTCAACCCGAAAAATTTCCGAAATTGAAACCATATATGTAAGGTATATTTAACTATTGGGTTGTCAATTCGTTTCGGCAATTTAGAAAGAGCAAAAGGGAGAGAAGTCCCTAAAATAGAACCCAGAGCATAACCTGGTACCGATTTAATTTCCAAACTCACCCAATGAGGGCCAAAAGGACCATCCCATTCTTTCAACCAACATAACAAATATCTAATATTAACTGCCCAATAATAAAATCTGAAATTGGGTAATGCCAACCCACCTTCCTTCTTTGTCTTCTGTAAGTATGTTTTACCTAACCTGGGATTTTTATTCTGCCATATATATGAGGAAATTTTTGAATCAACATTAGTAAAAAAGGATTTCGGAATAAAAATTGGTACCGCTTGAAAAATATATAAAAACTTAGGTAAAATAACCATCTTAATAGCATTAATCCTACCTATCAGAGATAAAGATAATGGTGACCACTTAGTAAACAAGCCTTTAATCTGATCAATTAAGGGTAGAAAATTAAACCTAAATAATTCTTTATGGTTTTTTGTGATTTTAATCCCTAAGTAAATAAAAGAGTCATTAACTAATTTAAAAGGTAAATTACCATAGCTTGGGACCTGTCTATTCAAAGGAAACAATTCACTCTTATTAAGATTTAACTTATACCCAGAAAACTCACTAAATTGAGCCAACAATGATAAAACTGCTGGAATCTATTTCTCAGGGTTAGAAATGAATAATAATAAATCATCTGCGTACAAAGATACCTTATGAATATCTGTTACACGATTAATACCCAAAATATCCTGTGATTCTCTGACGGCAATTGCCAAAGGTTCTAAAGCAATGTTAAATAGCAATGGGCTAAGAGGACAACCTTGTCTAGTGCCCCGAAATAAACGAAAGAAGGGAGATCTTTGATTATTAGTAAACACCGAGGCTACTGGAGTGTGATAAATCAGTTTAATCCAAGAAATAAAGGTCGGACTAAAATTAAACTTCTCCAGCACATAAAATAAGTAAGGCCATTCAACTCTATCAAATGCTTTCTCCGCATCTAATGAAATAACACATTCTGAAGTGCTATGTGAAGGAGTATAAACAATATTCAGTAATCTCTTAACATTGAAAAAAGAATAGCGATTTTTAATAAAACCGGTTTGATCTTCCGAAATAATTTGGGGTAATACCTTCTCCAGCCTGGAAGCCAGTAACTTGGAAAAGATCTTGGAGTCCACATTCAATAAAGATATTGGTCTATAAGATGCACAGTCAGTAGGGTCTTTATCTTTCTTCAGTATTAAGGAAATGGAAGCTCTATAAAAAGATTGTGGCAAATTCCCCAATCTACTTTAATTGCTTCTTTAAAAACTTTGCATAACCAAGGAGAGAGTAGCAGAAAAACATCTAAAAAATTCTACTGTATACCCATCTGGACCTGGTGCTTTCCCAGAATTCATTGAGGAAATAACCCTTTTAATTTCCGCATCCGTGATTGGAGTATCTAATACTGAAAGATCATCGGATAATAATTTTGGAAAATTCAATTTCCCAAGAAAATCACACATGGTATTATGATCCTGAGGGAATTCAGATTGATACAGGGAGGTATAAAAGTCTTGAAAAGACTTATTTATCTCATCATGGTTAACTGTCAAATCCCCATTCTGCTGACGAATCTTAGTGATTTGATGTTTAACCCAAACATTCTTCAGCTGACTAGCTAACAGTTTTCCCGATTTATCACTATGTATATAAAAATCAGATCTGGTTTTCATTAATTGATTTTCAATCGGAGATGTAAGTAATAAACTATGTTCCATTTGAAGTTCAACCCTTTGTTTATAAAGCTCCCTACTAGGAGTGGTCGAATATTTCTTGTCAATCTCTTTAATTTTATCAACCAATAAAAGAGTTTCCTTCTTAATGCGTTTTCTCAGACCAACAGAGTAAGAGATAATCTGTCCACGTATATACGCTTTAAAAGTGTCCCAAAGTGTTCCGCACGAGATATCTTCCGTGGAATTGGTTGAAAAGAAGAAATCGATCTGCTCCTTCATAAATTTAATAAAGTCCGGATCTTGCAATAAGGTAGAGTCAAATCGCCATTGTCTAGCACTTGAAGCTGTATCCGTAAAATTAATAGAAAGTTTTAATGGAGCATGGTCAGAAATAGCTATAATATCATAATTACAACCAATTACCGATGGAATAAAACAAGAGTCAATAAAAAAAATCAATTCTCGAATAGGAATGATAAACATGTGAGAAAAAAGAAAACTCTTTGTCATTAGGATGGTGAAATCTCCAAATATCAAAAACTCCATTATCAGTCAAAAAGGAGTTAATACAAGTGGCCGACTTATTGGGTAAAGTCTGAATAGATATAGATTTGTCCATCAAAGGATTTAAACAACAATTAAAGTCACCACCCATTATTAACTTATATTCATTTAAATTAGGTAAAGAAGTAAATAAGGACTTAAAAAAATCAGGACAATCCACATTTGGAGCATAAACATTAACCATAGCAACCTTTTTATTACAGAGTAAACCCGTAATTAACAAAAATCTACCATTCGGATCCGAAAGGATATCATGTTGAACAAATGCAATAGAGGAGTCAATAAAAATTGAAACTCCCTTAACTTTGGCATTCGAATTCGAATGATACTGTTGACCCCGTCAAGACCTAAAAAAGCGATATTTGTCCTCCTTCCTCACATGAGTTTCTTGTACAAAAATGATATGAGCATTAAGTCTTTGGAATACTTTGAAAATCTTCTTTTGTTTAATCAGATGGTTTAAACCATTAGTATTCCAAGACACAAAGTTAATGGTTTGAGCCATGCTTCTAAAGTCAACCCTTTGGTATAGAAAGGGTTAACCAAATTATAAACTCATGCACCCGGAAGAGGAACAAAAATAAAGAGCGGACCCGGAAGTGACGACATCGTAGACATATTTGTAGTTCAAAAACAGCCCGAATGAAAAAACTGAAACAAACTGGTTAAAGAAAAATAAAAAAGGAAAACAGACCAACCCCCACCCCCACAAGAAAAAGAAAAAAAGCCAAAATATGGCTAGAAAAAGGAAAAAATGAGACTAATTCTACCCCCATATCAGTGGCAGACCACTCTGTATTTAAAGGATATATAAAAAAAAACCACCCCAACTTTAAAAATTATGATCACAATACTAAAATCTATGCTTCTTAATATGCTTAGTTGTAAAAAAAAGAATATAATCACTAAAAGTTTATAAATCGAGTTATAACCCAAACAAATCAAGAAGTATTTAAACTATGATAAGTGATGCATTATAGGAAGAAGACGAAAAAAGAAACAATAACGCCATCTTAAACAAAACCAAGAATATTTTTGCAAAAAACCACCATCTTGATAATAAAAAAAAAATTCCCTTCGAAAAGTTAAAAATATACCTTCAAGGGAACAAAAATAATAGTCAAAAATATAGTATAGTGGTTAAAGTGTATAAAACAGAACGATTAATATAACGAAAACACACTTTAACTTAAATATGAAGTATAGGATAAACCTACACCAATAACCAGAGACTAACTCTGGTTTGAAGAATCGAAAACCATCTTACACGATCAGAATCACTCATTTATTAGGGATTAGTATCTATAGCAGTAGGGAAGTTCTCCTCCAGATACTTTCTCGCTTCAAATGTAGAAAGGAAAACCTGGCGTGGAGCATTCGACGGAGATATTCTAAGCTTCGCAGGGTATAAGAGCACAGGTTTTAGATTTTTCTCATAACATTCAGACATTAGAGGTTTAAAAAGAAGCCTTTTTTCATAACTTCAGGACTAAAATCTTCCACCAAACGGAAGTAGTAATTTTGAAATTTAATCATCCCAGCCTTCCGAGCCTCACGAATAAGTTGTTCTTTGTCGTGTACATAGTGAAACCGGACAATTACCACCGGGGGTTTAGCTGAAGCACTCGATGAACGACTCCAAATTCTATGTGCTCGATCAAGTAATGGGGGGTTCTCTGGAAAAACCGACGGAAACGCATCTTTTAAAAGTTGAGCAAAATATTTCGAAGGATCGCCTTTTTCTATGCCGTCTGGGAGACCAAGTATACATAGGTTCTGTCTTCTGGACCGATTCTCCAAGTCGACACTCTTGGCTTTAAGTGTTTCCACCAATTTAATGGTCGAAATTAAATCCTGTTGCAATTTTTCAATTGTCAAATCTCGTTTCCGAGCTTCTTCTTGCAGAGACGCGATAAGAGCTTGCTGCTGGTTAATTACTGAATCCGTCTTAACCATATAATCTTGAAAAGCTTTTATATCTTGTTTAAAAACTTGTTGTAGTTCATCGAATTTTTTATCCAAAACCTCCATAAACAGTTCATAAGTTAACTCAGTGCTTGCTTCTTTCCATTACCGTTCGGGTTACGCCCCGGTTCTCGTCCTTTGGATCTAAGAGCCATTTCTGTTTGCATATCTTCAAAAATTCACAATAAACTCTTAACGATAAGCCAGAGAAAATAGCAAGAATCTTTTGGTGTAGGTAAAAATAAGTTGAATAAGGGTGATCAAAGGTTAAAAAAAGTAAAGGTTATGGAGCGGATCTAAAACAGTACTCACTCCATGAGCGTCTCCCGCTGACCTCCTCCATAAATTTAATAGAAAGTTTTAATGGAGCATGGTCAGAGATGGCTATAATATCATAATTACAACCAATTACCGATGGAATAAAACAAGAGTCAATAAAAAAATAATCAATTCTCAAGTAAGAATGATAAACGTGAGAAAAATGAAAACTCTTTGTCCTTAGAATGCCGAAATCTCCAAATATCAAAAATTCCATTATCAGTCAAAAAAGAGTTAATATAAGTAGCCGACTTATTAGGTAAAGTCTGAGTAGATATAGATCTGTCCAACAAAGGATTTAAACAACAATTAAAGTCACCACCCATTATTAACCTATATTCATTTAGATTAGGTAGAGAAGTAAATAAGGACTTAAAAAAATCGGGATAATCCACATTTGGAGCATAAACATTAACCATAGCAACCTTTTTGTTAAAAAGTAACCCAGTAATTAACAAAAATCTACCATTCGGATCCGAAAAAATATCGTGTTGGACAAATGCAGTAGAGGAGTCAATAAAAATTGAAACTCCCTTTACTTTAGCATTCGAATTCGAATGGTACTGTTGATCCCGCCAAAACCTAAAAAAACGATGATTGACCTCTTTCCTCACATGAGTTTCTTGTACAAAAATAATATGTGCATTAAGTCTTTGGAATACTTTGAAAATCTTTTTCCGTTTAATCGGATGGTTTAAGCCGTTAGTATTCCAAGAGACAAAATTAATGGTCTGAGCCATATTTCTGAAATCAACCCTTTGGTATATAAAGGGTTAACCAAATTATGAACTCATGCGCCCGGAAGAGAAACAAAAATAAGGGGCGGACCCGGAAGTGACGACATCACGGACATTTTAGTAGTTTAAAATCAGCCCAAATGAAAAAACTAAAAAAAACTGATAAAAAGAACATTAGATTTGGAAAAAAAACCCCACCCCCCCCACCCAAGAAGAGAAAGCTCCTCCCAAGCCAGGAAAAGGCTGGGAAGAAAGAGGAATGAAACTAAATCTACCCCCATATCAGCAGAAGGCAACTCCGTATATAAAGGAAAAAAAAAGATCCACCCAAACTCCAAAAAAAAAAGATCACTATACTAAAACAAACTTCTTAATATAATTGCTAGTAAAAAAACAAAAAGAATATAATCACTAGTAACTTATAAATCGGGTTAAAACCCAAACAAACCAAAAAAAAAATTAAGCTGTGATAAGAAATGCATCATAGGAAGAAGACGAGAGAGAAAAAAAAATGGTGAAATAAAAAAAAAGCAGAAGATATTTTAGAGAAGAAACCGCCTTCTTAGTAAAAAAAATCACCTTCAAAGGATTAATAATAATGACCAAAGGTAAAGTACAGTGGTTAAAGTAAGTGAAATAAAAAGATTAGTACGTCGAAAAAAAACTTTAATTAGAATATAAAATATAGAGTAAACCTACACCAATAGCCAGAAACAAAATCTGGTTTTGGAAACAAAAACTATCTTGTAATGATCAAAATCACTCATTTATTAGAGACGAGAATCCGAAGCAGTAGGGTAGTTCTCATCCAGAAAGCTTCGAGCTTCAGATGTGGAGAGAAAAACATGCCGTGGTGCATTCGGAGGCGAGATTCTGAGCTTCGCAGGGTATAAGAGCGCAGGTTTTAGATTTTTCTCATAACATTCAGACATCAGAGGTTTAAAAAGAAGCCTACTTCATTACTTCTGGACTAAAATCCTCCACTAATCGAAAATCGAATTCTTGGAATTTGACCATACCTAAACGCCGAGCCACACGAATAAGTTGCTCTTTGACATGCACATAGTGAAATCGGACAATTACAACCGGTGGTTTAGCTGAAGAACTTGGTGATCGGCGCATAATTCTGTGGGCGCGATCAAGTAACGGAGGACTGTCTGGGAATACAGAAGGGAACGCATCCTTTAAAAGTTGAGCAAAATACTTCGAGGGGTCCCCTTGTTCAATACCTTCCGGGAGACCAAGTATGCGTAAGTTCTGTCTTCTGGACCGATTTTCAAAGTCAACACTCTTGGCTTTAAGTGTTTCCACCTGTTTAATCATCGAAGATAATTTCTGCTCCAGTTTTTCGATTATTAAGTCTCGCTTCTGAGCGTCCTTTTGCAAAGTTGCGATTAGAGCTTGCTGCTGGTTAACTACTGAATCAGTCTTATCCATATAATCCTGAAAAGCCTTTATATCTTGTTTGAAAATTTGTCGTCGTTCTTCAAATTTTTCATTTAAAAGCTCCAATAACATTTCATAAGTCAATTCAGTGCGCTTAGGATCGGTCTTTTTCTTCCTTCCGTTCCCGTTAGAATCTTTCCCAGGGTCTCGCCCTTTAGATCTCAAAGCCATTTCTGTACTCATTTCTTCAAAATACATAATAGACTCTTAAAGATAAGTCCAAAAAAGTAGCAAGAATCTTTTGGTGTAGGTAAAAGTAAGTTAAATAAGGGTGATCATAGGTTAAAAAAAGTAAAGGTTAAGGAGCAAATCTGAAACAGTGCTCACTCCATGAGCGTCTCCTGCTGACTCCACCATTAGATGCTGCCTGGCCTGCTGTGTTCCACCAGCATTTTGTGTGTGTTGTTGTTTGAATTTCCAGCATCTGCAGATTTCCTCGTGTTAGGTTTTAGATTATTCTTGTTTTCCACATGTTGTGAGAGAATGTTAAGGGGAGAATGTGGTGCAGCCAAGCTCCGTTCCATAACTACCCAATCTAAATCAACATCAGCCCTGTCCCAATGTTTAGCTAACTTGGTCATTTCAAAGGATAATTTATATGCCCTGATGTCTGGTAGACTGAGCCCACCCATGTCCCTGGACATACACATCTTACTTATTTTAATTCTAGGCTGCTTCTTATCCCATAGAAAGTCACTAATTATTTTGTTGTGTTGCTTGTAGATCGAATCTGAAATATTTAAAGGAAGCATCATAGAAAGATAGTTAAACTGAGGTGCTATGACCATTTTAACTACATTGACTGTACCCCAGAGTGGCAGTCTCGGTGCCCCCCACTTATCCAGATTATTTCTTATCCTACTCAATAATGGATCATAATTTAAAATAATTATTTAATCCAAATTCTGACCTTTCTTAAACAAAGGAACAACATTGGCTATTTTCCAGTCTTCTCAGTGCAAGAGCTGGAGCATTGTGACTAAACACTTCCTTCTTTGCTTGGCTTTGTCTGGAATGATCCAAATGACAAACCTAGTCTAATGAGGGTGGTGGAGGATAGTGTTAGGAAAGAGTTTGGAAGGTCACTCACCGTACAATCAAAACCAACTGGAAAAGACACTTGTCTTCTGTATGATGCATTCTTTGTACCTGACATAAACCAGACCAACTTCCCTTATAGTCAACAAGGAAAAGGAAAATAGATATTTATTCAGCTTTTCTTTTTGTTTCATCCTACAGATCGACGGCAATGGTGTGGAATCATCGTTCTACTAATCATCTTGGTTGTGGTGCTGATACTGTTATTTACTCTCTGACCTGAACTGTTTGTGCAAGGGATAAATAGAGGAAGGAGCAGTGGTAAGAGGGAGGACAGAAGAAGAACCTGCCACTCTCTGGTGCTACTGTCTAGGCTGACCAGTCCCTGGGCCTTTGGTTGCTGAGTATGAAAAGTTTGTGCACCCCACCCATCTTCACTGCAATCACTGTTATTTTTTTACCTGCAGGGTCACTGCTGAATGTCTCGATTTAAATTGTTCATTCACAAAAATGCTGAGGGATTTACCCAAGGTCATGTGAACATTGGAAGTATAGGGTTGCACCCAGCGTTGTTCCCCACAGGATAGAAGAATATTGTTTTCCATGGATTTGGGAAAGAGGATTTTAGAGCCTTTGGCTTCCTAGTAAGTTTATATTTCTCCTAGAAGTAGTGCCCTTGATGGTTTGAGTGTGTACAGAAGGCTGTTGGGTACACTGCTGGCCAAGCAGACCACAAGACCCCAGTTTTAAGTATTGGTTTATGCAGAGTCAGCTAATTATAATTGGTCACAGAAGTAGTAGAATTAAAATCAAACTCCTGCTATTTGCTGTACTATGTGCAGATCAGAGGTATGGCCAGAATTGTGCTAGGCTGCGGTGCTTTCAATAATTAAACAACTTGTGTAGACAACAGCAGTTATTGAAAGCTATAATCACTGTTATCTCTGATTTCCACAACCCTTTCAACAGAGGAGAGAGGAATCTGTGATTAGGTTTAGATCATGAATGACCATATCCAGATATTTTGTGAGAATTCACAATGCAGAAACTCCTAGCATTAATTATTCCTCTTGGGAAATGGTTACTCAAGTGTTATGCAGGAACAAAATATGTGATGGGGTCACAGGTAGCCATTAAAGTGTTGGACTAGTATAGTGCAGACCATTAGCCTCATGTATCAGAAATGAAGAATCTGGAACTGTCTTGCAATCTCATGTTTCTGTTGGGCTGACCCACGTCTGCTTGTCTAACAGGCTGGGTAATGAGTTCATAAATGTGAAACTGCCATGGGCTTGGAAAATGCTATTCACAGGTGGTATTAAATTTACTTCTTGTCCTCACGTTTCTGTGCATTGTAGCATTTCTCTGCACTGGCATGTGATTGTGTTCAAATGTACTCTACCACCCCCATACATTTGAATAGCAACAGAAATCTCACAGTACATGCTTTTTTTTAACATGATAGATGGAATGAAGTGAGGGGCTAGAGTATGGGGATTGAGGTGGAAGGGGTGAAGTCGTCCCCAGGTAGAATATTCTATACTCAGAGAAATTCAGGTAAATACAGTATTAATTTTCAATTAGTTGGTAACTGTTTTGTTGTCCTTCCTCATCCTGCCATAAAACCATCTTTCCTACAAGTTCAAACAGACCATATATGCCTCTGTTATTTCTCAGTCCACTTCTTTAAATGACGGATGAAAGTTCAAGGTAAACTAGATGCTCTGAGGTTGTCACCATTAAATTGTTCATACTGTTTTTATCTCCGTAGCACATACACATCATACCTTTGATTAGCACTGACTACTCTGCAGTCTTTACTCCAAACAAAGCTGGTGTCTTTTGGCCGTCACACAGTTCCAGAGTCTCCTTTCTTACCATAGGAGAGAGCCAAAGGTAACAGTTACACTGCCAGTAAATGGCACATAAAAGAACTTATCAGAACCAGTTAGGTCCATAGGCTTCCCTTTCTCTCTCCCAAAATAATTTGTACAAAAAGGCTGAACAGCACCCCCCCCCCTCCTGTAAACCCTTTGCATAGCTGAACTGCTGCAGGTTAGGCAGTGTTGGTGTTAGAACAGCTGACATTTGCTTGTGCCCTGATACTTTGTGGGAAAGAGAGCCAGACAGGCTGCCAACTGCAGTACAGCAGGTGTGAATGTACCTGGTTTTGTCTGTAAACCCAGTGGGACTGGGCTCACCCTGCACATAATCACAAGCTGGGTAGCCACAGTAAACAGGGCGATATTTGAAATTAGAGGGTGACTAGAAGATAAAGAATCTGAAGGGGAGTTATATTTAGTTAAATCATTGAAGGACTTGATAGGAGGACACTGGCTGGAAATGCTTGTACACATGGTCATAGCTACAAAGGGTACACAACCATTTTGGATTTCAGTACTTCACACCACTGACCAGACATTTTCATTGCTGAATTGTTCAGTTAACGTCACTGTTGAGGAAGACCAGAGACACACCCTGGCCTCAACAGTTTGAAGTGGTTGAAAATGCCTTAACTGGTATTAGTAAAGAGCTGTGACGTAATGTAGGTGGATGGTAAAGAAATGCTCAATAACCATTGTCTAATTGAACACTGGAATTGACTCAAAGGCCTAACAGGCTCCTGCTGTTAATTATTTTTGTAAAACCCAAGAACCAAATTAAATATTTTAATTTTTTCAATACAGTACCAGCATGAGATATACACAGATGATTTTAAAAGAAAGACTTTACGGTGGTTATATGATAACAGAAATATTTAAATCATAAATATTTTGTTGTTCTAAACTGGCCAGTGTGATGTTAAGATGTTCCAGATATCTTTGGGTCAAATGTTCATATCAGACTATTGTACTTGTGGCTTGATGTTATCTTGCAGAATCTCACAGTTCAGGCATTGATGAAAGCTTCACAGAAATGAAGCACTGACCACTAACACCCAACTTCCATAAAATCCTAACACCTGTTGGAGTTGTGGTTGCTCACTTTGACAATGGGGAGGCAACATCTGCACTTTGCATGAAAGGAATTTGACAGAATAGATTGCCATCAGTCATTCTAATGTGTGGGCTTTAGTTCTGATCAATACTTACCCTCAACCAGCTGCTTTCCTTGGGAGGTCTACTAACAATTCTCAAATCAACATCATACATTAGGGTTTGACTAATTTGTCAAATTGGCCTTCTCTGCTGCATTAGTGTCAGGTGTTGCTTACTGGCAAAGCCATGCATTCGAATTCCAGTCCAGAGCCCTGAAACCAGTGCAGTACCTGGGGAGGGCTATGCTTTCCACAAGCCACCACCTTTCAGATGAAACGTCCAACTGAGGTCTTATCAGTTCTTTTGGATGGATAGAAAATAAAAGATCCCACTGCGCTATCCTAAAGAACAGGGCAGAAATGAACCATGGTAGTTTGGCCAGTTTTATTCCTTCATGTGCATTGGGAAAACCCAGTTCTCTGGTTAATGTTAGATTGCTGTTTGGGATCTTGGTGTGCACACATTGCATGTCATACTTCCTACATTACAGCAGCAATTGCAGTTGAAAAGTATCTAATTGACCATAAAGTGTTTGGATTGTTTTTAAGTTGGTGAAAGGTGCTATATAAATGCAAATCTTTACAAGATTACTGTGTGTCTTTTCATATAAACAATGATGTGATTTACAAATAAATGATGCATGATAATACTCATGTGTTTTCTTTTCTGGCTACTAGCTTATTTTGAGATTCTGATTCCTGATTCTGGATAGCCCAGCTAGGAGAAACATTGTTCCTACATCTACCCAAGCTTCATGAGAATTCCTGTTTTCAATGAGTTAACCTTATTCTCTAAACTCCAGAGTTTAGGCACAAATCTGCTTAATTACTGCTCATACAATAAGCCAACCATCCTAGAAATCAAATCAGGTAAATACCTTCATTGCAAGGACATTCTTAATAAGAGAGATCAGATCTGTTCACAGTATTACAGGTGTGGCCTCAAAGGTCCTGAAGTGATTGGAGTGAGATAGCTTTTGTATTCAAATCCTGTCGTCATGACATACCATCTGCCTTCCTAATTGCATTCTGAGCCTGCATACTATCTTTTAGTGAAATGTGTTTAAGCGTATCCAAATCCCTGTCAACACCAGCACTTTCCAATCTTGCACAATTTAAAAATTACACGTATTTTTTCCACGTCGCTTTTTGGATCTCTCTGTCCATGCCCTTAATGATTTTAACATCTCACAACTTCCTCTGTTCCAAGAAGAACAACTCAGCTTTTTCAGTCTATCCACATAATAATGTTTCTTTGTTTCTGAAATTATTCTAGTAAATGTCTTCTGTATTTTCTAAAGCCTTCACACCTTTTCCAAAGAGCAGTACCCAAAACAATCCATTTTTTTTCTTTTTCTCTCTCTTCTCCCCCCCCCCCACCTCTTTTTCTTCTTCTCCCCTCTTTGGGGCTGTACACTTTATATTGCTGCACTTTATTGTTCCAAAGTGGTTGATTCATATCTTTAGCTGGTACATTTACCATTGTTTATCTCTAACCTCTTGGAAGTCTTGACAATTTGCTACAATTCTTCTGTTGCTGCACTAAAATCTGCCTTTCAGAAGGCAGTGCCTCTGGTAAAAATAAATCTCTGAGCTACAATGTACATTTATCTTGAGTGTGAATAGAAGCTATCTATTGTTTCTCTATTTCCTGCCATTTTACTGTGTTTTTGTATCAGTCCTGCTATTGTCTCTCTTAATCCATGGAATTCATTTGGAGAAGGTTCACTGGAATGGGTGGGATATCAAATGTAAAAATTAAGAGGTGTGATAGGTACCGGTTTAGAAACATAAAATCCTGCAGAGTCTTGAGAGGATGTGGGAGAATCAGCAATGTGGGGCTGAATTGATAGTGAGATCAATCACAATCATATTGAATGAAAGAGCTGTTTTAAGGGGTCCAGTGTTTAAATTTATAATCCCATATGAGGCTAATCAAAATAATTTTGAAAGTCCATATCAGCCACATTTTCTTCACTGACCTTGAACTTGAAAGAATTTGTAAAGCTTTGGTTGATAACGGAGAGGGCAGGGAAAAATCTAGAGCAGAACTGCAGAATTGGAGGAGGAATAACTAATGGGATGTGAGAGGATCTGGCTAGTGTAATGTAAAAGCAAAGACTATCTCGTAAAGCTTCTAGAACAGGAGATATATCAGATACCAACTAGATACATTTCCACAGGAGAAGGGCAGGGAAACCGAGGCCACAGCTCACTAATTGCAAAAGAACGAGGGGAGTATAATAAAGAGTAAACTGTATATTCAGTGAATAATTCAACTAAAGGTAACTGGGAAAGTGGATTGGTAAAACAAAAATGTGAGAGTACAAAGCCTAATTGAAAAGTTTTATAAATACAAAGTGGATGTTAGTAAGAATTAAGATGGGGTGGGGACTAATAAAGATGGATGTACAAAAATAGTGCAAGGCTGAAACATTAATGAATACTTAGTACCAATTTTATGGTGAGATACTGCCAAACTCCCCACTGGTAGTGGCAGTAATAATTGAGAAAATGAAAATTGAAAAGGAGGAAGGGATGGCTATGCTTGAAGTAAGTACATCACCAAGACCAAATGTGATACATTCTACGTTACCAAAGTAACTGGAGGTGAAGATTGTACAAGAGCTCACTAGAATCTTCCATTGTTTCTTAGGTGCAGGAAAGATATCATAGGACTGGAAAACAGCAAAGGTGATGTCCCGGATCAGAAAAGGCTATAAAGGTGTGCCAGGAAACAATGGGACCATTGATTAACCTCAGTGAAGGGAAGTTTTTAGAAAAAATAATGCCTCTCTAGTATTACACATTTCATCCTAGGGAAAAAGATACTGCCTGTCTATGCTTCTCATAATCTTGCAAACTTTTATCAGGTCTCTTTTCCGCCACTGAAGAGAAACCAATTCAAATTTGTTCAACCTCTCCTTATTCTCTAATCCAGACAGCATTCCAGTAAATGTCTTGCACCCTCTTCAAGCCTCCACTTCCTTCCGGTAATGGAGCGACAAGAATTGAATGCAGCCTAACCTCTAGTTGCAGCCTAACCAGAGTTTTATAAAGCTGCAACATAACATGACTCTTGAATCCAATGCTTTAAAGGCAAACATACCATATCGCCTAATCAATCGGTGCAGCCATTTTCAGGGAGCTATGGACTTGGACTCCATAATCCCTCTGTACATCACTACTATGAAGGGTATTGCATTAACAGTGGGCTGGCCCTTTACATTTGATCACCCAAAGTGCAATATCTTTCATACTATGATAGATCACCCTGCAGTTTGAAATGAAGAAGCTAAAATCAGATGTAACAGTATTACGGTGGAGTAAAGGAAACTACAGAGGCATAAGAGAGGAGCTGGCCAAAGTTGTTTGGAAAGGGACACTGGCAGGGAATTTATTCAATCATTGTAGCAGAGCAGCAATGACTGAAGATCTAGGAGCATTCTAAAGGGAGGATGGAACAACTGTGGCTGACAAGGGAAGTCAAATACAGCATAAAAACAAAATAGAGTGGTTTATAATATAGCAAAAAAAAGAACAAATTTAGAAGATTAGGAAACTTTTAAAAAACTAACAGAAGAAAACCAAAAAAATAATGAGAGAAAAGATGAAATATGAAGGTAAGCTGGTCAATAATGTTACAAGGATCTTCCCTTTAGTAATAATGATCATGGGGGCACAGAGAGAATCTGTAATTCTCAACAAGTATGTTTATTGTCTCAATGGGAGAACAGGTGAATTTACACAATTGTGTACCTGTGTGCACACCTACTAAGTTTTCCTGACCTTTCATGAACAGTTAAAGAATAGAAAAGATAATACCATGTTCCTCATAGTCCCATTTCAAATCTCCACATCCATGGGGTACCTCACATCCACGATGTGATGACTAGAGAGAGTCATCACTGCCCTGCATCTGAAAACCTCTGGTTTTCATACTCATTCTTTACCAGTTCAAATGTTGCCTTTCAGTGTAATTGGCTATGGGTCATCTGACTGACACCTTCTTATTGACTCTGGTCCAGAAATGACAGCTGGTAATCTATGACTCTTTGTTTAAAATCAGTTACCAAACCTGCAACCAGCTCGAATCTCTCAGGACAGACACAGACCCCAACATTCAAAAACCTGGATGTTATACTGTATCAAAGAACACTTCACAAATAACTTCTGATTTGGATATGATCTCTAGACCAGCAGGTTACCTGCAACAACATTGTGTCTACTTTAAAACACTGATCAAGCCATGCAAGTTTATTTCACAAAATGGAAGGTGTACAGCTGTTCACAAAATGGCAGCCTCCATTTCTTCAAGCACCTAGCAAGAACAAAGACAATTGGTCTGTCTACTTCCACCGTCCTTGATTCATTAAAATTCATAGATTTGTAGATAGTATTTATTCTGGCCAACAATAATATAAAAAAGTATAGCACAAGTTTTTTTCAGATATATAAAGAGTAAAAGAGTGGATAGCAGACCACTGGAAAATGACATTGGTGAAGTGGTAATGGGAAACAAAAAAAAAATGGTGGATAAACTCAATAAGTATTTTGTGCCAGTCTTCACTGTAGAGCATACCAGCATTATGCCTGAGATTCAAGAGTGTCAGGGGAAGAAGTGAGTGTAGTCACTATTGCTAAGGAGAAGGTACTTGGGAAGCTGAAAGGTAGATAAGTCACCTGGACTAGATTGGCTACACCAGTGTCCTGAAACAGGTAGTTGAAGAGATCGTGGAGGCATTACTAATGATCTTTCAAGGATCACTAGATTCTGGAATACTTCCGGAGGACTGGAAAATTGTAAATGTCACTCCACTCCACTGTTCCCTCCGAACACCATGGGTGTGCGACCGCGCAGTAACTGAAATGCTCCCATTCACATAGCCTTTGTTGCTGGGCAGCAAGAATTTTCTCTTATAATGTTTCCTTAAAATGCCACACAGTTTTCAGGCCATGTAAAACTTTCTGCTCAGAGCAATGGTTGGTCTGCACAGCTGTAAAAAATATAAATATTAATATTGTTCTACTGTTTAAGAACAGTAGGAAGTTAAAGACAGGAAATCATAGGATGTTAGCTTGACTTCGCTGGTTGGTAAGCTGTTGGACTCCATTACTAAGGATGAGGTTTCAGGGTACTTGGAGGCACATAATAAAATAAGCCAAAGTCAGAATGGTTTCCTTAAGGGGAAACCTTGCCTGACAAATTTGTTGGAATTCTTTGAGGTAACTTGAATCACACAGGATGCTCAACAGCTTTGACAGAGTTTGAATGCTATTACCTTCTACAAATTCAAACCAAGTAATAGATGTGACAACAAAGTTTGCCTTCTATGCTTGCTTTGTCTGACAGAACATGAAGGCACCTTCAGGAATTCTTATCAACAACCTGTCAACAACCATCTGATCTCAGTCTCTGAGGCCAATGTGAGAGCATCCTTCAGGATGGTGATCCCATGGAAAGCATCCTGCCCAGATGGATACCTGGCCAAGTGCTAAAGACCTGTGCTGATCAACTGGCTGAAGCATTCAGCCTCTTACTTCAGCAGTCTGAGGTACCCACCTGCTTCAAGTAGGCTTCATTTATACCGGTGCCCAAGAAGAACATGGCAACCTGTCTCAGTGACAGGTTAGTGGAACTTCACAGTGATTAAACACATCAACTCCTGCCTGAATAGTGACTTGGGTCCACTCCGATTTGCCTACCATCACAACAGGTCACCAGCAAATGCCATTTCATTGGCTTTTCATTCAATGCTTGAACATCTGGACAGCAAAGATGTGTATATCAGATGCTCTTCGTCTACTACAGCTTGGCATTCAATACTATCATCCTCTCAAAACTAATCAATAAGCTCTAAGACCTAGGCCTTAATAGTTCCTTATGCAACTGGATCCTCAATTTCTTCCCTTGCAGACCCCAGTCAGTTTAGATTACCAACAACATCTCTTCCACAATCTCCATCAGTACCGATGCACCACAATGGTATGTGCTTAGCTCTTGCTCTTCTCAATTTATACTTATGACTGTGAGGCTAAGTTCATCTCCAAAGCCTTATTTTAGTTTGCTGATGACACCACTGTTGTTGGCTGAATGAAAAGTGGTGACGAATTAGCATTTAGGAGGGAGATTGAGAATCTGGCTGAATGGGGCAGCAGAACAACTCCTCACTCAACATCAGCAAAACTAAAGAGCTGATTATTGACTACAGAAGAAAGAAACCAGACGTCCATGAGCCAGTCCTCATCAGGGGATCAGAGGTGGAGAGGGTCGGTAACTTTAAATTCCTAGGCATTATCGGCTTTTTAGTTTTCTGATGTTGAGTGAGAAGTTGTTCTGCTGCCCCGTTCAGCCAGATTCATCAGGAAGGAGATACAAGAGCCTTAGGTCCCACACAACTAGTTTCAATAACACTTATTTCCCCTCAACAATCAGGCTCTTGAACCAGAGGGGATAACATCACTTCACTCACCACAACACTGAACTGTTCCCACAAGCTAAGGACACACTTTCAAGTGATAGAGTGGAGTTTCTGAGGCTTTAGCTCTTCGAGGCTTCAGTCAGAGAAGGCAAAAAAAATTTTTTTTAGATCATTGGGCTCTCTTCCAGGTAAGGTTGGACCTGCACAGGAGAAACAGTTTGCATCTGAACTAGAAGTGGACTAATATCCTAGTGACTAGGTTGCTAGTGCTGCATGGGGCGGAGGGGGAATTAAACTAGAGTTGCAGGGGTATGGGAACCAGAGTGTCAGAACAGATAGCGGAGAGATTGTGGAGACATGTTGTTAAGACCTCAAACAAAGTCAGGAATGAAAAGGTTGATCATGGTGCAACTAATATCCTGAGCTGCGGATAATTCAATGTGAGAAGTATCAAAGGAAAGGTGGATGAGCTCAGGGCATGGATCAATACCTGGAATATTGTAGCCATTAGTGAGACTTGCTTTCAGTAGGGGAAGAACTGGCAGCTCATTATTCCAGTGTTACATTGTTCTAGAGGCGACAGAGTGGGAAGGATTAAAGGAGGAATGGTGGTGTTACTAGACAGGGAAAATGGCATGGCAGTACTCCATCAGACCAGACTGGAGAACTCCTCTAGGGAGACATTATGGGTGGAACTAAGAAATAAGAAAGCTGTGACCACTTTAATAGGGCTATATTACAGACCACCCACAGTCCAAGGGATTTAGAGGAACAAATTTGTAGAGAGATCGCAGACTGTTGCAAAAAAAAGTTCTTACAGTGGGTAATTTTAACTTTCCACATATTGACTGAGACTCTCATACTGTAAAATGACTAGCTATAGATAGAGTTTGTCAAATATGTTCAAGAAAGTATTCTTAATCCGTACATAGAAGTCCCGACGAGAGAGTGTGCAATACTGGATCTGCTATTAGGGAATGAGACAGGGCAGGTGACAGAAGTTTGCATAGGAGAACACTTTGCATCTAGTGATCACAATGCCATTAGTTTCAAAGTAAATATGCAAAAAGTTAGGTCTCATCCATGCTTGAGAATCTAATTTGGAGAAAGGTCAATTTTGATGGTATCAGAAAGGATCTGGCAAGTGTGGATTGGTACAGGCTGTTACCTGGAAAAGGTGTACAAGTGGGAGGCCTTCTTAAATGAAATTTTGAGAGTACAAAGCTTGTATATGCCTATCAGAATAAAAGGTAAAGATAACAGGTGTAGAGAACCTTGGGTTTCAAGAGACATTGAGACTCTGGGTAAGAAAAAGAAGGAGGTGCATAGCAGGTATAGGCAGGTAGGGACAAAAAAGGTGCTTATGGAGTATTAAAAATTCAAGAGAATACATAAGACAGAAATGGGGGGGGATGCTAAAAGAAGGCAGACAAGGTGAAGGAGAATCCCAAGGGATTCTACAGATATGTTAAGAATTGCAAGGGACAAAATTGATGAGATCAGAATGGTAATCCATGTGTGGAGCCAAAAGAGATGGGGGAGATCTTAAGTGAATTTTTACATCTGTATTTACTCAGGAGATGGACACAGTGTCTATAGAAGTAAGGCAAAATGGCATTAAATTTGTTTACAGTTTACAGAGAAGGCAAATTAGGATGCTTAGATACCCAGGGCCTGACAAGGTGTTTCTTTGGACCCTGCTGGAGGGAAGTGCGGTAATTATTGTGGCCCTAACAGAGATAATTAAATCATCCTTAGTGACAGGTGAGATACCAGAAGGATATCATTAGGATAGCTAATGTTGCTCTGCTGTTTAAGAAAGGCTCTAAAAATAAATCAGGAAATTATAGGCTGGTGAGCCTGACATCAGTTGTGGGAAAGTTATTGGAAGTTGTCTTAAGGGACTGGATAGACATGGATGTCTTAAGGATAGTCAGCATAACTTAGTGCGTGGTAGGTCTTGTCTAACCAATCTTATAGAGTCTTAAGAGAGTTTTTCAAGGATGTTACCTGGAATGTTGATGAAGACAAGGCAGTTGATGTTGTCTACATGGATATGACAGGGTCCTACAAGAAGGCTGTGTTCAAGATGTGTTCAAGATGTGGTAGTAAAATTGATTAGACTTTGGCTTTGTGGGAGAAGCCAGAGAGTGTTAGTGGAGGATTGCTTCTCTGAGTGGAGGCCTGTGACTAGTGGTGTGACACAGGAATCAGTGCTGTATCTGTTGTTGTTTGCCATCTATATCAGTGATCTGGATGATAATGTTGTTAACTGGATCAGCAAATTTGTGGATGACACCAAGACTGGGGGTGTAGTGAATAGTGAGGAAAGCTATCATGACTTGCAGCAAGATCTGCATCTTCTGGGAAAATGGGCTGGACAATGGCAGATGGAATTTAATGCAGACAAATGTGAGGTGTTGCACTTCAGTCGGACCATCTAGGGTAGGTTTTACACAGTGAACACTAGGGGACAGAAGAGTGCGGTAGAACAAAGAGATCTGGAATTCATTGAAAGTTTTTTCACAGGTCAATAGGGTCATAAAGAAAGGTTTTGGCACATTGGCCTTCATGAATCAAAGTATTGAGTACAGGAGATAAGATGTTATGTTGAAATTGTATGAGACATTGGTGAGGCCTAATTTGGAGTACTCTGTGCAGTTTTGGGCACCTGCCTACAGGAAAGATGTAAACAAGGTTGAAAGAGTACAGAGAAAATTTACAAGGATGTTGCTGGGTCTGGAGGACTTGATTTATATGGAAACATTGAATAGGTTAGGACTTCACTCCTTGGAACGTAGAGGATTGAGAGGAGATTTGATAGAGGTATAGAAAATTATGGGGGACATAGAGTAAGCACAAGCAGGCTTTTTCTATTGAGTTTGGGTGTGACTACAACTAGAAGTCATGCGTTAAGGGTGAAAGGTGAAAAGTTTAAGGGGAACGTGAGGGGAAACTGCTTCACTCAGAGGGTTGTGAGAGTGTGGAATGAGCTGTCAGTGTAAGTGGTGCATGAAAGCTCAAATTCACTGTTTAAGAGAAGTTAGGATAGGTACATGGATGTAGGGGTAGGCAGTACTATGGTTCCAGTGGAGTTCAATGGGACTAGGAAGTTTGAATGGCTCGGCATGATCTAGATGAGCCTGTTTTGTGCTGTACCTGTACTTTTCTATAACTCCTGTTTTGTGCTGTACCTGTACTTTTCTATAACTCTAAGCATTCGACAACTCTTGATATTTATTGCATATTTATTTATTATTATTATTTTGGCTTTTTTCTATTTTTGTATTTACACATTTTGTTGTCTTTTGCACATTGGTTGTTTGTCCATCTTTGCTGTGTGTGGTTTTTCATTGATTGGTATTGTCTTTCTTTGTATTTGCTGTGAATGCCCACAAGAAAATGAATATCAGTGACATATATGGTGACATTAACAGTACATTTACTTTGAACTTCGAAATAACAAGCAGGATAGACTGAGGAGAATTAGTTGATGATGTTTACGTGAAAGCCTAGACAAGGTGCTCCATGTGACACTGTTAAACCCAGAGTCCATGGTATTACAGGAAAGATAATACCAATATGGAAGAAGGCTGGCTAACTGCCAGGAAGCAAAGAGTGGGAATAAAGGGAGCCTTTTCTGATTGGCTGTCAGTGACTAGTGGTGTTCCACTTTGGTTGTTATTGGGGCCACTTCTTTTCACGTTGTATGATGGAATTGATGGCGTTGTGGCCAAGTTTGCAGATACTACACACATATGTGGAGGGGCAGGTAGTGCTGAGGAAGTAGGGAGTTTGCAGAAGGACCTAGACAGATTTGGAGAATGGGCGAAGAAGTGGCAGATGGAATATATTGTAGGGAAAGGTGTATGGTGATGCCCTTAGATAAAAGGAATAAAGGTGTAGATTATTTTCTAAATGGGAAGAAAATTAAGTAAACAGCTGTGCAAAGAGACTTGGGGGTTCTCATGCAGGATCCCCTAAAGGTTAAGTTGCAGGTTGAGTCAGTGGTAAGGAATGCAAATGCAATGCTAGCATTCATTTCAAGAGTACTAGAATATAAAAGCAAGGATGTAATGCTGAAGTTTAGAAAGGCATTGGTCAGATCACACTTGGAGCATTGTGAGCAGTTTTGGGCTCTTTATTAAGAAGGGATGTGCTGTTATGGGATAGGGTCCAGAAGATGTTCATGAGAATAATCCCAAAATTGAAAAGGGTTAATATATGAGAGCACTTGATGTCTCTGAGGCTGTACTCACTGCAATTTTAAAGAAACTCATCGAATATTGAAAAGCCTAGATCAGTGGTTCCCAACCTTTTTTTGGCCATGCCCCACCTAATCACCTCTAAAATCCTGATGCCCCCTGTGGTGATATATAATTCTTATTATTCAAAAAGTGAACTCCTATTCACCTGGAGGAAGCCTAAAAGACCATTAACTTGGTTTAAACAAGCTTCCAAAGAACATGGCATTCATGAAAGAGAAAAATAAAAGAACCAAAGGACTGTTAAAGTTCTGAGGAAGAAATTACTAAGAAATTGTAAAAAAAAAGAACATTAAGTGATATTAAAATAATAATAATAATAATTAATGAATAAAACAATGCCGATTCGTTTCTACAGCATACAAAGACAGATACACCGTTTAAAAGAGATGACGCAATGTACACACCTTCACACCACCAAGAACCGAAAGCTACTGCAAAAAGCAGCATTGGCGCGACCTCGTATGAGTTTCTTACGCATTTGGACTTGTTCATTCGTTCCTTCCTACATCAGTCAATTCATTAATTTAATTATGAAAGCCATTTGATGGTTGTAATGATGGTGGTACACTATATATACAGTACATACGCAATTACACATGTACATACACACCAGTATTTTTATGTATGCATACTGTATATACACATATGTATTAACTCACACACACACTCATACTCACACAGACTTACTAGAAAAAATTCGCTGTTAATAACTCATTCTCAAATTGCCCCCCTTAAAAATCAAATTACCCCCCGTGGGGCGTATGCCCCACGTTGGGAACCACTGGCCTAGATAGAGTGGATATGGAGAGAATGTTTCATATAGTGGGGGTGTCTAGGGCGAGGATATGTATCAGAATAGAGGCACAGTCCTTTAAAACAGAAATGAGGAGGAATTTCTTTAACCGGAGTGTGTTGGATCTGTAGAATTTGTTGCCAGAGGTGGTTGTGAAGACTAAGTCATTGGGTATATTTAAAGTGGAGGTTGATAGGTTCTTTATTTGTAATTGTGTCAAAGGTTACATGGAGAAGACAGGAGAATGGGGTTGAAAGCCATGATGGACTCTGCTAATTCTGCTCCTATACCTTATCAGGTATGTTTGTGGTCTTCTGCTGTTGATTCATTATAGATCCAAGTATGTATGAGGCAAACACAATTGGAGGCAAGGATTATCATTTCCTTTCCCCACTGCACCAGATACACAACTATACCCTCTGTAAAAATGGCACTACTCACTAATCACTATCACAGCAGTGTAATCATGTACTAAATGCACACAACAGTGGGCATATCCAATGCAGAGCAGCAACAAATGATCTGCCCATCAATCACTATTATTATACCAGACAGTAGCCATTAGTAGCCACTGTTGTATATGACAGTGTACATCAATCATCAATACACTACTTGACAGTATTCAATAGCCACAAGATATCTCCAGATTAATCACTGTGTTACTAAGAGTCATCTATCATTCACTACTGATTAATAAAACACAATTACTTAATAGTAGATAATGGTTCATTGATTATTGCAGTGTGCAAATTGATCATTAATGCATAACAGATGCTCATTACCCTGAGTGATGCCCATTAAACAATATGATTGTACAACAGTGTGCAATATTCACAATTATTAAACATATCAATTAATCACTTGCGAGATGAGATATCCATTAATCACCACTAAACTACACATCAAGTCCATAACCACATTAACAAGCAGCAGACAATTAATGCCTGTCATCATGATTTCTATGCAATCACATTTTTCCCTGTCCATGAATATTACCCAATACCCCACTATTACCACTACACAACTATGATGTTTATCACTACACTTACCTGTTAATCACCAGGACTATACATTACAGGGCGTATTAATCACAATTACTGAACATAATAGTGTCCATCAGTCTTAGCCAGGGCGGCATCTTTTGACCATTAACTAGTAGTATAGCACAGTGCCTTTAATCACCATTACTTGCTAGAGCCTTCCCTGTTATCGCTATTACATTATTACTACTACTACTACTGCATAATGCCGACTGATGGTATAAGTGGCATCCACACCGGGCTTTGAGGTTTGAATCCTGCCAGCCCCTTGCACAATTTCCACCTGTGCTTTGAGTGTCAAGCTAGCAACTCAACCTTGTGAAACAAACTGAAAAAATGCCAATGAACTGGCAGGGATTGCCGCCTGATGTGCCACAAAGCTATCACTCATTAATCACTCCTACTATTCACTAATCACTATGGTAGTGCAGTGTTTCTATCACTATTACTCAACAGATTACCCTGTTATCACCACAGTGCCTGCTATTTACCCGTACAACATGGTGTCTCTGATCACAGCAAATACTGTGATACTGTTTCAGGTTGAGACCCTCCATCCACACTGGAAAGGAAGGGGTAGAAGCCAGAGTAGGAGGTGTAGGAGGGGAATGAGTACAAGCCAGCGAGAGATAGGTGCGACTGCTCTCCGACTCTTTGACCACGTGCTCACCAAATTCCATCTTTATCCGGTGTTGACTTTAGCCTCCCTACTCTTAGTTGACTCATAATATCTCCCAGGAATTGGGGAATAAGTAAGGTGATTAAATAAATATTAATTCTATGTTTCAATCAATTTTATTCAGCACACTAATATAAGACCATAAGATATAGGAGCAGAAGTAGGCTATTTGGCCCATCGAGTCTGCTCTGCCATTCAGTCATGGGCTGATCCAATTCTTCCAGTCATCCCCATTCCCCTGCCTTCACCTCTTTGATACCCCGGCTAATCAAGAACCTAGCTATCTCTGCCTTAAATACACCCTATGACTTGACATCCACAGCTGCTCATGGCAACAAATTCCACAGCTTTACCGACCTCTGACTAAAGTAATTTCTTCACATCTCAGTTCAAAATGGATGTCCTTCAATTTTGAAGTTGTGCCCTCTTGTCCTAGAATTTCCTACCAAGGAAAATAACTTTGCCATATCTAATTTGTTCAGGCCTTTTAACATTCGGAATGTTTCTATTGTTACGTATTCAGGCAACAATAAATATATATGAGTTAGGCAAGGGTTTTTATAACAAATAACACGTTTATTAAACACTGAAACAAACCCCCTCAAAAGTAAACAAACTCAAATGTCACCGGAACTCAGCTGCTGTGCGGCAGATTCACAGTTCTTAATAGCGTTGCATGTTCAAACAGTTCTTAAAGCGGTATTGAAAAAAAAAAGTTCTTTAAAGCGGTATGCCGAAAGTAAACAGTTCTCTAAAACGGTATGCCGAAAGTTCAAAAGCTCACAGTCCTTTTAAAAGGAGAGACTTTTTAAAGCGATTTAAATTCTCTTCCACGTCGTTGTCCTTCGATTCCCCGGCGTCGAACTTTCCCACGAAGAATTTTATAAAATATAACGGCTTAAAGGTACTGACCTTTCTTCCACACTATTCTCAAATCCTTTCTGGTCATCCCAGGGATTAACAGCGAGAATAGTCAACGAAATCCTTCCGAATGAGGATCACATAAGGTCGTAACCAATCCACCGTCGAAAATCGATTCTCCTCGATTTTTATCTTCCAAACTTTTCTTCACTCTCCACCAGCAAAGAAACCGCTGGCAATGACCTTTTAAACTTTAGGCATTTTATAAAACTTCATTTTTCAACTAAACTGCGTCATCACATTAAATCACGCAGTGACATGAAGTCAGCTTGGCAAATCCCGCCACGAACTGCCCCACCTGACAGGGTGGGTCTTTCTTTTATACCCTGTAAAAAAAACCTGTCACATGACCTCTACTGGCGGGAAAATGACATCACTCCACCATCACAAGACCATTACCTCATATCCAGTATAACTTCAACCCCAGTCATGTGACAAGGGTACCACTGTCACGTGTCACGGGTACGTAACACTATGAGATCCCCTCTCATTCTCCTGAACTCCAGGGAATACAGCCCAAGAGCTGCCAGACGTTCCTCATTCAGTAACCCTTTCATTCCTGGATACATTCTTGTGAATCTTCTCTGAACCCTCTCCAATGTCAGTATATCCTTTCTAAAATAAAGTGCCCAAAACTGCACACAATACTCCAAGTGTGGTCTCACGAATGCCTTATAAAGCCTCAACATCACATCTCTGCTCTTATATTCTATACCTCTAGAAATGAATGCTAACATTGCATTTGCCTTCTTCACAGCCAACTCAACCTGGAGGTTAATCTTTAGGGTATATTGCACAAGGACTCCCAAGTCCCTTTGGATCTCTGCATTTTGAATTATCTCCCCATCTAAATATTAGTCAGCCTGTTTATTTCTTCCACCAAAGTGCACTTTCCAACATTGTATTTCATTTGTCACTTCTTTGCCCATTCCCCTAAACTATCTAAGTCTCTCTGAAGACTCTCTATTTCCTCAACACTACTTGCTCCCCCACCTATCTTTGTATCATCGGCAAATTTAGCCACAAATCCATTAATACCACGTTCCAAATCATTGATATACATAATAAAAAACAGCAGTCTCAACACCAACCCCTGGTAACCGGCAGCCAGCCAGAATAGGATCCCTTTATTCCCACTCTCTGTTTTCTGTTGATCCACCAATACTCCACCCATGGTAGTAACTTCCCTGTAATTCCATGGGCTCTTATCTTGCTAAGCAGCTTCATGCGCGGCACCTTGTCAAAGGCCTTCTGAAAATCCAAGTACACCATGTCTACTGCATTTCCTTTGTCTACCATACTTGTAATTTCCTCAGAGAATTGTAGTAGGTTTGTCAGGCAGGATCTTCCTTTCAAGAAAGCATGCTGGCTTTGGTCTATCTTGTCATGTGCCTCCAGGTACTCCGTAATCTCATCCCTAATAATCAATTCCAACAACTTCCAAACCACTGATGTCAGGCCAACAGATCTATAGTTTCCTTTCTGCTGCCTCCCACCCTTCTTAAATAGTGGAGTAACATTTCCAATTTTCCAGTCATCCAGTACAATGCCAGAATCTATCAATTCTTGAAAGATCATCGTTAATGCCTCCGCAATCTCTGCAGCTACTTCTTTTAGAACCCTGGGGTGTATTCCATCAGGTCCAGGAGATTTATCCACCCTCATACCATTAACTTTCCTGAGCACCTTCTCAGTTGTAATTTTCACTGCACAAACTTCACTTCCCGACACTCTTGAATGTCCGGTATACTGCAGACGTATTCCACTGTGAGGACTGATGCAAAATATGCATTCAGTTCCTCTGCCATCTCTGTATCTTTCATTACAATATCTCCAGCGTCATTTTGTATTGGTCCTATATCTACCCTCAACTCTCTTTTACCCTTTATATACTTAAAAATACTTTGATATTAGTCATCACCTTCCTTTCATAATTCATCTTTTCCTTCCTAACGACATTCATAGATTCCTTTTACAAGTTTTTAAAAGCTTCCCAATCCTCTATCTTCCCACTAACGCTGTCTTCCTTGTATGCCCTCTCTTTTGCTTTTACTTTGGCTCTGACTTCATTTGTCAGTCACGGTAGTGTCCTTCTTCCCTTTGAAAATTTCTTCTTATTTGAAATATACCTGTTTTGCACTTCCCTCATTTTTCACAGAAACTCCAGCCTTGTTCCTCTGCTGTCCTTTCTGCAAATGTCCCTTTCCAGTCAACTTCAGCCAGTTCCTCTCTTGTGCCGTTGTAATTTCCTTTATTCTACTGAAATACTGACATATTTGATTTTACTTTTTCCCTCTCAAATTTCAGTGTGAACTCGATCATATTGTGATCACTGCTCCCTAAGGGTTCCTTAACCTTAAGCTCTCTTATCACCTTTGGATCATTGCACAACACTCAATCCAGCACAGCCAGTCCCCTAGTGGGCTCAACAACAAGTTGTTCTAAGAGCCATCCTACAAATTCTCTCTCTTGAGGGCCAGTACTAACCTGGTTTTCCCAATCCACTTTCATGTTAAAATCCCCAACGATTATCATGACATTGCCTTTCTGACATGCCTTTTCTATCTCCTGCTGTAATTTGTAATCTACATCCCGGCTCCTATATACAATATCTACTAACCTGACCATTAATCATGTGATTATTGGAATATCATTGTTATCTGACTGCTCATCTGAGCTAGTCCCACTTGCCTCCTTTTGGCCCATATCTTCTCTAAACCTTTCCTATCCATGTACATGCCCAAATACCTTATCTAAAACAATAATGAGGTGGCTTACAGGGAAGAAGTCATCTCTCTGCCATAGTGGTGTCAAGAAAACAACCTCTCCCTCAATGTTGCAAACCAAAGGAGCTGGTAGTGGATTACAGGAGGAATGGAGACAGACTAACCCTATTGACATCAATGGATCTATAGGGTTGAGAGGGTAAACAGCTTTAAATTCCTTGACATCCACATCACCAAGGACTTCACGTGGCCTGTAAATGCACAACAGCACCTATTTCACCTTTGGTATTGTTACGTATCCCGTAACTGGATCACTTACCAGCAAAGATAGAGAGGTCCACTGAAGTCTGATGGTACCATTTTTAAACGTTTTTATTTATAAAGGGGCACAAACAGAAGGTTAATACAAACATTTTTGATAGCATACGTCATCAATACTCAATCTAAAGCGCAGGTATAGTAATAATCAATCAGAAATAAGCTCTATCGTTGTCTAGGGGATAATATATTGTCCATTTGGAAATATAACAGTCATTCAACAGTCGGCAGGCTTCAGCCTTTTGGGAACCGCTGGGTTTCCCATGTTGGAGAGAGAGAGAGAGAGATTGGTGAGAAAAGGAACACTTGCCCGGGTCCTTACGAAGCAAAGCGGTGGAATCAGGGGAGTAGGCTTCCCTGTTGTTAGTTAAAAGTGTTTTTCCGTGATTCCAGCCACAGACTCCCGATTCGGAATCTAACGCACATGGCTTCCTTTGACGGGATCGCTATCGTGTCTCCTTGGTGCGTCTAAAGGGGTCGTCCCCCCCCAGACCCTCCTTTATACTTCCTCACGGGATCGCAGGTGTCAATCTCTCTCTCAACCAGCCCACTTTGCCCGAGGGCTTTACACGTGGTCTTCATGAGACAATAGTCAAGGTCGCCTTATTCTGCATCCCGGTGGAACGCGGTATTCAGCACGCCTCTCTCTCTCCCATTTCCTGTGTCTATTCAGCAGGTCTCTCTCTTCTCTTGGGTCATTGACCCCCACCTTCACTAGGGCTCTTGCGATTCTCACAAAGGAGGGGGCTGGTATCATAACACCTCCCCTCTTAAACGTTTTTTACCAGCGGTTAAAAACAGTGGTATAGAGTCTTACAGGATTTTTGAATCTACCACAATACACAAGCTTTTCTTTTCACAGAGTACTACTGTTATACATTCAAGTCAGTATCTAAACCATTAACGATTACAGTGTCCCTTTCTTTAATATCTTAACATCGCGTACCGTACTAAAAATCTTGTAGCATCAGACTTCAATTCAATAACCACCTATTTATTTATGTTTTTCTTCAGCAACAAAACTAAGGAGGTGTGATCTTAGCTTAGGTGCATCTACAAAAGTTTATGCGAATACTAATCGTTTCGGTCGTTTCACTTCACCGGCAGGTCTCCAAAGGGGCTGTCTTTATTATTCACAGGCTTTGGCGCAACCCCGTACAACCTGCTTTGCTGTTTAAAAATGGCATCCCCATTAACCGTCGCCTCTTTTTCGGTGAGTCTCCCCGTGGGGAACTTGAGTAATTTGGCGTGGTGAACTCCCGCCCGTCTCGTTCATCGGGGTCATCTTATCAACACCACTTAGACCATTTCCACCCAATTCTGTAATTTTACCCAGGTGGCTAGCCCTTTTGTCAGGACCATGCAGGCTGATGGGTTTCAGTTCGAACCTTTCCCTCAGGCCGCATTTAAATTTCGGCTTTTTCACAGCGCTCTCTTGAATAACAACAGCGTGTGGGGCACCTTTACATTCCAAATCAACCTGTAATCGATGCGCAGGCACCGCGTTACCAAGCCCTTGTTTCTGTAGCTTGGTTGCTTCTTCTGACACCAATCTAAACTTTAAATTTTCTTCATTCGATTTGGGAACTACAAACTTCCCGTTCCCTTCAATAATAATGTTTATTCCCCCTTGGTCGAGTTCCACTTTAAGGTTCACCACCCCTTCGTGTACCAACACTTGGGAACCCTCCCTTCCCCCAATTACCAGGGTTAACCCTGTCTTCACTAAACCCAGTCCATCTGACCCACAGGGACTGCATTCCTTTTCAACTGAATCAAATACCTCAGACTTGTTCTGAGCTCCATTACTAGGTTCAGTACCACGTGCATCCACATCTTAGACACACTCAAACGGGACATCTGCCTCTCCCAGGCTTTCAATACCCGTACCCTTTTCAAATTCTAAATTCCCCTGATCCTCCCAGTTCCTCTCTGGGCAACTCCCTTCCAGAGTAAACTCAGCACCGCGGGCTGAAACAACCTGGTCTGCCAACCCAGCAGACCTCTCCAAGGTAATGGCATCCTTTTCATCTAGGACTGCCTTCATCTCATTATCGGGAACACCTTGATAACTCTCAACTTCTTCAAACAGGGCTGCCACCCCCGACAGATCATCCATGTCCAACTCTGGACCTTTTAACAGCTTTTTCCGTCTCTCATCTTTATTTCCTACCTCTAGGACCTTTCTCTTCGCTAAGGGAAGATCTCACTCCTCTCCCTTAACCCCTTTCACTTTACTACTCTTCGGTTTACCACCCTCAGAACCCTCGTGGTACAGGGTCGGTAGGACCGTCTCGGCCAAATCAATACTGGCCAGATTTAAACTGCTCGCTTTCTCAGCTGCCTTTCTCGACAGGCTGCGAATGCTCGCGCCTGTGGTACAGACTGGAGATGTGAGGGGCGGGGCTGCAATCCTCACAGGCTGTTTGAGCCGTGTCCAAACCTGCCCCCTGGCTAAATCATTTCCGAATTTCCGAGGAGGACGTCCGCGTCAGTTCTCGGGAATTCTGATGGCACCCCTATTTCGACTGGTCCAGATACCAGCTCACAATCCATAATTACCTGATGTAGGGACACCATTTCTATTCTTGTACCTATCCCCTTCACGGTGACCATTCCCCTTCTCCGACCAAAATCTAGTATCTCACGGCGGATCAACGACAGCTCCACCCCGGTGTCTCGCCAGATTCGGACGGGAATGGGTGGGTCTCCCCCCTTCACGGACACGGTTCCGGGTGACAGCCAAGTCTCTGACCCTTCTCGTACTCTGTCTACCCGGGGCTCTCTCGTCGATTTACTGATTACCACGGCACACCCGATAGGGACCGCTGCTCTCCCTTTTTCTGGCTCCTTTCTCAGAGCAAAGCACCTAGAGGCAATATGTCCTCCTTTCCCACAATTAAAACAGGTCAAGCCCGGAAATCTCGGGCCGCCTGGCCTTTCCCCCTCAACCTTACCACTAGCTCCCGGCGGGACCTCTGCCTCAGCCGGCGGACTTTCCCTACCGTTCCGACGGTCTCTCGGGTAACCTTTTGGCGAGGAAATCTTTATCCTGTGGGTTAGGGCATATTCATCTGCGAACCTAGCAATTTCTGAGATGGACTTATTCGCCTTCTCATTCAAATACATCCGGATCTCCTCCGGAACACACCCTTTTAATTCCTCAATCAGAAATAACTCCCTGATACGCCCATAATCCCCGTCTACCTGTTCCGCAGTGCACCAACGGTCCAAGAGCACACCCTTTTCATAGGCTAGCTCGGTATACGTTTGATTCCACCCTTTCCGTAAATTTCTGAACCTTTGTCTATATGCTTCAGGTACTAGCTCGTAACTCAGGAGAATGGCCTCTTTTACTTTGGCATAATTCTCCGCTTCCCCTTCCTCGACGGCCAAGGCCGCATATGCTCATTGTGCCTTCCCCTTTAACACACTTTGTAACAAAGCCACCCACTGCTCTTTGGGCCACTTTTGATTTACTGCCACCTTTTCAAAAAGCAAGAAATAACTATCAACATCCGACTCTTCGAATGGAGGTACTACCCTCAACTCCCGACTAACATTAAACCTCTCGTCTTGATCTAACCCTAGATCTCTTCGCTCTTTCTTTAACTTCTCCATCTCCAAGTCATGTTCCCTCTGTTCTCGTTTTTCCTCATACTCTCTTTGCTTTTCAGCTCGTTCCCTCTCATTCTCGGCTACTTCTAGCTCCTTTAGTTGGAGCTCCTGCACCCTTTCTTTCTCTCTCTCAGCCGCTTCCAGCTGCTTTATTTTAAATTCATGTTCCAACCTTAATTTCTCCAACTCTAGCTGATCCATCCCACTCGCTGGTACTGTTTCAGGGATATTTTCCACTACCTCAGCTTCGAACACATCCTTCCCAATGTAATACCGAGTTATGGCCTCTCGCACCTCCCACTTTTTCATGGACGACCTCACTTCTGTGAGGTCCAATCCCTTCGCCAAATTTAGCAAGTCTGATTTGGTGGCCGCCTCTAGTGCCTCCACAGTCGGGTTTTTCATAAATTCATCCACGTCCATCTTTGCTGGTTTCCCGTCTGGCTACCCGCGTACCAGATCCAATTTATTTATTTATTTATTTATTTATTGACTTACAAACCTAATTCACTGCCCTCCCAATTAGGTTTCAAATCTCAAGACGAGGCCCCCACGTTGTTACGTATCCCGTAACTGGATCACTTACCAGCAAAGATAGAAAGGTCCACTGAAGTCTGATGGTACCATTTTTAAACGTTTTTATTTATAAAGGGGCACAAACGGAAGGTTAATACAAACATTTTTGATAACATACGTCGTCAATACTCAATCTAAAGCACAGGTATAGTAATAATCAATCAGAAATAAGCTCTATCGTTGTCTAGGCGATAATATATTGTCCATTTGGAAATATAACAGTCATTCAACAGTCAGCAGGCTTCAGCCTTTTGGGAACCGCTGGGTTTCCCGTGTTGGAGAGAGAGAGAGAGATTGGTGAGGAAAGGAACACTTGCCCGGGTCCTTACGAAGCAAAGCCGTGGAATCAGGGGAGCAGGCTTCCCTGTTGTTAGTTAAAAGCGTTTTTTCATGATTCCAGCCACAGACTCTCGATTCGGAATCTAACACACATGGCTTCCTTCAAAATGGCTTCCCACTACGACGGGATCGCTATCGTGTCTCCTTGGTGTGTCTAAAGGGGTTGTCCCCCCCAGACCCTCCTTTATACTTCCTCATGGGATCGCAGGTGTCAATCTCTCTCTCAACCAGCCCACTTTGCCCGAGGGCTTTACACGTGGTCTTCATGAGACAATAGTCAAGGTCGCCTTATTCTGCATCCCGGTGGAACGCAGTATTCAGCACGTCTCTCTCTCTCCCATTTCCTGTGTCTATTCAGCACATCTCTCTCTCTCTTGGGTCATTGACCCCCCCCCCCCCCTTCACTAGGGCTCTTGCGATTCTCACAAAGGAGGGGGCTGGTATCATAACAGTATGGGCCCCCAGATCCTAAGAACTTTCTACAAGGGTACAATTGAGAGCATTCTGACTGGCTGCATGACTGTCTGGTATAGAAACTGTACTTCCCTTCATTGTAGGACTCTGCAGAGTGTGGTACGGACAGTTGTGAGCTTTCAATGACTCAGGATATTTACAAAGACAAGTGTGAAAAATGGGCCCGAAGGATCATTCAGGACCTGGAAGGACCTTGCCCATTTTAGGGATGACTTACAGCAGAATGAAAAGTTTGAGCATATAGACATTAAGAAAGAGGATGTATTGGAGCTTTTGGAAAGCATCAAGTTGGATAAGTCACTGGAACCAGACAAGATATTCCCAGGCTACGATGGGAGGCGAGGGAGGAGACTGTTGTGCCTCGGGCAATGATCTTTGCATCATCAATGTGGATGGCAGAGTTCCAGAGGATTGGAGGGTTGCAGATGTTGTTCCCTTGTTCAAGAAAGGGGGTAGAGATAACCGAGGAAATTATAGACCAGTGAGTCTTACTTCAGTGGTTGGTAAGTTGATGGAGGAGATCCAGAGAGGCAGGATTTATGAACATCTGGAGAGGCATAATATGATTAGGACTAGCCAGCATGGCTTTGTCAAAGGCAGGTCGTGCCTTAAGTGACTGATTGAATTTTTTGAGGATTGGGAACAGATGTTCTCAGGGAAATGTACAGCAGAAATGTGGCAAATGTTCAGGGGATATTTGCATGGAGTTCTGCATAGGTATGTTCCAATGAGACAAGGAAAGAATGATAGGGTGTAAAACATGGTGTACAAAGGTAGTTGTAAATCTAATCAAGAAGAACTGAAAAGCTTACAAAAAGTTAAAAAAACTGGGTAATGAGAGAGATCTAGAAGATTATAAGGCTAGCAGGAAGGAGCTAGAAGGGGCCATGAGAAGGCCTTGGCGGACAGGATTAAGGAAAACCCCAGGGCATTCTATAAGTATGTAACGAGCAAGAGGATAAGACGTGAGAGAATAGGACCAATCAAGTGTGATGGTGGAAAGGTATGTATGGAACCAGAGGAGATAGATGTACTTTGCTTCAGTATTCACTACAGAAAAGGACCTTGGCGATTGTAGGGATGACTTACAGCGGATTGAAAAGCTTGAGCATATAGATATTAAGAAAGAGGATGTGCTGGAGCTTTTGGAAAGCATCATGTTGGATAAGTCACTGGGACCAGACGAGATATACCCTAGGCTACTGTGGGAGGTGAGGGAGGAGAATGCTGACCCTCTGGCAATGATCTTTGCATCATCAATGGGGGCGGAAAACATTCTGGAGGATTGGAGGGTTGCAGATGTTGTTCCCGCATTCAAGAAAGGCAGTAGAGATAGCCCAGGAAATTATAGACCAATGAGTGGTTGGTAAGTTGATGGAGAAGATCCTGAGAAGCAGGATTTATGAACATTTGGAGCGGCATAATAAGATTAGGAATAGTCAGCATGGCTTTGTCAAAGGCAGGTCGTACCTTACAAGCCTGATTGAATTTTTTGAGGATGTGACATGTTATATACGCCTAGGGTTCAATTTTTCTGTGGACTGTCACTTTAAAATGCCGAGAAAATGAGACTGACTTTTGGATACTGTTGGATTTCTGCTGACTACAAAATTGCTTGGTTACTATGGTGAGAGAGATGGAGTTATTTGATGGACAATGAATGTTTACATTTTTTCTGTGGCTTGTTTTGAATATACAAGGACACAGAGACACACACAATGAGAGTTAAGATGGATTCGGTCAATGGAAGACACCAGTGAGTGCAGTCGCTGGTTCAAACTTTCAGTAGCCCAAAGAGGTGAGTTGAGATCGATCCAGAGTATTGATAAATAACTCTTACAAGTGCTTCAACTCGAAGAAGTTTGCAGTGAGGAGAGGAGAGGAAGGTTTGAAACAGAAGATACCTAGTGACAAAGAAATCACTGTTTAGACTCTGTCTCCAAGTAGCCCGTAAGGGTGAGTTTGATTCCATTCGAATACGAAAGTGTGATTGTCACATGGTTAATCCACAGGAGTGGGTTTCTGGTGAGCGGAAACCTTTGTGTGTTGACCACACAAACCACAAGTGTAAACCACAAGTGTGTTTACCTTTGTCTGGGTGTGGTATTTCACTGAAGAAGGCACCCCTGTGGCAAATCACTGTTGGAGGTCTTTCATATGTCGTGGAACTGGATAAGCGGCTATCACGTTGTGCGGTTGGGGTAACCTTGTGGAAACTACCGGTGTGTCTACCCTTGCCTGGGTGGTAGTTTTCCCTGGAAGATGGTCCCCTTTGTGATAAACTACTGTTGGTGATAATCCATACATGGATTTGGTTTGAGTATCCTGTGGCCACCACTTTGGGATGTCCCGTAGCTGAATTCGGGTGTGGTACCACATGTGTTGAAAGGATATTCGTTGAAGATTACTGTCGATGATACTTTGTGTGTTGAGTGGAACAACTTCAGAGCTACAACCTACTGCTATTGTTATTTTGTATTGCTGTCATGGAATCTGTGGAATATCAAAGTAATTGCCTTCTCACAACATTCGCCTTTGGATTACAAATATCTCGTATTAATTAACCTGAGGATTGAACTGAACTTTCTTACATCCCATCATAAGACTGTAACTCTTTGCCACCTGAGCTTGAATGAGTTTAGGAACTTTATTTTTACACCTAAATATGCGTAACACTGCTAACTCTTGGCTTAAGTGGTTTAAGTTTCTATATTTTGATAGTTACTAATAAAATAGAGATTGATAAAACAGCAAAACTAGACTCCAGATGTGTTCTATTGCTGCTGATACTTTTACAGGGTTGTGTGTACGTAACAGACAAAGCACATTGATGAAGATAGAGCCGTAGATGTAGTGTATATGGATTTCAGCAAGGCATTTGATAAGGTACCCCATGCCAGGCTTATTGAAGTAAGGAGGCAAGGGATCCAAAGGAACATTGCTTTGTGGATCCAGAACTGGCTTGCCCACAGAAGGCAAAGAGTGGTTGTAGACGGGTCATATTCTACATGGAGGTCGGTGACCAGTGGTGTGCCTCAGGGATCTGTTCTGGGACCCCTTCTCTTCATGATTTTTATAAATGACCTGGATGAGGAAGTGGAGGAATGGGTTAGTAAATTTGCTGATGACACGAAGTTTCGGGGTGCTGTGGATAGTGTGGAGGACTATCAGAGGCTACAGCAGAACATTAATAGGAGGTAAAACTGGGCTGAGAAGTGGCAGATGGAGTTCAACCCAGATAATTGTGAGGTGGTTCATTATTGGTAGGTCAAATATGATGGCAGAATATGATATTAATGGTAAGACTCTTGGCAGTGTGGAGGATATCAGGGATCTTAGGGTCCGAGTCCATAGAACACTCAAAGCAGCTGCGCAGGTTGACTCTCATCAACTGTGGGATTGCGTTTAAGAGCCAAGAGGTAATATTGCATCTATATAGGACCCTGCTCAGACCCAACTTGGAGAACTTTGCTCAGACTCGGAGCAAGAAGGCTGTGAGTAAACTGCTGATTTTTCGGAGCGAGTGAGTTTTTTACTACTCTGGTTAAAGAGAGGCGAGACTGCGCAGGCACGTGACGTCAGTCAGCAGAGTGTGAAAGGTTTTAAAAGAAGGCAGCTATATTCAGCGGGCAGCGTTCAGAGCGGGCAGCGGAGTAAGGGACAGCAGACTGACAGGGCTTTGGCTCAATGGGCTTAGGCGATAATGGGACAAGGTGAGGTAGGAGGTATGTGTGTGAGGCCAGTTTTCTGTGTTTGGTGTTAGATGTGGGGGGCTCCTGGAGTCTCCCAGCCTCCCAGATGGCCATATCTGCACCAGGTGGGTCAAGCTGCAGCTCCTGAGGGACCAAGTTAGAGAACTGGAGATGCAGCTCAATGACCTTCGCCTAGTCAGGGAAAGCGAGGAGGTGATAGAGAGGAGTTACAGGCAGGTTGTCACACTGGGGCCACGGGTCACAGTCAGGAGGGGAAAGGGGAGAAGTCAGGTACTAGAGAGTACCGCTATGGCTGTACCCCTTTACAGTAAGTACTCCTGTTTGAGTACTATTGGGGGGAGCAGCCTACCTGGGGGAAGTGGAAGTGGCCACGCCTCTGGCACAGAGTCTGGCCCTGTGGCTCAGAATGGTAGGAAAGGGAAGAGGAAGGCAGTAGTGATAGGGGACTCTATAGTTAGGGGATCAGACAGGTGATTCTGTGGATGTAGGAAAGAAACTCGGATGGTAGTTTGCCTCCCAGGTGCCAGGGTCTGGGATGTTTCAGATCATGTCCAAGATATCCTGTGGGGGGAGGGAGAAAAGCCAGAGGTCGTGGTACATATTGGTACCAATGACAGTAGGAAAAGGAAAGAGGTCCTGAAAAAAGACTACAGGGAGTTGGAAGAAAGTTGAGAAGCAGGACCGCAAAGGTGGTAATCTCAGGATTACTGCCTGTGCCACACGACAGTGAGAATAGGAATAGGATGAGGTGGAGGATAAATGCGTGGCTGAGGGATTGGAATGGGGGCAGGGATTCAGATTTCTGGATCATTGGGATCTCTTTTGGCGAAGGTATGACCTGTACAAAAAGGACGGATTGCACTTCAATCCCAGGGGGACCAATATCCTGGCGGGGAGGTTTGCTAAGGCTACTGAGGAGAGTTTAAGTAAAGTCAAGTCAAGTCACTTTTATTGTCATTTCAACCATAACTGCTGGTACAGTACATAGTAAAAATGAGACAACGTTTTTCAGGACCATGGTGTTACATGACACAGTACAAAAACTAGACTGAACTACGTAAAAAACAACACAGAAAAAAACTACACTAGACTACAGACCTACCCAGGACTGCATAAAATGCACAAAACAGCGTTACAATAAATTATAAACAAGATAATAGGGCAGTAAGTTGGTGTCAGTCCAGGCTCTGGGTATTGAGGAGTCTGATAGCTTGGGGGAAGAAACTGTTACATAGTCTGGTTGTGAGAGCCCGAATGCTTCAGTGCCTTTTCCCAGATGGCAGGAGGGAGAAGAGTTTGTATGAGGGGTGCGTGGGGTCCTTCATAATGCTGCTTGCTTTGCGGATGCAGCGTGTAGTGTAAATGTCCATAATGGTGGGAAAAGAGACCCCGATGATCTTCTCAGCTGACCTCACTATCCGCTGCAGGGTCTTGCGATCCAAGATGGCGCAATTTCCGAACCAGGTAGTGATGCAGCTGCTCAGGATGCTCTCAGTACAACCCCTGTAGAATGTGATGAGGATGGGGGGGGGGGGGGGGGGGGGAAGATGGACTTTCCTCAGTCTTTGCAGAAAGTAGAGATGCTGCTTGGCTTTCTTTGCTTTGGAGCTGGTGTTGAGGGACCAGGTGAGATTCTCCACTAGGTGAACACCAAGAAATTTAGTGCTTTTAACAATCTCTACCGAGTAGCCGTCAATGTTCAGCAGGGAGTGGTCACTCCGTGACCTCCTGAAGTCAACAATGATCTCATTTGTTGTGTTCACATTCAGAGACAGGTTCAGAAACTGGAACTGTTGGGGGGTGGGAACTGAACCAAAGAGACTGGGGAAGAGGAGGATAGCTCACAAATAGAGAAAGCTTGTAGACAGTGCGAGAGGGAGGACAGGCAGATGATAGAGAAGGGACTTGCTCAGACCGAAGGCTTGAGATGTGTCTATTTTAATGCCAGGAATGTTGTGAACAAAGCGGATAAGCTTAGAGCGTGGATCAGTACTTGAAGATATGATGTGGTGGCCATTACAGAGACTTGGATGACTCAGGGACAGGATTGGTTACTTCAAGTGCTGGGTTTTAGATGTTCCAGAAAGGACAGGGAGGGAGGCAAAAGAGTAGCACTGTTGATCAGAGATAGTGTCACGGCTGCAGAAAAGGTGGACGCCATGAAGGGATTGTCATGTGGGTGGAGGTTAGTTACAGGAAGTAACTAACAGGTTAGTAATAACTTTACTAGGTGTTTTTTATAGGCTGCCTAACAGTAACAGGGATATCGAGGAGCAGATAGGGAAACAGATCCTGGAAAGTTGTAATAATAACAGAGTTGTTGTGATGTGAGATTTTAATTTCCCAAATATCAATTGGCATCTTCCTAGAGCGAAAGGTTTGGATGGGGTGGAGTTTGTTAGGTGTGTTCAGGAAGGTTTTTTGACACAGTATGTAGATAAGCCTACAAGAGGAGAGGCTTACTTGATTTTTGGTATTGAGAAATTAACCTGGTCAGGTGTCTGATCTCTCTGTGGGAGAGCATTTTGGAAATAGTGATCATAATTCTATCTCCTTCGGAACAGACAAGTTAGAGAAGCATTTAATTGGAGTAAGGGGAATTATGAGGATATCAGGCAGGAAATTGGAGGCTTAAATTGGAAACAGATGCTCTCAGGGAAAAATATGGAAGAAATGTGGCAAATATTCAGGGAATATTTGTATAGAGCTCTGTATAGGTACGTTCCAACGAGACAGGGAAGTTATGGTAGGGTACAGGAACCGTGGTGTACAAAGGCTGTAATAAATCTAGTCAAGAAGAAAAGAAAAGCCTACAAAAGGTTCAGAGAGCTAGGTAATGTTAGAGATCTAGAAGATTATAAGGCTACTAGGAAGGTGCTTAAGAAGGAAATTAGGAGAGCCAGAAGGGGCCATGAGAAGGCCTTGGCGGGCAGAATTAAAGAAAACCCCAAGGCATTCTGCAAGTATGTGAAGAGCAAGAGGATAAGACATGAAAGATTAGGACCTATCAAGTGTGACAATGGGAAAGTGTGTATGGAACCGGAGGAAATAACAGAGGTACTTAATGAATACTTGGCAGTGTGGAAGATCAGAGGGATCTTAGGGTCCAAGTCCACAGGGTGCTCAAAGCAGCTGCGTAGGTTGACTCTGTGGTTAAGAAGGCATATGGTGTATTGGCATTCATTAATCGTGGAATTGAATGTAGGAGCTGAGAGGTAATGTTGCAGCTGTAAAGGACCCTGGTCAGACCCCACTTGGAGTACTGCGCTCAGTTTTGGTTACCTCACTACAGGAAGGATGTGGAAGCCATAGAAAGGGTGCAGAGGAAATTTACAAGGATGTTGCCTGTATTGGAGAGCATGCCTTATTGGTTGAGTGAACTGGGCTTTTTCTCCTTGGAGCGAAGGAGGATGAGAGGTGACCTGATAGAGGTGTATAAGATGTTGAGGGGCATTGATCGTGTAGATAGTCAGAGGCTTTTTCCCAAGGCTGAAGTGGTTGTCACAAGAGGACAGAAGTTCAAGGTGCTGGGAAGTAGGTACAGTGGAGATGTCAGGGGTAAGTTTTTCACTCAGAGAGTGGTGAGTGTATGGAATGGGTGCCAGCAACAGTGGTGGAGGCGGATATGACAGGGTCTTTTAAGAGGCTTTTAGATAGGTACATGGAGCTTATTAAAATAGAGGGGTATAGGTAAGCCTAGTAATTTCTAAGGTAGGGACATATGTGTCTATGTTTCTGGTCACCTCACTACAGGAAGGATGTGGAAACCATAGAAAGGGTGCAGAGGAGATTTACAAGGACATTGCCTGGATTGGGGAGCATGCCTTATAAGAATAGGTTGAGTGAGCTCGGCCTTTTTTCCTTGAAGCAATGGAGGATGAGAGGGGACCTGATACAGGTGTACTAGCTGATGAGAGGCATTGATCGTATGGATAGCCAGAGGCTTTTACCCCAAGGCTGAAATGGCTAACACAAGAGGGCACAGTTTTAAGGTGTTTAGAAGTAGGTACAGAGGAGATGTCAGGGGTATTTTTTTTTACACAGAGTGGTGAGTGCATGGAATAAGCTGCCGGCAACGGTGGTAGAGGCAGATACGATAGGGTCTTTTAAGAGACTCCTGGATAGGTACATGGAGCTTAGAAAAATAGAGGGTATGGGTAACACTAGGTAATTTCTAAGGTAAGGACATGTTCGGCATAGCTTTGTGGGCCAAAGGTCCTGTATTGTGCTGTAGGTTTTCTACATTTCTATGTTTCTATGAGTTGTCAGGTATAAGTTTTTTTATGCATAGAGTTTTGAGTGCGTGAAATGGGCTGCTGGCCATGGTGGTGGAGGTGGATACAATAGGGTCTTTTAAGAGATTCCTCGATAGGTACATGGCGCTTGGAAAAATAGAGGGCTATGGGTAGCCTGAGGTATTTCTGAACTAAGTACATGCTCGGCACATCATTGTGGGCTGAAGTGACTGTATTGTGCTGTAGTTTTTCTATGTTTCTATGAGTCACCTCAACCACAATCTATTCTAGCTGCTATCATCTGGGGAACGGTACCGCAGCATAGAAGCCAAGACCGACAGGCTCTGGGACAGCTTCTTCCATCGGGCCATCAGACTGATTAACTGATGCTGATCTGGGTGTATATCTATGTTACATTGACTGTTCTATTTGTTATAAATGATTATAAATTACTATAATTTCTCATTGTACATTTAGACAGATGTAAAGATTTTTACTCCTTATGTATGTGAAGTAAGTTAGAAATAAAGTCAATTCAATTCAATTCAGTAAATGCTGTAATTGTATCCAGGACATCTTCAAGGAGCGGTGTCTCAGAAAGGCAGCGTCCATTATTAAGGATCTCCAGCACCCTTTTCTCACTGTTACCATCAGGTGGGAGATACAGAAGCCAGAAGACACACACTCAGCGATTCAGAAACAGCTTCTTCCCCTCTGCCATTCAATTCCTAAATTGACATTGATTCCTGAACACTATCTCACTTTTTTAACATACATTATTTCTGGTTTTTGCATGATTTTTAATCTATTCTATATAGGTAAACTGGAATTGATTTATTTATTTATTTATCATTATTATTATTTTTTTTCTTCTTTCATATTATGTATTGCATTGAACTGCTGCTGCTAAGTTAACAAATTTCATGACACATGCCGGTGATAACAAACCCGATTCTAATTCTCTACCACGTCCTCTGTCAGCTTATTCCTTACATTCACCACCCTCCATGTGAAATATTTGCTCCTCAGGTCTCATTTAAATCTCCTCCCTCTCTCCTGAAACCTATGCCTTCCAGCCTTGAATTCGCCTACCCTGGGAAAAACTCTGACCATCAACATTGCCTCTAATTTTTTTTTACAGCAGTGCAGACCAACAATTTTTCTGAGCAGGAAATTTCTGCACGGCCTGAAAACTGCATAGCACTTTAATAAAACATCATATAAAAGAAAATCCCAGCTGGCTGGCAACAAATGTATATGGAAGCATTTCAGTCCCTGTGTGATTGTGTGGCAATGCACTGGAGAACTTAGAGGAAATAATGCTTACCATCCACTTTATCTATGCCCCTCATGATTTTAGAAACCTTTATAAGGTCATCCCTCTGCCTCCATCATTTCAGGTAGTTTCAGCCTACCTGCTCCCTCCTCCAATCCCAACCTTGAGAATCTTTTCTGCATCCCTTCTAGCCAAGTCACATCCTTCCTATTGTCCATCTCCCACACCACATCCTCATCACATTCTACAGAGGTTGTATTGAGAGCATCCTGAGCAGCTGTATCACTGCCCGGTTCAGAAATTGCACCATCTCAGATCGCAAGACCCTGCAGCGGATAGTGAGGTCAGCTGAGAAGATCATCAGGGTCTCTCTTCCTGCCATTATGGACATTTACACTACACGCTGCATCCACAAGGCAAACAGCATTATGAAGGACCCCACGCATCCCTCATACAAACTCTTCTCCCTCCTGTCATCTGGGAAAAGGCACCGAAGCATTTGAGCTCTTACGACCAGACTATGTAACAGTTTCTTCCCCCAAGTCATCAGACTCCTCAATATCCAGAGCTTGGACTGACACCAACTTACTGCCCTCCACTGTGCCTATTGTCCTGTTTATTATTTATTGTAATGCCTGCACTGTTTTGTGCACTTTATGCAGTCCTAGGTAGGTCTGTAGTCTAGTGTAGTTTCTTCTTTTTGTCTGTGTTGTTTTTATGTAGTTCAGTGTAGTTTTTGTGCTGTTTCATGTAGCACCATGGTCCTGAAAAACGTTGTCTCATTTTTACTGTGTACTGTGCCAGCAGTTATGGTTGAAATGACAATAAAAAGTGACTTGACTTGACTTGTGTGACAAGCAGAAGTGCACACAACATTCCAGCTGCAGTTTCGTTAACAATTTATGTATGTGCTGATACAAATAAGTCACTAAAGATAAATGCAATGTTGTTTTAGTCCTTAATGCTCTACAAGGTGGTTTTTATTAATCATTATTTAATTAAATAATAGTGCACAGGAATCATTATTACCCCACATAACCTGCATCCATGAATTACTTCCACTGTACATGCTAATATCCATTAAATGCTGTAGGTGTACAGAGCTGTGCCTATCAATTACTGCCCGACTTGCAGTAATGCAATGTCGAGATAAAACTGTATGACTGATGGTAGTTGTGTCTGAAAGGGCAAGGCCTCGTGGGATTTCAAGACAAGGATGATATCTTTAAACATTATTGTTGCCCATCTGGGAGCGAATCTAGTCAAGCGCACAGGGGAGCGATGGTAATGGAGTGGTTAGCACTACGTTTAACAGTGCCAGAGATCAGAGTTCAATTCACGCTGCTGTTTGTTAGGAGTTTATACATTCTCCCCATGACCTTGTGGGTTTCCTCTGGGTATGGATTCCCCCCATATTCCAAAGGCGAACAGGTTAGCAAGTTGTGGGCATCTTTTATTGACACTACAAACGAGCTGCCCCCAAGCACATCTTCGGATGGTGTTGGTTGACGCAAACAAGATATTTCACAGTGTTTTGATGTACAAGTGACAAATAAAGCTAATCTATACCTTTAAATTAGGAGCTGGACACTAGGGTCAATGTTGTTATAACTATATAACCATATAACAATTACATCACGGAAACAGGCCATCTCGGCCCTTCTAGTCCGTGCCGAACACTTACTCTCACCTAGTCCCACCGACCTGTACTCAGCCCATAACCCTCCATTCCATTCCATTCCTGTCCATATACCTACCCAATTTTACTTTAAATGACAATATTGAACCTGCCTCCACCACTTCTACTGGAAGCTCGTTCCACACAGCTACCACTCTCTGAGTAAAGAAGTTCCCCCTCGTGTTACCCCTAAACTTTTGCCCCCTAACTCTCAACTCATGTCCTCTTGTTTGAATCTCCCCTACTCTCAATGGAAAAAGCCTATCCACATCAACTCTATCTATCCGCCTCATAATTTTAAATACCTCTATCAAGTCCCCCCTCAACCTTCTATGCTCCAAAGAATAAAGACCTAATTTGTTCAACCTTTCTCTGTAACTTAGGTGCTGAAACCCTGGTAGCATTCTAGTAAATTTTCTCTGTACTCTCCCTATTTTATTGACATCTTTCCTATAATTTGGTGACCAGAACTGTACACAATACTCCAAATTTGGCCTTACCAATGCCTTGTACAATTTTAACATTACATCCCAACTCCTATACTCAATGCTCTGATTTATAAAGGCCAGCATACCCAAAGCTTTCTTCACCACCCTATCCACATGAGATTCCGCCTTCAGGGAACTATGCACCATTATTCCTAGATCACTCTGTTCTAATACATTCTTCAATGCCCTACCATTTACCATGTATGACTTATTTTGATTATTCCTACCAAAATGTAGCACCTCACACTTAGCAGCATTAAACTCCATCTGCCATCTTTCAGTCCACTCTTCTAACTAGCCTAAATCTGTCTGCAAGCTTTGAAAACCTACTTCATTATCCACAACACCACCTATCTTCGTATCATCTGCATACTTACTAATCCAATTTACCACCCAATCATCCAGATCATTAATGTATATGACAAACAACATTGGACCCAGTACAGATCCCCGAGGCACACCACTAGTCACCGGCCTCCAACCTGACAAACAGTTATCCACCACTACTCTCTGGCATCTCCCATCCAGCCACTGTTGGATCCATTTTACTACTTCAATACTAATACCTAACAATTGAACCTTCCTAACTAACCTTCCATGTGGAACCTTGTCAAAGGCCTTACTGAAGTCCATACAGACAACATCCACTGCTTTACCCTCGTCAACTTTCCTAGTAACCTCTTCAAAATATTCAATAAGATTTGTCAAACATGACCATCCATGCACAAATCCATGTTGACTGTTCCTAATCGGACCCTGTCTGTCCAGATAATTAAATATACCATCTCTAAGAATACTTTCCTTTAATTTACCCACCACTGACATCAAAGTTACAGGCCTATAATTGCTAGGTTTACTCTTAGAATCCTTTTTAAACAATGGAACCACATGAGCAATATGCCAATCCTCCGGCACATTCCCCGTTTCTAATGACATTTGAAATATTTCTGTCAGAGCCCCTGCTATTTCTACACTAATTTCTCTCAAGGTCCGAGGGCATATCCTGTCAGGATCCAGAGATTTATCCACTTTTATATTCCTTAAAAGTTCCAGTACTTCCTCCTCTTTAATCATCATAGTTTTCATAACTTCCCTACTTGTTTCCCTTACCTTATACAATTCAATATCCTTCTCCTTAGTGAATACCGAAGAAAAGAAGTTGTTACAAATCTCCCCCATCTCTTTTGGCTCTGCACATAGCTGTCCACTCTGATTTTCTAAGGGACCAATTTTATCCCTCACTATCCTTTTGCTATTAATATAACTGTAGAAACCCTTTGGATTTATTTTCACCTTACTTGCCAAATTAACCTCGCATCTTCTTTTAGCTTTTCTAATTTCTTTCTTAAGATTCTTTTTACATTCTTTACATTCCTCGAGCACCTCAGTTACTCCATGCTGCTTATATTTATTGTAGATATCTTTCTTTTTCTGATCAAAGTTTCCAAAATCCCTTGAAAACCATGGCTCTCTCAAACTTTTAACCTTTCCTTTCAACCTAACAGGAACATAAAGATTCTGTACCCTCAAAATTTCACCTTTAAATTACCGCCATTTCTCTATTACATCTTTGCCATAAAACAAATTGTCCCAATCCACTCCTTCTAAATCCTTTCACATCTCCTCAAAGATAGCCTTTCTCCAATCAAAAATCTCAACCCTGAGTCCAGTCCAATCTTTCTCCACAATTATATTGAAACTAATGGCATTGTGATCACTGGATGAAGTGCTCCCCAACACATACCTCCGTCACCTGACCTATCTCATTCCCTAACAGGAGATCTAACACTGCCCCTTCGCTAGTTGGTACCTCTATGTATTGCTGCAAAAAACTATCCTGCACACATTTTACAAACTCCAAACCATCCAGCCCTTTTACAGTATGGGCTTCCCAGTCTATGTGTGGAAAATTGAAATCTCCCACAATCACAACCCTGTGCTGACTACAAATATCTGCTATCTCCTTACAAATTTACTCCTCCAATTCTCGCTCCCCATTAGGTGGTCTATAATACACCCCTATAAGTGTTACTACACCTTTCCCATTCCTCAATTCCACCCAAATAACCTTCCTAGATGAGCCCTCCAATCTATCCCGCCAGAGCACCACTGTAATATTTTCTCTGACAAGCAATGCAACACCTCCCCCTCTTGTCCCTCCAATTCTATCATACCTGAAGGAATGAAATCCAGGAATATTTAGTTGCCAATCACATCTCTCCTGCAACCATGTTTCACTAATCGCCACAACATCATATTTTCAGGTGTCAATCTATACTCTAAGCTCATCCACCTTTCTTACAATGCTCTGAGCATTAAAATAAATGCACTTAAGAAATTCTCCACCTCTTCCTCTCTGTTTATCTCTCACGATGCAAATAACTTTACTATCTTCTTTTTCTTCCTTCTCCCACGCATCTGTTCCTACACTCTGGTTCCCCTCCCCCTTTGTATCTAGTTTAAATCCACTGGAGCCCCTCTAGTAAACTTACCTGCAAGGATATTTGTCCTCCTCCAGTTCAGATGTAAACCATCCCACCGAAACACATCCCACCTTCCCTGGAAAACTGCCCAATTATCTATAAATCTGAAGCCCTCCCTCCTACACCATGTCTTCAGCCACGTGTTGATTTGTGCTATCTTACTATTTCTAAACCCGCCTGCACGTGGCACTGGTAGCAATCCTGAGATTGATATTCTGGAGGTTCTGTCCTTTAACTTGGCACCTAGCTCCCTAAACTCACCTTTCAGGACCTCCTCACTCTTCCTACCCACGTCATTGGTCCCTACATGGACCACGACATCCGGCTGCTCACCCTCCCTCTTGAGAACACTGAGAACTTGATCTGAGATATCACGGACCCTGGCACCAGGGAGGCAACAGACCATCTGGGATTCTCGATCTCTTCCACAGAACCTCTTAACTGTCCCCCTAACTATCAAATCCCCTATCACTACTGCTCTCCTCTTTTCCCTCCTTCCCTTCTGAGCTGAGGGTCCAGTCTCGGTGCCAGAGATGTGACCACAGCAACTTGTCCCCGGTAGGTCGTCCCCACCAACAATATTCAAAACGGTATACTTATTATTGCTGGGAACGGCCACATGGGTGCTTTGCCATTCTGTCTATTCCCCTTCCCTCTCCAACCACCCAGCTACCTGTCTCCTGACTCTTAAGAGTGACTCTGTCCCTGTAACTCCTGTTTATTTCTGCCTCTGCCTCCCGAATGATCTGAAGTTCACCCAGCTCCAGCTCCAGTTCCCTAACACGGTTTGTCAGGAGCTGCAGCTGGTTGCACCTTTTACAGGTGTAGTCATCAGGGACAATTGTGTCCGCCCTGACTTCCCACATATTGCAAACAGAGCACTCAACTGCCCTAACTGCTGCCTCCATTCCTACTCCTAAGGTAATTAAATCAATTAAAGGAACTTACCCGGCCTTACCTCACTTGGAGTGAAGCTCGTCCTCAGCCTCTGCTCGCTGAATCCTCTCGAGCCAAAGCCTTCCTACTCTGTCTCCCTCTACTACGTTGCCCGCTCCATTAATCTGCTTGTTTTTTTAAACTCTCCCGCTGATCTCAGAGGCTGACTTTCACGCGCTTGCACAGTCGTGCCCCATTCAAACCTTGCCTCTGCCTGTTCTCGCCGAAGCCTGTTGAGCCAAAGCCATCCCAGTGTTGAAGATAGAAGAGCAGAAGCTGAACCCTTTTCCATCAGCGATACCAAGAAAGTTGAGCAGCACCCTCATCTTCACAGGTTGAAGCCTTGTGTTCACATCAGCTTCTGGAGAATCATTCATCTAAAGCGGTCACAGGAAGCTACAGTCCTGTTGAAAACATGTCTGTCTGGTGTAGAAGGTGTAACACCTGGCCACTTCCTGTCCAATTAGTATTACAATGTCAAGAATTTGAGGTGGCACGGTAGCATAGTGGTTCGATCAATGCTTTACAGTACCGGTGACCCAGGTTCAATTCCCACTGCTATAACTCTGTAAGGAATTTGTACATACTCCCTGTGACCGCATGGGTATCCTCTGGGTACTCCAGTTTCCTCCCACAGTCCAAAGACCTAGCAGTTGGTAGGTTAATTGGTCATCGTAAATTATCCTGTGATTAGTCTAGGGTTAAATCAGGAGATTGCTGAGCTGTATCTCTACATAAATAAAATTGATATTTGGTTCATTTCTCCCCCATGTCTATTTTGATTGCAGTTCTGGCCACAGGGAGGAACATTAAACCCAAAATAATCACTATAAATATAATATCTTGAGGTTCACAAGAGTACAAAGTGTTAGCTGTGGTGTGGTTGATAGTTGCTCTTGGTTGAAAATTCTATACTGGGTACTTAAGCCCAGAAAACTAACCACATGCTTCAGTGCCATATTAAGGTGCAATACAGTGCAGCGATGAGTTTGCCTTCTTTCTGACGACACTTTACACTGAGGTCCCAGCTGCTCCCTTACATGGATGTGAAAGTTGAAATAACATTATTTCAAGGATTTATCCTTGTGAAGGCACCAAGTAGTGTCACAAAATGCTGTGATCTGCTGATTATCTAATTGTTACTGGAACCATTTCCTTCATTTACAGCAGTGAGAACCCCTCGGAAGTACTTCATTAGTTACAGAGCACCAGTGGGAGATTTGAAACAGGCCACATGGATGCAAGTCTTTCATTTTTTAAAACATAATAGAGTTTGTGTGCACCACTTAATACTTTTGCACATACTTATCAGTGTTTGTGCACACTGTCAAATAGTTAATTTAATCTGAGCTTTTGTGTACCATTTTGATAGAAGTTATGATAGCAGAAAGCAGTTGATTGGGCAATCAAGATTTGAATAGCTCAGACTCAGCAGAAAGCAGCTGATTGGGCAATCGAAAATTGAAAAGCTCAAGCAAATGAAAAGAGGGGTAGCTCAAGCAGAGCGGCCAGTGAGTGAGTGGGCCAGTGAAGGAGTGGAGCTTTGAGGCTTTGGCTAGGGAAGAAGTTAAAAAGCAAGACCTCAAGGCTGGTAATCTTAGGATTGCTGCTTGTGCCACGAGACAGAGAAGGTAGGAACAGAAAGTTATGGCAGATGAATATGTGGCTGAAGAGTTGCTGCAGGGGGCAGGGGTTCAGCTTTCTGGATCACTGGGATGTCTTCTGGGAAAGGTCTGACCTGTACAAAAAGGATGGGGTGCAGCTGAACTGGAAAGGGACCAACATCCTGGTGGGCAGGTTTGCTAGAGCTGTTGGGGATGGTTTAAACTAGTTTGGCAGGGGGGTGGGAATCAGAATGATAGATAGATAAATAGATAGATAGATACTTTATTCATCCCCATGGGGAAATTCAACTTTTTTTTTTCCAATGTCCCATACACTTGTTGTAGCAAAATTAATTACATACAATACTTAACTCAGTAAAAAATATGATATGCATCTAAATCACTATCTCAAAAAGCATTAATAATAGCTTTTAAAAAGTTCTTAAGTCCTGGCGGTTGAATTGTACAGCCTAATGGCATTGGGGAGTATTGACCTCTTCATCCTGTCTGAGGAGCATTGCATCGATAGTAACCTGTCGCTGAAACTGCTTCTCTGTCTCTGGATGGTGCTATGTAGAGGATGTTCAGAGTTTTCCATAATTGACCGTAGCCTACTCAGCACCCTTCGCTCAGCTACCGATGTTAAACTCTCCAGTACTTTGCCCACGACAGAGCCCGCCTTCCTTACCAGCTTATTAAGACGTGAGGCGTCCCTCTTCTTAATGCTTCCTCCCCAACACGCCACCACAAAGAAGAGGGCGCTCTCCACAACTGACCTATAGAACATCTTCAGCATCTCACTACAGACATTGAATGACGCCAACCTTCTAAGGAAGTACAGTCGACTCTGTGCCTTCCTGCACAAGGCATCTGTGTTGGCAGTCCAGTCTAGCTTCTCGTCTAACTGTACTCCCAGATACTTGTAGGTCTTAACCTGCTCCACACATTCTCCATTAATGATCACTGGCTCCATATGAGGCCTAGATCTCCTAAAGTCCACCACCATCTCCTTGGTCTTGGTGATATTGAGATGCAGGTAGTTTGAGTTGCACCATATCACAAAGTCCTGTATCAGTTTCCTATACTCCTCCTCCTGTCCATTCCTGACACACCCCACTATGGCCGTGAGTGCAGAGATTAGGGTAGAAGGACAAGGGCATGATGTTATGTGTTCTGAGTTGGTGAGGAAGGACAGGCGGGGGACAAAACATCAATGTAGCCAGTTAGAGTGGTTGAAATGTGTCTATTTCAATGCTAGGAGTATTAGGAATAAAGGGGATGAACTTAGAGCATGGATCAGTACGTGAAACTACGATTCTGTGGCCGTTACTGAAACTTGGCTGGATGAAGGGCAGGATTGGCTGATGCAGATACCAGGGTTTAGGTTTTTTAAAAGGAATAGGATGGGAGGTAGAAAAGTGGTGGGGGGGAAGTAGCATTACAGGTCAGGGATGGTATCACAGCTATAGAAAGGGAGGACGCTGCAGAGGGAGTGCCCACTGAGTAGGTGTGGGTGGAAGTCAGAAATAGGAAGGGATCAATCACTGAGCTGGGAGTAGTCTTTAGGCCCCCAAATAGTCCTCAGGACACCTAGGAGCGGATAAGCAGGCAGATTTTAGAATGGTGCAGGAAATACAGGGTTGTAGTTATCGGTGACTTCAACTTCCCTCATATTGACTGGCACCTCCTGACTGCAAGGGGGATAGATAGGGCTGATTTTGTCAGGTGTGTTCAAGAAGGATTCCTGACACAGTATGTGGACTGGCCGATGAGAGGAGAGGCCATACTGGATCTAGTTCTGGGTAATGAACCTGGTCAGGTGGCAGACCTCTTCGTGAGGGAGCAGTTTGGTGAGAGTGACCACAACTCCCTTAGCTTCAGCATAGCTATGGAAAAGGATAAAAACAGATAAAATGGTAAAGTGCTTAACTGGGGAAGGGTTAACTTTGAAGGGATGAGGTAGGAAATAGCGAGAGTAAATTGGAAACAGATGTTCAAAGGGGAAAGCACAGAAGTAATGTGGGAGAAGTTTAGGGACCACTTGTGCTGGGTTCAGGATAGGTTTGTCCCACTGAGGCAAGGAAAAAATGGTAGGCAAAGGGAACCGTGGCTGACGAAACACGTGAGGCAACTCGTCAAGAGGAAGAAGGAAGTATATGTTAGACATAAAAAGCAGGAAGCAGGAGGGGCTCATGAGAAGTATAGGGTAAGCAAGGAAGGAGCTTAAGAAAGGACTTAGGAGAGCTTGAAGGGGGCATGAGAAGGCCTTGGCATGTAGTATTAAGGAGAACCCCAAGGCGTTCTATGCGTACATGAGGAACCTTACATCGGTGAGGTTGAAATAGAACAGGCCTGTGTGCTGGACGATGTGGAGATTAAGGAAGAAGAAGTGTTGGATCTTCTTAAAAACATCAAGGTTGATAAGTCCCCAGGGCCAGATGTGATATACCCCAGGTTGCTGTGGGAAGTGAGAGAAGAGATCGCTGGAGCAGTAGCTTTGATCTTTGAATCCTATTTGGCTGCAGGGGAGGTGCCGGAGGATTGGAGAATGGCAAATGTAGTTCCTTTGTTTAAAAAAGTTAATAGGGAGAATCCTAGAAACTGTTGACCGGTGAGTCTTACATCCGTGGTCTGCAAACTATTGGAAAGGATTCTTAAGAATAGGATCTACGAGCATTTGGAGAAGTACAGTCTACTCAAGGATAGCATTCAGTTCTGGTCACCTCATTATAGGAAGGATGTGGAAGCTATGGAGAGGGTGCAGAGGAGATTTACCAGGATATTGCCTGGATTGGAAAACAAGTCTTATGAGGCAAGGTTAGCAGAACTGGGACTTTTCTCTTTGGAGCATAGAAGGGGACTTGATAGAGGTCTACAAGATTATGAGAGGCATAAGTATGGTGGATAGCCAGTACCTGTTTCCCAGGGCATGAATAGCAAACACCAGAAGGCATATGTACAAAGTTAAGGGAGGGAAGTTTCAGGGAGACATCAGGGGTAAGTTTTTTACACAGAGGGTTGTGGGTGCCTGGAATGACTTGCCAGGGATGGTGGTAGAGGCTAAAACATTAGGGGTAGCTAAGAGCCTCTTGGACAGACACATGGATGAAATAAAAATAGAGGGTTACAGGGTAGTGTGGGTTTAGTACATTTTTAAGGAATATATGGGTCGGCACAACATCGAGGGCTGAAGGGCCTGTACTGTGCTGTAGTATTCTAGTGTCTAGTGTCATTTGATATCTATCTGCATACTATATTTGATAACCTGGAGAGGGATGGGCTCCGCCAGGTTTCAGTTGCCTAAGACAACTGAATTGCCTAAGTACAATGCCTCTAAGTTCATTGCCTAAGTACAATGAACAATCACCAAAAAGAATGGTGCAAAATGCTTGTCATGACGGCGCCCCGATGACCCCACCAGGAGCGCGCGCGCGCGCACACACACACACACACACACACACACACACACACACACACACACACACACACACACACACACACACACACACACACACACACACACACACACACACACACACACACACACACTTTCAATGACCGCAGGGAGTCTGGAGCAACCACATTCAAAAATTAAACAATGGACCAATTAACTACAAGTCTGTGGCACAGACATTAGTGCCTGAAACAGAAGTCCTTCCTGTAACATGTTGTTACGGATTTGCACCGCTTTCTTGATCCCTCTGGACACGATTGCCAATCAGCAGCTGGGGTCCAGGCAAGAGAATTCCCCTCCTCCCACCACATCTCACTGTCTCTGGGTGCAGCACACCAGCTGGATTCATTAGCATTGCAATGCCTGCTGACCTGAGGATGCATAGGTTGGAAGTTTTAGTTAAGCGGCTTTTCACTGATGATCCTTCCAGCATTTAATACCCTGCACATCTCCAACTAACAAAGGGAGGCATGCTAAACAGAACATATAACCATTAATCATAGAACCATATAGAGACAGGAGTACAGTGTTACGTACCCGTGACACGTGACAGTGGTACCCTTGTCACGTGACTGGGGTTGAAGTTATACTGGACATGAGGTAATGGTGGAGTGATGTCATTTTCCCGCCAGTAGAGGTCATGTGACAGGTTTTTTCTACAGGGTATAAAAGGAAGACCCACCCTGTCAGGTGGGGCAGTTCGTGGCTGGATTTGCCAAGATGACTTCATGTTACTGTGTGATTTAATGTGATGACGCAGTTTAGTTAAAAATGAAGTTTTATATAATGCCTAAAGTTTAAAAGGTCAGAGCCAACGGTTTCTTTGCTAATGGAGAGTGAAGTTTGGAGATCAAGAAAAATCGATTTTCGATGGATTGACTTCGACCTTGTGTGATCCTCATTCGGAAGGATTTCGTTGACTATTCTCGCTGTTGACCCCTGGGATGACCAGAAAGGGTTTGAGAATAGTGTGGAAGAGAGGTCAGTCACTTTAAGTTGTTATATTTAATAAAATTCGACGTGGGAGTTCGACGCTGGGAATCGAAGGACATCGACGTGGAAGAGAATTTACATTGCTTTAAAAAGTCTCTCCTTTTAAAAGTACCGTGAGCTTTTGAACTGTCGGCATATCGTTCTTTGAACTGTTTTCATTCGGCATATCGCTTTGGAGAACTTTTTTTTCAATACTACTTTAAAGACTGTTTGAGACTGCAAAGCTATTAAGAACTGTCTGACCAGCTGCCAGCAGCTGAGCTCGGACCATTGTTTGGGTTTGTTTACTTTTGAAGGGGGTTTGTTATCAGTGTTTAATAAACATGTTATTCGTTATAAAACCCCTTGCCTAACTCATCTATATTATTGTTGCCCGAATACGTAACATAATTATGGGGGCTTCGTTCGGAATTGAATTATTTGAGTTTAAAAAGTTTTTTGAATTTTGAATCGGTGTTTTGGTAACGGGGATTGCTCGGTTTTTTTTTGTTTGATTGGCTTGTGAGTGGTATTCGGCAACGATGAATATTGATGAGTTTCTGGATTCGCCAGTCGCGGATTTGTTAGCGAAGGCGAAAAAAACTGAAGTCTCTGAACTTGCTAATCGTTTGCATCTTAAAGGGATCTTGCCAACTACATCAAAAGCTGTAATACAGAGAAAGATCGCATCACATTTTGTGGCTTCGGGTCATTTTGAAGAATCGATTTTAGAATCGTTTCCAATAAGTAATCTGGAGATGCAGTTGCAAATTGAACAAATGATGTTAGAAAGGTGTAAATTGGAAATTGAGCAAAAGCAGAGGGATTTTGAATATGCAATGGAGAAATTAAGGTCTGTAGAAAAGTCTGCTGATTCTAGTAAACCGTTTGTTGCTAGCCAAGAAATTAAATTGGTCCCTCCATTTAGTGAAACAGAAGTGGAGAGATATTTTCAACATTTTGAAACTATTGCTCGGATGTTAGAGTGGCCGAAAGATAAATGGTCAGTGTTATTACAGAGTGTGATTAAAGGCAAGGCACAACAGGTTTACACAGCTTTAACTGCTGAGCAAGCATTAGATTATGATATTGTGAAAGAAAATATTCTCAAATCGTATGAATTGGTCCCAGAAGCGTACAGGGAAAGATTCAGGAGTTTGAAAAAGTCTGTGGAAAAGACTTATGTGGAATTTGCCTATGATAAAGCTATGTGTTTTGAGAGATGGGTTTCTTCTAAAAATGTAAATGAGGACTATGATACATTGAGAGAGCTGATTTTGATGGAGGAATTTAAAAGAAGCATTCCTGTTGAAGTAAGGACCTACTTAAATGAGAGGGATACTGATAAATTGCAGGACTGTGCTAGATTAGCTGATGAGTATGTTTTAATCCATAAGAATAAATTTCCTCAGGGTAGAATTTTTAAGAGGAAAAATAATATGGAGACTCAAGGTAAATCAGAAATTAAATTAGAGGTTAATGAGAGAGGTAAGGAGGAAGGACAACCTGTGAAGGAAAGACAGTTTGGTCTTATTTGTAACTATTGTAAGAAGCCTGGCCATGTAATAGCTAACTGTTTCAAATTGAAAAAGAAAGAGAAGGAAGCAGTTCCGGATGCTTGTGTGCAACATACTAAAGCACCTGTAAAGTTACAGGGTTTGGTAAACACAAATGAGGATTTGTTAGAGTCTGACAAAGTTAGAAAGGGATATGATCATTTTATAACTGAAGGGTTTGTATCCTTGAAAGAAGGATCTACTCTGGTGCTAATAAAGATTCTTAGGGATACTGGAGCTTCTCAATCACTGATGTTAGATAGTGTGTTGAAGTTTAATGAAGAGAGTGATACTGGTGAGGTGAATTACATAAGAGGTGTTGGAAGTGATTTTATGCCTGTACGTTTACATGAAGTAAATTTAAAGTCAGGGTTAGTTACAGGATTTGTTAAGGTAGGATTACAGCATAGCTTACCTGTGAAGGGTATTTCTTTATTGTTAGGTAATGACTTGGCAGGTGGACAAGTTTTTCCTGAAGTGCATTTGACAATGGAATCAGAGGAACCAGAGGTGAATTCTAATACAGATTTTTCTTGTGTTGTGACTAGAGCTATGGCTAAAAAGATTGATGTGCAGAATGAGGTTGTTACTCATGACTGTTCAACTCAGGATTTGAGTTTTGAGGATGTGTCAGAAACTTTCTTACCTTCGTTGTTTGAACAAGATTCTGGGAGTAAGTCTGACTATGAAGATTTATCTTTGTCTCGGAAGGAGATGATAGCAGAGCAGAATAGAGATCCTGAGATTGTAAAATTAAGGGAACAAGCTTTACTAGGTAATGAAATTGAGAAGGTGTCAGTAGGATATTACTTGGAAAAAGGAGTGTTGATGAGGAAGTGGAGGTCGCCTACAATTCCTGCAAGTGAGGAATGGAATGTTGTTTATCAGGTAGTTGTTCCTAAAGTTTATCGGAATGAGATTTTGACTTTAGCTCATAGTGTGCCTTTAGGTGGACATCAAGGGGTAAGGAAAACTGTGGACAAGATTTTAAAACATTTTTACTGGCCTGGTTTAAGAAAAGATGTGGTGATGTTTTGTAAGACGTGCCATACTTGTCAAATTGTGGGTAAACCAAATCAGGTTACACCAGTAGCTCCATTACAACCTATTCCAGCATTTGGTGAACCGTTTTCTAAAGTTATTGTAGATTGTGTTGGTCCATTACCAAAGACAAAAACTGGTTATCAGTATTTGTTGACTATCATGTGTACTTCGTCTAGGTTTCCAGAGGCAGTACCACTTAGGAATATAAAAGCTAAAACTGTGACGAAGGCTCTTATAAAATTCTTTACTTATTTTGGATTGCCTAAGGAAATACAAACTGATCAAGGTAGTAATTTTATGTCTGGATTGTTTCAACAGATAGTTTATAAATTGGGAGCTAAGCAAATTACTTCGTCTGCGTACCATCCAGAATCGCAAGGTGCTTTGGAGAGGTTTCATTCTACTCTTAAGAATATGATTAGGACATATTGTGTGGAGAATGAAGGTGACTGGGATGAGAGTATAAACTTACTTTTATTTGCAGTAAGGGAATCGGTACAGGAATCTTTAGGGTTTAGTCCATTTGAACTTGTGTTTGGGCATAGAGTTAGAGGACCTTTAGCTTTATTGGAGGAACAGTGGATTAGTAAGGAAGTGCATACTAATTTGTTGGACTATGTTTTGAAATTTAAGGACAGGTTACATAGAGCTTGTAGCTTAGCCAAGGAAAATTTAAAGTTGGCTCAGGAGAAAATGAAGACTTGGTATGATAAGGAAGCTAGGATGAGGATGTTTAAGCCTGGAGATAAGGTGTTGGTTTTTTTCCCAGTGCAGACAAATCCTTTACAAGCTAGATTTCATGGACCTTATGAAATTGTGTCTAGAGTTAATGATGTGGATTATGTAATAAAAACTCCAGATCGTAGAAGGTCAACACAACTTTGCCACATAAATATGATTAAACCATATTTTGCGAAACAATCTGATACTGTGACTGTTGTGGTTAGTGAGAATGAGTTGGATTTAACTGGGAACATGATAGATGATTCATCTGACTTTCATTCTAAATCTAACATTGTTTCTGTTAGGTTACCTAATTCGACTATTTTGGAAAATATGGATGAGAAATTAGCACATTTACAGCTAGAGCAGAAACAACAGATGAAGGAATTGATTTTTAAGTATAAGGATTTGTTTCCAGATGTTCCGAGAAGGACTACTATAGCTTCACATGATGTAGATGTTGGAGATGCCAAACCTATTAAACAACATCCATATAGGATGAACATGGAAAAATGTGAACTTGCTGAGAAAGAAATTGACTACATGTTAGAGAATGATATTATTAGACATTCTAACTCGAATTGGAGTTCGCCATGTGTAATGGTGCCAAAACCTGATGGTAGTATTAGGTTTTGTACGGACTATAGGAAGGTGAATGCTGTAACGAAGACAGATGCATATCCAATTCCTAGAGTAGATGATTGTGTAGATAAGGTTGGAAAAGCAAAGTTCCTTACAAAGATTGATTTATTGAAAGGGTATTGGTGTGTTCCATTAACGGACAGAGGTAGAGAGATTTCTGCATTTGTAACTCCATCTGGGTTATATGAGTATAATGTTCTTCCATTTGGGATGAAGAATGCCCCAAGTACTTTTCAGAGGATGATTAATTCTGTGATTCAGGGTTTGAAAGATACTGATGCTTATATTGATGATTTAGTGACAGGAAATGATACTTGGGAAGCACACATTATTGCGGTGGAGAAATTGTTTGAAAAGCTTTCAAAAGCTAACTTGACTATTAATTTAGCCAAGAGTGAATTTGGACATGCTACTGTGACTTACCTTGGTTATGTTGTGGGTCAAGGTAAGGTAGCTCCTGTTCAGGCAAAAGTTCAGGCAATTTTGGAAATTCCCACTCCGACGGGGAAAAAAACTCTCAGAAGGTTTTTGGGAATGGTAGGATATTATCGAAAATTTTGTAAGAATTTTGCTAATGTTGCCCTTCCATTAACTAATCTTCTGCAGAAGAATGTAAAGTTTGTATGGACAGTGTTTTGTCAGGAAGCATTTGAAAAATTGAAAACAATGATATGTGAACAACCTGTGCTTAAGGCACCTGACTTTGAAAAACCTTTTTCATTAGCTGTAGATGCTAGTGATGAAGCTGCGGGAGCAGTATTGATGCAAAGGAATGAGGGTGATGAGGTTGATCATCCAGTAGCTTACTTTTCTAAGAAATTTAATAAGCATCAAATAAACTATTCAACAATAGAGAAAGAATTGTTATCTCTTGTTTTGGCTTTGGAATATTTTGAGGTATATGTTGGTACAACTCAAAAACCACTTATTGTTTACACTGATCATAATCCGTTAGTTTTTCTGAGTAAGATGAAAAACAAAAACAGAAGATTGTTAAATTGGAGTTTGATGTTACAAGAGTACAATATTGTGATAACTCATATTAAAGGTAAAGATAATGTGGTTGCTGATTGTCTATCTCGATATTGAATGTACAATGTTTTTTTTTGGAGTGGTTTTTTTTTATTGTAACACTCCTACTGTATTATATATTGTGTATGTTATGTAATTTATACATTTGTTTTTTTTTGTAAGTAATTGTTAAAATTTTTGTTCTTGTCAGACCAAAAATGTTTTTTTTGGAGGGAGGTGTTACGTACCCGTGACACGTGACAGTGGTACCCTTGTCACGTGACTGGGGTTGAAGTTATACTGGACATGAGGTAATGGTGGAGTGATGTCATTTTCCCGCCAGTAGAGGTCATGTGACAGGTTTTTTCTACAGGGTATAAAAGGAAGACCCACCCTGTCAGGTGGGGCAGTTCGTGGCTGGATTTGCCAAGATGACTTCATGTTACTGTGTGATTTAATGTGATGACGCAGTTTAGTTAAAAATGAAGTTTTATATAATGCCTAAAGTTTAAAAGGTCAGAGCCAACGGTTTCTTTGCTAATGGAGAGTGAAGTTTGGAGATCAAGAAAAATCGATTTTCGATGGATTGACTTCGACCTTGTGTGATCCTCATTCGGAAGGATTTCGTTGACTATTCTCGCTGTTGACCCCTGGGATGACCAGAAAGGGTTTGAGAATAGTGTGGAAGAGAGGTCAGTCACTTTAAGTTGTTATATTTAATAAAATTCGACGTGGGAGTTCGACGCTGGGAATCGAAGGACATCGACGTGGAAGAGAATTTACATTGCTTTAAAAAGTCTCTCCTTTTAAAAGTACCGTGAGCTTTTGAACTGTCGGCATATCGTTCTTTGAACTGTTTTCATTCGGCATATCGCTTTGGAGAACTTTTTTTTCAATACTACTTTAAAGACTGTTTGAGACTGCAAAGCTATTAAGAACTGTCTGACCAGCTGCCAGCAGCTGAGCTCGGACCATTGTTTGGGTTTGTTTACTTTTGAAGGGGGTTTGTTATCAGTGTTTAATAAACATGTTATTCGTTATAAAACCCCTTGCCTAACTCATCTATATTATTGTTGCCCGAATACGTAACAACAGAAACAGCTCAAATCAAAAATCAAATCATTTAATTGTTATTCAAACCATACATGTTTACAGCCGAAAGAGACAGCATTCCTCTGGGGCCAAACTGCAAACAAATACATGCATACACGTGCTTTCAAAATAGAGAGAAAGGGGGAGAAAAGAATATAGTCACGTAAGAAAAGACATCTTTAGACCAAGACCATAAGCGACATCCTACAAATTGATGGTTCCCGGTAGTCCAGCCTGTAATTTCACCGATGCAACACTGGAAGACAGCACCGACAGGGGAGGATACCTCCTACCGAGCCTGGATGCCACGCTTCAACACAAGCTCAAGGCCTGAGCCCTAGTTCTCACTACAACGGAGGTGACGCTGCTGCCTAGCTACCAAACAAGGGAAGTAGGCCTGCGGCAATCAACGTCCAACAGGGACATGCAATCGCAAAAGAAATGTACAAGACAGTAACTCATATTTTCACTGCTAATCTCCTTCATGCCAACTCGAAGGCACCAACAACAAGTGGCAGGTAACAGCATGTTCTGCACCCTGGTTAGCTCTTCTGAACCCAAACTGGCTTCTCCTGTGGCCTGACTCAAATCCCTGGGTCTAATGGCCCAGCTCCAGCTAATCCCTCTAAAATGTAGTTTTCACTCTGCACAGGAACTTCCTTCCACCCATACATCTCACCCTAACAAATATATCCTGTTCCTCTCATATATCGATACAGCCTGGCCTTAAATCCATCTTAATCTTTCTGAATTATAACAAACCCCCCCTTCATACCACTCTTAGGGTAAAGGTGTTCCTTTTCACTTCCTGACAGAATTAACAGCGATTTTTCATGTTGTTGTCTCCAGTTCTGAATTTCCCTCAAAAACATCTACTCTACACCATCCATTCTCTAATTCTTTCTAAATTTGCCTGTGTCCTGGAGAATTCCAATTGCTGCAAACCATGAGGGGATGTGAGTGGTGAGGAGGATACCGAGATCTTGAGGTGATGCAGACAAGCAGAGTCAGTAAGTGACAGACAACATGTGAAAAATCTGAACTTGCGTAGGTAAACAGAAATACTGAGGACTTTCTTAAAAATAGAGTCATAGAACACTTAAAGTACAGAAATAGTCCCTTTGGCCCAACTAGTCCATGCCGAACCATTTAAACCACCTAGTCCCATAGCCCTACATTCCTCTCCCATCCATGTACCTATCCAAACTTCTTAAATGTTGAAATGGTGTAAGATTGTGAAACATTGATGTTCAAAGGATCATTGGTGTCCTTGTATACAGGTGTTATCAACTACTTAGGAAGGTGAAAGGCTTGACATGTGTCAAACAAGGAGGGATTAAGAACACTAAATCTCTTCTAGAGTCAAGAAGAATATACAAAATGTTGATGACTTCAGGAATGTGTAGAACACAGTTGAAGGAGTTGACCACTTAGGACCAAAATTAGAAGAAATCTTTTAGTCAGAGGGATCATGGATCTTTGGAATTCTCTACCCTGGAGGGCCATGAAGGGACATTGGTTCCACAAAGTAAAGATCAACAGACCTTTAGATAGTGAAGGAATCAAGGGGCATGGGGCTAGTGCAGGAAAATGGTGTATGAGGTAAAAGGTCAGCCACAATCGTTGAATTGTGAAACATCCTCAAGGAGCTGAATGGCCTATTCCCATTCTTCTCATGTAAGAGTTAAATCAGAAAAAAAAGTTATCCTTTTCTTGCTAAGTATGTGAGTGTTACCAACAATCCCTAACTGCTGTTAGACTATGCGAATGAGCCATGCTCTTGTGTGCCAGTAATTACATTGGTTAAAATCTGTAGGGATTTGACCCAACAATAAAGAAGTAGTAGGAATGCATTTCAAAATCAGGATAGTGCACAACTTAGAGATGAACTTTCAAGTTGTGCTTCCTTCAAAATGGTTGAACATGCAGTTATGGAGTCAGAGCAACACATCATGAATGTGTTCCATGGATTATGTTCGGCACAATAAGTCCATGCCAACCATGGTGCCCACCCATCTAGTCAAAATTTCCTGCATTTTTCCTATCTCCTAAATTGCATCCCACCTTGTACCTATCCAAATGCTTCTCATATGATACTATTGCACCAGCTCATTCCACATACTCACCATTCTCTGCGTGAAAATGTTGCCCCTCAGTACCTTTTATCTATCTATCTACAGTATCTATCTGTTTATCTATTTACTTAGAAAGACAGCACCATATTAGGTCTTTCTGGCACAACAAGCCTGCTCTGCTCAATTACCATAAGACCATAAGATATTGGAGCAGATTTAGGCCATCTGGCCCATTGAGTCTGCTCATGGCTCCTCCTCAAACCGAGTTCCTGGCCTTCTCCCCGTAACCTTTGATGCCATGTCCAATCAAGAACCTAACAATCTCTGCCTTAACCCCTCAACCAGGGCTCCACAGCTGCATGTGGCAACAAACTCCACAAATTCACCACCCTTTGGCTAAAGGAATTTCTCCACATCACTGTTTTGAAAGGGCGCCCCGCTATCCTGAGGCTATGCCCTCTTGTTCTAGACTCTTCCACCATGGGGAAAGATCCTTTTCACATCTACTCTGTCTAGGCCTTTCAACATTTGAAAGGTTTCAATGAGATCCCCCTCATCCTTCTGAATTCCAGTGAGTACAGACCTTATGATACAAGAATATTTACATATCCTTGTATGATAACCCTTTCTTTGCTGGAATCATCCTTGTGAACCTCTTCTGAACCCTCTCCAATGCCAGCACATCTTTTCTAAGATGAGGGGCCCAAAACTGTTTGCATTACTCAGGTGAGGCCTCACCAGTGCCTTATAAATCCTCAGCATCACATCCTTGCTCTTGTATTCTAGACCTCTTGAAATGAATGCTAACGAGGCATTTGCCTTCCTCGCCACCGACTCAACCTGCAAGTTAACCTTCAGGAGTGTTCTGCACAAGACTCCCAAGTCCCTCGGCACCTCAGATTTGTGGATTTTCTCCCCGTTTAGAAACTTGTCTGCACATTTGTTTCTACTACCAAAGTGCATGACCATGCATTTTCCAACATTGTATTTCATTTGCCACTTTCTTGCCTATTCTACCTGTTTCCTCAACACTACCTGCCCCTCCACCAATCTTCGTATCATCTACAAACTTGGCAACAAAGCCATCTATTCCATCATCTACATAAAAGAAGCAGACCCAACACTGACTCCTGGAGAACACCACTAGTTTCTGGCAGCCAACCTGAAAAGGATCCTTTTATTCCCACTTTCTGCCTCCTATCAATCAGCCAATGCTCTAACCATGTTAGTAACTTTCCTGTAATACCATGGGGTCTTAACTTGGTAAGCAGCCTCATGTGTGGCACCTTGTCAAAGGCCTTCTGAAAGTCCAAACATACAACATCCACTGCCTTCCCTTTATCTATCCTACTTGTAATCTCCTCAAAGAATTTCAACATGTTCGTCAGGCAGGTTTTTCCCTGAAGGAAACCATGCTGACTTTGTACTATCTTGCCCTGTGTCACCAAGTACTCTATTACCTCATCCTTAACAATTGACTCCAGCATCTTTCCAACCACTGAGGTCAGGCTAACTGGTCTTTCTGCTGCCTTCCTACTCACTCTTGGAGTGACATTTACAATTTTCCAGTCCTCTGGCATCATCCCAGGGTCCAATGATTTTTGAAAGATCATTATTAGTGCCACCATAATCTCTAACACTACCTCTTTCAGAACCCTAGGGTGCAGTTCCCCTGGTCCAGGTGACTTAGGTATCTTTAGGTCTTTCAGCTTTTTGAGCACCTTCTCTCTTATAACAGTAACTGCACTCACTTCTTTTCCTTTGCACACTGACTACAACATCAGACATACTGCTAGTGTTTTCCACAGTGAAGACTGACACAAAATATTCATTTAGTTCATAATCCTTGTCCCCTGTTATTATTTCTCCTGCCTCATTTTCTAGCAGTCCTACACCTACTCTCATTTCTTCATCGAGGAGCAGATAGGGAGACAGATTTTGGAAAAGTGTAATAATAACAGTGTTGTTGTGATGGAAGATAATTTCCCAAATATTGATTGGCATGTCCTTAGAGTGAGGGGTTTAGATGGGGTGCGTTTGTTAGGCGTGTTCAAGAAGGTTTCTTGACACAATATGTAGATAAGTCCACAAGAGGAGAGGCTGTACTTGATCTGGTATTGGGAAATGAACCTGATCAGGTGTCAGATCTCTCAGTAGGAGAGCATTTTGGAGATACTGATCACAATTCTATCTCCTTTACCATATCATTGGAGAGGGATAGGAACAGACAAGTTAGGAAAGCAATTAATTGGAGTAAGGGGAAATATGAGGCTATCAGTCAGGAACTTGGAAGCATAAATTGGTAATGGATGTTCTCAGGGAGATGTATGGAAGAAATGTGGCATATGTTCAGGGGATAGTTGCATGGAGTTTTGCATAGGTACGTTCCAATGAGACAGGGAAAGGATGGTAGGGTACAGCAAACATGGTGTACAAAAGCTGTTGTAAATCTAGTCAAGAAGAAAAGAAGAGATTATGAAAGGCTCAAAAAACTAGGTAATGATAGAGATCTAGAAGATTATAAGCCTAGCAGGAAGGAGCTTAAGAAAGAAATTAGGAGAGCCAGAAGAGGCCATGAGAAGGCCTTGGTGGACAGGAAAACCTCAAGGCATGCTACAAGTATGTGAAGAGCAAGAGGATAAGACGTGAGAGAACAGGACCAATCAAGTGTGACAGTGGAAAAGTGTGTATGGAACCGGAGGAAACAGCAGAGGTACTTTGCTTCAGTATTCACTACTGAAAAGGATCTTGGCGATTGTAGGGATGACTTACAGTGGACTGAACAGCTTGAGCATGTAGATATTGAGAAAGAGGATGTGCAGGAGCTTTTGGAAAGCATAAAGTTGGGTAAGTCACCAGGACCGGATGAGATATACCCCAGGCTACTGTGGGAGGCGAGGGAAAAGATTGCTTGCTTACTTACTTACTTTATTGTCACCAAACAATTGATACTAGAGCGTACAATCATCACAGCGATACTTGATTCTGCACTTCGTGCTCCCTGAAGTACAAATCGAAGTAAATATAATAAAAATTTAAATTATAAATCATAATTAGAGGGGTGTCCGGTGATGTCATCGTCGAGAATGGCAGCTTAAGTCACTAGCTTCTCCAGAATGTTACGCCTGTGCCCCAACTCTGAGGGGCCGAAGGGTACGAAGTAGCCCCCTCCTTTTTGAGAATCGCAAGATCGCTATTAATTCAGGTCAGGAGACCCAGGAAATGAGAGAGAGAGACGCAGAATCCACAAGGGGTTTGGAATGTCCTGGCCCCTCAGCGATACAAAGCCACAGGAAACAGCCATTGTCTCTTGGAGACGGAATTGTGTATTGAGTACTGTACTATTTATTTGAAGCCCTCAGGGAATGACCAAAAGTGGGCTGGTTGAGGGGTGGCATCATTCCAACCTGATTGACATCTGAGACGCCGTGAGTAAGGATAAAAGAAGGTCTGGGGAACAACCCCTTTAGACGCACCAAGAGAAATGCTAGAAGTCCCGTGACAGCATTTAATAGCGACAGCCGGTGGAGGGCCCACGTGTGTCCTTTCCCGTTGCCCGGGACTGAGGCCTTACCACGGAAGACGGCTTAGCTAAAGAAGAGATCACCACCGACGACATTTCGAAGGATCGACATCATAAAAAGGAAAAACGGGCAAGTTCTAAAAATCCGTCTCTCTCTCCAACCAAAAGCTGCAGCCTGAATGAACTTGAGTGACTTTTATATTTCCATCGGACAATACATTATCCCCTAGACAACGATAGAGCTATTTCTTATTGATTATTATTATACCCGTGCTTTTAGATTTAGTATTAACGATGCATATTATCTGTATGTTTGCATTGATATTATTTTTGTGTATTTTTATCAATAAATACTGTTAAAAATAGTACCATCAGACTTCAATGGACCTCTTTATCTTTGCTGGTAAGTGACCCAGTTACGGGGTACGTAACAACTTGGGGTTCTCATCTCGGGATTTTATACCAAATTGGGGAGCCAGTGAATCGGGCTTGTAAGTCCAAACTTGGATCTGGTTACGCGGGTAGTCAGACGGGAAACCAGCAAAGATGGACGTGGGTGAATTTATAGAAAACCCGACTCTGGAGGCGCTAGAGGCGGCCACCAAATCGGACTTGATAAATATTGCGAAGGGACTAAACCTCGCAGAGGTGAGGTTGTCAATGAAAAAGCGGGAGGTGCGGAGGGCCATAACTCAGTATTATATTAGGAAGAATGTGTTTGCAGCTGAGGTATTGGAAAATATCCCTGAAAAGATACCAGCTAGTGGGATGGCTCAGTTAGAGTTGGAGAAATTAAGGTTGGAACATGAAATTAAATTAAAGCAGCTGGAAGCAGCTGAAAAGGAAAAGGAAAGAGCTGAGAAAGAGAAAGAAAGGGCCGAGAGAGAAAAAGAACGGGCCGACAAGCAAAGGGAGCATGCGCTCCAGCTAAAGGAGTTGGAGGTGAAAAGGGAGCATGAGCTCCAGCTAAAGGAGTTGGAGGTGAAAAGGGAGCAGGAAAGAGCTGAAAAAGAGCAGGACAGGACTGAGAAACAAAGAGAGCATGAAATTCAGTTAAAACAGCTGGAAGCAGCTGAAAAAGAGAGGGAAAGAGCCGAGAAGGAAAGGGAGGCAGAGAAACAGAGGCAACATGACTTGGATATGGAGAAGTTAAGGCAAGAGCAAAGAGCTCAAGGGTCAGACCGAGAGGAGCAGTTTAATGTTAGTCGGGAGTTGAGGGTAGTACCTCCGTTCGAGGAGACGGATGTTGATAGTTATTTCTTGCTTTTTGAAAAGCTGGCAGTGAATCAGAAGTGGCCCAAAGAGCAGTGGGTAGCGCTGTTACAAAGTGTGTTAAAAGGGAAGGCACAACGGGCATATGCGGCGTTGTCCATGGAGGGGGAAGAGGCGGAGAATTATGCCGAAGTAAAGGAGGCCATTCTCCGGACTTACGAATTGGTACCTGAAGCGTATAGACAAAAGTTCAGAAATTTAAAGAAAGGGTGGAATCAGACGTATACCGCGTTTGCCTATGAGAAGGGTGTGCTCTTGGATCGCTGGTGTACAGCAGAAACAGTGGAAGAGGATTTTTGACGTCTCAGGGAGTTAATTATGATTGAGGAATTTAAAGGTTGTGTTTCGGAGGATATCCGGATGTATTTGAATGAGAAGCCGAATAAGTCCATCTCCGAATTTGCTAGGTTCGCAGATGAATATGCCCTAACCCACAAGACAAAGTTTTCCTCAAATAAAAGTTACCAGAGAGACCGTGGGAACGATAGAGAAAGCCCGCCGGCTGAGGCAGAGGTCCCGCCGGGAGCTAGTGGTAAGATTGAGGAGAGGCAAGACGGAAAGGGATTTCCGGGCTTGACCTGTTTTAATTGTGGAAGGGGGGGGGGGGGACATATTGCATCTAGGTGCTTTGCTCCGAGGAAGGAGACAGGAAAATGGAAAGCAGCCATCCCTATAGGATGTGCCATGGTGATCAGTAAATCAACAAGAGAGCCCCGGGTAGACAGAGTACGCGAAGGGTCTGAGACTTGTATGTCAAACAGAACCGTGTCTGTGAGAAAGGGAGACCCACCAGTTCCCATGCGGATCTGGAGAGACACGGGAGCTGAACTGTCATTGATTAGCAGTAAGGTACTGGATTTTGGTCGCAAGACGGGAATGGTAGCTGTGAAAGGAATAGGAAAAGGGACAGAAACGGTGCCCTTGCATAGGATCATTATGAATTGTGAGCTGATATCTGGACCAGTTGAAATGGGGGTGCGATCAGAGTTCCCGAGAACTGACGCGGACGTCCTTCTGGGTAATGATTTGGCCAGTGGTAAGGTTTGGTCAGCAATGAAGCTAACGAGACAGCCGGTGGAGGTCCCGCCCCTAGATTCCAAGATCTATCCCACATGCGCGATCACTCGCAGCATGTCGAGAAAGGCAGCTGAGAACGAGAGCAGTTTAAATCCAGCCAGTATCGATTTGGCCGAGACGTTTTTACCGACCCTGTACCACAAGGGTTTAGAGGGTGGTAAAACGAAGAGTAGTAAAGTGAAAGAGAGTAAGGGAGAGGAGGTAGACCTCCCTTAGCAAGGAGAAAATTTATAGAGGCACGAAATAAAGATGAGGAACAGATAAAGCTGTTAAACGGTCCAGGGTTGGACATGGATGATCTGTCTGGTTTGGCAGAACTGTTTGAAGAAGTTGAAAATGCTAAAGGTGTTCCCGATAATGAAATGAGGGCAGTCCTAGATGAAAAGGGTGCCCTTACCTTGAAGAAGTCTGCTGGGTTGGCAGATGAGGTTGTTTCAGCCCGCGGGGTTGAGTTTACTCCGGAAGTGAGTTGCCCAGAGAGTAGCTGGGAGGATCAGGGGAATTTAGAATTTGAACAGGGTACGAGTGTTGAAAGCCTGGAAGAGGCAAATGTCCCATTTGAGTGTGTCCAAGATGTGGATGCACGTGGTACTGAACCTAGTAATGGAGCTCAGAAAAAGTCTGAGGTATTTGATTCAGTTGAAAAGGAATGCAGTCCTTGTGGGTCAGATGGACTTGGTTCAGTGAAGTAAGGGTTAACCTTGGTAATAGTGGGAAGTGAGAGTTCCCAGGTGTTTGTGCTCGAAGGTGTGTTAAAAGTTAGTGAGGAGTTAAGTATTGTATGTAATTAGTTTTTGCTACAACAAGTGTATGGGACATTGGAAAAAAGTTGAATTTCCCCATGGGGATGAATAAAGTATCTATCTATCTAATTAAATTCCGTACCCTGCTAAACTTTGAGTGTTTTATGACGACGGGACGCGGTTGTACCAGACAGTGGAAGAGGCAACTACAGACATGAAGGCCAGAGGGTTGCCCATCAGCGTGACCAAACTGAGGGAAAGCCTGGCAGAGGAATTATCCCGCTCTGCTTTGGAAATAGTGAGAGAATCGAGAAGGCAGGAGACGGGAGAAGGCCGAGAGAAGTTTATCAGGAAGAGACCGGGAGTTTCCCAAAGACAGTCCTCACCCCCTTCAGAAGAGCCATAAGGTTTGGCTAACTTTAAAAATGTTGAGAAGCTAAACGGAAGCAAAAGTAGACGGTGATATACCTATCTCAAATACTTATTATAATGTGGAATTTATATTACTTAATTGTTATTCTTCATTCGCTCACTTACTCCTTTTTCCCCACCAAAATGAGAATATATGTGCATATATGTGTATGTATATATATATATGTGTGTGTGTGTGTGTGTGTGTGTGTGTGTGTGTGTGTGTGTGTGTGTGTGTGTGTGTGTGTGTGTGTGTGTGTGTGTGCATATATATATATGTATATATAGGAGTACACAGGGAAATCTTTTCTGTGTAATGCATTTGTTCACTGACTTTTATGAATACTGCAATGGGGGCCCTCAACTCACAAGTAGGAGGGGTTATCCCCCACAGCTAGATATTTCCTTTAGCTCAACGCAGGGTCATCTACTAGAGACCTCAGCCTTGGAATCACACGTTCATTGCCATTTGTGTTATTATTTGCGTTTCTTGGTTCTTATTTGTTCAGGGAGTAGATAGATTAAGTTTTATTCTAATTTCAATGATACATTGACAGATAAATACAGATGGCTAAGGACAAGGTAAAATTCATTTCTTTTAATGTCAATGGGCTATTAAATCCAATCGAACTTAAGAGAATTTTATCAAAAATGAAAAAAGAACAAGCTCATGTAGTACATTTACAGGAAACTCATTTAAGTGATAATAAGCATAAAAAACTAAAGAGAATGGGCTTCACTAATTTGTTTTTCTCCTCATATAAATCAGGACATCGGAGAGGAGTTGTTATTCTTATCTCAAGTAAGCTAAATTTTGAAAAAGTATTCGAAATGGGAGATAAAGAGGGCAGATATATTCTGGTGAGGGGGAATATAGATGGAAATTCAGTTACTCTATTGAATATATATGCACCTCCGGGAAGTGATTTTGCTTTCTTTCAGAAAATTACTGATATTATGGTAACAGAAACAGAAGGTATCCTGATATGTGGGGGAGACTTAAATTTACAATTACAACCAAAGTTAGACTCTTCCAATAGAAAAACTTAAGAAACAAAGTCATTACATAAGAAAGTTAATACACTTTTTGAGGATGTTGGTTTAATTGATATATGGAGGGACCTTTTCCCCGACAGAAGGGATTACACTCATTATTCTGCCCCCCATTCCATATATACAAGAACAGACTATTTCATAACATTTGGAAAAGACAAAGACAAAATAAACACCTGTGGAATTGGGACAATAGATGTAAGTAACCATATACCTGTATATCTATCTGTTGATTTTGATCTACAACCAAAGAATACTATTTGGAAACTAAATTCAAGTCTACTCAATGATCCGTACTTTAAGGAACAAATTAAAAAGGAAATTGGTCTCTACTTAGAATTTAATTATAATGGAGAGATTTCACCTCTCATTTTATGGGATACTCTGAGGCGGTCTTAAGAGGGAAAATTATAGCGATATCATATAAGAAAAAATAAGGAATAAAACATTAGAGGAATTACAAAATAGGCTGAAGGAACTAGAGAAAAAACATAAATTGAATTTGGCACAGGATACATTAGGGGAAATTAAAAGAATTAGGAATGAAATAAATAATTTGGTTACGCAAGAAATCAGGAAAAACTTAATGTTTCTGAAACAGAGACATTATGAAAGACATTACGAAATCTATGAAAATACTGGCGTGGAAACTGAAAAAAAAGATAGCAGAAAATACAATTCATAGAATTAGGGACCCAAGAATGAAAATGATAAAAAATAAGCTAAGTGAAATTCAAGAAGCTTTTGAAGTGTTTTACAAAACTCTATATTCCAAAGTTCCAGGGGGAAGCATAACCCAGACTGACACCTTCCTGAATTCTCTACTCTCACTTTAAGCGAAGAACAAAATAGAACGATGACTGCTGACATAACTGAAGTTGAATTAAAAGCTGCAATTAGTAGGCTTAAATTAGGCAAGTCACCAGGATCAGATGGGTATACGGCAGAGTGGTACAAAGAATTTTAAAATGAGTTAATTCCTGTCTTACTCCCCACACTGAAATGGGCTCTAAAAAAGGCACAAATGCCACCCAGTTGGAAGCAAGCGATAATCTCAGCTATACCAAAAGAAGGCAAGGATAAAATGGAATGCGGGTCATTTAGACCAATATCCATTCTTAATGTAGATTATAGATTATTTACCTCCATCATGGCCAAATGATTAGAGGAGTTTCTACCCATACTGATACGTAACAATCAGACAGGTTTTATACGACAATGCCAGACACAAGACAATATACGAAGGACACTTCACATTATGGATCATATACAAAAAAATAAAATCGAAGCAATAGTGATAAGCGTGGACACTGAAAAAGCATTTGATTCGGTTAATTAGAATTTACTTTACAGAGTTTTACATAGATTTGGTTTCCAAGACACAATTATTAAAACTATACGGACACTATATGACAATCCTACTGCTAGGATTAAAATCAATGGATATTTATCAAATAGTTTTACCCTAGAAAGGAGCACGAGACAGGGTTGTGCATGGTCACCGCTACTCTTCACCTTATATCTGGAACTATTAGCTCAATATATCAGACAAAATGAAGATATCAGGGGAATTACTATTAAAGGGACAGAGCATAAATTGGCTTGTTATGCAGATGACATTTTGATCTATCTAAGGCAACCAATATACTCTTTACCTAAATTGATGCAATCCTTTGAACAATATGGTCAATTATCAGGATACAAGATCAACATAGATAAAACCCAATTACTTTCATATTACTATAACCAACCAAGAGAAATTGAAAGTAGATACCCCTGGGCATGGCACACAGAGTCTTTCAAATATTTGGGCATCATTATGCAAAATTATCAGAATGTAATTCTCAGCTTTTATATAAAATAATTAAGGAAGATGTGGCAAGATGGAACCTGATTCCTTTTTTCAGTCTCAGTTCAAGGATTGAGTCTATTAAAATGAATATACTGCCCAGACTGTTATATCTCTTTCAGACCCTACCAATAGAGATTAACCAAAATCAATTCAACGAATGGAACAAGATGCTATCAAGGTATATTTGCCAGGGTAAAAGGCCTAGAGTTTGTCTCAAAACTTTGCAATTCACAAAGGAAAAGGGGGGATGGGGCCTACCTTCTCTTAGAGATTATTATTTTGCAGCACAGTTGAGAGCTCTGATATGTTGGTGCAACCCATCATATGACGCTCAATGGAAGAACATTAAGCAGAGGGTATTTCCCATCCCCATACAAGCAATTTTGGCTGATAACAACCTGAAATGGTACATAAATACTATTGATAACCCATGGGTGAAATTGACTCTTAAAACATGGAAAATTACTATAAAAGAATATAATCTAGAGGGAGATATTGCAATTCTTAAATGGTGTGCATATGACCCGGATTTTACACCAAATAAATTGGATGCTAGATTTAAGGGCTGGACAGCTAAAGGAATAACACTTCTTTGCAACATAATGAAAGAAGGAACATTGTTCAGTTTTGAAATGCTTAAAGAGAAACACATTAGAAAAACAAGATTTTTATCGGTATTTACAGATGCGACAATATGTTAATAAGATGCTTAAAAATGTAACCAAGGCAAGTACATGCTTGATAGAGCTATTTAGAAAAGCATATAATTCAGATAATGGTAGTAGAATCATTTCAGGCATGTATAAGGGGTTGTCAAATCTTAAAACACATTCGACTTCATACATTAAAACAAAATGGGAGAATGAAGGAGGGATAATTATATCTGAGGAAGAATGGACAACAATATGGAGTTATCAATGGAAACGTACCAGTTCACAGAAATGGAGGGAGTTTGGATGGAAAAACTTGATAAGATAATCCCATTATGATAGTAACCTCCCTGTTTGCTGGAGAAATTGTGGAAATCAAAATGCAAATCATTATCATATTTTTTGGGACTGCCCTGTTATCAAAAACTATTGGAGGGGGATACACAATGCCCTACAAGACATCTTTAAATGTGAAATACCCTTAGAGAGTAAGACCATATATTTTGGATATATACCTCAAGAATGGTTGAAAAGAGATAAATATTTAATGAATATACTGTTGGTGGCTGGTAAAAAGACTCTTACTAGGAAATGGTTATCACAGGAGAGCCCAACTTTAAATACATGGATGGAAATTACAATGGATATTTACAAAATGGAGAAGATAACAGCATCTGTTAATCATAAGCTGGAACAATTTGATTCATACTGGGAAAATAGGTTTAACTACATAATCCCTCATAGGCCTGATTTTATTCTCACAAATCAATGAATATGTTGTAAAAAAAAAGATCACTCCCTACTTGTACATAGTTCTTTCCTTTTGCTTGTTTTTTCTTTCCACTCTTTTCTATAAGTGTATACCTCAGATAAATACTTTGTGGAGATTTGTGATATGTATGATTATATGATATATATGTACAATGTCTGAAATACATCTTATGGAAATGTTTGTTTGATGATGAACTTCAATTTAAAAAATTACAAAAAAATCATAATTAGAAAATAGAAAAGGGAAAGTAAGGTAGTGCAAGTCAGGTCCTGATATTTGGAAGGTATGGCCCAGATCTGAGTCAGGATCCGTTCAGCAGTCTTATCACAGTTGGAAAGAAGCTGTTCCCAAATCTGGCCATACGAATCTTCAAGCTCCTGAACTTCTCCCGGAGGGAAGAGGGACACAAAGTGTGTTGGCTGGGTGGGTTGTGTCCTTGATTATCCTGGCAGCACTGTTCCGACAGCGTGCGGTGTAAAGTGAGTCCAAGGATGAGCCTCCGGCGATGATCTTTGCATCATCAATGGGAACAGGAGAGATTCCGGAGGATTGGAGGGTTGTGGTTGTTGCTCCATTATTCAAGAAAGGAAGTAGAGATAGCTCAGGAAATTATAGACTACTGATTCTTACTTCACTGGTTGGTAAGTTGATGGAGAAGATATTGAGAGGCAGGATTTATGAACATTTGGAGAGGCATAATATGATTAGGAATAGTCAGCATGGCTTTTTCAAAGGAAGGCCATTCCTTATGAGCCTGATTGAATTTTTTGAGGATGTGACTAAACACATTGATTAAGGTAGAGCTGTAGATGTAGTGTATATGGATTTCAGCAAGGCATTTGATAAGGTACCCCATGCAAGGCTTATTGAGAAAGTAAGGAGGCATGGGATCCAAGGGGACATTCTTTTGTGGATCAAGAACTGGATCTTGCCTCCACAGAAAGCAAAGGGTGGTTGTAGACAGGTCATATTCTGCATGGAGGTCGGTGACAGTGTTGTGCCTCAGGGATCTGTTCTGGTACCCCTACTCTTCGTGATTTTTATAACTGACCTGGATGAAGAAGTGGAGGGATGGGTTAGTAAATTTGCTGATGACACAGAGATTGGAGGTGTTGTGGATAGTGTGGAGGGCTGTCAGAGGTTACAGCAGGACATTGATAGGATGTAAAACTGGGCTGAGAAGTGGCAGCTGGAGTTCAACCCAGATAAGTGTGAGGTGGTTCATTTTGGTAGGTCAAATATGATGGCAGAATATAGTATTAATGGTAAGACTCTTGGCAGTGTTGTGACTCAGAGGGATCTTGGGGTCTGAGTCCATAGGATACTCAAAGCTACTGCGCAGGTTGACTCTGTGGTTAAGAAAGCATACGGTGCATTGGCCTTCATTAATCATGGGATTGAGTTTAGGAGCTTTGAAGTAATGTTGCAGCTATACAGGACCCTGGTCAGACCCCACTTGAAGTACTGTTCTCAATTCTGGTTGCCTCAATATAGGAAGGATTTGCAAACCATAGAAAGGGTGCAGAGGAGATTTACAAGGATGTTGCCTGGATTGGGGAGCATGAGTGAAATCGGCCTTTTTTCCTTGGAGCGACAGAAGATGAGAGGTGACCTTATAGAGGTGTATAAGATGATGAGAGGCATTGATCACGTGGATAGTCAGAGGCTTTTTTCCCAGGGCTGAAATGGCTAGCATGAGAGGGCACAGTTTTAAGGTGCTTGGAAGTAAGTAGAGAGGACATGTCAGGGGTAAGTTTTTTACGCAGAGAGTGGTAAGGGTGTGGAATGGGATGGTGGTGGAGGCGGATATGATAGGGTCTTTTAAGAGACACCTGGACAGGTATATGGAGCTTAGAAAAATAGAGGGCTATGGGTAACTCTAGGTAATTTCTAAGGTAAGGACATGTTCAACACAGCTTTCTGGGCCGAAGGACCTGTATTGTGCTGTAGGTTTTCTATGTTTCTATATCTATTTCTCTTTGTCCTGTCTACCACTCTCTGACCTATCTAACTCGATCTGACCTGACTAACTCTCTCTGATCTGTCTAATTCTCTAACACACTCTGACCTGGCTAATTCTCTCTGACCTAACTCTCCCTGACCTTTCTAACTCACACAGTCCTATGTAATTCTTTCTGACCTGTCTAACTCTATCTGACTTACTTAACTCTCTCTGACCTGTCTAACTCCCTGTGGCCTGTCTAACTCTCTCTGACCTGCCTAACTCTTTCTGACCTATCTAACTCTCTCTCTCTCTCTCTCTCTCTCTCTCTCTCTCCTGTACAATGATGAACATCTACAACGTTTGTAATAAAATGTTTGTAACTGTAAGAGTTGTACCTCATCCTTGACTTCTGAGGGACTTTCTTGACAATATCATAATCAGAAACAGAATTAGGTTTAATGTCACCGGTGTGTGACATGAAATTTGTTGTTATGTGGCAGCAGTACATTGCAATACATTATAATGAAAACTGTAAATTACAGTAAGAAATATATATTTTTAAAAGTTGTATTAAATAAGTGGTACAAAAAAAGAATAAAAAAGTTAAAAGGTGAGGTAGTGTTCATGGGTTCAATGTCTGTTCAGAAATATGAAGGCAGAGGAGTAGAAGCTGTTCCTGAATCGTTAAGTGTGAGGCTCCTGTAGCTCCTCCCGGATGGTAGCATTGTGAAGAGGGCATCTCCAGGTTGATGGGGGTCCTTAATGATGGATGTAGCTTTTTGAGGCAATATTCCTTGAATATATCCTAGATGCAGGGGAGGTTAGTGCCATGATGGAGCTGACTAAGTCCACAACTTCCTGCAGCTTATTTTGATCCTGTGCAGTGGGACCCTCATACCAGATGATGATGCAACCAGTTAGAATGCTCTCCACAGTACATCTGTAGAAATTTGCAAGTGTCTCTGGTGACATAACAAATCTGGTCAAACTCCAAATCCAACAGATGAAAATGGAGAGATCCAGAAAAAGAAATGAAGAGTTTAAGATGAAAGTGAGAGCAGAATGGAAACTGGCTGCAAAAGAAATGAAATTTCCAATGACTGCATGAGTGCAGGAAACAAGCACCAGTGCAGTCATTGATGTACCAGAGAGAACGTTGAGGTACACTGCTCCATGATTCTCACTAAAAGGTGCCCCTTGGGCTCATATGAGTTCCCATAGCTACAGCTTTAATCAGCAGAGAAACTGAGTAGAGAAGTTGAGCATAAGTTGCTCAATGAGAGGATGAATTCAGCCAAGTAAATGGAAGTTGCTTCCAGAGGACCTTTGGAATAGGAAGAAGCAGAAGTCCTCAGACATTTCTTAGTAGGAATGGTAGTGTATAGGGTCTGTATGTGTAGAGTAAAGATGAACTACTTGAAAAAAAGGGCTTTTGGATGGACAACGTAAGAGGTATGTTTGCTGGGTGTGTAGATGGTGAAGGATAATGTCTTATGGTCTTTATTCTTTCTACCAAAGTGCAAGACATGTACATCCCTACATTATATTCCATCTGCCACTTATTTGCCCACTCCCCCAATCTGTTTATGTCCTTCTACAGACTCACTAGTTCCTTAAATTATCAACCTGCCCCTCCACCTATGTTCATATCGTAGACAAACTTGGCCACAAAGCCATCAATTTTGTCATCCAAATCATTGACATATAACATGAAAAGAAGCGGTTCCACGACTGACCCCTGCGAAACACCACTGGTCACCAGCAGCCAATCAGAACATAGAACATAGAACATAGAATAGTACAGCACATTACAGCTTAATCCACCTGGCCAATCTTCCCTGGACCCCATGCCTTCTGACTTTCTGAATAAGCCTACTGTGTGGAACCTTGTCAAATGCCTTACTAAAATCCATGTAGATCACATCCACTGTGCTACCCTCATCTATATGCCTGGTCACCTCCTCAAAGAACTCTATCAGGCTTGTTAGACACGATCTGCCCTTCACAAAGCCATGCTGACTGTCCCTGATCAGATCATGATTCTGTAAATGCCAATAAAAATCCTATCTCTAAGAATCTTTTCCAACAGCTTTCCCACCACAGACATAAGGCTCACTGGTCCATAATTACCCAGACTATCCCTACTACCTTTTTTGAGCAAGGGGACAACATTCGCCTCCCACCAATCCTCTGGTACCATTCCCGTGGACAACGAGGACATAAAGATCCTAGCCAGAGGCTCAGCAATCTCCTCTCTCACCTCGTGGAGCAGCCTAGGAAATATTCCATCAGGCCCTGGGGACTTATCCGTCCTAATGTATTTTAACAACTCCAACACCTCCTCTCCCTTAATATCAACATGCTCCAGAACATCAATCTCACTCATATTGTCCTCACCGTCATCAAGTTTCCTCTCATTGGTGAATACCAAAGAGAAGTATTCATTGAGGACCTCACTCACTTCCCCAGCCTCCAGGCACATCTTCCCATCTTTATCTCTAATCCAGGGGTTCCCAACCTGGGGTGCCCACACCCTCAGGGGGTGCGACAAAGAGTGGCTTGTGTCCTTGAGTGACAAGTCACGAGTCATCACTCAGACAGCTGCTAGTGTGCCTTGAGAAATGGTAGTAATGTTTGTCCCAAGCACACTCCAGTCTCCCGCTGTCCGAGTCAACGTTGAGGATTCTCATCAGTGTTACCTGGGAAGTTACACCTCAGAGTTGAGGAGTCTCATCAGTGTTACCTGGGAGTTACACCTCAGAGTTGAAGAGTCTCATCAGTGTTAGCTAGAAGGTTACATCTCAGAGTTAAAAATCATCTCATAATGTCAAAATCTTTATACATCCCGAATCAACCATCGAGTAACGACTTCACATTAAAACCAAACCCGCAGACAGTAGGTAAATTATTCAATTATAAAATTTTAAAAAGCCGCATTTTGATAAAAAGCAGCTGAAGTCATTCATTCATATTTGTCTCAATGCATTAAGGAAGTTTTGAATTTCAAAGGTTTTTTTTCTCTTAAAAGGTTTTTTTGTTGAATCGTTGATAATTTTGGATCGTGTTAGTTGAGGAGGTATCATGGTTAGCACCGAGGACTTTGAATCATGTGATGGGAGTTCATATCTCCGATAATCATCGGAAATAGGTGTGTAAATTCAGTAGAGAGTAGCCTAATAAGTCGCGTCGCGTCCCCATAGCATTTCCACCTGACGATTTATCTTGGCATAATTGTAGATAATATCATAATATAATATTCAAAAGCATATTTCTCACGATACTTTGCTATAGGTTGAGTAAAGCAGTCATCCCTGACTTAGTCAGATAGTTTTTCTCATATTAGCTCATATTTTTCTCTTTTATCTTTAACCCTTCATCATGTCAAAAAGAAGGAAATGGAATGATGACTATGTGTGCTTTGGTTTCACTTGCACAACAAGAAATGATGGCTTGCAAAAACCCCAGTGCATTCTTTGTAGCATTGTATTTTCCAACTCAAATCTGAAGCCATCCAAGCTTCAAGAGCACTTCAAGAACAAGCATGGCAGAGCTGATGTTGAAGGACATGATGTTGGGTCATTGAAAATCAAAACAGCTTGTTTTGATTCACAAAGAACTCTTCCAAAATTAGGTTTCATTTCTGTTGAAAAACCACTACTTCTTGCTTCATACCAAGTGGCATATAAAGTGGCCAAATCCAAGAAGCCCCATACAATTGCAGAAGATCTCATCAAGCCATGTGCACTGGAATGGCAACAATTATCCTGGGCAAAGAAGCAAGAAAAAAATTTGAACAGGTGCCCCTATCAAATAATGTCATTCACCACCGAATCAGTGATTTGAGTGAAGATATTTTGGACCAAGTCATCTCAGATTTCAGAGCTAGTCTTAAAATCTCTATTCAGTTGGATGAGTCAACTGATGTCTCCAGTTGTAGTCAACTCATCACATTAGTGAGGTATGTCAATGATGGTGCTGTAAAGGAAGATTTCCTGTTTTGTAAAGATCTGAAAACAAACACAATTGCAAAGGATGTGATGCAGCTGGTGAAAGACTTTTTTGCCAAACATGATTTAGATATCAAAGTCATTGGTTCTGTGTGCACTGATGGGGCACCTGCAATGCTTGGAAAAAAATCTGGCTTTTCTACATTGATGAAAAAGGAGATTCCAGACTTGCAAGTTACCCATTGTTTTCTTCATCGGCATGCTTTGTCATCAAAAACATTGCCTCCAAATTTGAAGGAAGTCCTTGATACTTGTGTGAAGACCATCAACTGGATCAGGGGGCGTGCTTTGAACCATTGCATCTTCAAATCATTTTGTGAGGATCTGGGAAGTGAGCATTCAGTTTTACTTTTCCACACAGAAGTCCGTTGGTAGTCACAAGGACACGCTTTAACCTGCTTCTTTGAACTGCGGGAAGAAATTAAGTTTTTTGGAGGAGCATGAATGTAATCTGGTTGGGGCAATGGAATCACAGGAATTTGCCCAAATGCTGGCTTACTTAGCTGACATTTTTACTCGTATGAATGACCTGAGAGCTTCTCTTCAAGGAAAAGGGATAAGCATATTGAAGGCTTGTGAAATGTTGAATGCCTTCAAAGAAAAGTTACGTCTTTGGCGTCGAAGGATGGAAAGAGGCAGTCTCTCAAATTTTCCTTCACTAGAAGAGATGGTTGATGATGCTGGATCCATAACTCCTACTGTGTGTGAAGAAATTGTGGCTCATTTGGAAATGCTGTCAGAATCGTTTGATGGATATTTTGCTGCCGGAGACTTGAAGATTTCAGAAGAATGGATCATGAATCCATATTCCTACAATTTGGAGAAAATGTCAGATGATGAAGAGCTGAAGGAAGATCTTATTGATTTGTGGACAAATCGAGCTCTTGAAATGCAATTTGAAAGCAAGACTGTGGAGGAGTTTTGGTGTGCAGCACTGGACATGTTCCCAAGACTTGGTGGAAAAGCACTCCATGTCCTCATTCCATTTGCAATAACATACTTGTGTGAATCTGGATTCAGTTCTCTTTTGTCAATCAAGACAAAATCTAGGAATCGCCTGAATCCACAGGCAGACCTGTGGATCGCAGTCAGCAAGAAAGTTCCACGCTTTGACAAAATCATGAATGAGAAGCAGGAGCAAAGAGGTCATTGAATTTTATGTTCACAATTGGGATTGATTTTACTGTTTACAATTTTTTCTGAATAAATTAGAATCTAATTGCTCGATTTATATTTGCATTTTATGCACTGAGTTAAAAGCTTATTTTTTTAAGTTCAATTTGTTCACCCGCAGTATTGTATGTGGTTTAAAAATTAGAAATTAGACTTCTTCATCTTCAAATGTGATATTACTTTTGTAGGGGGTGTGATCATTAATCAAACATTTCCTAAGGGTGTGGTGCACAGAAAAGGTTGGGAACCACTGCTCTAATCAGTCCTACTTTCACTTCTGTCATCCTTTTGTTCTTCACATAATTGAAGAATGCCTTGGGGTTTTCCTTTACCCTACTCGCCAAGGCCTTCTCATGCCTCCTTCTTGCTCTTCTCAGCCCCTTCTTAACCTCCTTTCTTGCTACCTGATATTCCTCAATAGACCCATCTGATCCTTGCTTCCTAAACTTCATGTATGCTGCTTTCTTCCACCTGACTAGATTTTCCACCTTACTTGTCACCCATGGTTCCTTCACACTACCATTCTTTATCTTCCTCACCGGGACAAATTTATCCCCAACATCCTGCAAGAGATCCTTAAACATTGTCCACATGTCCATAGTACATTTCCCTGCAAAAATATCATCCCAATTCACACCCACAAGTTCTAGCCTTATAGCCTCATAATTTGCCCTTCCCCAATTAAAAATTTTCCTGTCCTCTCTGATTCTATCTTTTTCCATGATAATGCTAAAGGCCGGGGAGCAATGGTCACTGTCCCCCAGATGCTCACCCACTGAGAGATCTGTCACCTGACCCGGTTTGTTACATAGAACATGTATGTATCCAAGCTCTCAGTTCATCACCTTTGTTCCTGATGCTTCTTGCATTGAAGTACACACACTTTAGCCCTTCTACCTTACTATCTTTACACCCTTTATTCTGCTTCTTTTTCATCAAACCCTCTCTATATGTTACATCTGGCTTTACTCCATACACTTCTTTCACTGCTCTATCGCTCCGGGTCCCATCCCCCTTGCAAATTAGTTTAAACTCTCCTGAACCATGCTAGCAAACCTACCTGCAAGGATATTGCTTCCCCTCAAGTTCAGGTGCAACCCATCCAATCTGTACAGGTCCCACCTTCCCCAGAAGAGATCCCAATGATCCAAAAATCTAAAACCCTGCTCCTTGCACCAACTCCTCAGCCGCGCATTCAACTGCCATCTCCTCCAATTCTTACCATCACTATCACGTAGCACTGGTAGCAATACTGAGAACGCCACCCTTGAGGTCCTGTTCTGCCTAGTTCCCGAAACTCCCACTTCAGGACCTCATCCCTCTTCCTGTCTATGTTGTTGGTACCAACATGTATCACGACTTCTGGTTGTTTTCCTTCTCGTAACAGTATGTCATGCACCCGGTCAGAGACATCTCGGACCCTGGCACCCGAGAGGCAACAAACAATGTGGGTGTCCTTCTCACGTCCACAAAATCTCCTGTCTGCTCCCCTGACTATAGAGTCTCCAATGATGACAGCTCTCCTCTTCTTCGTCCCATCCTTCTTCACCACAGGGTCAGACTCAGTGCCAGAGGACCTGCCACTGTGGCTCACACCTGGTCGGTCGTCCTCACCAACAGCATCCAAGACAGTAAACTTATTATTCAGGGGAATGGCTACAGGGGTGCTCTGCACTACTTGTCTACTCTCCTTCGCTTTCCCCCCTCGGACTGTCACCCAACAACCTGCTTCCTGCAGCCTAGGTGTGACTACCTCCCTGTAGCTCTCATCTATGACTAATATCATCGTTACCTAATACTAGATCTAGTATGGCATTCCCCCTAGTCGGCCTGTTAACATACTGTGACAGGAATCCATCCTGGACACACTTAACAAACTCTGCCCCATCCAAACCCTTGGAACTAATCAGGTGTCCATCAATATTAGGGAAGTTAAAGTCACCCATGATAACAACCCTGTTATTTTTGCACCTTTCTAAAATCTGCCTCCCAATCTGCTCCTCGGTATCTCTGCTGCTACCAGGGGGCCTATAGAATACCCCCAATAGAGTAACTGCTCCCTTCCTGTTCCTGACTTCCATCCATACTGACTCAAAAGAGGATCCTGCTACATTATTCTCTCTTTTACTCCTTATATATCCGGAAAAAAAAACTTTTTGGTACTGTATCCACTTTTATATTACCAGCCAGCTTACCTTCATATTTTATTTTTTCTTTCTTTGTAGCTTTTTTGTTGCCTTCTGTTGGTTTTTAAAAGCTTCCCACTAATGTTTACTATAGTATTTGCTCTCTCTTTTGCATTTATGCTGACTTTGACTTCCCTTGTCAGTCATGGTTGCCTCATCCTCCCTTTAGAATACTTCTTCATCTTTGGGATGTATCTTTCCTGTGCCCTCAGAATTTCCCCCAGAAACTCTAGCCATTGTTGTTCTGTCATCATCCCTGCTAGTGTCCCCTTTCAATCAGTCTTTGTCAGCTCCTCTCTCATGCCTCTGTAATTCCCCTTGAGTGGCCTGCCGTTGGTCAAAGTCAACCAAGGTTGTTGTGTCCTAGCTATCTACGTTGTTGGTGCAGTACCATCTGTGGCTAATGAAATGAATGTGAGATTGGCAGTCTCTGTTGCAAAGGTCATATCTATAAATGATCTCAGCTCTGCTGGAGATGCAGCATTCCTTTCTTTGGGCCCGTTTATCTTCTGACGATTTCAGGAATTTTTCCTCGCCTGACTTAAGCTGTTATTTCAGGGTGCTTCTCTGTATGAGGCGGTCCTTGTAGTGTAGTTGCAAGCAGCCAATGGTTCTCTTGCCTGAAGCTAGCTTACCAGAGGATGCCTTTTGGGATGTGGCAGACCTGGCCCAGCCAGTATAGCCTACACTGTCTGAGCAGGTACATACTAGTAAGGCCAGCATGAGAGAGAACCTCAGCATTTGGTAATCTCTCTTTCTCTCCAGGACACGCCCAAAATGCACATAGGCACCTTAAATGGAAGGTGTTGGGCCTTTTCTCCTGCTTAGTGTGTGTTGTCCATGTCTCACTGCTGTACTCCACTGTAATACAGATATATTTGATTTTAGCTTCTCGTTCTCAAACTGCAAGGTGAATTGTATCGTATTATGATCACTGCCTCCTCAATGTTTATTTACCTTAAGCTCCTTAATCAAATTGAGGTAATTTTCTAATACTCAATTCCATAATTACCATTCCCTTAGTGCGCTCAACCACAAGCTGCTCTAAAAACCCATCTCATAAGCATTCTACAAACTCCCTTTCTTGGTATTCAGCACCAACCCCTGATTTTCCTAATCTACCTGCATATTGAAATCCCTCATGACTATCATAACTTTGCCCTTTTTTTATGCCTTTTCTGTCTCACATTGTAATTTGTCCAGATTGTAATCACATCCTGGCTACTGTTCAGAGGCCTGTACTATATATAAATCCCATCAGGGTCTTTTTACCTTTTCAGTTTCTTAACTTTACCCACAAGGATTTCATAAGAAGAAGGGGTCTGCCATGTACTGGAGGGATTTTTGCCTTGGATTCCCAGTGTTGCATCTTGATATCCTTGTTCTAAGACATCTAGAGTTGTGGGTCTCTGTAACCACAGAGGAAGACAATAAAGATAGTGGATCAGAATTAGGTCACTTGGCCCATCGAGTTTGTTCCACCATTTCATCATGGCTGATCTACTTTCCCTCTCAGCCCCAATTTCCTGGCTTCTCCCCATGCCCCATCATGCCCTGAGCAATCAAGAATTGATCAACCTCTGCCTCAATGACTTGGCCTCCACTGCTACCTGTGGCAATGAAGTACACAGATTCACCAGTCTCTGGCTAAATAAAACCCTCTTCATCTCTGCTCTAGAAGGACACTCTTCTATTCTGGGGCTGTGACCTCTGGTCTTAGACTCTCCCACCATAGGAAACATCCTCTCCATATTCACTCTTTTGAGGCCTTTCAATATTCAATAGATTTCAATGAAGACACTCCTCATTTTTCTGAAATCCAGTGAGTAGAGGCCAAGAGCCATCAAACAATCCTTACATGACAAGCCTTTCAATCTCAGAATCTTTTTCACGAAACTCCATTGAACTCTCTCTAACGTCAGCACATCTTTTCTCATATAAGGGGCCCAAAACAGCACACAGTACTCCAAGTGAGGCCTCACCAGTGCTTTATAAAGTCTCAACATTACATCATTGCTTTCATATTCTATTCCTCTTGAAATGAATGCTAACATTGTATTTCCCTTTCTCACAACTGACTCAACCTGCAAATTAACCTTCAGGGAATCCTGCATGAGGACTCCCAAGTCACCTTGCACCTCAGATTTTTGAATTTTCTCTTCTTTTATTTCTTCTACTGAAGAGCATGACCATATACAGTACTTCAACAGTGTATTCCATCTGCCACGTCTTTGCCTATGTAACACTTACCCACAAAGGCTGGTACATGTCTAGGGGAAAAGGAGATCCAGCCACACACCAACCCACCTCCCGTACACGCAGGTGCTGTGAGAATCGCGTTTATGCCTCGCGCCCGCCAACAGTATCAAACCCACAACAAATACCGGTATGAAATACACTTTAAAGAGTTTACTAAAATTAAAAGAGTATTAGGCAATACAATATATATATATATACAAGAAAAAAACAAAAGGCGCCAACTTATCAAAGTTCAGTCAGTTTAGTGCACTCGTTGGAGCTCAACCAGCGAACCATTCGACTCTTCGGCGCTTGCCCTCCCGACTTCCACGACTTCCACGTCTTCCACCTCGGACTCCCCGGTGGTCTTCCGAGCGCACGTCCTCCTTCCTCGGCGTCTCCCTCCCGACTCCCTTCACCCCCAAGCCCGCGCAACCCCTCCCCCAAGTTCCCAGCCTCACAAAACACAATAACATTCCCCATTGATTAACAAATGAATACAATTACCATATCAGCCATTCTAAAGCGAAACAACGGCGAGAGAAACATTTAACAGACAAAGAAACATTCCTACTCGTAACAAACCAAAGAAGCCCTTTTTAGTAACATACACAGGACATTGTACATTCTCTGCCCACCAGCAAATGTCATGCCCTCATGGCATTACTAGAGTTCCCCAAAGCTTCTTGCAACACACAAAACCCAACCCAGGTGCAGAAAGCAGTGACATAACTAACCAGAGCAGTAGAAATCACACTCGGTTCTCCTGATACCACATATGTCAACCGCTCCGGGGGGCGCCTAATCCTCTGAGATCTCCATACCCCTTCTGCCCCACTGGGCTCCCTCTCCACCTGCGAACCCACTGTCTCGGACACCCCAGGTCTTCCTGACAGACCCTCACCCCCTTCCTCACGGGGGTCCTCCCTCACCTGAGATCTCTCCGGCTCACGCTCGGGCTCCACCCTCTCTCCCACCAATGTTGGCTGCCTCTCCATCTGACCCTCAAGACCTTCCCTCCTCTCACCCAATTCAGTATGGGAAGGGCCAGGTGTCTCCTCTCCTGATACTGGAGCACCAGCGAATGGGAACAGGGGCCATTCATCTGAGTCGTCCTCTTCCGAATCAGTAGCCATTTCCGGGCGAGGGACCCGTCCCCGCTCTTCAGCAGCGGGCTCTTCCCTTTCTCTGCGCCCTCGCAGAGTCCTTGTACTAGGCGTAACCTCCCACTCTGGCTCCGTATCCACCTGCACCGCTTGACCCAGCGGCAGCAGGTGATTCCGATGGAGTACCTTGATAGGCCCTTTCCCATCCTCAGGTTTCACCCTGTAAACTGGCAGGTTCGGCATCTGGCTCTCTATTACATAGGGGCTGGCCGCCCATCGATCTGCCAACTTGTGCTTACCAGGGAGTCCCAAATTCCGTAAAAGGACCCGGTCGCCCGGCAATAATTGAACAAACTTCACCTTTCGATCATACCGCATCTTATTCCTCTGATTTTGTTTGGTAGCCGCCGCCTCGGCCAACTCGTACGCCCGCTGTAACTCCCTCTTCATGTCGGACACATACTTTAGATGGGACTTCCCGGGTAATTCACCCACTTCACCCCCAAAACACAAGTCAATGGGCAACCTCGCTTCCCGCCCGAACATCAGATAATAGGGCGAATATCCTGTAGCATCATTGCGAGTACAATTGTAACAGTGAACCAATTGTCCAATATGACGACTCCACCTGCTTTTCTGCCCAATCTCCAGTGTCGCGAGCATATCCAACAGGGTCCGGTTGAACCTCTCTGGCTGCGGATCTCCCTGTGGGTGATAAGGGGTAGTCCTGGATTTCTCAACCCCAAGCATAGTCAGTAATTCATGGATAAGGCGGCTCTCAAAGTCCCACCCCTGATCGCTATGGATTCGCCTGGGAAGGCCGTAATGAACAAAATACTTCTCCCATAACACCTTCGCCACTGTCGTCGCCTTCTGATCCTTAGTGGGAAATGCCTGAGCATAGCCAGTGTAATGATCGGTGATGACTAAGACATTCGCGGTGTTGCCGGTGTCAGGCTCAATCGACAGAAAATCCATACATACCAGGTCCAGAGATCCCGCACTCTGCAAGTACGACAGTGGAGCCGCCAACGCGGGCAGGGTCTTCCTCCGGATGCAACGACTGCAGCCCCTACAGTATTCTTCGACTTCCCCCCTCATCCGGGGCCAGTAGAACCGGTCTTTGAGTAATCCATAGGTCTTTTCCACCCCCAAGTGTCCAGAATCATCATGTAGGGCCTGGAGTACAGCCTGCCAATACTCCTCCGGCAGGACCAGTTGCCAACAGTGGGGTTGGTCCGGAGGCGCCGTTACCCGGTACAAGATTTGGTTCTTTAACTTCAACCGAGACCACTCCTTCAACAACAGGGGCACGAATGGGTGTTACGCCTTCTCAGCCAACGCCCCATCCCCCCTCTCGACCGCTCTCCACACTGTGCCAATGCCTGGGTCATTTTGCTGAGCAGCTGCCACTTCCCCCGGACTCAGTTCCGGCAACTGTTTAGTCCGCAGTGCGGTCAGGTCACAGTAAGCTAGGGGTATGGCGTCGTCAAAACCCCCCAAATGGTCCACGGCTCGTTCCAGCCTCCCTCTTCCCTCGGCCTTCATGGTGATAGCAAACTGACACATTGCCTTCACTCCAGGGGCAGGGACACTCTCCCACTCCTCGTCCCTCTCCTGCTCCCCCGGCTCCCGACAAGACAAAGCATCCGCATCGACATTCTTGCTTCTGGGCCGGTACCTCAGGCTGAAATCATATACCGACAAGGCCGCCAGCCACCGATGTCCTGTGGCATCCAGCTTCGCCGAAGTCAAAATATAAGTGAGAGGATTGTTATCCGTTCGCACCTCAAACTTGGCTCCGTACAGGTAATCGCCCAACTTGTCCACCACCGCCCACTTCAGCGCCAGGAACTCCAACTTGTGAGTGGGATAGTTTCTCTCCGATGGCGACAAGCTTCGGCTGACAAAGGCTACCGGCCTCAATGCTTTGCCATGCTCCTGGTACGGAACAGCCCCGAGACCCTCTCGACTGGCATCCGTGTGCAGCACATATGGCTTCTGGGGATCGGCAAAAGCCAACACTGGGGCCTGGGTCAGTGCCCTTTTCAAAGATCGGAACGCCTCTTCACATTGATCATCCCATCTCGAGCCAAAAGGTTCCACCGGGTTCCAGTATCCTCCAACTCTGGTCCCCGTCCTTTTCTTTCCCACCGGGGGATAGCCACACAACAGCTGAGTCAACGGGTGACACACTTTGGCGTATCCTTTCACAAATCGCCGGTAATACCCACAGAACCCCAAAAATGAGCGCAGAGCGCCCACTTTCTGGGGTCTCGGCCAGATGGTCACGGCCTCTATCTTGGTTGGATCAGTAGCCACTCCCTCTCGCGAAATGATATGGCCAATGTAGCTAACCGACGACTTGCAGAACTGGCATTTGTCCAGGGAAAGCTTCAACCCTTCTTCATCAAGCCAGCCCAACACCTTCAACAGCCTCTCCTCATGTTCCTCCAAAGTCGATCCAAACACTATCAAATCGTCCAGGTACACCAGCACCTCCAACAGATTCATATCCACCACAGTTCTCTCCATGAGCCTCTGGAAGGTGGCTGGGGCTCCCGATATGCCTTGGGGCATTCGTTCGAACTGAAAGAACCCCAGCGGGCAGATAAAAGCGGTCTTCTCTTTATCGCCCGCACTCATCGGGATCTGGTAATACCCACTTCTTAAATCCAGCACACTGAACTACTTCGCACCGCTCAGGCAGGCCAGCGCATCCTCGACTCTTAGGACAGTATATTGATCAGGGACAGTTCGCCGATTCAACGTCCTGTAGTCAACACACATGCGCACTCGCCCATTCTTCTTCCGTGCCACCACTATTGGGGACGCATAAGGACTTCGGGACTCAGCTATGATTCCGGCCTCCTTCAACTTGCACAAGTGCTGCCGCACGTCCTCAACATCTGCCGGAGCCAGCCGCCGGGATCTCTCTTGGAACGGGGTGTCCTCCGTCACCCGGATGGTGTGGCGAGTGCTTTTGGAGCAGCCAACATCAAACTCGCCCTGAGAAAAAACAGCTTCCATCTTCAGCATCTTCTCCACTAGCCTGTGTTTCCACTCCGGCGACACAGGGGAATCCCCGAAGTTAAAGACTTCAGCGGTCAGCTCCCTTCGATGCTCCGATCTCTCCCCGTTAGGGGTCCTCACTGGTGCGCTAGACATTACCGTCACTGGGAACAGATGTGCCAGCGGCATTCCCCTCTTAAAGGTGATTTCTCTTGCCGTGGTGTTCCTGACACTTATAGCTATATGCCTCGCATGTACCACCCCTGGTCTCTGCACTTCAGGCCTCACCAGCGCCCCCGCCGGAAATCGTGTCTCCCCTTCAAGATTGTCCGGGGCGTCTACTAACAGGGCTTCACCCGTCGGCACTCCTGGGAATCTGGGGGTCCCCATCACTAGTGCTACCTCCCCGGGTCGGATCACCTTGGGCCTCGCCTGCGTACATCACACCGTCCCTCGTTTACACTCCGGGTCCAGTCCCAGGGAGGCAACCCCTTCTTCGAACACTGCTCGAAACACTGGATGCACCGAGAGGGTCTCCAGAAAGTCTTCCCCCGCTTTCTCCTTACAAGCTCCCAGGAGCCGTCGCACAACGGGGGAATTAGTCCCCACCAGGAGGGCAACACCACCGGTTTCCACCAGGTCAAGACACACCAACACCAACGTCTCAATAGCTTCGGACACTCCCACATCGCCCTCCGAGAACTCCAATCTCACCGATAGGTACCCATCGTATGGGTAGTCACCCTCGTTCACACCCCAAATCTGCAGGGCGTCAAATGGGGTTACGGGCAAATGCTTTAGATATTGGTTGTAGAAAGACCGGTACAATAAGGTCACCTGCGATCCCGTATCCAGAACGGCTTTTGCGTAAACTCCCTCTATCCGTAGACCCACACTGGCACGGGGTCCTACCAGCCCATCTGGAATAGAGGCGTGGGTACCCGGTGGTCCCCTGGCTGATCTCTGGGAACGTGTTCCTCCAGAGGCTCCAGTCCGTTCCCTCACTGAGCCTCTCCTAAGTTTCCCGACACCTCCCCCTTCTTAGTCGCAGGGGGGCTTGTCCTCCGCGGAACTCCTTGTCTCTCACAATCCCACCTAAAGTGTCCCTCCTCTCCACAGTTATAGCACACCCTCGGCCGCCCACAGTCCCGCCTGAAATGCCCCTCTTTCCCACAGTTAAAGCACACGCTGCCTGCCGCCCCTCCTCTCCCAGGACGACTCCCGCTCCCAACCCACTGCACTGGTCGCCCCTGAGAGTGGGTACCTCCCCTGTCCCTCCCCTCCAGAGGGGGTTCTCTACCCCCCAGTGGGTTGTCATTCCTCCACCCAGCCACCACTTCCTGTATCGCTGAGGATCGCTCCCGTAGGCCCGCGCCCCTTTTTCACCCCAACGCTCACTCTTCCTCCCGCACCTCTCTAATCAGTGGCCCGAACGATGGAGGAGGGCCTTTCCTATAAGCCTGCCTAATAGTCCACGCCACCTTGTCCTCCTCCAGAGAGCCACTGAATAACTGACTCATCCTCACGCTAGCCACGTCAGGCGCCTTCACTACCCCCCGGCGCCGCAGCCCCGAGAGCATCCCCCCATCCTAAATATGTACTCGGAGAGCTTTTCCCCTCTCCATTGTTCCAGGCGTTGGAACTCTGCTAAAAGCAGCCAGGGTTCCCCTGACAACCCAAATGCTCCCTCCAAAACTTCTATACTTTCCTCCACTGAGGCCCCAGACTTTTCAGCTTTCAACTCCTGGACTGTTTTGGCTGCTAAACCCCTCAAACTTCCCACCAATTGCTGCCTCTTCTCCTCCTCCGAGCCTGGCCACTCCTCTAACATCAAGGGTGCATGCTCAATCCAGGTCTCATAGTCCACCTCCCCGTCCGGAGTCGGATTGGCTCCGGAGAACACCCTCAGCTTCAGCCGTGGCCTCTCGGCCATTCCCACCAGGGAGTTAAGTGCGGCTGCCAGCTCCAAGGCTTCCCCACTACCTGGGGGGCAGGGCCTAGTCACGACTCCCTCCTCCCTCCTCCCTTTGCTAGTGCCTGCCACCTCTCTGGGGTTTTCCTCTAGCTCTAGCTCCTCCTCCGATGTCTCCTCCGCCTCATCCTCGGAGAGGGTGTGGAGCCCCCACAGCCCCTCCTCCCCCGGTACACTGACCGTCGCCGGCAGTTCCAACGTCCTGACGTCAGCACTCGTACTAACCAACACCCAGCTAGACTCCATCTCTTTACCACACCGTCTAGCTACCAATTCTACCTGCCCCGTACCCTTCACCAAACTTAACCCCCGCACTACCGCATCTCCCGAAACTCAAAAATCCACTCCGTTCACTACGCATGCGTACTGTACTGGTACACCTTCAAATTCGCACCAGCGAACAATCTTATCCCTGTCCATCTGCGCTCTGCTGCCTGCGCGATTCCACAGCCCCCTGACAATCCAATCCGGGATGAGCACCCCACAAATGTAACACTTACCCACAAAGGCTGGTATATATCTAGGGGAAAAGGAGATCCAGCCACACACCAACCCACCTCCCGTACACGCAGGTGCTGTGAGAATCGCGTTTATGCCTCGCGCCCGCCAACAGTATCAAACCCACAACAAATACCAGTATGAAATACACTTTAAAGAGTTTACTAAAATTAAAAGAGTATTAGGCAATACAATATATATATATATATATACAAGAAAAAAACAAAAGGCGCCAACTTATCAAAGTTCAGTCAGTTTAGTGCACTCGTTGGAGCTCAACCAGCGAACTATTCGACTCCTCGGCGCTTGCCCTCCCGACTTCCACGTCTTCCACCTCGGACTCCCCGGTGGTCTTCCGAGCGCACGTCCTCCTTCCTCGGCGTCTCCCTCCCGACTCCCTTCACCCCCAAGCCCGCGCAACCCCTCCCCCAAGTTCCCAGCTTCACAAAACACAATAACATTCCCCATTGATTAACAAATGAATACAATTACCATATCAGCCATTCTAAAGCGAAACAACGGCGAGAGAAATATTTAACAGACAAAGAAACATTCCTACTCGTAACAAACCAAAGAAGCCCTTTTTAGTAACATACACAGGACATTGTACACCTATTCCCCGAATCTGCCTAAGTCCTCTGTAGCCTCTCCACTTTCACAAAACTACCTGTCCCTTCACCTATCTCCGTACTGTCTCCAAACTTGGTCACAACGCCATCAATTCCATTATCCAAATCAATGACATATAACGTGAAAAGAAGTAGGCCCCTGTGGAACACCACTTGTCACCAGCCGTCAACCAGGAAAGGCTCTCTTTATTCCCACTCCTTGCCTCCTGCCAATCAGTCACTGCTTTATCTAGAATCTTTTGTATAATACTATGTGCTCTTAACTTGTTAAGCAGCCTATTTTATAGGCTAAGACCTATTTTATCATGCGCCTTCAAGTACCCTGAAACCACATCCTTAACAATCAGCTCCAACATCTTCCCAACCACTGAGGCAGACTAACTGGCCTATAATTTCCTTTCTTCTACCTCTTTCCCTTTTTGAAGAGTGAAGTGAAATTTGCAATTTTTCAGTCCTTAGAACCATGCCAGAATCAACTGATTCTTGAAAGATTGTTATGGTCGGGTCCGAAGTCCGCATTCCGGTTCTTGATCCGGTCCACGGACTCCGGACTCTGGGTCCTTTGACCTTGGTTCACCTTGAGCTCAAATAGTCACACCTGAGGATCATCTTGGCTTGTTTGGGCTCAAGGAGGCGCACCTGATGCCTATTGGTTGGCAGTGTATATAAGGGACTCTGGGACTGAGTATAGTTGGGGGTTGTCCTGCTCACCCTGGTTTGGAGCGACCACTGTTATAGATGAGTTCTGTGAGTTCGTCTGAAAGTCACCCTGGACTGAGCTCCCTTCCTATCCCTTGCCTCTGTTGGGTAAGCCAGGCTGGACTGCTGTTGCAGTCCCCAGCAACAGTCCCCAGCAGGGGAATCTGCCCTTTCTGATCCCATGCCTCCTATGGGTTGTGCCCTGTGACCTGCCCAGGCCCCTGTGTCCTGCCTGGGAGGTCTGGGCCCTGCCCAGGAGTTCTGTGGCCTATCCTCCCAGCACTCCTAGTTCCAAGAACCCATCCTTGAGACCCCAGCCTCAAGTCTACCCTCGAGATCCTCTCTGAGCTCCAGGATCACCTTGAATGCCACGTCCCTCATGCATGCCAAGGTCTCCACATCTTGTCCCGTCCTGCCCCCAGTACTTCAGTGCCTGCGTCCTGAATTTGGGTCCAGTCTCACGTCCCCTTCTGATGAAGATTATTGCTAATGCCTCTACAATCTTTTCAGCTACCTCTTTCAGAACCCTGGGGTGTATATTATCTTGTCTAGGTGACTTATCTACCTTTAGACCTTTCAGTTTCAGTCGTAGCAGTAGTAACTTCATGGTGTTCTGCCTCTGACACTCTCGAACTTCCAGCATACTGCTAGTGTCTTCCACAGTGAAGGATGATGCAAAATACTTATTCAGTTTGTCCACCATTTCTTTGTTGCCTCATTATTACCTCTCTGGCATAATTTTCCAGCTGTCCTCTTGCCTCTCTCTTACACTTGATATATCTGAAGAAACTTTAGGTATCCTCTTTAATATTATTGGCCAATTTAACTTCATATTCCATCTTTGCCTTCTTTATGACATTTTTAGTTACCTTCTTTTGTTTTTTTAGAAGTTTCCTAATTCTCTAACTTCCCACTATTATATGCTATTATATTTGCTCTATTATATGCCCTCTTTTTGGATTTTATGTTGGCATTGACATCTCTTGTTAGCCATTGATGTGTCATCCTGGCTTTAGAACACTTCTTCCGCAGGGTTCCGGTGATGTCATCGTCGAGAATGGCAGCTTAAGTCACTAGCTCCTCCGGAAAAATGCGTATTAAGCCCCGTTATTCCATCAAATATAATATTTTTCGAAAAATATTTGAACTGAAACGAGGGGCAAGAATGGGGAAAAGGAATGGAAATTTAAAAAGTGACACTGCGGAGCCTGCGTCCGAGAGGAGTGTAGCGAGCGGCTCTCCGACCCGACCGCGTGCGAGCGAGGCGGGCGCTGGGCCTCATTCAGGCGAAGCGGCGAATATCTTTGAACTCCTGAAAGAAATAATGGAGGTCCAGAAAGAAATAAAGCAGCAGCTCCGGGATATTAAGGCAGAGCTCGCCAGCGTTAATCAAAAAATAGCGGTGGCAGAGACTCGAATCAAGAAGGTGGAAGATCGTGTTCAAAACGTGGAACGGATACTGAGTAAGACAATAAAAATATTACATCAGCAAAAAGGTAAACTGCTTGACCTGGAGGGAAGATCACGGTGGAAAAATATCAGAACCTACAACGTTCCCGAAGGAGCGGAGGGCTCGTCTATGACGGAGTTTGTCGAAAAGCTACTGCGGGACGCGTTGGATATTCCCTCGGTTATGAAGCTGGAAATCGAGAGGACACACTGGTTCCGAAACCTACCCAGGATAGAAAGCCACGCTAAATAATAATAAAATTCCTTCGGTACAGCACCAAGACGTAGATTCTACAAAGGGCCTGGGGTAAGAAGAGTGTTTTTCGACGATAAATTAATATATTTTGACCAAGATTACCCCCCCCCCCCGCGGTCCTGCAGAAACGCAAAGAATACTCTGAAGTAAAGTGAATACTAAAGCAAAATAAGATTAGATTTCAAACTCCGTACCCTGCTAAACTTCGAGTGTTTTATGACAACGGAACGCGGTTGTACCAGACAGTGGAAGAGGCGACTACAGACATGAAGGCCAGAGGTTTGCCTGTCAGTGTCACCAAAATGAGGGAAAGCCTGACTCAGGAACTACCCCGCTCCGCTTGGGAAATAGTGCGAGAAACAAGAAGGCAGGAGACGGGAGGAGGCCGAGAGAAATATATTAGGAGTTTCCCAAAGACAGTCCTCACCCCCTTCAGAAGAGCCATAAGGTTTAGCTAACTTTAAAAATGTTGAGAAGCTAAATGAAAGCAAAAGTACACGGTGATAAACCTATCTCGAGAAATACTTACCGTAGATTCCGGACTACAGAGCGCACCTGATTAAAAGCCGCTGGCTCTAATTTTAGAAATAAAATCAATTTTTTAATTGTACAGGCCGCACCGGATTTTAGGCCGCACCGGATTTTCGGCCGCAGGTGTCCCACGTTGTAATATGAGATATTTACACAGAAAGATATTACACGTGAGGATTTTTTAACTTTTAATTAAATCCATATGGTAACAAAAACAAATACATATTGCAAATGCTTTTTTTCGAACCGTGCCCGTAACGCGGCTACTTTTAAATATACGTTGCGTATACTTCTTTACTGAACAACATTCCAATATCTCCTAACGAATGGTAAAAAATATATATACTGCAGCCTACCAGGAAAAGTTATTGATCGCCTTTAACTTAAAAGCAGCGTTCGCTCAGATCCAAAGCCGCTCGCGTAATGCGCTCCCTCCCTCTGTCCCGTTTTATCGCAAACTGGCATTTTTCCCACAAGACGCGGCGAAACCGGGTGTGATGTCATAGCATCCCGCGATGTAGTACAGAAAACAAATATAGTTAAAACTCTTCTAACCTTAACTAGAAAATGAATTACTAAGCGAAAATATTATAAACTAAATAACTGCCATAAAGGCAGCACAATGCTTTTCTTCGAGTGTTTTCCATGTTGATGAGGGTGAGTACAAATGACTGATTTACAATAATTTAATTGTGAAAGTGCGCTTGATTTATCGTACAATTTCATTGGACCTCTGTGAACTACTCATCAATTTTATTGGTCTACTGTTATGAGGCAAAATGTTTACGAGGCGGCATGAAAAAAACCATGTATTAGCCGCTCCGTTTTAAAGGCCGCAAAGTTCAAAGCTGTTCAAAATGTGGGAAAAAAGTAGCGGCTTAAAATCCGGAATCTACGGTAATATAATGTGGATTTTATATTACTTAGCTGTTATTCTTTATTCGCTCACTTACTCCTTTTACCCCACCAAAATGAGAATATATATATATGTATGTAATCTGTGTGTATGTATATGTGTGTGTGTGTATATGTGTGTATATATATATATAGTACACAGGGATATCTTTTCTGTGTAATGGATTTGTTCACTGACTTTTATGAATACTGCATTGGGGGCCCTCAACTCACAAGTAGGAAGGGGTTATCCCCCACAGCTAGACATTTCCTCTAGTTCAACGTAGGGTCATCTACTAGTGACCTCAGCCTTGGAATCACATGTTCATTGCCATTTTTGTTATTATCTGCATTTCTTGGTTCTTATTTGTTCAGGGAGTAGATCAATTAAGTTTTATTCTAATTTCAATGATACATTGACAGATAAATACAGATGGCTAAGGACAAGGTAAAATTCATTTCTTTTAATGTCAATGGGCTATTAAATCCAATCAAACGTAAGAGAATTTTATTCAATTTGGAACAATTTGATTCATACTGGGGAAAATGGTTTAAGTAAATAATGCCTCATAGGCCTGACTTTATTCTCACAAATCAATGAATCTGTTGTAAAAACAAAAGATCACTCCCTACTTGTACATAGTTCTTCCCTTTTGCTTGTTTTTTCTCTCCACTCTTTTCTATAAGTGTGTACCTCAGATAAATACTTTGTGGAGATTTGTGATATATATGATTATATGATATATAGGTACAGTGTCTGAAACACATCTTATGAAAATGTTTGTTTGATGATGAACTTCAATAAAAAAATAAATTACGAAAAAAAAGAACACTTCTTCCGCTTTGATATGCATGTATCCTGCACTTACCAAATTGCTCCCAGAAATTCTAACCATTGCTGCTCTGCTGTTTATCCCTGCTAGTATCTCCTTCCAATCAACTTCGGTCAGCTCCTCTCAAGCCCCTCTAATTCTCTTTACTCCACTGCAATATTGATACATCTGACTTTAGTTATGATTTTATTAAATGATAAAATGGGGGTCAAGAGGCTGCTTCTAATCCATATTGGTTTATCTATTTGCACTCTCATTATAAACAATCTATTTATTGGAATGTCACTCCCTTCATTGATTTATTAATCGTTGCTTCTCAAAATTGATTATCTTATACTTCCTCCCATTAACCTGCAATTGCCACTATTATATCCTCCCACTCCTATCTCTCCTCAGTCCTTCACAATTTTTGTTGCCTCTCAAGCTCTCCTGTTTTCTATAACTGACAATTTTGGATATTGAACTTCCTGTACTCATCTCTACATCATGGACTGAAATATCAGTCATAGACTTCACTTTTTTTAAAATAAGAATTTAACTTGTGACCCCAATTAAGCAATCTTTTTGCTATTGGAATCCCTGAGCACCAGTTCTCAGAGGAGAACATTTTAGGGGGAAAAGAGGGGAAAAGACTAGCAAGCACAATTGAATGTTCTGTTTCTTTAAATAAGTAACTGTCACCAGTGCTGTTAAATGAATAATAACTTTATTTCATGAATAATGTGTTTGTATTCCTAAACATTATTGCAAAGAAAACGGGGAAATTTTGAATTCAAAACTGTTTTATTATTTATTATTATTATTATTTACTATTATTATTATTATTATTATTATAAACCTCAGGGTCTGAGGTTTATTTTTTTATTTAGAGATACAGCATGGTGACAGGCCTTTCTGTCCTACAGCCTGCAATGCCCAATTATACCCATGTGTTCAATTAACTTACCATCCTGCACATCTTTGAAATGTTAGAGGAAACCCATGTGGTCACAAGGAGAACATTGCGTGTATGTCAGTAATATTTTCTAACATTTTCCAACAAATGGTATAGAAATTTATTTTCAATAATTCACTGTGCCTTTTCTGATAGAATGGTGATCGAACTTTCGTCTGGCTATAAAGCATCAATTAATTTTGTTAAAGAACTTCAAGATGCTTGACGAGGAACAAAACCCACTCAAAGCTGCACCCAAATTCACATTTCATTGGTTCATTAATTTATCAAATGCATATGTTTCATTTTATTTCAAATGCTAATCTCTTATAACATAAAGCTTGATTGGCAAATGTGCAAATAAACACTCAGGTTCATTCAGAATGAGAGGGAATTGTACAGAAAGGTACATTCGCACCTATGCAGACCCTGAGCAGGGTTTCAGACAATGGGAGGTCAGGGAAGGGACTTATCAGTACTCTGCAGGACTGCAGTTTTACATTTCAGTACTGTTGTAACTGAGTGACAGATAGAGTTTGATTAACAAAACTGTATGCACAAGGATGCTCAGTTTTGGTTCCAGTGATGTCATCGTCCAGAATGGCAGCTTAAATCAAGAGCTCCTCCAGAAAAACACATATTTTGCCCCGTTAATCCATCAAATATAAGATCTTTCGAAAATATCTGAATTGATAAGGGGGGCAAGAATGGGGAAAAAGAATGGAGATAAAAAAAGCATCACTGTAGAGCCAATGGAAGAGAGAGGTACAACACGCGGCTCTCCTACATGTGCACGTGGTGGCGAAGCTGACGATGGGCCTCGTTCAAGTGAAGCAGCAAATATGATAAGGATTCTGGAAGAGATAAGGGAAGTCCAAAAAGATATAAAACAGCAACTCAATTATATCAAGTCAGAGCTCACCAACATCAAACAGAAAATAGCAGTGGCAGAGACACGAATTCAGAAAGTGGAAGATCGCGTGCAAAATGTGGAACAGATACTAAGTAAGACGATAAAAATATTAAATCAACAGGAAAGTAAATTGCTTGACCAGGAGGGAAGATTGTGATGGAAAAATATCAGGATTTATAATGTTCCCGAAGGAGCGGAGAGGTTGTCGATGACGGAGTTTGCAGAAAAGTTGCTACGTGAAGCGCTGGAGATTCCCCCAAATATGGAGGTTGAAATCGAGAGACCGCATCGTGCGCTCGTCCCACGGCCTTCCAGAGACAGAGAAAGTAAGCTGCGCTCAATAGTACTTAGATTCCTTCAATTCAAAAGCAAGGTGGAGATTCTACGAAGGGCCTGGGGAAAGAAGAGGGTGTTTTGGAACAGGAAGTTAATATACTTTGATCAAGATTACCCCCCGGCAGTCCTACAGAAATGGAAGGAATATTCCAAAGAGAAACGAATATTAAAGCAAGAAAAGATTAAATTCCAAACCCCGTATCATGCTAAACTGAGGGTGTTTTACGAAGAAGGCATACAGCTATATCAGACGGTGGAAGAGGCGACCGCAGACATGAAGGCCAGAGGGTTGCCCGTTAGCATGGTCAGACCAAGGGAAAGCATGGCTGAGCAGTTGTCCTGATCTGCTTGGGAAATAGTGAGAGAACTGAGAAAGCAGGGGATGGGAGGAGGGCGAGAGAAGAATATCAGGAAGAGACTGTGAGTTCTCCGATGACAGCCCTCACCTCCTCCAAAAGAGCCATAATGTTTGGCTAACTTTAAAAGTGCTGATAAACTAAATGGAAGCAAAAATATACGGTGATATACCTATCTTGAGAAATACATATTATAATGTGGATTTTATATTACAAATTTTTTTTTATTCATTCATTCACTCCTTTTTCCCCACATAAATGAGAATACATGCATGGGAGGAATACACAGGGAAATCATTTCTGTGTAATGGACATAATTTTTTTTACTTACTTTTATAGGTACTGCAGCAGGGGCCCTCAACTCACAGGTAGGAGGGGCTATCCCCCACGGCTAGACATTTCTTCTAGCTCAACCTAGGGTCATCTAGAGACCCCAGCCTTGGAATCACACCTTCGTTACCTTTTTTTTATTATTCACGTTTCTTGGCTCTTATTTGTTCAGGGAGTAGATCGATTAAGTTATATTCTACAAATTTCAATGATATACTATCAGATAAATTCACATGACTAAGGACAAAGTAAAATTCATTTCTTTCAATGTCATTGGGCTGAGGAATCCAATCAAACGCAGTAAAATTCTATCAAAAATGAAAAAAGAACAAACCCATGTAGTATATTTACAGGAAACTAATTTAAGTGCTAATGAGCATGGAAAATTAAAGATAATGGGCTTCACTAATTTGTTTTTCTCCTCATATAGATGAGAACATAGAAGAGGAGTTGCTATTCTCTTCTCAAGCAAGCTAAATTTTGAAAAAGTATTCAAAATAAGAGATAAGGAGGGCAGATATGTTCTGGTAAGGCTGAATATAGACGGAAATTCAGTTGCTTTATTAGTTTCTTTCAGAAAATTACTAATATTATGGTTACAGAAACAGAAGGTCTCTTACTATATGGGGGAGACTTAAATTTACAATTACAACCAAAGTTAGACTCTTCCAATAGAAAAACTTATGAAACAAAGTCCTTACATAAGAAAGTTAATACACTTTTTGAGGATGTTGGTTTAATTGATATATGGAGGGACCTTTTCCCCGACAGAAGGGATTACACTCATTATTCTGCCCCCTATTTCGTATATACAAGAATAGACTATTTCATAACATTTGGAAAAGATAAAGACAAAATAATCACCTGTGGAATTGGGGTAATAGATGTAAGTGACCATGCACCTATATATTTATCTGTTGATTTTGACCTACAATTAAAAAAGAAATTGGTCTTTACTTAGAATTCAATGATAATGGAGAGGTTTCACCTCCCATTCTTTGGGATACTCTGAAGGCTGTCTTAAGAGGGAAAATTATAGTGATATCTTCATATAAGAAAAAAATAAGGAATAAAACATTAGAGGAATTACACAATAAGCTGAAGGAACTAGAAAAAAACACAAATTGAGTTTGGCACAGGATACGCTAGATGAAATAAAAGAAAATTAGGAATGAAATTAATAGTTTGGCTACACGAGAAATTAGAAAAAATTTAATGTTTCTGAAACAGAGACACTATGAAAGTGGATCTAAATCTATGAAAATACTGGCGTGGAAACTGAAAAGAAAGATAGCAGAAAATACAATTCATAGAATTAGGGATCCAAGAACAAAAATGATTTAAAAAAATAAGCTAAGTGAAATTCAAGAAGCGTTTGAAATGTTTTACAAAACTCTATATTCCAAAGTTCCAGGGGGAAGCATAACCCAGACTGACACCTTCCTGAATTCTCTACTCTCACTTTAAGCAAAGAACAAAATAGAACGATGACTGCTGACATAACTGAAGCTGAACTAAAAGCTGCAATTAGTAGGCTTAAATTAAGCAAGTCACCAGGATCAGATGGGTATACGGCAGAGTGGTACAAAGAATTTAAAAATGAGTTAATTCCTGTTTTACTCCCCATACTGAACTGGGCTCTAAGAAAGACACAAATGCCACCCAGTTGGAAGGAGGCGATAATCTCAGCTATACCGAAAGAAGGCAAGGATAAAATGGAATGTGGGTCATTTAGACCAATATCTGTTCTTAATGTGGATTATAGAATATTTACCTCCATCATGACCAAACGATTAGAAGAGTTTCTACCCACACTGATACATAGTGATCAGACAGGTTTTATACAACAACGCCAAAAACAAGACAATATACAAAGGACACATCACATTATGGATCATATAAAAAAATGAAATTGAAACAATAGTGATAAGCGTAGACGCTGAAAAGACATTTGATTGGGTTAATTGTAATTTTGTTTACAGAGTTTTACATAGATTTGGTCTACATGACACAATTATTAAAACTATACCGGCACTATATGACAATCCTACTGCTAGGATTAAAATGAATCAATATTTATCTAATACCCTAGAAAGGGTTGTGCATGGTCACCATTACTCTTCGCATTATATCTGGAACCATTAGCTCAATACATCAGACAAAATGAAGATATCATGGAAATTACTATTAAAGGGACAGAGCAGAAATTGGCCTGTTACGCGGATGACATTTTGATCTATCTAGGACAACCAACATACTCTTTACCTAAATTGATGCAATCCTTTGAACAATATGGTCAATTATCAGGATACAAGATCAACATAGATAAAACCCAATTATCAGGATACAAGATCAACATAGATAAAGCCCAACTTCTTTCATATTACTATAGCCCACCGAGAGAAACTGAAAGTAGATATCCTTGGGCATGGCAAACAGAGTCTGTCAAATATTTGGGCATCATTATGCCAAAAGATTTGGCAAAATTATCAGAATGCAATTATCAGCCTATATATAAAAAATTAAGGAAGATATAACAAGATGGAACCTAATTCCTTTTCTTGGTCTTAGTTCAAGGATTGAATCTATTAAAATGAATATACTGCCCAGACTACTATATCTCTTTCAGACCCTATCAACAGAGATTAACTAAAATCAATTTAATGATGGAACAAGATGTTATCAAGATATACATGGCAAGGTAAAAGGCCTAGAGTTCATCTCAAAACTTTGCAATTAGCCATTATTTTGCAGCACAGTTGAGAGCTGTGATATGCTAGTGTAACCCATCATGTGACGCTCAATGGAAAAACATTGAGGAGAGGATACTTTCCATCCCCATACAGGCAATTTTGGCTGATAACAACCTACAAAGTTACATAAATACTACTGATAACCCGTGGGTGAAATGGACTCTTAAAATATGGAAAACTAGTATAAAAGAATATAAACTAGAGAGCGACATTGCAATTCTTAAATGACTCCATATGACTCCAATTTTACGCCAAATAAACTGGATGCTAGATTTAAGGACTGGACAGCTAAAGGAATAAAAGTTCTTTGCAATATAATGAAAGAAGGAACACTGTTCAGTTTTGAAATGCTCAAAGAGAAACACTTGTTAGAAAAACAAGACTTTTATCAGTATTTACAGATGCAACAATATGTGAATAGGATGTTTAAAAATATAACCAAGGCAAGTACATGTCTGATAGAGCATATAATTCAGACAATGATAGTAGAATTACTTCAAGCATGTATAAGGATTTGTCAAATCTTAAAACACATTCAACTTCATACGTTAAAACAAAATGGGAGAAGGAAGGAGGGATAATTATATCTGAGGAAGAATGGACAATAAAATGGAGATATCAATGGAAGTGTACCAGTTCACAGAAATGGAGGGAGTTCAGGTGGAAAAACTTGATAAGATATTTTATTACACCCTCTCAAAAATCCCATTATGATAGTAACATCCCTGTTTGCTGGAGAAGTTGTGGAAATCAAAATGCAAACCATTATCATATTTTCTGGGAATGCCCTGTTATCAAAGACTATTGGAGTAGGATACATAATGCCCTACAAGATATCTTTAAATGTGAAATACCCTTAGAGAGTAAGACTATATATTTTGGGTATATACCTCAAGAATGGTTGAAAAGAGATAAATATTTAATGAATATACTGCTGGTGACTGATAAAAAGGCCCTTACCAGGAAATGGTTATCACAGGAGAGCCCAACTTTAAATGTATGGATGGAAATTACGATGGACATTTACAAAATGGAAAAGATAACAGCATCTGTTAATCATCAGTTGGAACAATTTGATTCATACTGGGAAAAATGGTTTAACGCCTCATAGGCCTGATTTTATTCTCACAAGCCAATGAATATGTTGTAAAAAAAAGATCACTCCCTACTTTGTACATAGTTTTCTTATTTCGATTGTTCTTTCTCTCCTCTCCTCTCTATAAGTGTATACCTCAGATAATTATTATGTGGAGATTTGTGACAAATATGATTATATGATATATATGTACAGTATCTGAGATACATCTTATGGAAATGTTTGTTTGATAATAAACTTCAATAAAAAAATTACACAAAAAAAGGATGCTCAATTTTGATACCAATTTGGACCCCAGCCTCTGATAAGACCACGAGTCAGTTGTTGATGTTGTTGCCTTACATGTCTTAAAGGTAAAAGACAACCAAGGTACATAAAACACTGCAGTTCCCACTCCAGAGAACTTCTTAACTTCCTGAATATACTAAAAGTACTTCGACTGTGCGCATAAACCATGAGCCAGTGGCTGTTTCTACCAATATCTTTTTGTCGTGTGTTTGCATTATAATGCAAATGGGAGAGCATTTTGGAGGTAGTGACCTCAACTCTATCTCCTTCACCATAGCGCCAGAGAGGGGTAGGAACAGAAAGTTTGCAAAAACATTTAATTGGGGTGGGGGAAATATGGTGCTATTTGGCAGGGACTTCGGAGCATAAATTGGGAGCAGATGTTCTCCAGGAAATATATATCATAAAGATGGCAAATGTTCAGGGAACATTTGCATGGAGTTCTGCATAGGTATGTTTATTGAGGCAGGGTAGCGTTAAAGAACCATGGTGTACAAAGGATGTAGAAAATCTAGTTAAGAAGAAAAGAAAAGCTTACAAAAGGTTTAAGAAAGTAGGTGCTGTTAGAGCTCCAGAAAATTACAAGGTTGCTAAGAAGGAGTTTAAGAATGGAATTAGGAGAGCCAGAAGGGGCCATGAAAAGGCCTTGGTGAGCAGGATTTAGGAAAACCCCAAGGCATTCTACAAGTATGTGAAGAGCAAGAGGATGAGCCATGTGAGAGTAGGACTAATCAGTTGTGATAGTGGAAGTGTGTGCATGGAGTCGGAGGAGGCAGCAGAGGTACGTAATGAGTACTTTGCTTCAGTATTCACCAGGAAAATAGACTTTGGCAATTGTAGGGATGACTTACAGCGGACTGAGTTGCTTGAGTTGCCTATAGACATTAAGAAACAGGATGTGCTAGAGCTTTTGAAAAGCATTAAGTTAGGTTAGTCACAGGGACCAGATGAGAGATACGCCCAGGCTACTGTGGGAAGTGAGGGGGGAGATTGCTGAACCTCTTGTGATGATCTTTGCATCATCAATAGGGACAGAAGTACCAGAGGATTGGAGGGTTGCAAATGTTGTTCCCTTGTTCAAGAAAGGGAGTAGAGATAACCCAGGAAATTATAGACCAGTGAGTCTAACTTCAGTGGTGGGCAAGTTGTTGGAGAAGATCCTGGGAGGCAGGATTTATGAGCATTTGGAGACATAACCTGACTAGGGATAGTCAGCATGGCTTCATCAAGGGTAGGTCATGCCTTATGATTCTAATTGAATTCTTTGGGGATGTAGGTTGATGAAGGTAGAGCAGTGGATGTAGTGTATATGGATTTCAGTGAGGTTCCCCATGCAAGGCTCCTTCAGAAAGTAAGGAGGCATGGGATCCAAGGAGACCTTGCTTTGTAGATCCAGAATTGGCTTGCCTACAGAAGGCAAAGGGTGGTTGTAGATGGTTCATATTCTACATGGAGGTTGGTGACCAGTGGTGTTCCACAGGGAGACAACTCCTCTTTGTGATATCTATAAATGAACCGGATGAAGAAGTAGAAGGGTGGGTTAGTAAGTTTGCTGATGATATAAAGGTTGGGGGTGTTGTAGATAGTCTGGAGGATTGTCAGAGGTTACAGTGGGACATCGATAGGATGCAGAACTGGGCTGAAAAGTGGCATATGGACTCAACCCAGACAAGTGTGAAGTGGTTCACTTTGATAGGTTAAATTTGAAGACAGAATATAATATTAATGATAAGACTCTTGGCAGTGTGGAGGATCAGAGAGATCTTGCATAGGACACTCAAAACTGCTGTACAGGTTGACAGAGTTGTTAAGAAGATATATGGTGTGTTGGCATTCTTCAACCGTTGGACTGAATTCAAGAGCCATGAGGTAATGTTAAAGCTATATAAGACTTTGGTCAGACCGCACTTGGAGTACTGTGTTCAGCTCTGGTTACGTCACTGCAGGAAGAATGTGGATACCACAGAGAGAGTACAGAGGAGATTTACAAGGATGTTGTCTGGATTGGAGGGTGTAAATTATGAGAATAGGTTGAGTGAACTTGGCCTTTTCTCCTTGGAGTGATGGAGGATGAGAGGTGATCTGATAGAGGTGTATAAGATGATGAGGGCCATTGATCATATGGATAGCCAGAGGCTTTTTCCCAGGGCTGAAATGGCTAACACAAGGGCACATAGATTTAAGGTGCTTGGAAATAGGTACCAAGGGGATGTCAGGGGTAAGTTTTTCACACAGAGAGTGGTGGGTGTATGCAATGCACTTCCGGCAGCAGGGTCTTTTACGAGCCTCTTAGATAGCTACATGGAACTTCAAAAAAATTGAGGGCTATACGCTAGGGAAGTTCTAGACAGTTTCTAGTGTAAGTTACATTGTTGGCACAACTTTGTGGGCCTCAGGGCCTGTAATGTGCTGTAGATTTCTATGTTCTATGTTATGGCTTCTGACCCTAATTGACACTAGTTGTCCAGTAATATCAGATTATTAATCACATTGAAAGTGTGACTTTCCACACATTCCCATTGATATCCAACATTTCATCTCCTGGTTCCAGAGTACATTTTCCAGCATTCTTGTGGCCATTTTGTGAATAAATATACCTGAAGCAAAAAGAAAGAATACAAGTTAACTTCATAAAATCCTGCATTCAATGTTTGTTCATCTACCTACTGTCCCAATACATGTACACATAAGGGAGTGGAAAGTGGAATTGTAAATCTTTTCTCTATTTGCAGAGATTGTTGATGAAAATGAATTATAGTATCAGTTGAATAAAAGTGGGGAAAAAATACCCAGTTGAGTACAAACCATACTCACATTTGTTTTGAGGAGAGCCAGCACGAGATTTAAAAAAGAGCAAAGCCTTTGGAACTTTCGAACAGACTTCCGTCTACAGCACCATAAGACATTGGAGCAGAATTAAGCCATTAGGCCAGTCTTCTCCATCATTTGATCATGGCTGATCCAGTTCCCTCTCAACCTGATCTCCTGCCTTATTCCCGTAACCTTTCCCTTCCTGACTTATCAACCTCCTCCTTAAATGACTTAGCCTCCACAGCTGCTTGTGGCAACAAATTCCACAAATTCACCACCATCTGGCTAAAGATATTCCTTTTCATCTCTGTTCTAAGGTTGTGCCCTGGTCCTAGACTCTCTCACCATAGGAAGCATCCTCTTCACATCCACGCCATATGGGCCTTTCAACATTTGACAGTTCTGAATGAGATCTCCTGTTATTCTTCTAAATTCCACAGAGTGCAAGCCTAGAGCTATCAACCACTCTTCATATGATAAGACTTTCATTCCTACAATAACTTTTTGTGCGCCTCCTTTGAACCCTCTCTAATGTTAACACATTCTTTCTTAGATAAGGATGACAATACTCCAAGCGAGGTTTCACCAGAAAGGAGGGAGGTAGAAGACAGGAAATTACAGACCACTTAGCCTGACTTCAGTGGTTGGAAAGATATTGGAGTCCATCATTAAGGATAAGTTTTCAGGTTAATTAGTGGCACATGATAGAATAGGCATGAGCCAACATGGTTCCAAGATGGGGAAATCATGCCTGACAAATCTGATGGTATTCTTTGAGGAAGTAACAGGCACGATAGACAAAGGAGAGTCAGTGGATGCTGTTTACTTGGATTTCCAGAAGGTCTTTGACAAAGTGCCACAGAAGATAAGATTCAAAGTACGGTTATTATCAAAGAATATTTAAATTATAAAACCTTGAGATTTGTCTGCTTACTGACAGCCACAAAGCAGGAAATCCGAAAGAACCCAATTTTTAAAAAAAACAACACCCAATGGGCAGCAAAAGAGAAAAAACACAAATCATGTGAACAATAGAAGCAAACTACAGCATTCCAAAACAAATTCAGTGCCTAGAGCAGCAGGAGCAGGTCCAAAGCCTCGGCCTCAAATTAGTAGGACAAGCCACCGCAAAGTGCGTGGTATACTTACAGCCTCAGCACCGCCTAAAGAGGAGTGAATATTGTGGGAAAGTGAGCAAAATAGGCTCGACCCTTGCCTCTGGTCCTGGAAGCCTACTTTTCCAGTCTACTTGGGCCAGCATTTAAATCATCCAGACACCAGGTCATGCCCCACCGGGCCCCAGCACAAGACCTAGACTTCGTCACCCAGCCCAAAGTTGTTCTTGACCTCTCCAGATCGGCTTCATACTTAGAGCTCACAACCTCACACCTGTTTCAGGTGGATGGGCACCTCAGCCTCGACTCCTCTTCAAATTGCTCATTCCAACTCCATCTCCATTGATCAACAACATTCCAACAACATTCCATTGATCATCCACAATCAGTATCCCATTCCTGCCTTCTCCCCATATCCCCTGACTCCGCTATCTTTAAGAGCTCTATCTAACTCTTTCTTGAAAGCATCCAGAGAATTGGCCTCCACTGCCTTCTGAGGCAGAGCATTCCATAGATCCACAACTCTCTGGGTGAAAAAAATTTTCCTCAACTCCGTTCTAAATGGCCTACCCTTTATTCTTAAACTGTGGCCTCTGGTTCTGGACTCCCCCAACATTGGGGACATGTTTCCTGCCTCTAGCATGTCCAATCCCTTAGTAATCTTATATGTTTCGATCAGATCCCCTTCTAAATTCCAGTGTATACAAGCCCAGTCACTCCAATCTTTCAAAATACGACAGTCCCGCCATCTCGGAAATTAACCTTGTGAACCTATGCTGAACCTCAGTAGCAAGAATGTCCTTCCTCAAACTTGGAGACCAAAACTGTACACAATACTCTGGGTGTGGTTTCACCTCTTTGCTCCTATACTCAGCTCCCCTCGTTATGAAGGTCAACATGCCATTAGCTTTCTCCATTGCCTGCTGTACCTGCATGCTTACCTTCAGTTACTGATGAACAAGGACACCTAGATCTCGTTGTACTTCCCCTTTTTCTGACTTGACACCATTCAGATAGTAATCTGCCTTCCTGTTCTTGTCACCAAAGTGGATAACCTCATATTTATCCACATTAAACTGCGTCTGCCCACTCATCCAACTTGTCCAAGTCACTGCATTCTCATAACATCCTCCTCACATTTCACACTGCCACCCAGCTTTGTGTCATCTGCAAATTTGCTAATGTTACTTTTAATCCCTTCATCTAAATCATTAATGTATATTATAAATAGCTGCGGTCCCAGCACCAAGACTTGCGGTACCCCACTAGTCACTGGCTGCCATTCTGAAAAGGACCCGTTAATCCCTACTCTTTGTTTCCTGTCTGCCAACCAATTTTCTATCCATGTCAGTACCCTACCTCCAATACCATGTGCTCTAATTTTGCCCACTAACCTCCTATCTGGGACCTTATCAAAGGCTTTCTGGCATCCACTGGCTCTCCCTTGGCCATTTTCATAGTTACACCCTCAAAAAATTCCAGAAGATTAGTCAAGCATGATTTCCCCTTCATAAATCCATGCTGACTCAGACCGATCCTGTTACTGCTATCCAAATGTGCCGCTATTTCATCTTTTATAATTGACTCCAGCATCTTCCCCACCACTGATGTCAGGCTAACTGGTCTATAATTCCCTATTTTCTCTCTCCCTCCTTTCTTAAAAAGTGGGATAACATTAGCTACCCTCCAATCCACAGGAACTGATCCTAAATCTAAAGAACATTGGAAAATGATTACCAATGTGTCCATGATTTCTAGAGCCACCTCCTTAAGTACCCTGGGATGCAGACCATCAGGCCCTAGGGATTTATCAGCCTTCAGTCGCATCAATCTACCCAACACCATTTTCTGCCTAATGTGAATTTCCTTCAGTTCCTCCATTACCCTAGGTCCTCTGGTCACCATTACATCTGGGAGATTGTTTGTGTCTTCCCTAGTGAAGACAGATCCAAAGTACCTGTTCAACTCGTCTGCCATTTCCATGTTCCCAATAATAAATACACCCTTTTCTGTCTTCAAGGGCCCAACTTTGGTCATAACTAATTTTTTTCCTCTTCACATACCTAAAGAAGCTTTTACTATCCTCCTTTATATTGTTGGCTAGCTTACCCTTGTACCTCATCTTTTCTCCCCGTATTGCCTTTTTAGTTATCTTCTTTAAAAGTTTCCCAATCATCTGGCTTCCCGCTCATCTTTGCTATTTTATACTTCTTCTCTTTTATTTTTATACTGTCCTTGACTTCCCTTGTCAGTCACGGTCACCCCTTACTCCCCTTAGAATCATTCTTCCTCTTTGGAATGAACTGATCCTGCACCTTCTGTATTATTCCCAGAAATACCTGCCATTGTTGTTCCACTGTCATCCCTGCTAGGGTATCTTTCCAGTCAATTTTGGCCAGCTCAACAAACCATAGGCTCTCTCTCCCCCTAATAAGGGGACAAGAGGTTTCACAACAAGAGGGGAGACATAACGAACAACTCACTGATTTATAATGTTAAAAGTCCGTTGTGTCGCTTTTTCCAAGCTAGGTGCCCAAAGATCTCGGGTCTCTGGGCACATAGCCTTAGATCTTCCATTTCCCATGACACACTGATCCCCTGCCCAGACATTGACCTTCAATCCATCCAACTGTAGAGCCACAAGATCTCGGCCCTCCGAAGATGAGCTGAGCTCTTAGGCCGCACCCTTGGCATGCCGAATAACAGCCAGTCTTGAAACCCTGAGAGCGCGTACCATTCCTGCAAAGAACCGTAGTGAGTGTATAACTCCAGATCTTCAAAAGAACCCTGAAAGGGAAAAATAGAAATATTAAAGATGGAAATAGAGCTGTTTCCGAAGATGCAAGCAAAGGAGTCGCCGTTAGGTGCCATTAATCCTCCTAAGCGCCTACTCCTTATTTTGCTTCTTAACATTAATTGTTCAATTGAATTTGAAACCACTTCTGGATAATCCCATTTTCTCTAGAGATGTTACCTTGTCAGATTATGAATTAATATGTTGCAGCTTTATAAAACTCTGGTTAGGCCACATCTGGAGTATTGCATTTAGTTCTGGTCACTCTATTACAGCCAAGATTTGGATGCAGTGGAGAGGGTGCAGAAGAGTTTTACCAGAATGCTGCCTGGATTAGAGGGCATGTGTTATAAGAAGTTGGACAAATGTGAGTTGTTTATTCCGGAGTGGCAGAGATTTCGTAGAAGAGGAATAGATAGACGGTTGGTATCTGCATCCCAGTGTTGAAATGTCTAATACTAGAGGGCATGAATTTAAGGTCAGGTGGGATATGTGGGGCAAGTGTTTTACACAGAGAGTGGTTGCTACCAGGAATGTGCAGCCAGAGTGGTGCTGGAAGTAAATACAATGGAGATGTTTGAGAGGTTCATAAATATGTAGAGAATGGGGGAATATGGACCTTGTGTAGACAGAAGGGACTAGTTTAGTTGGACATTTAATTAATCTAGCACAATGTTGTGGGCCAAAGGGCCTGTTCTCATAACGTACTCTTCATAGATTAAGGAAACTTTAAAATGAAAGCAAAATGTGATAAATATTGGTGACAAACTCTGGTTAATACTTTCCCAGTACTCTAATAAAGCAAGGCTCCAGAAGACTTTGGTTATCCACCACAAATCACATATACACAAACTAATATCCTACTTTGTAAAACCTTACATTTATATCTGCTGGTCGAGTTATCCCTTATATGAAAATAGTTTCTCAACATTCTTTCTATCATTCTTCATCATTTTAGTGACCTATAAAAGGCCACTGCAGATTCGCTCAACCAGAGAGAAGTGTCAGTTTTGACATTGTACTTGTAATTATTCTACAGAAAAACTGTACTCAGGATCTAATATGGTTTAGAAATTAGAATAGCACCAACTATTCAACCTCAGTCGAAAATCAGCTGAGAGTTCCCTGAAATCCATGGGCTTGATTTTGAATGTACAGAAAGACCTGCATGTTACACACTATTAGAAAGTATTTCCAAAATATTGGATCAAGCTCGTGTATACTTCCTGGTCAACCACAGTGCAGGTATTATCATCAGCTGGGATAGCTGAAGCTCCAGTGAGATTGAACATCAATAAACCTAGGATGACTATCCTTCCAGGAAGGTTGACTTGAGATATGGGGGTGAGAAGAAGAGGTTTAAAATTATTTTTCAGAGGGTTCAGTACAATTAAATGGTGAGAAAGGATTGGGAGTTATAAGGAGCATTAGAAGAAAAAACAGAAAGCTTTTGGAAAGGACTGGATTATTAGAGAGTTCAGAATGACTAAAGTGGATTTACAGTGCCATTAATATGCACACTGAATTGTACAAATCAAGGTTAATAAGCTGCTGGCAAAATTAACCACTTGGAATTATGATGCTTGACTCAATAAAAAGCAGAATTTTCCTGGAGGCAATTGTTCAGAAAGATAACAAAGGGAAGTAAGGAAGGGCGGTGGCAGTTTTAACCAGGAGGATGTAACAGTGCTGGCGAGAGAGATCTCCCAGAATGTACAAGCACAGACACTATCTGTTTTGAGTATAGAAACATCAGATTACTGAAGCTATCTGAAAGCTTGTCTAACAGTAGAAAGGATGTTTCTTTATTTAACAGTGCAGTCACAGTCGAATCAGCACTAGGAGGCCTCATGTAGGGTGGGGGGGGGCGAGAGATTTAATAAAAAGGGCTTTTGTGGGATTCAGCTTTTTTTCCGGTCGCGTAGTTGTGATTCATTAGCAAGGGCAAATAAAAATAAGACAGTGCCAACTGGAGCAGCTCTTGTGTGAGTAGACCAGTGTTAGAGTGGGGAGGCTTTGGCTCATCAAGCTTCAGCAGGAATAGGCTTGGATGAGGTACATATCAGAAGTTTCTTCTTATTCATTCTTCAAACTTTGTCTGTTAGTACATAGCTAGAGCAGTGAGAATGGCTCCAGGGGCTGTGCTGTGTTCTTTGAGTGAGATGTGGGAATTCTGGGAGACCTCTAGCCTCCTGGATAACCACATCTGCACCAAGCCACAGCTCCTTACAGAACGTGTCAAGGAACTGGCTCATACAGGAAACTGAGCAGATGTTAGATAGGAACCACAGGGAGGTAGCCACCCCGAAGTTGCAGGAGACTGGAAAATGGCTGACTGTCAGGAGAGGGGAAGTTAATTGGACAGCCAGTACAGAGTACCCCTGTAGCCATTCCCCTCAACAATAAGTATATAATTTGGATACTATTGATGGGGAAGACCTACTGGGGGGGGGGGGGGCGGGGGGGAGTGGCGTTCTGCAGCAACAGGGTTTCTGCCACTGGGTCTGATCCTGTGGCTCAGAAGGCAGGGTAGAAGAGAACTGTAATCGTGATAGGGAACTCCATTGTTAGAGGAGCAAACACAAGATTCTGTGGATGCGAAAGAGAGACCCAAATGGTATGTTGCTCCCAGGTGCCAGGGTCAAGGACATCTCAGATCAGGTCCACAACATTCTAAAGGTGGTGGGGGAGCAGCCAGAAGTCTTGGTACATATTGGCGCCAATGACATAGGTAGGAAAGTGAGGAAACCCTATAGAGAGAATTTAGGGAGCTAGGTAGAAAGCTGAAACTAATTTAGCGAGGGGAACCAGAGTGATAGGGCTGTTGGTTTACAAGCAGAGACAGTGTGTAGTGATGCTGTCAAAAAGTACAGGTAGATGATAAGGTGAAATTGCAGTCAGTGGGATGAGTTGCAGTGTATAACAGGGTCAAAATCGAAAAGGTGATGATGTTGATGCACCATCAATAACTTTCTGAGACGTGAGGCGAGATATCGGCTTTTATTGACTGGAAGAAAGAACAAGCAGCAATTGACCACCATGCTACACCCTGGAGACTGAGAGGCAAGGCTCAGGCCCCAATCGCCTTTATACCGGGGTCTGTGGGAGGAGCCATGGTCAGTGGGAGGAGCCACAGGAGCAGTCAGCAGGGGGTGTGTCCAGACAGGTATATGTAGTTCACCACAGATGTACAGGACTGAAGGTGTTATATTTAAGTGCTCTTGGTTTGTGGAATAAGGTAGATGATCTTGCAGCGCAGTTACACAGCTAGAGATTGGCAGGTATGATGTTGTGGGTATCGCTGAGTTGTGGCTGAAAGAAGATTATAGTTGGGAGTTTAAGATCCAAGGATACACATTCTATTGAAAGAACAGGCAGGTGGGCAGAGGGGATAGCATGGGGTTGTTGGTAAAAAATGAAATTAAATCACTAGAAAGAAGTGACATAAGATCAGAAGATGTAGAATCCTTGTGGGTAGAGTTAAGAAGCTGCAAGGTAAAAACACCCTGTTAGGAGCTATATATAAGCCAGGATGTGAGCTACAAATTACAAGAGGACTTGGAAAATGCATGTCAAAAAGGCAACGTTACAATAGTCATGGGGGATTTCATATGCAAGTGAGACGTGAGTGGTTTGGACCCAAATGCTGCAGTATCTGAAGCAAGGACTGAAACAAGATATCAAACTGAATTGTAACTGTGCACAAAACAAATGCTAGACAATAACACCAGTAGGGCTTATGATGAGCACCAAACCTCAGTTCAGGTGCTCTTTAATTACTCAATTCTTGGCATCCAAAACATGATTGCCAATTAGTGGGGTCATCCTGAACCATTAAGAAGCTAGCTCTCCATAGTCTGGAGAATTTGAGCATCTAAATCCTGGAAGCTGGCACAGTTGGGAGCATCCTATAACAGGACATCCTCCCTTACAGCTGACTCCTGATGGCCCTGGCTGCTCGAAGAGGTAGTGATAGTAGTCATGGATGTCTCTTTCAAGTATCCAGTAACTCTCCTCAAGCCCAAATCCTTCCCAGAACACAAGGTATTGCTGAACATCTGGAACAGTACATGGGTCCTAAAGTCCTTTCACCATGTTCCCCATCGATAAACCTGGGTGGCAGTGGGGTTAAGGGGCTGGTTCAGATGGGTTTTAATTTAGAGATGTGGAAGGTGGGATTGATCTTTAGGGTCTTGGGGAGCTGCAAGGTGTATGCCTCCAGGTTTGCTTTCCTCAGGACTTCAAAGGGTCCAATGAACTTGGGCACAAATTTCTAGACTCCACCTGGAGAGGCAAATCCTGAGTGGACAGCCAGACCTATAGCCCAGGCTGCAAAGCGGGTCCCTGTCTTCTTCTATGGTTTGCCTTGGTCTCCACATTCCGGGTAGAGGCCAGAAAAATCTCCCAATCTATTTTTGCTTGCAGCGTTGGATGAGATCTTCTGCTGCAGGGACCCCAACTTCAGCCTCCTGTTCTGGAAGAGAGGTGGAGAATAATCAAAGTGGCACTCAAATGGTGACATCCCATGCGCCGAATGCTGTAAGATGTTGTGGATGACCTCTGCCCACATCAAATAGTCACACCACTCATCCAGACTTTCCGAGTGCAAGCATATTAGAGTATGTTCTAAATCTTGGTTGGTCCGCTCTATCTGGCTGTTGGACTGTGGGTGAAACCCAGATGAAATACTTGGTGTTGCCTCAATCGGCTTATAGAATGCTTTCCAGAAATTTGATGGAAACTGTGGAACATGATTCAAGACTATGTCCACTAGGAATCTATGGACATCAGGAATCCTGGTCCAGGACAATTTTGGTCATCTCTGCCACAGATGATAGCTTCTCCAAGGCAATGAACTTGCAGACTTTCAGAAATCGATTGACAATAACCACTTGGATGGCGGAAGGGCCATGACAAAGTCCATAGAGATATGTGCCTTGTTTTTCTGGAACAGGTAGGAGGTGGATGAGCCCTTGAGGTTGGATCCAGGGTTTCTTGTTCCCGGCACAAATCTATCATGCCTGCACATACTGCCAAAACTGTTTCATCATTCCAGGGTACCAATACCTCCTCTTGATAAACTTGAGGGTCCTGGCAGTCCTGGATGAGTGGTCATTCTTAATGAATGTCCCCATTCGAGTACCTGGGACTGGGCAGAACTTGGAATGAACAGCCAAATCAAGAACATACTGAGGAATCTCCCCTTGCACTTGGGCCTTGCAAACAAGAGTGCTGATTCCCCAATGAATTGTTACTGCCACCTTGGCTTGGGGCAATGATGCCATTCCTCCAAAGCTAACCTAACCACAAGAAGCTCCCGACCCCTGATGTCATAGTTCTCCTCTGCTGGGGATAGCTGCGTGGAGAAGAATGCATATGGGTGCAGTTTATCATCCGAAAGTGACTGTTGAGACAAAACTGCACCCACTCCGATGTTTGAAGAGTCCAACTCCACTATGAAGGGAAGGTCCGGGTTAGGAAAAACCAAGATGGGAGCTGATGTAAACTTTTGTTTAAACTCTGCAAAAGTAGCCTCTGCTTCAGTAGTCTAGACAAAAGGGCCCACGGATTTCTAAGTTAGCACCGTCAGTGGAACTGTCACTGAGCTGAAGTTCCTGATGAACTTCCAGTAGAAGTTTGTGAACCCAGGAATCATTGGATCTGTTAGACGTTGTATGGTTGTGGTCAGTCTCTGACTGCCTGGGTCCATCTTGAGATTACCATTGGAGATAATGAAACCCAAAAATGAAATGGTTGTTGCATGAAATTCAGACTTCTCCAGCTTAACATGAAGTCCATGGTCTAGAAGCCTCTTTAAAATGTCTCTGACATGAATAATGTGCTCCTCCATGGACTTTGAGAAGATTAGGATAACATCCAAATCCAACATCAAAGGCATACTTATGGAAAATACTCCAGAGCACGTCATTAATAAAGGTCTGAAAGACTGCTGGAGCAAAACTGAAAGGCATAACCATCTGCTGATAGTGTCCCATTGATATACTCAATGTGGTCTTCCACTCATCATCCTCCTTTATACGAGCCAGATTGTATGCCCTCTGCAGGTCTAGTTTTGTAAATACTCTCACTCCTTGGAGCATCTCAGAGGCCGCATTCATGAGTGGAAGGGGGTAATGATTCTTGTCTGTAATGCAGTTTAAGCCACTGTAATCAATGCATGGCTGCAGGCTCCCATCTTTCTTTTGTACGAAGAAAAAGCCTGCATCAGCTGGTGAGGTGGAGGGCCAAATGAAGCCCTTGGCAAGAAGCCTCCTTTATTTACTGTTCCATTGAGCTTCTCTCTGGGCCTGAGAGTGCCTACAATCAACCTCATGGAGGACAAGTACCAGACAGCAGGTCAATAGCACAGTCATAGGGTCAGTGTGGTGGAAGAGTCGAGACTTTTCCCTTGCTGAAGACCTCCAAGTCCATTTAAGACAGTTGCAGGCAACAACTGGCTCAAATCTCACAGTGGTATGTCAAGCCAACAGGCAGTACCTAAGTTCAGAAAATTACCCGCTGCCCCAGAGTCCACAAAAGCCTTCACCAGCCTTTGGTTCTTCCCCAGGTGAACTCTTCCTTCAGCACAAAATCAGAATCCATGAGATTGGGAGTAGTGGCTGCTACCGTCACAGTCCTCCTGACACAGGACGATTTTAGCAGTTCTCCCAACAGTTTGAGCCTGGGATATTTGGCTGGCAGGTGACCTGCATCCCCACAGTAAAAGCAGCTACCTTGACTCCGACGCCAGCACAGCTCATTGGCAAAAAGTCTAGTGCAGTCAACCTGCATGGACTGGTCAACTTCTAAGTTCTCTGCTGGCTCTCCCAAGGTGAGGGATCCTTCAGTTCACCTCTGAGTCCACGATGATACAGAGTGGCCAAGGCTTTCCAGCCACTCTCTTGGGCCAAGGTCCAGAATTCAATCTCATAGTTGGCCACTGACCATCCACCCTGATGAATCTTCATCAGGCAGTCCAAAGCTCGGCTGGCTTCAGGAACACTTTCCTCATGGTGGCCTGAATTCCTCCAAATCCAAATTTCTGACCTTCATTCCGAATGAGCGGTGGTCCACGACAGGGCTCTTCCAGTCAGAAGAGAGAAACAGGATGGCTGGAGTTCAAACACTAATGAGCATTGGATGAGGAACCCGTGGCAAAATCACAGGTCATCGTCGAATCTCTTCAGTGTTGGAAGATGTACCGGCTCTGCAGAGTGACTGACCGGCTCTCTCAAGTTACTCTGACGTTCCTTTTGTGAAAGCTGACCAACGGCTACCTGGAGGTCATGTATCTCCAGGTTCTGTCTGGAAATCGTTTCACTTTGGTTGGCCACAGCAGACGAAAGACTCTGATACACCACTGGATCCACACTGGCTCAATCATAGTGTGATGAGAGTTCTTGACAAGGATGTTCTTGACAAGGGAAAGCGGCCAGTGAGTGAGTGGGTCAGTGAAGGAGTGGAGATTTGAGGCTTTGACTCGAGAGGCTTCAACGAGAAGAGGCTGAGGACGAGCTTCACTCCAAGTGAGGTAAGGCCGGGTAAGTTCCTTTCAAAGGAGAAAGTTTCAAAAGTTGAGGCAAGTACTGGGTAGGTCATGGCAGCTGAAATCGGCCCCGTGGTTTGTTCATCCTGCAGCATGTGGGAAATCAAGGATACTTCCAGTGTCCCTGACGACTATGTGTGCAGGAAGTGTGTCCAACTGCAGCTTCTGGCAGACCGCATTCAGTGTCTGGAGCTGCGATTGGATTCATACTGGAGCATCCGCGATGCTGAGAAAATTGTGAATAGCATGTTCAGTGAGTTGGTCACACTGCAGGTAAAGGCTACGCAGGTGGAAAGGGAAGGGGTGGCCACTAGACAGCGTAGCAGTAGGCAGGTAGTGCAGGAATCCCCTGAGGTCATCTCCCTCCTAAACAGATATACTGTTTTGGATACTGTTGGGGGAAATGTCTCATCAGGGGAAGGCAGCAGCAGCCGAGTTCATTGCACCATGGGTGGCTCTGCGGCACAGGAGGGAAGGAAAAGGAGTGGGAGAGCTATAGTGATAGGGGATTCAATTGTAAGGGGAATAGATAGGTGTTTCTGCGGCCGCAAACGAGACTCCAGGATGGTATGTTGCCTTCCTGGTGCAAGGGTCAAGGATGTCTCTGAGTGGCTGCAGGACATTCTGGGGTGGGAGGGTCAGTGGTCATGGTGCACATAGGTGCCAACGATATAGGTAAAAAACGGGATGAGGTCCTACAAAGTGAATTTAGGGAGTTAGAGATAAACTAAAAAGTAGGACCACAAAGGTAATAATCTCTGGATTACTACCAGTGCCACGTGCTAGTCAGAGTAGAAATAGGAGGATATTTCAGATGAATACATGGCTTGAAAAATGGTGCAAGTGGGAGGGATTCAAATTTCTGGGGCATTGGAACCAGTTCTGGGGGAGGTGGGACCGGTATAAACAGGACGGTCTGCACCTGGGCTGGACTGGAACCAATGTCCTGGGGGAGCATTTGCTACAGCTGTTCAGGAGGCTTTAAACTAATGTGGCAGGGGGATGGGAACAAGTGCAGAGAGACAGAGGGGTGTAAAATGAGGGTAGAAGCAAAAAGTAGTAAGGTGAAAAGTAAAAGTGGCAGGCAGGCAAATCCAGGGCAAAAAGCAAAAAGAGCCACTTTTCAACATAATTGTATAAGGGCTAAGAGTGTTGTAAAAACAAGCCTGAAGGATTTGAGTGTCAATGCAAGGAGCATTTGTAACAAGGTGGATGAATTGAATGTGCAGATAGTTATTAATGAATATGATATAGTTGGGAATCACAGAGACATGGCTCCAGGGTGACCAAGGATGGGAGCTCAACATCCAGGGATATTCAATATTCAGGAGGGATAGACAGGAAAGAAAAGGAGGTGGGGTAGCATTGCTGGTTAGAGAGGAGATTAACACAATAGAAAGGAAGGACATTAGCCTGGAGGATGTGGAATCGATATGGGTAGAGCTGCATAACACTAAGGGGCAGAAAACGCTGGTGGGAGTTGTGTACAGGCCACCTAACAGTAGTTTGGTGAGGTTGGGGATGGCATTAAACAGGAAATTAGAAATGCATGCAATAAAGGAACAGTAGTTATAATGGGTGACTTCAATCTACATATAGATTGGGTGAACCAAATTGGTAAGGGTGCTGAGGAAGAGGATTTCTTGAAATTTCTTGTTGGTTTTCTGAACCAACATGTTGAGGAACCAACTAGAGAGCAGGCCATTCTAGATTGGGTATTGAGCAATGAGGAAGGGGTAGTTAGCAATCTTGTCGTGCGAGGCCCCTTGGGTAAGAGTGACCATAATATGGTGGAATTCTTCATTAAGATGGAGAGTGACATAATTAATTCAGAAACAAAGGTTCCGAACTTAAAGAAGGGTAGGTAACTTTGAAGGTATGAGACGTGAATTAGCTAAGATAGACTGGCAAATTATACTTAAAAGGTTGACAGTGGATATGCAATGGCAAGCATTTAAAGATCGCATGGATGACTACAACAATTGTTCATCCCAGTTTGGCAAAAGAATAAACCAGGGAAGGTAGTGCACCCGTGGCTGACAAGGGAAATTAGGGATAGTATCAAGTCCAAAGAAGAAACAAATAAATTAGCAAAAAAAGAGGCACACCTGAGGACTGGGAGAAATTCAGAGACCAGCAGAGGAGGACAAAGGGCTTAATTAGGAAAGGGAAAAAAAATTATGAGAGAAAGCTGGCAGGGAACATAAAACTGACTGTAAAAGCTTTTATAGATACGTGAAAAGAAAAAGATTGGTCAAGACAAATGTAGGTCCTTTACAGTCAGAAACAGGTGAATTGATCATAGGGAACAAAGACATGGCAGACCAATTGAATAACTACTTTGGTTCTGTCTTCACTGAGGAGGACATAAATAATCTTCCGGAAATAGTAAAGGACCGAAGGTCTAGTGAGATGGAGGAACTGAGAGAAATACATGTTAAGTAAATGTTAGGAAGTGGTGTTAGGTAAATTGAAGGGATTAAAGGCAGATAAATCCCTAGGGCCAGATGGTCTGCATCCTAGAGTGCTTAAGGAAGTAGCCCAAGAAATAGTGGATGCATTAGTGATAATTTTTCAAAACTCCTTAGATTCTGGATTAGTTCCTGAGGATTGGAGGGTGGCTAATGTAACCCCACTTTTTAAAAAAGGAGGGAGAGAGAAACCGGGGAATTATAGACTGGTTAGTCTGACATCGGTGGTGGGGAAAATGCTAGAGTCGGTTATCAAAGATGTGATAACAGCACATTTGGAAAGAGGTGAAATCATCGGACAAAGTCAGCATGGATTTGTGAAAGGAAAACCATGTCTGACGAATCTTATAGAATTTTTTGAAGATGTAACTAGTAGAGTGGATAGGGGAGAGCCAATGGATGTGGTATATTTAGATTTTCAAAAGGCTTTTGACAAAGTCCCACACAGGAGATTAGTGTGCAAACTTAAAGCACACGGTATTGGGGGTATGGTATTGATGTGGATAGAGAAATGGTTGGCAGACAGGAAGCAAAGAGTGGGAGTAAATGGGACCTTTTCAGAATGGCAGGTAGTGACTAGTGGGGTACCGCAAGGCTCATTGCTGGGACTCCAGTTGTTTACAATATATATTAATGATTTAGACGAGGGAATTAAATGCAGCATCTCCAAGTTTGCGGATGACATAAAGCTGGGTGGCGGTGTTAGCTGTGAGGAGGATGCTAAGAGGATGCAGGGTGACTTGGATAGGTTAGGTGAGTGGGCAAATTCATGGCAGATGCAATTTAATGTGGATAAATGTGAGGTTATCCACTTTGGTTGCAAGAACAGGAAAACAGATTATTATCTGAACGGTGGCCAATTAGGAAAAGGGGAAATGCAATGAGACCTGGGTGTCATTGTACACCAGTCATTGAAAGTGGGCATGCAGGTACAGCAGGCGGTGAAAAAGGCAAATGATATGTTGGCATTCATAGCAAAAGGATTTGAGTGCAGGAGCAGGGAGGTTCTACTGCAGTTGTACAAGGCCTTGGTGAGACCGCACCTAGAATATTGTGTGCAGTTTTGGTCCCCTAATATGAGGAAAGACATTCTTACCATAGAGGGAGTACAGAGAAGGTTCACCAGATTGATTCCTGGGATGGCAGGACTTTCATATAAAGAAAGACTGGATCAACTAGGCTTATACTCACTGGAATTTAGAAGATTGAGGGGGGATCTTATTGAAACGTATAAAATTCTAAAGGGATTGGACTGGCTAGATGCAGGAAGATTGTTTCCGATGTTGGGGAAGTCCAGAACGAGGGGTCACAGTTTAAGGATAAAGGGGAAGCCTTTTAGGACCGAGATGAGGAAAAACTTCTTCACTCAGAGAGTGGTGAATCTGTGGAATTCTCTGCCACAGGAAACAGTTGAGGCCGGTTCATTGGCTATATTTAAGAGGAAGTTAGATATGGCCCTTGTGGCTAAAGGGATCAGGGGGTATGGAGAGAAAGCAGGTACAGGGTTCTGAGTTGGATGATCAGCCATGATCATACTGAATGGTGGTGCAGGCCTACTCCTGCACCTATTTTCTATGTTTCTATGTTTTGGACCCAAATGCTGGTGTATCCAAAGCAAGGATTGAGACACGGTATAAACTGTATCAAGAACTGTACACAATGTTTTAAAAACCAACAAAAGCCAACTAAAAAAACCATAAGGGGGAAAAGGTTAAATATGAAGATAAGCTAGCCCATGATATCAAATAGGATACCAAATGTTTCTTCAGAAGGTGCTGGGGGAACTGAAAGTTCTGGACCAAATGGTGTACACCCCAGGTTTCCAAAAGAGGTAGCTGAAGAGATTGCGGAGACATCTTTTAAAAATCACTAGATTCTGAAATGGTTCCTGAGGACTGGAAAAATGCAAATGTCACTCTACTCTTCAAGAAGGGAGAGAGGTAAAAGAAAGGAAATTATCGGCCAGTTATCCTGATCTCAGAGGTTGGGAATACGTTGGAGCTGATTGTTAAGGATGTTGTTTCGGGGTACTTGGCGGCAGTTGATAAAATTAGCATTAAAGCATTGGTGTTCTGCATCTAGCCCTGCAGAACACAAGTGGTGTTCTGAAGGGATCATTATTGGGACCACTTCTTTTTATGTTGCATGTGAATGATTTCAATGACTGAATTCATGTTTGCAAACAATACCAAGATAGGTGGAGGGGCAAGTAATGTTAAGGAAGCAGGGAGGCCACAGAGGACTTGGGTTAAGGAGAAGAATGGGCAAAGAAGTGGCTCATGGGATATAATGTCAGAAGTGTATGGTCATGCACTTTGATAGAAGGAATAAAAACACAGACTATTTACTAAATAGAGAAAATTCAAAATTCCATGTTGCAAAGGAAATTGGGAGTTCCCCTGCAGGATTCTAAAAAGATTAATATGCAAGTTGAGTCAGTGGTGAGGAAGGCAAATGCAATATTAGCATTCATTTTGAAAGGGCTAGAATATTAAGGCAAGGATACAATGCGGAGTCTTTATAAGGCTTCACTTGGAGTATTGTGAGCAGTTTTGGGCCTCTTATTTAAGAAAGGATCTGCTGACATTAGAGAGAGATCAGAGGAGGTTCATGAGAATGATTCCAGGAATGTAAGGCTTATTGTATGAGGAGCAATAGATGACTCTGAGCCTGTACTCAATGGAATTTAAAAGAATAAGGGAGATCTCATTGAAACCTATTGAATGTTGAAAGGACTGGATGGGATGGATGTGGAGAGGATGTGTCCTATAGTTTGGGAGTCAATGACCAGAGGGCACAGCCTCGGAAGAGAGGAACGTCCATTTAGAACATAGAGGAAGAGGAGGAATTCCTTTAGCCAAAGGATGGTGAATCTGTGGAATTTGTTGTCACAGGCAGCTTTTGGAGACCAGGTCATTCAGCGTATTTAAGGGGGAGGTTGATAGGTTCTTGATTAGTCAGGTTGTGAAAGGTGACAGGGAGATGGCAGGAGAATTAGTTTGAGTGGGAAATGGATCAGCCATGATCAATTGGCAGAGCAGACTCAATGGGCCAAATGGCCTAATTCTGCTCCAATGCCTTATGGTCTAATGGATGTTGAGGAGCTGATTTGTATGGGAAGTGCAGGAATGTGTTAAGTCTTAGACTAGCAAAAATGGGAAACTTCAACTATCGAGTTATAGACTGACATAGCAATAACATAAGGGAGAACTTGTATGAACAATATGATTTTGGTGCAATGAAGCAGTTAAATTAATCTGGCCTAGTGAAGAAAGTTTTGTGGGGAAGAGCGATCCTAATGTTCAGAAAACCTCTAAGAAATATATAGTTCAATGTTAAAATAGTGCATTGGAGAAGAGTTATTTTCTGGGTTGAGGATAGTTCTGGCCAAGGCAAGTTGTAATCAAAGCTTGGCACCAAAACTGTGTAAGGCCTTTAAAGTGGAGATATTTCATCTATGGCCTCGTTGTATTCACATGGAGCATCAATGCCCATGGTTCCTGTACGATCATAAACTTAGAGAGTAAAACTGATCAGGAAAGAGAGCAAATGACAAATGATAGTTTATTACTACATGGAAAGCAGTCAGATTAGAGAAATTCAGAAAGAAAGCAAGAAGGAAATGATAGAGCCAAAGAAAGAGCATGAGAAAAGATAGACAGCAAATACAGAAAAATGGACAAAGAGTTAACTGAGAAGGAGTTGGGATGATGAAAGATCATTAAGTAAACTTACTCTGGAGGGAAAGGACTTTCCTAAGGTTTGCCAGTCTTCACAGTAGAACAAGATGCTGCTGGAATCTCAGCAAGGGACATGCAGCTGAGATTCAGTAACTATTTAAAATAAAGGATACAGAAGCTGAAATGTTAACTTCTTCTCTTGCCACAGTTGCTGTTTGGCCTGCAAATTGAAGTTGAGTATTTGAGACCATCAGGAGAACACCAGAACTCTGGAGGTAACAAGGGCTGAACAAAAACAGCAGACGTTACAGGAATAGGAGCAACAGTGCTACTGATGCATAGGTGTTCCTACAACTGATGTTATTACAGTCAAAAAGGTAAAGATTTATTGTTGTCCTTGTTGTCCTGAAATCATCAATGATGAATTGTAGACATAATAGACTGCAGATGATGGAATCGTGGAGCAAAATGGTACTTTGAAAACTCAGGGAACACCTCCACATATGTGAATCTAAAGGAAGATGTGGGTGGGAAACTTCAACTCAGAGTGACCTGAGATTTCTCCAAACTTTCAGGACTTCAAGGAATTTTCATAACGATAGGTCTGAATCGCATCTGGAAAATTCGCTGGAATTGCAATCAAACAATGTTGAATGGGAGCCATTTGCCAGGTTAATTGTACTGGGTGACAAGTTGACTTGGGTTCTTAAATTTATGCAGCAGCTTCCAATCATTAGATTATTGAAATGATGTGACTTTGAATTCACAATTTCTAGCTGCCAGACCTAGCATCATATTCTTCTTTGCCACCTGGTGGCGCTCATAGACAATTTATACTATTCATTTAATCCTTCCCCTGTTGCAGGCTGACAAGAGTGCTTTGTGGTTCATAGAAAATTCCACAAATCCTCCATTATGCCAAGTTCATCTAACCCAACCTGTATATTCTTTATTCCCTTCATTTACTTATCTAATTTTTCCTCAAGGATCTCAATGGCATTTACCTCAACTACTTAAGAGCTTCCAGGTTCCCAAAACTCCCTGTGTGAAAGATTTTCTTGAAGAGGATACTGAACTAAACATGAACTATCTCAGGGTGCAAACCAAGTTAAAATTCTCATCATTCAAAATCCAAGTGATTGATAAAGCAGGACCAAGAGTTGGCTGGTCACTCCATTCTTAATTCACATTTGTGCGCTTTGGTTCTGCTCTCCCTCTCAAGAAGAAACATTTGCCCAAAAGAATGCATTCTCTTTTAATGTGATGAACGTACTCTCTGTATATTGCTAATGGTCACCCAGATCTCCCCTGTCCCTAGAAAAAATCACAAAATTGGGGAAAAGTATGTTAAAAGTATGGCAGCATTCAGATGGCTTCATGTGAAGAGCAGTTCCCATTTGGAGCAACATAGATCTCCCACATTGGAGGCTCACTGACCATTGGACATTTTTTATACTCTAAACATAACTTCTCAATTTTTAAATGTAATCCCCCACATAATTAAGTAAATCAATTGAGACTATGTACCAGCCATAGTGATTGTAGAGAGGGAGTCTTCCATGGGTGTCCTCTGGCCCGTTCACATCACAGCTCCCCAGACTTGTCCTCTGTAGATTGTCAGTTCATCTGCTCCATGCTGGATGATTGGAGACTGTTTAGTTTCAATCACAGTGGAGACTGTGTTGCGACCAATTGATGCAAAGAGGGCCTTCATGAGAGATTGAGAGGCGTGTTGGCTGTTAGTAATGTGCTGAATTCTAGAGGTACCCTGAGAGGTGCTGGATAAGAAGCCAGAATGTTATTTAAGCAATGCTCACATGTAGTTCATCTCCACTTTATATTATAAGACTATAGGGACTGGTTTTATATATACATTTAGGAATATCAAACATGAAACAAAACCCCTTCTGATTTCAGTTAAGGACCTCCCTTATATGATGAATCAATACTCACTTAAATGGGTTAAGTAGGTTTTGGATGGGGAAGGAACTGGCCAGAGTAGATTCAGTTGAAGAGAGATGATTAGTGAAGATGGCATGGAGTCTGTTGTTCAGAAGTGTAATCCAGGGTGTGGGTTGGTTGGGAGAGGACTGGATGGTAGTCAGTTGGAAAGGTTATTGCGCGGAGAGTGCTGGGAACGATATTGGTAGCAGGTAGAACATTAACAGCTGGGCATTTATGAGACAGACCAATCACCAGAAAAAAACAAAGACCTTACCTGTATGGAGATGGACCCTTCAAAGTCTCTGGCTGCGGCCAAGATAATATCAGACTCTTAAAGTTGTGTTGAGGCAGGCCTCCACCATCCAATTAAGGCCCGATTAAATGACACTATTTCGCAAAAGACTTCTTTGCACAGAGGACCAGGAATTAAGAATGAACTAACCACTCCTTCCTCTCCATCCATAGCAGAGTCTGCAGATCACATACTAACATCATCATGCAGGTGAGAATCACAGAACCAGATGGGAAACAATTCATCCTAGATTCTGAGAGGACTGCCAAAGGCAGGCAAACTGGAGCAGGTGAACAAGGAGGACAACCATGAGTGCTTTACATTTAACATGTCTAGGGCTAACAAGAATGATGACAGGAAGTTAGGAGTTTGGTGGAGTTAAGTAGTATCAAAGAGATGGAATTAGATGTTGCAAGTGATGGCACAGGTACGTGACCAAAATATTAAGTCACATTCAACCACATGAAGACGGAGTTATTCGAGTCAGAATTTTATCCAGCTCTCACCTGAATGAATTCTCTGACCTGCTGCCCAGTTGATAGCTGATGGTTCTTTTCTCAGAGAATAGCATAATCTATGAAAATAAAGAGGTGAATAGAAATCTGAAATAAAAACAGAAAATGATGGAAAAACTCAGCAAGTCAGGTAGCATCAGTGAAGAAAGAAACAAGGTTAACATTTCAGCTCAAAGTCCCCTCATTAGCCTGATTTTCTGGAGATATATATACTAAAGCTCCATGTTTTGCAGCCTTCAAATTCCTTTGTACAGCATCTCTTTCTAATTGCCCCTTTTCTATCCTCTTAACCAAATTATCTTTTTACACCTAATCCTCTGCTTCAAGGACCCTAATGCTAGCTTTTTTCTGTTGCTTTATATCATAAGTCTACTTCACAAGGACAAAATATTTGTGCACTTCTCCCCTTTCTTTGAAAAAAGGACTTGCTTTTTGCGCACGTACTTTACAATTTCTGATGGTCCCACAACTATTTAAGTAGGCTGTGGGACCACCTGAAGTTAAAAACATAGTAAAGTAGCACAAACAATGTTACCTTTATGTTAGTTATGAGATCATCATCATTTTCATAGAGCAGTTCATCTAAAAGATAGCACTTTTGGTAGAGAAATATCTGCTCAGCATGAGTCTGCACTCAAGCTTCCGCACTGCACTTGCACAGTTAGTTCCTTGGAATTTGGAGTGGATCCCGCAACCTTCTAACACAAAAGTAAGTGGTAACAGAACTGGCACCTGATGCCTGAACATCCAATGTCCACCCTTCACTTCTCATCACTAACTATATGTGACTAATAAGAGCTTCCCAGATGAATCCAGAAAACATCTTAGGTAGCTACATTGGATATTAATCATGGACCCTACCATGATCCCCTAGCCCCATGCTTTTCTTTCTTTCTTTCTTTTCTTTTTAAATCTTTTTATTAATTTTAAGAAAAACATAAGTGAAATATGAATACAAAACATTTGAGAGTACATAATTAATAGTTTAAATAGACAATCAGATATGTAATAATCAATATATAAGGCCTCCCAAACTCATAGTATTAATGAAAAAGAATCGAAAAAGAGAAAAAAAAACCCCAAAAAACTAAAAGAAAACTTTAAAAAAAAAACTAACCAACATGGGCAATTGCATAATGTTAAATACATACAGTAGTGCCGATAACTCCGAACCTCCATCCAAATGATTAAGGATAATAACAGTAAGGTTTAGGATCAGACCATTTAACTCATATGAAAATGTTGAATAAATGGTCTCCAAGTTTCCTCAAATTTAACTGAAGAATCAAAAACCACGCTTCTAATTTTTTCTAAACTCAAACAAGAAATAGTTTGAGAAAACCACTGAAATACAGTTGGAGGGTTAATTTCTTTCCAATTCAGTAAAATAGATCTTCTAGCCATTAATGTAACAAATGCAATCATTCGTTGAGATGAAGCGGATAGACGATTATTATCTATCATTGGTAAACCAAAAATTGCAGTAAAAGGATGCGGTTGGAAATTGATATTTAAAACTCTTGAAATAATATTAAAAATATCTTTCCAATAATTTTGTAAACAAGGACAAGACCAAAACATATGAGTCAATGAAGCAACATCAGAATGACATCTGTCACAGCTTGAATTAACATAAGAATAAAATCGAGCAAGTTTATCTTTAGACATGTGAGCTCTATGTACAACCTTAAATTGTATTAGGGCATGTTTAGCACAAATAGAGGATGAATTTACCAATGATAAAAAATTTTCCCATTGCTCAGTAGTTCAGACAATCAGCAACTGTTGTGAGTTAAAGCTCCAATTGCATTCAAAAGATTTCCTGATTAAATTTGTGTACCAGGGCTGGTAGGCCTCAAGGTAGATGCACTGTGAATGAACAAGGAAAAGTTGTTGAGGATAGTGTATTTTTGGATACACCTATTACGGAGTCTGAAATAGAAAAGGCTATTTTTTCAATGAATTTGGGTAAAGCTTCTGGTCCAGATTGTTTTTCTACAGAATTTTTAAAATCTTTTTCTTCCATACTTTCTCCTTGGCTTTGTAAAATTTTTAAAGATGCATTAAGTATAGGCAAACTACCACAATCTTTTTATGAAGCTTCTATTTCTTTAATTCTTAAAAAAGATAAAGACCCTACTGAATGCGCATCCTATCAGCTTATATCCTTGTTGAATACGGATTTTAAGATTTTTAGTAAAATTTTGGCTATTAGATTAGAAAATATATTACCTCGAATTATTTCTGAAAATCAGACTGGATTTATTAAAAATCGCTATTCATCTTTTAACATTAGAAAATTAATTAATATTATTTATACCTCTTCATCTAAAATATCAGAATGTGTCATTTCTTTAGATGCCGAAAAAGCATTTGATAGAGTCGAATGGCCATATTTATTTAATACAATGCAACATTTTAATTTTAGTTCAAAATTTATATCATGGATTAAATTAATATACCATAAACCCTTAGCTTCGGTTTTTACCAATAATCAAAGATCCCCTTTTTTTCAGCTATTTCGTGGTACAAGGCAAGGTTGTCCTTTAAGTCCTTTATTATTTGACATTGCTTTAGAACCCTTGGCTATAGCTATTCGTGAATCACCCAATATTTTTGGTATTACCCGTGGGGAGACGACGTATAAGGTATCATTATATGCGGATGACTTGTTATTATATATATCTGACCCTGAAAGATCTATTCCTGCTATTTCTTCTTTGCTCGCTCAATTTAGTAACTTTTCTGGTTATAAATTGAATTTTAATAAGAGTGAACTATTTCCATTAAATATGCAAGTTCCAATTTATAATCATGTACCATATAGAATTGTTACAGATTATTTTACTTATTTAGGTATTAAAATTACTAAAAAACATAAAGATTTATTTAAAATTAATTTTCTACCTTTAATCAATCAAATTAAGCACCTTGCTAATAGGTGGTCTCCACTATCTTTGTCTTTGGTAGGCAGAGTTAATGCCATTAAGATGATGATACTACCTAAATTTTTATATTTATTTCAAGCATTACCAATTTTTATTCCTAAATCTTTTTTTGATATGGTTGACTCTAAAATATCTTCTTATTTGTGGCAGAACAAAGATCCTAGACTAGGCAAAAAATATTTACAGAAGCCTAAGAAGGAGGGCGGCTTGGCTCTACCAAACTTAAGATTTTACTATTGGGCAGTTAATATGCGGTATTTAATATTCTGGACACAAGAATCGACTACAGCTGCTTGCCCACAATGGGTAAATTTGGAATGTAAATCTGTGCAAGATTTTTCACTGATCTCAATCTTAGGATCTTCACTTCCTTTTTCGTTATTCAAAATGAATAAACAGATAACTAATCCCATAGTCAAGTATACATTACGAATTTGGTTTCAATTTCGTAAATTTTTTGGCTTGAATAAGTTTATGCTGTCATGTCCTATAATATCTAACTACTTCTTTCGGCCTTCATCTATAGATCAAGCTTTTCTTTTATGGAAAACAAAAGGTATAACATGTTTTCGTGATCTGTTTTTGGATGATAACATTATGTCCTTTGAACAGCTATCTAATAAATATAATTTACCTAAAACACATTTTTTTAGATATTTGCAAGTCAGAAGTTTTCTGTATAATGTTCAGCTCCTGAAGCTGAACAGGCCCTGAGAGACTGCTTCGGTACTACTAACTGGGATGTACTTCAAGGGGGGCTCTGTGGGGGCATTGAGGAGGTCACTGAATGCACAACGGACTATATTAACTTTTGTGTGGATGCAGTTGTCCCTGTTAGAACTGTTCGCTGCTATCCCAATAATAAGCCCTGGATCACTAGTCACATCAAAGGCCTCCTAAACCAGAAGAAGAGGGCCTTTAAAGATGGTGATCGGTTGGAGCTTAAAAGAGTTCAGAAGGAACTCAGAGTACAGATAAGGGGGGCAAAGGAGCAGTATAGGAGGAAGCTAGAACAAAAGCTGCAGAAAAAAAGCATGAAGGAGGTGTAGGATGGGATGAAGATCATCACCGGATGCGGTGCAAAGCGGGGGGCGAACATGAGTGGAGATGTGGAGAAAGCGAACCAGCTGAACAACTTCTTCAACAGGTTCGACAGCTCAATCTCATCCTCACCGCAGAAATCCACACCAGGCTTACTTCCCTCACAGGAAAATAGCCACTCACAGGAGACCTTGCCCACGACCAGGATTACGGCTGCACAGGTGGAAGGTCAACTGAGGAAGATCTGTACCAGCAAGGCGGCTGGACCGGATGGAGTTTCCCCACGATTACTGAGGGCCTGTGCGACTGAGCTGGGAGAACCACTACAGCGCATCTTCAACATGAGCCTGGAGCAGAGAAGAGTACCCAGACAGTGGAAAACATCCTGTATTGTCCCGGTACCGAAGAAACCACAACCAAAGGAGTTGAATGACTTCAGACCTGTTGCCTTGACGTCGCACGTGATGAAGACCATGGAGCGGCTGATAATACAGAATCTGAGGCCACAAACCAGGCACGCCCAGGATCCTCTTCAGTTTGCGTATAAGGAGAAGGTGGGAGTGGAGGATGCTACCATGTATTTGCTGCACAAATCACTCTCTCACCTAGATGGGGCCAGTTGTGCTGTGAGGATTACATTCCTTGACTTCTCTAGTGCCTTTAACACCATCCAGCCCAAGATCTTAAGGCACAAACTAACGGAGATGGGAGTAGACTCTCACATGGTGGATTGGATAGTGGACTACCTGACAGATAGGCCTCAGTATGTGCGGTTGGGAGACTGTAGGTCTGACACGGTGGTCAGCAGCACAGGGGCGCTGCAGGGAACCGTACTCTCTCCGGTCCTGTTCACCCTGTACACATCAGACTTCCAATATAACTCGGAGTCCTGCCATGTGCAGAAGTTCGCTGATGACACGGCCATAGTGGGGTGTGTCAGGAATGGACAGGAGGAGGAGTATAGGAAACTGATACAGGACTTTGTGATATGGTGCAACTCAAACTACCTGCGTCTCAATATCACCAAGACCAAGGAGATGGTGGTGGACTTTAGGAGATCTAGGCCTCATATAGAGCCAGTGATCATTAATGGAGAATGTGTGGAGCAGGTTAAGACCTACAAGTATCTGGGAGTACAGTTAGACGAGAAGCTAGACTGGACTGCCAACACAGATGCCTTGTGCAGGAAGGCACAGAGTCGACTGTACTTCCTAAGAAGGTTGGCGTCATTCAATGTCTGTAGTGAGATGCTGAAGATGTTCTATAGGTCAGTTGTGGAGAGCGCCCTCTTCTTTGTGGTGGCGTGTTGGGGAGGAAGCATTAAGAAGAGGGACACCTCACGTCTTAATAAGCTGGTAAGGAAGGCGGGCTCTGTCGTGGGCAAAGTACTGGAGAGTTTAACATCGGTAGCTGAGCGAAGGGCGCTGAGTAGGCTACGGTCAATTATGGATAACTCTGAACATCCTCTACATAGCACCATCCAGAGACAGAGAAGCAGTTTCAGCGACAGGTTACTATCGATGCAATCCTCCTCAGACAGGATGAAGAGGTCAATACTCCCCAATGCCATTAGGCTTTACAATTCTACCGCCAGTTGAATTTCCCCATGGGGATGAATAAAGTATCTATCTATCTATCTATCTAATGAATTAAAGTCTTTTTCGAAAGAATGTCCATTGGACATTACAGAAAGAATTTTAGCCCTCAATCCTTGTCAAAAGGGTTTAGTAGCTATCATTTATAATATGATTATGAGTGTACAGCCAGATGTATCAGAAAAAATTAAGAAGGAATGGCAAGAAGAATTGCATTGTCCTATCCATTTTGCAAAGTAAGGCACTGACACTCAATACTATTGTGATGTCCCACACTGAGGGTCATTAGTGACCACAAACATCACTGAACCAGCCATATAAATTCTATAAGAGATTCAATGCCTGTGACCTGACTGCTTAAACATTTGAACCATTGACCCTTCTTCAGGATTGGAAAGGAAGCAGGAGAATATCAAAATAAAAAGGTGGGAGAGGAAAAGGAGGATAGCTAGAAGGTGATTGGTGAGGCAGGTGGGAAAGGTAAAGGGCTAGAGAAGAAGGAATTTGATAGAAGAGATGAATGGACAATAGGAGAAAGGGAAGGAGGAGGGGACCCAAGGGAAGGTGCATCTACTATCTACTTGCTTCAAAAATTTCTTAAACTATCAAGCATAAAGCAGCTGTCTCGACCAACCAATCACCCTGATAATTCTCTCCTACCATAAGGGTGCTACCCAGGAAATGCACACAATGATTTAACAAGGTTTCTTTGAATGACTCCAACAAATCCATAGTTTCTAGCACCAGATGGAAAAATGTAGCAAGTACTTAGGATCACCACCAAGCTGGCAGGATACTTTTCGAACTACACATCATCTCAATGGTTACACATTACATTAAGTATCTATCCCTCATCAACATGTATTGGAATATCTTGTTCACTCAGACTGTTGGAATACTTCAATCAGACAAGAGAAAATCTTCAGATGCTGGAAATCCAAGCAACACACAAAATGCTGGAGGAACTCATGGAGGAACTCTACTGCTGAATGCAGTAGAACAGAGTGAACTAGGAACAATGGTGCATAGTTCCCTGAAGGTGGAATCTCATGTGGATAGGGTGGTGAAGAAAGCTTTTGGCATGCTGGCCTTTATAAATCAGAGTATTGAGTACAGGAGTTGGGATGTAATGCTAAAATTGTACAAGGCATTGGTAAGGCTAAATTTGGAGTATTGTGTACAGTTCTGGTCACCGAATTATAGGAAAGATGTCAACAAAATAGAAAGAGTACAGAGGAGATTTACTAGAATGTTATCTGGGTTTCAACACCTAAGTTACAGAGAAAGATTGAACAAGTTAGGTCTTTATTCTTTGGAGCATAGAAGGTTGAGTGGGGACTTGATAGAGGTATTTAAAATTATGAGAGGGATAGATAGAGTTGACGTGGATAGGCTTTTTCCATTGAGAGTAGGGGAGATTCAAACAAGAGGACATGAGTTGAGAGTTAAGGGGCAAAAGTTTAGGGGTAACACGAGGGGGAACTTCTTTACTCAGAGAGTGGTAGCTGTGTGGAACAAGCTTACAGTAGAAGTGGTAGAGGTAGGTTCAATATTGTCATTTTAAAAAAAAATTGAATTGGTATATGGACAGGAAAGGAATGGAGGATTATGGGCTGAGTGCAGGTCGGTGGGATTAGGTGAGAGTAAGCGTTCGGCACGGACTAGAAGGGCCGAGATGGCCTGTTTCTGTGCTGTAATTGTTATATGGTTATATAACTCAGCCGGCCAGGCAGCATCTACAGAAAAGAGTACAGTCAGGGTTTCAAGCTGAGACAGGAGAAAAAAAGATGTGGGGTAGAGTTAAAAGGTGGGGGGAGGAGCGGGAGAAATACAAGGTGATAGGTGAAACTGAGAGGAGGAGGGATGAAGTAAAGAGCTTAGAAGTTAATTGGTGAAAGAGATAAAGGGCTGGAGAAGGGGGAGTCTGATAGCAGAGGACAGAAGGCCATTGAAGAAAGAAAAGGAGGTGGGAGCACCAGAGGGAGGTGATGGGCAGGCAAGGAGATACAGTGGGAGAGGGAAAAGGAGATGGAGAATGGGTAAGGGGGGGGGGGCATTACCAGACATTCAAGGAATCAATGTTCATGCCATCAGGTTGGAGGCTACACAAACAGAACATAAGATGCTGTTCCTCCAACCTGACTGTGGCCTCATCACAACAGTGAAGGAGGCCATGGATAGACATATTGGAATGGGAATGGGAAGTGGAATTAAAACGGGTGGCCATGGGAGTTTTTGGTGCCCTGAATGGTAGTTAAGGAAGGAGGTTTAGCACTTGTTCTGCTTGCAGGGTTAAATGCCAGGTGGGAGATCAGTGCAGAGGGCTCTCAGCAAATCCTCCCACCACCTTACCAGGGATAGGTCCCCCTTGTCCTCACCTACCACCCTACCAGCCTGTGTCCAGCATATAATTCTCTGCAACTTCCACCATCTCTCATGCGAACCCACCACCTTCCACCCCCCGCCCCGCTTTCTGCGGAGATCACTCCCTACTCAACTACCTTGTCCATTCATCCCTTCCCACTGATCTCCCTCCTGGCACTTATCATTGGAAGCAGAACAACCTGCCCCTACACCTCCTCCCTCACCTCACTACCATTCAGGGCCCCAAACAGTCCTTCCAGATGAGATGACACTTTACCTGAGGGGTCATACACTGTGTTTGGTGCTCCCAGTATGACCTCCTCTACATCGGTGAGACCTGACGTAGATTGGGAGACCACTTTACCGAGCCCCAACACTCTGTCTGCCAGAAAAAAGTGGGATCTCCCAGTGGCCACCCATTTTAATCCCACTTGCCATTCCCATTCCTCCACTGTCATGATGAGACCTCACTCAGGTTGGAGGAATAACACCTTATATTCCGTCTGGGTAGCCTCCAAACTGATGGCACGAACATGGATTTCTTGAATTTCCGGTAATGCCCACCACTCCTTCTCCTCTTTTCCCTCTCTCACTTTATCTCCTTGCCTGCCTATCACCTCCCTCTGGTGCTCCTCCCCCTTTTCTTTCTTCCATGGCCTTCTGTCTACTCCTTTCAGACTCCTCCTTGTCCAACCCTAGATCTCTTTCACCAGTCAACTTTCCAGCTCTTTACTTCACTCCTCCCCCTCTCAGTTTCACTTATCACTTTATGTATCTCCCTCCCCTCTCCCCATCTTTTAACTCTACACCCTATTTTCTTTTCTCCAGACTGCTAAAAGGTTTCAGCCTGAAACATCAACTGTTCTTTTGTCCATAGATGCTCCCTGGCCTACTGAGTTCCTCTGGTATCTTGTGTGTGTTGTTGAAGTACTTTCAACTTTCAACAGACCATAGCAATTCTACATGTTGTACCTTCGCCTTCTCAGGGATAATTAGATTTGGGCATAAATTCTGGTTTTGTCATAAGACTCCATAACCCAAAAGAGAATGAAAAAGAACATGCAATTTTTCCCGTTCTCAGGAGCAAGTGAGATGCAATAATGACAACACTTTTGGTTAGGTTCAGGGATAAAATATGTTTACAGGGATATAGGCCAAATACAGGCAAATGGGACTTAGTTGGCATGGATAAATTGGGGAAAAGGGCATAATTCTGTGTTGCATAACTATGACTTCATGTCAAGGATTTCAGCCATGCAGTAAGCTTTTTATTTGTATTTGGAATGGAATATGTAAGATACTGGCTTTGGCCCTGTCATTCTGCCTAAAGGTGGCACATTTTTGGCCTTTCATATGTGTGGTTTTACAGCCCATCCTATTAGTGGCACAGGAGACTATGCGGCACCAAAAGAAAAATGAGTGGTATTCAGCTAATTTTTTATAATGATTAGCTTCAAGTAGTATAGAAGACAAAGGAAATCAGAAGTTGATATTAATTACCCACTTACCTATACTGTCTTGTTTTTCAGTACTTTGCTTGGATGAGGAGATGGTTGCATGACTTGGATCAATAAGACAATTCTGGACTTTGGTGAATTTGATGGACGTCTTATGCTCGGAGGACAAGCGCCCGTCATTTATATCAGTTATCTCTTTGGGCATTTCTGAGTTTTTCCAAACCTCTGATCTGTGGCCCTTTGAACTTTTATTGTCACTCCTTAGCAACTGAACAGCAGAACTCAAAGGGGGTTTCACTAAAGGGACAGATACACCACTGGTCTGGCCATTTTGAAACTGTTGATCAGGACCACTGGGACTCTGATGATGTTGAAGTGAAGACATTTCTGGGAAATACTGAGAATTAAATGGTCTTTCAGCATTCTCCTCTGGATTTAGATGAATTACCCTGTAGTGAGAAGGACAGGTATACAGATTTGTTAAAGATTTGTTGTCCTGGGTTTGTGGCAGTTAATTTTGTTGGGATTTGGACAGAATTGTCAAGTTGGCTTTGTTGATCACTGGTCTCTCAGGAAGATGATTTTGATCAGAAGTATTTTTTTCACACTTTTTGGGAAACAATGTAATCAGTGAGTGAGAATTGGACTTCCTGGATCTGCTCTGGGAATAGCAAGAAGAACGAGTGTCCTTAACTTGACTATTTCTGAGAGAGATTGTTCCCTTTTGCTGGGAAAGTAACGAGCAGTATAAGGTGGAGTCCTTTATATTCTGTTTAGAACTTTCAACTAGCTTCACAACTGGACAGGATGAAGTAAGTGGCTGCATTGAAAAGGAGGAAGCATCCACAAGTTGTTCTGTGTGTAGCCTTTGTACATGATTGTGTTTTGATACTGAAACACTGGCTGCAAGTTCAGAATCACCAGAATCTCGTGACTCTTGAATGCTGCTTATTTGGCAGTGAACACGTTGGAGACTATCTTGAGGTCTCTCAATGGTTTTTCTTCTACACCTTGATTTTCTGTCTGTCACAATACATACAGGTTCCTTGTTAAAAGTGTTCCCTCCAGTGCATCTAGTTGACATCTTAATACCTTTTGTATTAAGTTCAGTACAATTTGTAGAACTTCTATTTTTCTCTGGCATTGTGTCAGAGCAGTGAATTGGGTTCTTAGGCTCTCTACAATCTTTCATCTTTTGGAAAGCAGTGTCAGGAGTATTACCTTCAGTTACTAATACATCATCAATGGTAGTAATCTCCCCTATATACGTTTCCTTTATTGGTTCAATTCTGATTCGGTGCTGTGAAGGCAGAACCCAGCAAGGTACAATTCTGGAAGGCAGTACTCCAATATCTGGAGCCTCGACATCAAGGTCAGTTTGAAACTCCATTGCAGTCGACATAGGGAGCTCGTGATGATTGGGTCTTTGGGATTTCCGGTCCTGGTGAAGTATACTAGCAGCTGGAAATTCATAAGAAGGAGGGTCAGGGCAAATGGCTTCGGTATCTGAGATAATGTAAGAGCCACAACAGCTACATTTACCATTGATACAGAGGGCTATGTTGAAATGATGGCCGCTGTCCTTGCCGAATGGATTTCCTCCAGTCTCTCTAGTGGTAATTGGATTTTGTCCACTTTTCCAACTCCTGCTCCCAATGACATCAGTTTTTCTATGGAAAGGTTTGCCACAATTCCCTGTCTCAGCTCTTGACACAGTCTCCTTCTCTGGAATGCTACAGGGTGGAAACCCATGCTTTTGTATTAATCCAAGTGGGAAGCACTGAACCGAAGACTCAAGGCCACAATTCTGGTGTAATTGGGAGCAGACTTCAGCCTGTTGGGTAAACTCATCATCAAACATTATGTGGCTCAGAGACTGGCTTTGCTTCTTGCATAATCCACAACACAACTTGCCACTGGAGGAGTCACTGAGATTGCAGCAGTTTTGGGTGTTTAATGAACTTTCTTCTTGGAACAAAGAGCCTTTCCTTGGTGAAGGGATACCTCTCATGCCAATTCTCCTACAGAATATGAGGAAATGGAGGGTTATTTCACAACCCGAACTGCTACAAAAGCAGAAATCCAATATTCCAAATAGTTGCAGATCAAAGGTCATACCAGAAAGCAACAATAAATTATTTGTCATGTTTATAACCTGCCAAGTTCCTCACTCTTCCTTAGACAATCACAGATTATCTGAAACTCAGGTTTTCATAATGATAAAGCATAGCCACGACTCAGTGCAGTGTTAGCATTGTCCCAAGATGTTGGCTATAAGTCTCTAGAATTTCTCACTATTTCAGAGAACAATAAGATAATTCTGTCCAATGGGTGGGGCATGGTAGCATAGTGGTTACACAATGCTTTAAAGCACAGGCAGCCCTGGTTCAATTCTTGCTGCTGCCTGTAAGGAGTTTGTACGTTTTTCCTGTGACTATGTGGGTTTCCTCCCAAAGTCCAAAGACATACCAGTTGCTAGGATAATTGGTCACTGTAAATTGTCCCATGGTTAAGCTAGGATTAAATCGGGATTGCTGAGCGATATGGCTTGTAGCACTTATTCCACACTGTATCTCAATAAAACAAAATGTCTTTCTCAGTATTTACCCTCAGCCTAAGTCTTCTCCTTCTTCTCTATTGTAGCATCCACAAAACATCATAAGCACATGATATTTGTAACCATTCTCTACTCTCTGCAGTTTTAGAGGGAGAACCTAAACTTGTCTATTTCTTCACCCAAATTAGCTTTTGTTTGCTGTGCAAGAAACTGATTGTGTCATAGAATCTTAGAGTTCTACAGCATGGAAACAGGCTCTTCAGACAACCAAAATACTTCCCTGTCCTGGTCCCATTTGCTGGAACTTGGCCCATATCTTTCTAAATCCTTCCTATCCATGTACCTGCCCAAATGCCTTTAAATATTGTAAATGCACCTGCCTCTACAACTCCTTCTGATAGTTCATTCTATATACCACATCTGCAGTATGAAAAACTTGACCTTCAGATCTCCTTTAAATCTTCATCCTCTCACCTTAAACCTACTGTAAGCTCTCTAGTTGAGACTCTGCTACCCTAGGAAAAAGACTGTGACCATTCACCTTATCCATGCCCCTCATCATTTTATGTATGTCTACAAGATCACACCTCAGCCTCCTTTATTTCATGGAAAATACCCACAACTGATCCAGTCTCCAGTCATACCTCAAGCTCACCAATCCTTCCAATTTGTTGTCCAATGTAGTGATGTCAATTAATACTTGGAATCAAGCAAGATTCAACCCACCTGGACTCACCACTCATCTAGCTTACATGAACAATGGGACAAATGAGGTAAATTTCTACCCTAGGCGTTGGTATCAAGGTATAACAATGCACATGGCACAAAGCTAATGCCATGACATCAGAATAACTTGACAACATTGCAGAGAACCTGTCAAACCTAGGAGATGTTTTCATAGTTTGTTGATATCTCTAATATCCCAAGATATTTTAGGTCAATATTAGTTTAAAGTGGTGAATCTGAATTTTAAGAAATCTGATAAGTAAGGATCTGAGTTCAGCCCTGGTGGTCTCCAGCAGCTGTCTCCTACTTCACCCTCCCCTCCCCCACCATGCCCCAACTGCCTCTTCTAATTTTATTTGTCTGTCACCATTTATCACTCACCTGCCTTTTCCTACCAAATCCACTCACCCCTTTCCTACCTGCTCGACCTTCCCATTATCCTTCAGTCCTCCTCAGTCCACCAATCACCTTGAGCTCCTATCTCACCACTACCCCCTTCTCATTTTTCTAGCCATCTCCTCTCTCCATTGCCATTCCTGATGTAATGTTTTGACCTTTTTTATATATATTTTATTCAATTTTTAAGATAATTACATAGAATGAATAGAATAATAGAATAATTGAGTATAAATCAGCCTTCCCCCCTCCCCGTAACCCTTCCCCCCTTAACATCCCTATCTAAAAAAAAGAAAAACAGAGAAAAAGAAAGTAAAAAGAAAGAAAGATTGCCTGAATATCGGAAGATCCCCACATGTTCCATGGAATTCAAAATAGCTTTAATATATGTATTTATTTCTTTCCCCAAATGGCTAATAACTTTATCTTCAAAGGGCCTATATATTTAATCAAGGTCAACTAGACAAGGCTGCCCTATTTGGGTTGGCGATAGAACCATTAGCTGAATTAATTAGAACCAATTCAGATATTATGGGCTTCAGAGTTAACCGGGAGGAATATAAGATTAATCTATTTGCTGATGATGTTCTGATTTATCTAACAAACCCATTGCATTCATTGCATAAATTATCTTTTAGATTGGAAGAATATGGGAAAATATCAGGGTATAAAGTAAACTGGGATAAAAGTGAAATTTTACCCCTTACTAAAGGAAATTATAGCCAATGTCGATTAGTAACTCAATTTAGATGGCCGATAAATGGTATAAAATATTTAGGTATAAGAGTTGATAACGACATAAAGAATTTAAATAAATTAAATTATTTGCCATTATTGAAAAAAATTCAAGAAGATCTTGATAAATGGATGATGTTACCAATAACATTAGTAGGTAGAGTTAATGCTGTAAAAATGAATATATTTCCTAGATTACAGTATTTATTTCAAACATTACCAATACAACTACCGCAGAAGTTTTTTCAAGAGTTGAATAAATGTGTGAGGAAGTTTCTTTGGAAAGGTAAGATGTCAAGAATATCATTGGAAAAAATTGACCTAGAAGGGTTACAACTCCCAAATTTTAAGAATTATTATAAAGCAAATCAACTTAGATTTATTGCATCTTTTTTTGATGAAGATAAACCGGCATGGATTAGAATAGAGTTAGATGAGATAGGAGAAAATATACCAGAAGATTTTATATATAAATGGGAATCCAAATGGATACGGGAAAAGAAAGAATCTCTTATATTAAAACATTTGATTGATTTATGGAATAAGATAAATGTTGTTGATGAGATGAAGAAATCTATTAGCAATCTAATTCAAAATAGACTCATTCCTTTTACAATGGATAACCAACTTTTATATAACTGGTTTCAAAAAGGGATTAGATATATAGGTGACTGTTTTGAAGGAGGTAAATTGATGTCGTTTGATCAACTAAAGAATAAATATAAAATATCAAATAACACTCTTTTCTGTTATTTCCAATTAAGGGCTTATTTAAGAGATAAACTAGGTCAAACAATATTAATGCCGAAGCCTAATGAAATAGAAATTTTAATTCAAAAAGGAAAAATTAAAAAAATTAAAAATTTACTTCTTGTATGTATAATTTGATTCAAAAACAGACAATTAAACAAAGAATTCATAAGACAAGACAAAAATGGGAAACTGATTTCAATATTAAAATTGATGAAACAAGTTGGTCAAGACTATGCCTTGACAGTATGACAAATACAATAAATGTCCGACTTAGATAAGTACAATACAATTTTTTACATCAATTATATACTACACCACAAAAAATAAATAGGTTAAACCCAAATTTATCTGATCAATGTTTTCGATGTAATCAAGAAATTGGTACTTTTTTACACTCTACTTGGTCTTGTTTTAAAATTCAACCTTTTTGGATAAATTTAAGAGTTTTATTGGAACAAATTATTGGAATACAACTTCCACGTAACCCAATATTATTTTTACTAGGTGATATTGAAGGGATAAAACCAAAACCTAAATTGAACAAATATCAGAAAAAACTTATAAAAATTGCATTGGCAGTAGCCAAAAAAGCTATTGCAGTTACTTGGAAATCAGATTCATACTTAACTATGGACCATTGGAATAATGAAATTCTTAGCTGCATTCCACTTGAAAAAATTACTTATAATTTAAGAAATGAATATGACATATTTCTGAAATTTATGTTTTGACCTCCTGAGTTCTTCTGTATTAAGGTTATTAAGTAAAAGAAAAGCCTGATCTACTCTTTCCTCCTAATGTTCAAATCTAAAACCACTTTCACATGTTTGAGGATTACAGTCTGAGCCGAGCCAAGCTGCAGAGGCCCGCTCTCCAGCATAAATCAAGGAAATTCTGCCCCACATGGGATGTATCATTGGATTACACACAGAATTCTGCAACTTCCTCTGCTGTGGATATGCACATTGGACCTTGGAGTGCAGAAATCCCAGAGTTCAGGCTTTGGTGAGAGAGGGTTTCGAAGAGAATGATTACTGAATAGCAACAGATAAATATTTCCACCTTTCTTTATCACTCCAATTCTCTAAGTACATAAAATTAAAGCTAGGTGCTTCGGATTATAGAATTTGGTACATAGAATGCAATTAATCCCACAGTGTAAGGGGACAATGCTTTACAGTACAGGCAACACGGGTTCAATTCCTACCGCTGCCTGTAAGGAGTTTATATGTTCTCCCCGTGACAGTGTGGGTTTCTACAGATGCTCCAGTTTCCTCCCACAGACCAAAGACGTAGCGATTGGCAGATTAACTGTCCTATGATTAGGCAGGGTTAAATTGGGGATGGCTGGGTGGTGCGGCTCAAAGGACTGAAATTGCATATTCTGTTCTGTATCTCAATAATTAACTTATTCAAAAAAATAAATAATCCGACCAATTCCCAGTTAACTTGACTATACCTCTTCCCACACTGTCTCCATTTTCTCAGGTCCTTCGTCTCTGCTGTATCTGTTCCCTTTCAGAACATAAGTGATGTCCTCCCTCTTTCCTTTCCTACACTATTGATGCTGCCTACACCCACATCACCGCTTACTCCATCTTCCCACTACCTTAACAAAGATGGAGTTCCTCTTGTCCTCACCTACCGTCTCATGAACCTCTGCATCCAATACATCATTCTCCACAACTTCCACCATCTCCATCTGGATCCTACCATTAAACACATCTTTACTTCCCCCCGCTCCTCACTTTCCACAGAAATCGTTTCCTCTGTGATTCCCTTGTCTGTTCATCCCTTCCCACTAATCTTCCACCTGGCAAATATCCCTGCAAGCAATAGAAATGCTACACCTGGCCATTCTTTTCCTCCCTCACTCAGGGTCCCAAACAAGTGAAGCAACACTTCACCTGGTAATCTGCTGGGGTTGTCAATTGTATCCATCATTCCTAATGTGGCCTCCTCTACATTGGTGAAACTCAACATAAATTAGGGATATGCCTTGTCGAGCACCTCTGCTCCATCCACCAAAATGGAACTTCCCAGTGGTCAACCATTTTAATTCCTTTCCCCATTCCCATTCTGACAGGTTGGCCCATGGTCTCCTCTTTTGCCACGATGAGGCCACTCTCCCAGTGGAGGAGCAACATCTAATATTCCTTCTAGGTAGCCTCCAACCTAATGGCATGAACATCAATTTCTCCTTCCGGTCAGAATTTCTCTCGCCCTTCCCTCTTCTTCTGTTCCCCAATCTGGCCTCTTACCTATTCTCCTCACCTGCCTATCTCTGATGCTCCTCCTTCTTGACTTTCTCCCATGGTCCAATCTCCTCTCCTATCAGATTCTTTCTTCTCCATCCCTTTACCTTTCCCATCTATCTGGCTTCACCTATCACATTCTAGCTATCCCCTTCCTCTCCCACCACCTTTTCATTCTGACAGCTTCCCCCTTCCTTTCCTGTCATGAAGAAGAGTCTCGGCCCAAAAGGTCAACTGTTCATTCATTTCCACAGATGCTGCCAGACCTGCTAAGTTCCTCCAGCATTTAGTGTGTGTTGCTCTGGATTTTCAGCATCTATAGAATCTCTTGTGTTTGTTTAAATTTATGTTTTGAAGGCAATAGATGCTAGAGAAAATGGCAGCGCGATAGCAGCACACGCAGCCACTCCAGGAATGAATATCTGTTATCTGTGAGTAGGGGCCGTGCACAATCCTGATTTGATGGGGATGGATGTGAGAAGTACAGAGGAACATCTGGTGAAACTTCTGACATGCCTGTTTCGCTGCTGCTGCTACTGTGCGATCGAGAAATCTCCGGAGAGGAAGGCCCCGAATCCTCGGCTTTGCCTGTTGCTTGGCGGCTGGGGCCAAGGTCGAAGCACTCGGCAGAGATGGTGCTCAGTGCTTGGTGTCGGAGGGCTGGTTGGAGGGCTCAAAGTTTTTTGGACGGACTCAGAGTTGGCTGTGGTCGGATGCTTCCAGAGGCTGGAGGTTCATGGCAAGAAGAGTTTTTCTTCCTTCTACCGTCTACGTGAGATGATGGGCTATCAAGGACTTTGAGACTTTTTACCGTGTCCATGGTCTGCCCTTATCAAATTACGGCATTGATTTGCACTGTTGTAACTACATGTTATAATTATGTGGTTTTTGTAAGTTAGTCTTGGTCTGTCTTGTGTTTTTGTGATATCATACTGGAGGAACATTGTATCATTTCTTAATGCATGCATTACTAAATGACAATAAACGAGGACTGAGTGTCCTCACAATCTAATCTAATCTAATAGCACCATTCTGTTATAGCATGACTTTCTATAATGCAACATTTCTTCGGAACATAACCACTGTTAGTCAGCAGAACCACCTGTAATTCAACCCATGGTTTACTCTACCTATAATCAAGGACAATTCCAGTGCTGAAAGCATGCCAATCTGCAGCTCCTGACTGATCACAATAATTGTGGATGCACTCACTCAAAAGCATTTGTGATCATTGTGGATTGATTGTACATTGAGTGACATACACAAAAAACTGGAGTGCAGGCAGAAACCACTTTGTCTTCCTTGCCCACCTCCCCCCACTTTGATTTCCTTATCTCTTTTATCCACCTTTACTCCTTCTCCCTTCTCCTTACAAACTGCCAATCCCTTACACTCTCCTCCATCCCTTTGTTTCATGGTACACAATCCGATTCCTTCTTCGTCAGCCCTTCACCTCTTCCACCTATCACCTCTCAGCTTCTCACATCATTCCCTTTTCCTGTCTGCCACTCTTCTACCTTCATTTGGATTCACCTTTCACCCACCAGCTCGTGATCATCCCCTCCCCTATCCTTTTATTTTGGCATTTGCCTTCTTTATTTCCAGTCCTAATGTGAAGGGTCTCAGCTTGAAATGTCAACAGTTCATTTGCCTCTCAGCCTGATCTGCTGAGTTGCTCCAGATTTCTAGCATCTGCTGCCTCCCTTGAGTGATCAGATTTAATGAGCCAGTCACCCCACAGTGATTGGCTACACAGGCAGAAAAGCAATGGATGACCAGCAGATGGAGCAGTAGGCTCAGACAGGTTGTGTAGGAGTCCTCTGTTGCTAACACCCTCTCGTACAGATTATACCTCATCACAGACTGTTGGACCATTTCCCTCTCGTAATACGTTGCATCTGCTGTGTTAATCAAAATCTGTTTTGAAATATTAAACTTTTTTCCTCATTGAAGGATGAGCTATTTTAAAGGAAATTCCATTTGCCATCATTAGAACACTAGAACATCAGAAAGTTTTTGACAAGAGCAGGCCATTCAGCCCAACAACGCCTGCCAAATTCCTATTCATATAGTGTGTTGAAATAGATATTGAGTTTAGATTTGAAAGTCTCGAAGGTATTACTCTCAACTACACAACTAGATCATTTATTCTGTATATCCACAACTCACTGTGTAAAGGAATGCTTCCTGATGTTAGTCTAAAATCTTCCTTTAACCAGTCTCCACCTATGGCCCCGTGTCCTTGATGATGATTAATTTTGAAGTAGCAGCTGGCATCCACCTTACTCATACCCTCAATAATTTTGAACACTTCTATCATGTCTCCTCCCATTCCATGTCAACTTAGGCTAAAAAGATTTAATTCTTTCTATCTTTCTTTATGGCTCATACCCTGCAGATCCAGAATGAGTCTTGTTGCCCTTCTCTAGACTCTCTTCAGAGCCTTCATACTGGATGCCTTCATTCAGAAGCCTTTAATGGAGGCATTTAGACTATAAGACACAGGAGCAGAATTAGGCTATTCAGCCCTTCGAGTCTGCTGCATCATTCCATCATGGCTGATATATTATCCCTCCTGCCTTCTCCCTGTAACCTTTGGCCCTGATTAATCAAGAAGCTATCGACCTCCACTTGAAATATACCCAATGACTTGGTGTCCACAGCTGTCTGTTGCAATGAATTCCACAGATTCCCTGCCCTCTGGCTAAGGAAATCCCTTTTCATCTCTGTTCTAAAGGGACATCTTTCTATTCTGAGGCAATGGCCTCTGGTCCTAGACTTCTCCACTAAAGGAATCATCTTGTCCACATCCACTCTATCTAATCCATTCAAGGTTTGATAGGTTTCAATGAGATCCTCCCTCATTTTTCTAAAATCCAACAAGTACAGGCCCAGAGCCATCAGACGCACCTTTTCATTCCCAGGATCATTCTCGTGGACCTCCTCTGGACTCCCTCCAGAGAAGGTTTCTTGAGATCATGATATTGATAATGAAGGAAAGATGTAAGTATGAAAATTGCCATTATCATTTTGACCAATTTTGCACTTCAAAAGACTGACCTAAATTGACCAATTTTGCAACACTATGACCACTTGAATCACTTGGCACTAAAGTGGACCTTTTCAGATTTTGATTGTGTTTCTTCTCACAAGAATAGCATATAATTTATGTTTTTTCCTGTGAATGTTGCCTATGTGAAGCTGTTGCATGTTTTTCATTACACCTGTGCATACATATGACAATAAACTCGGTTTTGCCTTTGACCCTTAAATTCTGAATGTGTCATGGTCCAGTCCATGAAGTCTACATTCCAGTTCATGGTCCGGTCCACGGACTTCGGACTCCGGGTCTTCTGGCTGTCCGTTGTTTCAGTTGGGCTTAATCACAGGCACCTGATTCTCATATTGGGGCTGGAATACAAGTGGCCTTGCGTTCGAGTGTGGTTGCTGGTTTGTCTTGTTGGTATCCTGTCCTTGCCTCTGTGGAGTAAGTCAGGCTGTTCCCCTATGGTGGAATGTGTCCCTTTCTGTCCTTGCCTCCATTGGGTAAGTCAGGCTGTCTTTGCTGTTACCCTGAGGCTGGACTGTTCCCTTCTTTCCCTCTGAAGCTGGGCCTGAAGCCCTGCCTGCTACCCACGCTTGTATCGCCATGAAGTTCAGCTGCCAGAGTGAGACTGGAGCCTCGCCATGCCAACAGAAGGAACTATCTATCATTGAGCTTGGAACTATCTCATTGTGTCCCTGTGTTTAGTGTCTGTGTATGAGTCCCGGCCCTATGTCCTGTCCCCAAGGAGGGGTCCCCTGTGTTCTGTGTTCCTATGCTCAAGTCCAAGGCTCCATGGAGGTTCCAGTCTGTGTCCAAGGCTCCAAGGAGGTTCCAGTCTGTGTCCAAGTCCAAGTTGTAGCCTAGGCCCTGAGTCTTGGTCTCAAACAGGGCTAGTGTCTGTGTCCAGCTACGCCTCTCCCCGTTTTTGCTTCGCTCTCCCTCAACCTAGGCTCTGCGTTCCTGCTCTCCCTCGATCAAGACCAAGTCTGACCTTCATGTCCTCGTCCAAGTCTGAGCTTCATGTCCTTGTTCAGCCCTGGATTCCCGTGTCCTGCCCCCACATCCAGTCCTGTTGCCTGGCCACGTCCAGTCCTCGCCTGGATCCGGAGTCCGAGCCTGAGTCAAGACCCAGGTTCCGGGTCCCTGTCCAGTCTCTGTCTCGGAGCCCTTGTCCAGGTTCTTAGATCCCAGTTCCTAGTTCCTCGTCCAGGTCCCACTTTCCTACTCTAGTCCTAGCCCATACCCTGTCTCCTAGTCTTGTCCTGGGCCTGTGTCTTGTCCAGCGTCATTTCTTCCCCACTTCCCTTGCTTTCTTGATACACCTAGTCCTCGCCCTAGTACTTCAGTGTCTGTGTCTTGCATTTGGGTCCACTCCCAGCGTCCACCTTATGATAGAATGAAGTTTACTCTCATTTCTCCACCTTATCACCATTTTGCACTTGGTGTTCTGACTGTGCTCCTGCTGGGTATGGTGCACGTACTGGGACATGGGAGGTATTCTGTTTATTTATTTAGAGATTCAGCGCAGAACAGGCTCTTCTGGTCTAGCTAGCCACGCCACCAGCAGCCCACCTATTTAACACAGCCTAATCACAGTACAATTTGCAATGACCAATTAACCTACTAACAATTATGTCTTCGGACATTGGGAGGAAATCGAAGCACCCGGAGAAAACACATACATTCCATTGGGAGGACACACAGATACTGTACTCCTTAAAGACGACGTCAAAATTGAACTCTGAACTCTCTTGCCCCAAACTATATGAGCATCTTGCTAACTGCGATAGTACTGTGGTACCCAGGTAGGCCAGGTATGTCTTGAAAATCCCAGAGGGAGGGATAAAGAGCTTGTGCATAGATACTATTCTGTCCTCAGCCTCCCTCTTGGTTCAGAGCCTGTCTCCAGATTTTAAACGGACAACAAAAACAGTAAAGTTTTTCTTTCAATCAGAGTTGACTAAGGTTTGGAGCCTCATGAAGGCAGAGCAAGAAGTACATCTGTAGACGTAAGGTTAACATATTCCTAGCCTCTAGATCATACCAGATGATGATCCATATAACACAGTTTGCTATATACCACAGTGTTAGGGAAGACACAAAGGGCATGCATTGAAAGTGAGAGGGAATAGGTTCAAGGGGATGTGAGGGGTAAGATTTTTTACTCAGAGTGATGGATGCCTGGAATGCACTGGTTGGTATGACCATAAGACATAGGAGCAGAATAAGGCCACCTGGTTTATCGAATCTGCTCTGCCATTCAATCGTAGCTGATCCTTTTTTCTCTCTCCTCCTCAACCCCAGTTCCCAGCAATCTTCTCATAACCCTTGATACCATATCTAATCAAAAACCTATTAATCTCTGCCTTAAATACACCCAAGGACCTGGCCTCCACAACTGCATATGGCAACAAATTCCACAAATTCCCCACGATTTGGCTAAAGAAATCCCTCTGCATGTCTGTTTTGAAAAGGTGCCCCTCTATCCTGAGGCTATGCGCTCTTGTCCTAGACCCTTCCACCATGGGAAACATCCTTTCCACATCTACTGTGTCTAGGCCTTTTAACATTCAAAAGATTTCAATGAGATCCCCCCCACCCCCCCCATCCTTCTGAATTCCAGCGAGTACAGACACAGAGTGTATGATAACCCTTTCATTCCTGGAATCATCCTTGTGAACATCCTCTGGACCCTTTCCAAAGCCAGTACATCTTTTCTAAGAGAAGAGGCCCAAAACTGTTCACAATACTCAAAGTGAGGCCTCACCAGTGCCTTATAAAGCCTCAGTATCACATCCTTGCTCTTGTACTCTTAGACCTCTTGAAATGAAAGTTAACATGGCATTTGCCTTCCTCACAATGTCTCAACCTGCAAGTTAACCTTAAGGAGTGTTCTGCACAAGACTCCCAAGTCCCTCTGCATCTCAGATTCCTGGATTTTCTCACCATTTAGAAAATCGTCAGCACATTTGTTTCTACAACCAAAGTGCATGACCATGCATTTTTCAACATTGTACTTCATTTTCTTGCCCATTCTCCTAATTGGTCTCAATCCTTCTGCATCCTACCTGTTTCCTCAACACTACTTGTCCCTCCACCAATCTTTGTATCATCTGCAAACTTGGCAACAAAGCCACCTATTCCATCATCTAAATCATTTATATACTGCATAAAAAGAAGTGGTTCCAACACCGCCTCCTGTGGAAAACCACTAGTCACTGGCAGCCAACCAGAAAAGGATCCTTTATGGTAGTAGAGGCAAATGCATTAGAGGCTCTTAAGAGATGTTTGGATAAGCACATGGATGTAAGGAAGGTGGTGGGATATCGAAATTGAGTAGGTAAGAAGGATCAGTGTTTGGGTGTTTTTGATTTACTTTTTAGCTGGCTTGGCACAACATTATGGGCCGAATGACCGGTTCCTGGGCTGTACTCTTCTATGTTCTACTCCAGGAAAAGAGAAATGGATCTTTCACCTCATCCCACCCTGCCAAATGTAAAAATGCTATTCCCTATTCCCAGTTCCTCCATCTCTGCCACATCTGCTCCCAGGATGAGGCTTTCCGTTCCAGGACATCTCAAATGTCCTCTTTCTTTAAGAATCATGGTTTCCCTTCTGCCATCATCAATGATGCTCTCACCCGCATCTCCTCCATTTCCCGCACTTTGGCCCTCACCCCATCGTCCCATCACCACAAGAGGGACCGTGTTCCCTTGTCCTCACCTACCACCCCACCAGTCTCCGGATCCAGCATATTATCCTCCGCAACTTCCGCCACCTTCAACGGGACCCCACCACTAAGCACATCTTTCCCTCTCTACCCTCTCTGCTTTTCACAGGGATCGCTCCCTCCACGACTGCCTGGTCCACACATCCCTCCCCACAGATTTCCCACCTGGTACTTATCCCTGCAAGTGTAAGTGCTACACCTGTCCCTACACCTCCTCTCTTACCACCATTCAGGGCCCCAAACAGTCCTTCCAAGTGAGGCAACACTTCACTTGTGAGTCTGTTGGGGTCATCTATCCTGGTGCGGCCTCCTCTATATCGGCGAGACCTGACACAGATTGGGGGACCGCTTCGTCGAGCACCTCCGCTCCGTCCACCACAACAGACAGGATCTCCCGATTGCCACCCACTTCATCTCTGCTTCATATTCCCATTCAGATATGTCCATACATGGCCTCCTCTACTGCCATGATGAGGCCAAACTCAGGTTGGAGGAGCAACACCTCATATACCGTCTGGGTAGTCTCCAGTCCCTTGGTATGAACATTGAATTCTCCAACTTCCAGTAATTCCCTCCTTCTCTCTTCCCCCATCCCACTTTCACTTTACCTCCACCTCCAGCTGCCTATCACCTCTCTCATGATTCTGCCTGCTTCTACTATCCAGTGCTTTCTCCTTATATTCCTTCGCCTTTCCTGCCTATCCCCTCCCTGCTTCCCCACCCCCACCCCTTGATCTTTCCTCTGATTGTTTTTTCACCTGGCACCTACCAGCCTTCTCCTTCCCATCCTCCCCTCACCTTCTTTATAGAGCCCCTGCCCCCTCCCTCTTCAGTCCTGACGAAGGGTCTCAGCCCCTAACATTGACTGCTCGTTTCCACTGATGCTGCCAACCTGCTGAGTTCCTCCAGCTTGCTTGTACGTGTTAAATGGATCTTTCAGATTTGTGGATTTCTCAAAGGTGACAGATTGTACTTGTTTGACATTTCAAAATGACCTGAACCCAGAACTCAGCATTAATTACATGGGATATCATTTCTTGAATGTATATTTTGTGCTCAAATATGACTTTACATTTTAAAGTAGGCTGCATTGCCTGTCACTTTCACCCACTGTCTATTCAGAGCATTGGATCTTGAATGATAAAGACTGCGGTATGAGGTGGCACGGCTGGAATTAATGCACGTGAGTGGGATTAGTACAAATAGACCTGGTAGTTGGCATAGACACAACGGTGAAAGGGTCTGCTTGCAGGATGTAGATCCACTGGAGATGTAGATCCTACCCCTATACAACCCAGTTTCTCTATCTTAAAACAAGAATTAAAACATTCATCAGCATTTTCAATAAAATACACAAATTTCAATGGAAATTTGTGACTTTCCAAAAAGTTGCCAAAGCTGAAGATCACTTGAAAATTTCAAACTAAAGCCAAAAGATTTTTGTTGGACAAGTTATCAAGAGCTGTGGGTAGATGAATAAGATACATATCAGTCAAGATCTAACTTGATAAACAGAATTGTACACAGAATTGCTAACTCCTACTTCTGTGAAATATAGGAGACAGTTTACTTTTAGCATGCAGCTGACTTCAAGCAGGTACTGTACATTGCATTCCTATAGAGATGTTCTGAAACTTCAGGCCATTAATCAGTAGCAAGATTTGTTTTATTAATGGTCACCGAGAGGAGATAAGAGCAGCACTTACACTAAATGCTTCTCTTCAGGCAGAATGCTGTGGACAGCCTTGAGTGCACAAGCTCGGGCCTTCATCCGACCTCTTTCCAGCAGCTGTTTTGCCAACTTATGCCTGGGACTCAATGGCAGCTGGTTGAAGGATTCAAATTCTCTGTCAGGTAGATGAAGAACAAACACAGATTAGTTCACAATCCAACACACACACAATCTCACAAGACAGTCAGTAGTGAGCCTGTTGGAGGAAATAAAGAATGGTTTCACTAGGAATAAGGGTTATTTTTTTAAATAAAACATAGAAATATAGTAAACCTACAGCAAAATACAGGTTCTTCGGCCCACAAAGCTGTGCCAAACATGTCCTCACCTTAGAAATTACCCAGGATTACACATAGTCCTCTATTTTTCTGAGCTCCATAAACCCATCCAGGAAAAAGATCATATCCGCCTCCACCACTGTCGCTGGCAGTCCATTCCAGGCACTCACCACTCTCTGCAGGAAAAACTTACTCCTGACATCTCCTCTATACCTACTTCCAAGCACCTCAAAACCTCTCATCTAGCCATTCCAGCCCTGGGAAAAAGTCTCTGACTATCCACACGATCAATGCCACTCATCACCTTACACACCTCCAACAGGACACCTCTCATCCTCCGTCGCTCCAAGGAAAAAAGGCCAAGTTCACTCAACCTATTTTCATAAGGCATCCTCCCCAATAGGCATTATCCTTGTAAATCTCCTCTGCACCCTTTCTATGGTTTTCACATCCTTCCTACAGTGAGGTGACCAAAACTGAGCACAGTACTCCAAGTTGAGTGACCAGGGTCCTATATAGGGTCCTATATAGCAGCAATGTTACCTCTCGGCTCCTAAACTCAGTCCCACGATAGATGAAGGCCAATGTGCCGTATGCTTTCTTAACCACAGAGTCAACCTGCACAACAGCTTTGAGCATCTTATGGACTTGGACCCCAAGATCCCTCTGTTCCTCCACACTGCCAAGAGTCTTACCATTAATACTATATTCTACCATCATATTTGACCTTCCAAAATGATCTACCTCACACTTATCTGGGTTGAACTCCATCTGCCACTTCTCAGCCCAGTTTTGCATCCTATCAATGTCTCGCTGTAACCTCTGACAGCCCTCCAACGCTATTCACAACACCCCCAACCTTTGCGTCATCAGCAAATTTACGGACACTTCCCTCCACTTCCTCATCCAGGTCATTTATAAAAATCATGAAGAATAGGGGTCCCAGAAGAGATCCTTGAGTCACCGACCTCCATGCAGAATATGACCTGTTTACAGCCACTCTTGGTCTTCTGTGGGCAAACCAGTTTTGGATCTACAAAGCAATGTCCCTTGGATCCCATGCCTCCTTACTTTCTCAATAAGCCTTGCATGAGGTACGTTGTCAAATGCCTTGCTGAAATCCTTATACACTACATCTACGGCTCTACCTTCATCAATGTGTTTAGTCACATCCTCAAAAATTTCAATCAGGCTTGTAAGGCACAACCTGCCTTTGACAAAGCCATGCTGACTATTCCTAATCATATTATACCGCTCCAAAAGTTCATAAATCCTGCCTCTCAGGATCTTCTCCATCAACTTACCAACCACTGAAGTAAGACTCACTGGGCTATAATTTCCTGGGATATCTCTACTCCCTTTCTTGAACAATGGAACAACATCCGCATCCTGCCAATCCTCCAGAACCTCTCCCATCCCCATTGATGATGCAAAGATCATCGCCAGAGGCTCAGCAATCTCCACACTTGCCTCCCCGAGTAGCCTGGGGTACATCTCATCTGGTCCCAGTGACTTATCCAACTTAATGCTTTCCAAAAGCTCCAGCACATCCTCTTTCTTAATACCTACATGATCAAGCTTTTCAGTCCACTGTAAGTCATCCCTACAATCGCCCAGATCCTTTTTGTAGTGAATAATGAAGCAAAGTACTCATTAAATACCTCTGCTATCTCCTCCAGTTCCATACACACTTTTCCACTGTCACACTTGACTGGTTCTATTCTCTCACACCTTATCCTCTTGCTCTTCACATACTTCTAGAATGCCTTGGGGTTTTCCTTAATCCTGTCTGCCAAGGCCTTCTCATGGCCCCTTCTGGCTCTCCTAATTTCATTCTTAAGCTCCTTCCTGCTAACCTTATAATCTTCTAGATCTCTAACATTACCTAGTTTTTTGAACCTTTCGTAAGCTTTTCTCTTCTTGTTGACTAGATTTACAACAGCCTTTGTACACCACGGTTCCTGTACCCTACCATCCTTTCCCTGTCTCATTCGAATGTACCTATGCAGAACTCCACGCAAATATCCCCTGAACATTTGTCAAGTCAAGTCAAGTCACTTTTATTGTCATTTCGACCATAACTGCTGGTACTGTACATAGTAAAAATGAGACAACGTTTTTCAGGACCATGGTGTTACATGACACAGTACAAAAACTAGACAGAACTATGTAAAAAAAATAACACAGAGAAAGCTACTAGACTACAAACCTACACAGGACTACATAAAGTGCACAAAAACAGTGCAGGCATTACAATAAATAATAAACAGGACAGTAGGGCAGTAAGGTGTCACTCCAGGCTTCGGGTATTGAGGAGTCTGATAGCTTGGGGGAAGAAATTGTTACGTAGTCTGGTCATGAGAGCCCGAATGCTTCGGAGCCTTTTCCCAGACGGCAGGAGGGGGAAGAGATTGTATGAGGGGTGCATGGGATCCTGCATAATGCTGTTTCCTTTGCGGATGCAGCGTGTTGTGTAAATGTTCATGATGGCAGGAAGAGAGACCCTGATGATCTTCTCAGCTGACCTTACTATCTGTTGCAGGGTCTTGTGATCCAAGATGGTGCAATTTCCGAACCAAGCAGTGATGCAGCTGTTTAGGATGCTCTCAATACAACCCCTGTAGAATGTGATGAGGATGGGGGGTGGGAGATGGACTTTCCTCAGCCTTCGCAGAAAGTATAAACGCTGCTGGGCTTTCTTTGCTATGGAGCTGGTGTTGAGGGACCAGGTGAGATTCTCCGTCAGGTGAACACTAAGAAATTTGGTGCTCTTTACGATCTCTACCGAGGAGTCGTCAATGTTCAGTGGGGAGTGGTCGCTCTGTGCCCTCCTGAAGTCAACAACCATCTCTTTTGTTTTGTTCACATTAAGAGACAGGTTGTTGGCTCTGCACCATTCCGTTAGCTGCTGCACCTCCTCTCTGTAAGCTGACGTCGTTCTTGATGATGAGACCCACCACGGTCCTGTCATCGGCGAACTTGATGATATGGTTCGAGCTGTATGTTGCAGCACAGTCGTGGGTCAGCAGAGTGAACAGCAGTGGACTGAGCACGCAACCCTGGGGAGCCCCCGTGCTCAGTGTGATGGTGTTGGAGATGCTGCTCCCGATCCGGACTGACTGAGGTCTCCCAGTCAGGAAGTCTAGGATCCAGTTGCAGAGGGAGGTGTTCAGGCCCAGTAGGCTCAGCTTTCCAATCAGTTTCTGAGGGATGATTGTGTTGAATGCTAAACTGAAGTCTATGAACAACAGTACGTGTCTTTTTTGTCTAGGTGGGTTAGGGCCAGGTGGAGAGTGATGGCAATAGCGTCATCTGTTGAGCAGTTGGGACGGTACGCAAACTGCAGGGGGTCCAGTGAGGGGGCAGTGGGGTCTTGATATGCCTCATGACGAGCCTCTCGAAACACTTCATGATAATGGAAGTAAGTGCAACAGGACAGTAGTCATTTAGGCAGGACACTGAAGACTTCTTCGGCACAGGGACAATGGTGGCGGCCTTGAAGCACGTTGGAACAGTGGCGCTGCTCAGGGAGATGTTGAAGATGTCAGTGAGAACATCTGCTAGCTGGTGTGCACATCCTCTGAGCACTCTACCAGGGATGTTGTCTGGTTCAGCAGCCTTCTGTGGGTTAACCCTGCACAGGGTTCTTCTCACGTTGGCCACGGTGAGACACAGCACCAGGTCATTTGTAGGAGGGGTGGACTTCCTCGCCGCCACGTCATTTTCTGCCTCAAACCAGGCATAGAAGTTATTCAGCGCATCTGGGAGGGATACATCCCTTGCACAGTCAGGTGATGTTGTCCTGTAACTGGTGATGTCCTGAATGCCCTACCACATGTGCCTCGTGTCACCGCTGTCCTGGAAGTGGCTGTGGATTAGCTGGGCGTGTGCACGCTTTGCCCCTCTGATGACTCGGGACAGTTTGGCCCTTGCTGTTGTTAGAGCTGCCTTGTCGCCTGCTCTGAAGGTGGAATCACGGGACCTCAGCAGCGTACGCACCTCTGCAGTCATCCATAGCTTCTGGTTAGCGTGTATAGTGATGATCTTGGACAGAGTAACATCATCAATGCACTTGCTGATGTAGCTGATTTGCCACAATAAAGAAAGCAAACATGCCAAGGAAATAAGTAAGCAAGAAGGAGAACACTTCACTGCTCCAGGCCACAAATTGCAGGAAGTGTTCATCACATTGGTTGCTTTGTATTGGTCAACCATCAACAGATTTGGCACTCAGTATTTCAATCTTGCAAGGTCTGCCACACTTTATGATCCCAGGTCATGTCACTGATGATATGTCCCAGCACATGCTAGGATATATCTCAACATCAGCCACCAGCAGTACTTTGCTAATTGCTTTGTGAAACAGAATTTGTGAGTGGGCATAATCAAAGGGAGTAGTTTTAACCTATCTAATTGATGCATGATCGGATCAAATCTAACTCTGTTCTCTTTTTTCTCTCTCTCTATGGCAATGGTCTGAAACTGAAACAGATCATTCACAACCTTAGTATCACACTTAACTCCAGAGTTTCAATTCTCATCATCAGCTTGGAAGAATACATTGACTCAATTGCTACTGAAATAATCATCCGTAAGTCTGTGAACTCCAGATTTAACTATTCTAATATATTTCTGATAGTGTCCTCTTTGTAATCTTGTCTGCTGCCACTTTGCAACTCCCTCTGCAACTTCCTCAATGGCAGATCACAATCAGTGAGGAATGGTAACAACATCTCCTTCTTGCTGACCATCAACACAGGCTGCATGCTTAGCAACCTACACTAAACTCTATACACAAACAATTGTGTGGCTAGGCTTGAAAGCCAGATACAAATTTGCCACTGTTGTTGGATGAATCACAAGTGGTGATGAGTTAGCTTACCAGAACGAGATAGGGCACCTGTTCGAGTAGTACCACAAAACAACCTCTCAGTAAAACTAAAGAGCTTATTTTTGATTTCAGGAAGGGGAAGGAGGACAAACATGCACCAATCAACAATGGGGGATCAGCTGAGGAGACAGCAGCTTTAAATTCCTGGGGTATCTACATATCAGATGACCTGTCCTGGGTGCACATAGATGAAATCACAAAGAAAGCACACAATTATGTTTACTTTCTTATGAGGTTAAGGAAGCTTGTTACAAAACACTCTAACAAACTTCTACAGATTTACTGTTGAAGGTATCCTAATTGAGTCTATCATAGTTTGCTACAACAGTTTGAATGCAAGGGGATGGAGGAGGCAGTTTGCCCAATACAGGCAGGTACTGCCTCAAGAAAGCAAGATCCATCATCAAAGATCCCCGCAATCTGGACCTGCCATCTTCTTGTAGCTACCACTGGGTAGGAAATACAGAAGCCTGAGTCCCTCACCACCAGGTAACACTACTTCTCTCCAACCATTCAGTTTTTGAACCAACCAGATCAAACCTAATCACTAGAGGTTAGCAATTTTATGACCAACTTAATCACTTTGCACTAAAATGAACATTTTTTTTGTTCTAATTGTGTTACTTCTTGTAAAATTTGTGTTAAATTTATGTTTTGCTTGTGAATGCTACTTAACTGATGCTTGTGATGCTGCTGTAAGTTTTTCATTGCACCTATGCACACATGGACTTGTGCACATGATGATAAACCACTTTCACTTTGATTTTTGCTGCCCACATTCTAATTCACTTCTGTGCTATTTCACTCCTGGTCAAACAATAAGTCAATTTAAAAATTCTCATCTTGGTTTTCAAACCTTTGTCTTTGCTGTCCATAACATTTGGAACCTCTTTTGGTCCTGCAATCCTTGAAACATTTTTGTTCATCCAGTTCTGGTTTAGTACACATACTTGATTTTAATCACTTTCAGTGTTGCCAATGATCTGAAGTGTCCTCACTATGTCTCAATGTCTCCTTTGCTTTTCTATTTTAAGTCGTTTCCCTGAAAAGTGCCTTATAAGTCCAGTTTTTGGTCAGTTACACAACTGAATCCTTTCTGACCTAGCATCATGCCCTTTTGATAAATTATGCAATGATAAGTAGCACAAAGCAGAGTTCTGCAAATACAGAGCCTGAGAGTCTGTGCATGCAGAATTCTGTGCATTTTGGAGATAGGGAGAGTTTGGTGAAGTCAGGCAAGAGTTCTAAAATTGAATTAATACAAGGCACCAGCTGAAACCCAAACTGAGAGTTTGAGAAAGAGAAGAATTTTGCTTCAGAAGGCAGACAGATCCATTAAGTAGTACAGGTATGATCTGTGGATACAGACAGGCAGCTGAGACTATCAGTAAGACAGGAGTAGTGGTCTTGGTCTTTTTATGGCACCTTTCTGAATATATATCCTTGATAGCAGGTAGACTAGTGCCAATGATGCATAGAGCAGTTTTGACTACCTGTTGCAGAGACTTCCTGTCCGCTGCAGTGCAGTTTCCTTACCACACAACGTTGCAGTATGTTCGGCTGCTCTCAACTGCACATCTGTGCTTCATGAGTATTGATGTGCCAAGTCAAGCTCTCTTTAGCTTCCTCAGAAAGTAGAGGCATTGATGAGTTTTCTTGACCCAGTAGCATCTGTTCTGGGAGGTTGTGTGAGATGTGTTCTCCCATGTGTTTAAAACCTCTCACAGATTCCACTGCTGCTTTGCTGATGTGAAGAGTGGTTTGAGTGGTGCAAGTTCTCCTGAAGTTAATAAGCATCTCCTTTGTCTTGTTGACATTGAGAAAGATATTATCAAGTTGTTATGGCCATATAGGAACCAAAGACAAAGGCAGGATCAAAACAACGTTTCCATTAAGAGCATAAATGCAACCGGAGTGTAAATTAAAAAGCAACACCAGAAAGGCAGACATCTCTGCTTTACACGAGGAAATCTGCAGATGCTGGAAATTCAAGTAACACACACAAAATGCCTGTGGAATGCAGCAGGCCAGGCAGCATCTATAGGAAGAAGCACAGTTGACATTTCGGGCCGAGATCCTTCATCAGGACTAACTTTTCTTTCAGTTAGTCCTGACGAAGGGTCTCGGCCTGAAACGTCAACTGTGCTTTTTGCTATTGATGCTGCCTGGCCTACTGTGTTCCACCAGCATTTTGTGCATCTCTGCTTTATCTGAGTCTTCAACAAACTGGTAGAGGGTTAAAAAAAAGCCAAATAAATGGCATAGAGATTGATGTGGGAGAAATAGGTCCCAGTACCTGGGCCACTGTCACCCCCCATACTAGGGAAAGTGGGAGTTTTCCAATGGAAAAGGCTTTACATGAATCGGGCTGCAGTTAGAATTCTACTTTTAGTATTTAGAGTAGGGGTTTGATATTTAGGGTTGCAGTTTGAGATTAACACTTAGAGTGTAAAATACATGGTAAACTAAATAGTTTGAAGTTAGTGGGAAGGTTTCAGGTTCTGATGAAGGGAAATTCGGAAAGATAAAGATTAGTTGGAAGTACAGGAAAGCAATATGGAGAACAATAGATGCCAGTTGACAGGAAAGGCCAGGCCACATAAATATAAGAGAACACCTGCAAATAGAACTAAAAATAGCAAAATTGCCAGATGATCTGAATGCCTGCAGCATTCACAGCAAGATAGATAAATTGATGGCATGATTAGAAATACTAGAAACTTCTGGTAAGATGGTGATGTATTCAGATACAGCAGCTCTATGGGGCCAACCAAATGTCCTATTATTTTTTAAATGTATTTTTATGATCACAGGACCATGTTGGACCTTGAGAATTTAAAGTACTGCAGGTCTACCCCATCAGTGAGTTGCTCGTTGGCAGAAAAACTGAAGGAGCTGGGCTTGGTACGAATAGGCTGCTGCCTGCACTGGAGTGGGTGTGCGAAGGAGTTGTGCCATCCAACAGTGAGTGGTCATCTTAGCCGCTTTTCATGTGATCACAAGACCCTGTTGGACATTGTTAATGTTGAATGCTATGGATCCAACTCACTGTTTATTGGAGAACAGCAGAGGTGAATGATGGGGGAGCTGCATGGCCTCGGTCACAGTGAGGACCAGACCTCAAGCTGCAGCGTGGCCTGTGTGGTGAACTACATATACCTGCCTGGACACGCCCCCTGATGACTGCTCCTGTGGCTCCTCCCACAGACCCCTGTATAAAGGCGATGGAGGTCTGAGCCCAGCTTCTCAGTCTCCAGGATGTAGTATGGTGGTCACTCACTGCTCGTTCCTTCTTCCAGTCAATAAAAGCCGATATCTCGCTTTTACGAATCAGAGTGAGTTATTGATGGTGCATCAGCCTGTTTGCAGCCACCCAGTACGTGCATTTCAATGGACTGCCGGAGGCAGTGTGGCATGGCTTAAAAGCTGGAGTTGGTGCTGCTCTCCAGTGTTTGCTTGGCAGAAGACAAGATGTATTGTGTTCGACTGCAGACTGCTGCAACATTCATGGACTCAGAGACTTGGACTATTTTTTGTTGTATGAGTTTATTTTACTGTTGTCTTGTATGTGCTTCCTGTCTTATACAGTATGTACTACTGTATATGTGCCTTGTGCTGTGTATGACTTTTGGTACTGTATTTTGCACTGTGGTCCCAGAGTAATGCTGTTTCATTTGGCTGTATTTATGAGTATCAAGTTCAACTAGAACTTGAAAAACTGGTAGAATAAACATTATAAAAATAGATTCTGGGAGAACATAGTTAGGAAATAAATCTTGCAGAGTATTTGACATTTAGGAGAGTGGGCTCCCTCACCTCTGCTCCCCTGTCCCTCAACACAGGAGCCCCCTAGGGCTGTGTCCTAAGCCCCTTCCTTTGCTTTCTGTATACCCATGACTGTGTTGCCTCTCACAGCTCCAATCTACTAATTAAATTTGCTGATGATACCAGACTAATTGGCCTAATCTCAAATAATAATGAGGTAACCTACAGAGAAGAAGTCATCACCCTGACACAGTGGTGTCAAGAAAACAACCTCTCCTTCAACGTCACAAAAACAAAGGAGCTGGTTGTGGACTACAGGAGGAATAGAGACAGCCTCACCCATATTGACATCAATGGATCTGGGGTTGAGAGGGTGAACAGCTTCAAGTTCCTCAGCATACACATCACCAAGGATCTCACGTGGTCTGTTCATATCGGCTGTGTGGTGAAAAAGGCACAACAGCAGCTCTTTCACTTCAGACAGTTGAAGAAGTTTGGTATGGGCCCCAAATCCTAGAACTTTCTACAGGGGCACAATTGAGAGCATCCTGACTGGCTGCATCAAAGCCTGGTATGGGAACTGGACTTCCCTCAATCACAGGATTCTTCAGAGAGTGGTGCGGACAGCCCAGCGCATCTGTAGATGTGAACTTCCCATGATTCAGGGCATTTACAAAGACAGGTGTGTAAAAAGGGCCCAAAGGATCATTGGGGGCCCAAGTCATCCCAACTACAAACTGTTCCAGCAAAAGTGTGACTATGGCATATGACGGGCCCCTCCCACCTCTCACTGTCAGGAATCCTCAGTTTGGTGGGACTTCGCCATATACTCCGTTACCACACGCACATACACACCGAACCACACATCCCGCCCAGCACCATGCCGATAGCTGTGCTACTGACACTACTTGCAGCCTCTCCACCCTCAAGATCCCTCCCCCATCGCTGTTCACCAACCTGACCCCCGACTGTAAACCGGTGGCGACTAAAAGCAGGAGGTACAGCGCAGGGGACAGGGCCTTTATTCATTCAGAGGTGCAGCGGCTGCTCGGGGAGGGGATCATTGAGCCGATATCTCGCTTCCTAAGTCTCAGCGTGAGTTATTGATGGTGCATCAATTTTATTGACTGGAAGAATAAACAGCACTACATCCTGGGGAAAATGAGCCTGCTGACTGCTCCTGTGGCTCCTCCCACAGACCCCTGTATAAAGGCGACTGTGGGCTGCTGCTCTCCCTCATTTTCCCCAGGATGTAGTGCTGTTTATTCTTCCAGTCAATAAAAGCCGATATCTCGCTTCCTAAGTCTCAGCGTGAGTTATTGATGGTGCATCAATTTTATTGACTGGAAGAATAAATAGCACTACATCCTGGGGAAAATGAGCTCTGGAAGTCGAGCCCCAACAGCACAGGTGCGCACAGTCGAGGCATGACCAGGAACGCAAAGTTCTGATATTCTGTGCCCTGCACCACCAATGTCGCTACACAACCCACCCGGATGTCTGTGGAATGCGACCCAGAAGCCAAGGTGATCTTCTGACGTGCCGGCCGTGTCACGAGTCCACAGCGTTTCACTGTGGCCGGGTCAATAAAACTCTCAGTGCTGCCCGTGTCAAACAGGCAGCTAGTCCTGTGCCCCTCCACCAGGATATCCATCATCGACCTTGCGAGCTGGTGCGGAGCGCTTTGATCGAGGGTCACGGTAGCCAGCGTTGAACGGGGCGAGTCGGGGGCGGGGCCTGGTGACGCCGGCAAAGATGGCCGCTCACATCCGGGCATGCGAGATGGCGAGTCGGGGGCGGGGCCTGGTGACGCCGGCAAAGATGGCCGCTCACATCCGGGCATGCAAGATGGCGGCTCCCAGGTCGCACACGGGTAGGTAGGGGCGGGGCATGGTGACGCCGGCAAAGATGATTGTCCACATCCGGGCATGCAAAATGGCAGCCCCCAGGTCTCAGACGCAGCGCTGCTCGACCCCGGGCGCGGTTTAGATTTACAGACCTTGGCGAAATGGCCCTTCTTCCTGCAACCGGAACAAGTCGCTTCGCAAGCCGGGCAGCTGTTTCTGGGATGTTTCTGAAGCCCACAAAAGTAACAGAGTTGTATACCTGGCGAATTCGAGGAGTTCGTGATACCGCGACTGGCAGCGGCGTTGGCGAATTCGCTCGGAACCGGGGAATCGCGCGGCTGGACCGCCTCGGTGTACAGCTGCGCAGCCTCCAACGTATCGGCCGTCTCTATCGCTGAGCGTAAGGTAAGATCAGCTTTTTCCAGCAGCCGCTGGCGCAAATACACTGACCGGACTCCAGTCACAAAAGCGTCTCGGACCAAAAGTTCCGTATGCTGTTCCGCTGTGAGCGTTTGGCAGTCACAAGTCCGCACGAATGCCTGTAGAGCTCGGAGAAATTCAGCAGTCGACTCCTTAGGCCGCTGTTTTCGTATTGCCAAGCGATGCCGGGCATAAACTGCGTTTACCGGCCGCAGGTACTGTCTTTTGAGGGCGGCAAGCGCCCCCTCGTAGGTCGAGAGGTCCCTGATGAATGAATAAACTTTTGGGGTGACCCTCGAGAGGAGAAGTCTGAGCCTAACAGCTGAGTCGGTGGCACGAACCTCCTCCAAGTATGATTGGAAGCATACAAGCCAGTGTTCAAAGGCAAGAGCTGCTTCAGGGTCTTGGGGGTCCAAATCTAAGCGTTCTGGGCGTAAAACGGTTTCCATGTTTTAACTTCCAGTCAATAAAATTGATGCACCATCAATAACTCACGCTGAGACTTAGGAAGCGAGATATCGGCTCAATGATCCCCTCCCCGAGCAGCCACTGCACCTCTGAATGAATAAAGGCCCTGTCCCCTGCGCTGTACCTCCTGCTTTTAGTCGCCACCGGTTTACAGTCGGGGGTCAGGTTGGTGAACAGCGATGGGGGAGGGATCTTAAGGGTGGAGAGGCTGCAAGTAGTGTCAGTAGCACAGCTATCGGCATGGTGCTGGGCGGGATGTGTGGTTCGGTGTGTATGTGCGTGTGGTAACGGAGTATATGGCGAAGTCCCACCAAACTGAGGATTCCTGACAGTGAGAGGTGGGAGGGGCCCGTCATATTGAATTTCCCCATGGGGATGAATAAAGTATCTATCTATCTATCTATCTATCTATCTATCTATCTATCTATCTATCTATCTATCTATCTATCTATCTATCTATCTATCTATCTGTAGCATAAAAGCCAGGACCAACAGGATCTGGGACAGTTTCTTCCATCAGTCCATCAGACTGATTAATTCATGCTGATACAATTGTATTTCTATGTTATATTGGCTTACTATTGTACAGCTGTACATACTCTTTATTATAAATGTTACGATTCAACAACAATGAATATAGAATTGAGGCAGGTTTTTTTTATAAACAAAACTTTTATTAAACACTGCTCAATAAAAAACCAAAAGTAAACAAATGGCTAACTTAACCGGAAGTCAGCTGCTATATGGCAGCTCGAACAGTCCTTAAATGAGAAATGCGAACACAGTTCTTTAAAGTAGTAAATACAAAAGTCCAAATGATTTACACACTCACTTAGGAGAGATTTTACTCGAAGTAACGAATTCCTCGATGTCACGACGTTACTGCTGATCCCAGCCGAAATATGCCTTACCCAAAGGATTTACGATGAAGGAAATAAAGTGGCTTAAAGGCACTGACCTTTTGCTGAATAGCTCACTGCCCCAGTCCTTTCTGCTCTTACAGCAGGGACTCTCGTGGGTGCAGTTTACTACCTTCTGAATGAAGATTCTATAAGGTCGATCCTGTATTACCGCCAACACCAACTTTATTCGCTCCTTCAGCTTCCCAACTTCGATAATTCTTCACCCTCCCAGTGGACTTTAACTGGCAGCAATTTTCAGAACTGCCAGCACAACGATTCTTACAGTAGAAATTGAAACTCCACTTTTAAAATGAAACTGCATCATAAAATCAAATACACAGCAGAATGGAGTCACTGACGAATTAAGCCACAAACTGACCTACGTCACAGGGATGCATTCTCCTTTAATACCCTGTTGAAAGAGGCCATCACATGACCTCTCACTGGCGGGAAAATTACATCACTCCACCATCACAAGACCATGACATCATGCCCAGCAGAGCCTCAATTACATCACGGTCATGTGACAGTCACAAGATACCCACCGGTACATAACATAAATTACACATTGCACATTTAGGCAGAGACATAACGTAAAGATATTTACTCCTCATGTATGTGAAGTAGTAATAAAGTCAACTCAATTTAATTTCAGAAGGATAGTTAGAAAGGAAAGGAAGGTTGGATGTTAATTAGCACTGCAGTCAGAAATTATCTTGGCTTGGAAGATCAGGATGCCAGAATCAGTTTGGGTGAATATTGGTGGGTTATAATGGCTCAAGACAGTTGAAGCATTATAGTTTCACAGGGTGGTGGATCTCTGGAACGTGTCCTTGCAGTTGACAGTGAATGCTTCTGAGGTCAATTAAATCTTTTAAGACTCAAAGTGATAGAACGTTGTTGGATAAGGATGTCAAGAATTATGGAGCAAAACTGAGTAAATGTGAATAACAGCAGAGAACAACATTTTTCTGGTTCTGTATATAACTCCAGTTCAAAGAATTTGCTGTCTATCAGAGCAGTGAGTGCCTCAGCCATGAAATACCGTAAAGCTCAAGGACACTCAAAAGCAGCATATGCCTTACCTCAGTCCACGAACCGACTTCTCTAGCAAAATCCTGGAGTCCCAGTCACTGACATTTTCACCTATTCTACAGCCTAGGAAAAAGACACATATAATAAAATATTTACATCTGTGGCTTGGACTTGAATTGAGATAGCACAATTTGAGGTAAAACCAGGTGGTTGTAGAACTATCAAGAGAGCTGATGAAAGACATTAAAGAGGACAGATTTAGACTGGGTAGTGGCAGGTTTGTAGAAACAGCAAGTATTGAGGTCTGAAGTCTGCTTAAATGAAATGCCGCCAGATGTCATGGTCCGTGTAGGGACCGATGACGTGGATAGGAAGAAGGAGGAGGTCCTGCAAAGAGAATTCAGGGAGTTAGGTGCAAAGTTGAAGGACAGAACCTCCAGGGTTGCAATCTCAGGATTGCTACCCGTGCCATGTACTAGTGAGGCTAGAAATAGGAAGATAATGCAGCTAAATACGTGGCTAAGGAGTTGGTGCAGGAGGGAGGGTTTCATGTTTCTGGACAATTGGGCCTTGTTCCAGGGAAGGTGGGACCTGTTCCAACGGGACAGGTTGCACCTGAACTGGAGGGGGACTAACATCCTTGTGGGAAGGTTTGTTAGTGCTGCTCTGGGGGGTTTAAACTAGATTTGCAGGGGAAGGGGAACCAGAGTGTTAGAGCAGATAGTGAGGTGGAGGAGGATAAAGGTCATGTGAGAGCTGCAAGTATAGTGCATGGAGTAAAGCCAGTAAAGAGGCTTTGAGGAAAGAGAAACAGAATAAAGGGTGTAAAGGTAGAGGGGTAGAAGGGCTGAAGTGTGTATACTTCAATGCAAGAAGTGTCAGGAACAAAGGTGATGAACTGAGAGCTTGGATACATACATGGAATTATGATGTAGCAGCCATTACAGAGACTTGGCTGGCACCAGGGCAGGAATGGATTCTCAATATTCCTGGATTTCAGTGCTTTAAAAGGGATAGAGAAGGGGGAGAAAGGGGAGGAGGGGTGGCATTACTAGTCAGGGATACTATTACAGCTACAGAAAGGGTGGGCAATGTAGCAGGATCCTCTTTTGAGTCAGTATGGGTAGAAGTCAGGAACAGGAAGGGAGCAGTTACTCTATTGGGAGTATTCAATAGCAGCAGAGATACCAAGGAGCAGATTGGGAGGCAGATTTTGGAAAGGTGCAAAAATAACAGGGTTGTTATCATTGGCGACTTTAACTTCCCTAATATTGATTGGCACCTGATTAGTTCCAATGGTTTAGACAGGGCAGAGTTTGTCAAGTGCATCCAGGAAGGATTCCTGTAACAGTATGTTGATAGGCTTACTAGGGGGAATGCCATACTAGATCTAGTATTAGGTAACAAACCGGGTCAGGTCACGGATCTCTCAATGGGTGAGCATCTGGGGGACAGTAACCACCACTCCCTGGCCTTTAATATCATCACGGAAAAGGATAGAATCAGAGACGACAGGAAAATTTTTAATTGGGGAAGGGCAAATTATGAGGCTATAGGGCTAGAACTTGCGGGTGTGAATTGGGATGATGTTTTTGCAGTGAAATGTACTATGGACATGTGGTCGATGTTTAGGGATCTCTTGCAGGATGTTAGGGATAAATTTGTCCCGGTGAGGAAGATAAAGAATGGTAGGGTGAAGGAACCATGGGTGACAAGTGAGGTGGAGAATCTAGTCAGATGGAAGAAGGCAGCATACGTAAGGTTTAGGAAGCAAGGATCAGATGAATCGGTTGAAGAATATAGGAATATAGCAAAAAAGGAGCTTAAGAAGGGGCTGAGCAGAGCAAAAAGGGGGCATGAGAAGGCCTTGGCGAGTAGAGTAAAGGAAAACCCCAAGGCATTCTTCAATTATGTGAAGAACAAAAGATTGACAGGAGTGAAGATAGGACCAATTAGAGATAAAGGTGGGAAGATGTGCCTGGAGGCTATGGAAGTGAGCGAGGTCCTCAATGAATACTTCTCTTCAGTAATCACCAATGAGAGGGAACTTGATGAGGGTGAGGACAATATGAGTGAGGTTGATGTTCTGGAGAATGTTGATATTAAGGGAGAAGAGGTGTTGGAGTTGTTAAAATACATTAGGATGGATAAGTAGGACAGAATATTCCCCAGGCAGCTCCACGAGGCGAGTGAAGAGATTGCTGAGCCTCTGGCTAGGATCTTTATGTCCTCGTTGTCCAAGGGAATGGTACCGGAGGATTGGAGGGAGGTGAATGTTGTCCCCTTGTTCAAAAAAGATAGTAGGGATAGTCCGGGTAATTATAGACCAGTGAGCCTTACGTCTGTGGTGGGAAAGCTGTTGGAAAAGATTCTTAGAGATAGGATCTATGGGCATTTAGAGAATCATGGCCTGATCAGGGTCAGTCATTATGGCTTTGTGAAGGGCAGATCGTGTCTAACAAGCTTGATAGAGTTCTTTGAGGAGGTGACTAGGCATATAGATAAGGGTAGTGTAGTGGATGTGATCTACATGGATTTTAGTAAGGCATTTGACAAGGTACCGCACAGTAGGCTTATTCAGAAAGTCAGAAGGCATGAGATCCAGGGAAGTTTGGCCAGGTGGATTCAGAATTGGTTTGCCTGCAGAAAGCAGAGGGTCATGGTGGAGGGAGTACATTTGGATTGGAGGGTTGTGACTAGTGGTGTCCCACAAGGATCGGTTCTGGGACCTGTGATTTTTATTAATAACCTGGATGTGGGGGTAGAAGGGTGGTTTGGCAAGTTTGCAGACGACATAAAAGTTGGTGGTGTTGTGGATAGTGTCGAAGATTGTCGAAGATTGCAGAGAGACATTGATAGGATGCAGAAGTGGGCTGAGAAGTGGCAGATGGAGTTCAACCTGGAGAAGTGTGAGGTGGTACACTTAGGAAGGACAAACTCCAAGGCAGAGTACAAAGTAAATGGCAGGTTGCCAGTACTTGGGAGTGTGGAGGAGCAGAAGGATCTGGAGATACATGTCCCCAGATCCCTGAAAGTTGCCTCACAGGTAGATAGGGTAGTTAAGAAAGCTTATGGAGGGTTAGCTTTCATAAGTCAAGGGATAGAGTTTAAGAGTCGTGGGGTAATGATGCAGCTCTATAAAACTCTGGTTAGGCCACACTTGGAATACTGTATCCAGTTCTGGTCACCTCACTATAGGAAGGATGTGGAAGCATTGGAAAGGGTACAAAGGAGATTTACCAGGATGCTGCCTGGTTTAGAGAGTATGCATTATGATCAGAGATTAAGGGAGCTAGGGCTTTACTCTCTGGAAAGAGGGAGGATGAGAGGAGACATGATAGAAGTATACAAAATATTAAGAGGAATAGACAGAGTGGACAGCCAGCGCCTCTTCCCCAGGGCACCACTGCTCAGTACAAGAGGACATGGCTTTAAGATAAGGGGTGGGAAGTTCAAGGGGGATATTAGAGGAAGGTTTTTTACTCAGAGAGTGGTTGGTGAGTGGAATCCACTGCCTGAGTAAGTGGTGGAGGCAGATACACTAGTGAAGTTTAAGAGACTACTAGACAGGTATATGGAGGAATTGAAGGTGGAGTGTTATACGGGAGGCAGGGTTTAAGGGTCGGCACAACATTGTGGGCCAAATGGCCTGTACTGTGCTGTTTTGTTCTTTGTTCTTTGAAATCATGGCAGAGCACAGGACTACAAGTATGGTGTCACTAATGCTCTGTGTAACTGAAGCATAAGCTCCCTACTTTGTAATCAATTCTCTCAGTAATAAACAATAACATTCTGTTAACTTTCCTAGATACTTGTCCAATGTTCTGTTGTAGGTTTTATTCTGTAATTTAATACTGTGCTACATGCAAAGTTTGTACCACCACATTGACTTTCTTGAATAAGGAGCAGGATCTGGCTAGTTACAATTTGATCCTGTTGCGTATCCCGTAACTGGATCACTTACCAGCAAAGATAGAGAGGTCCGCTGAAGTCTGATGGTACCATTTTCAAACGTTTTTATTTATAAAGGGGCACAAAAGTAAGGTTAATACAAACATTCAGATACCATAAGTCGTCAATACTCAATCTAAAGTGCAGGTATAGTAATGATCAATCAGAAATAAGCTCTATCGTTGTCTAGGGGATAATATCTTGTCCATTTGGAAAAAGATAACAGTCATTCAAAAAGTCGACAGGCTTCAGCCTTCTGGGAACCGCTGAGTTTCCCGTGAGAGAGAGAGAGAGAGAGAGAGAGAGAGAGAGAGAGAGAGAGAGAGAGAGAGAGAGAGAGAGAGAGAGAGAGAGAGAGAGAGAGAGAGAGAGAGAGAGGTGAGAAAAGGAACACTTGCCCAGGTCCTTACGAAGCAAAGCGGTGGAATCAGAAGAGCAGGCTTTCCTGTTGTTAGTTAAAAGCGATTGTCCGTGATTCCAGCCACAGACTCCCGATTCGGAATCTAACGCACGTGACTTCCTTCAAAATGGCTTCCCGCTACGACGGAATCACTATCGTGTATCTTTGGTGCGTCTGAAGGGGTCGTCCCCCCCAGACCCTCCTTTATACTTCCTCACGGGATCGCCGGTGTCAATCTCTCTCGCAACCAGCCCAGTTTGCCCGAGGGCTTTACACGTGGTCTTCATGAGACAATAGTCAGAGTCGCTTTATTCTGCTTCCCGGGGGAACGTGGTCTTCAGCACGTCTCCCTCTCTCTCCCATTCCTGTGTCTATTCAGCACGTCTCTCTCCCTCTTGGGTCATTGACCCCCCCCCCTTCACTAGGGCTCTTGCGATTCTCGCAAAGGAGGGGGCTGGTATCATAACAATCCAAATGGTTGGAATTAACAAAATATACATATACACTCAGTGACTATTTTATTAGGTATCTCCTATGGCTATAGCCCATCCACTTTGAGGTTCCATGTGTTGTGCATTCAGAGTTGCTCTTCTGCACACCACTGATAGTTATTTAAGATTTTGTCGCCTTGCTGTCAGCTTGAACCAGATGGCCATTTCTCCTTTAACCTCTCTCATTTGTGCCCACAGAACTGCCGCTCACTAAATGATTTTTTTTTTCGTTTCTCTGTACATTCTAGGACTGCTGTGTGTGAAAACCCCAGGAGATCAGCATTTTCTGAGATACTCAAACCATTCCATCTGGCACCAACGATCAGTCCACGGTCAATCATCTAGATCACATTTCTTTTACATTCTAAATCCCTTGACCATGTCTGCATGCTTTTATGCATTGAGTTGAGGACACATAATTGACTGATTAGATACTTGCTTTGATGAGCTGCTATTCAGGTGTACCTAATAAAGTGGCCACTGAGTATATATAGGACATATTCAGGACAGGCAGCATCTAAGGTAACATTTCAAGCTGGTGATCCTCTGACAAAACAGAAAGAGAAAAAAACAACTTTAGTTTTGTTGTAGAGAGAATGGGGGAGGGATGAATAGGACAAATAAATACAATGAGACCAAAGTTACTAAAGGGATAATTTGTGGATAAAGTCATCTGGTTGATAAGTCATTGATGACTCTTGGAGAGAGAGGAAAAAAACAAAGGTGAGTTACAGAAAATTTTCAACTGATCAGACCAAGGTAGTAGAGAGATAAAAACTGAGTTGATATTACAGGGGTGTGGCCTACAACAGAACTAGTAATTCTAACACAAACAGAAAAAGCAAGTTTCCTGCATTTGTTGAATTTAATGTTAAATCCAGAATTCTCCCACATGCCTGGAGAATTACATGGAAAATTACAAGGAGAATTAAATAAATTCCCAACCTGAAACATTGGTTTGTTTCTATTTCCATAATTGCTACCCAACTTTATATTTCCAGCATTTTATATGTCATCTGAGATTTCGAGCATCTATAGTTTTTTAAATGTACATACACATTCTTTCTGTTAAACAGAGCTTTCACTTATATGAAAGGAAGGGATTCCTTTCCTCCATTGTTGATTTCCTTCATGAAAGAATGGAGATTTTCTTCCTCTACCATTGATACTGCCCTCACCTGCACCTCCTCCATTTTCTGGTTATACCCTCTCTACAGCTTCTCACTGCTTTAACCGGGATAGAATTTCTCTTAGAACCATGGAACCATAGAACATTACAGCACAGAAACAGGCTTTTTGGCCCTTCTTGGCTGTGCCGAACCATTTTTCTGCCTAGTCCCACTGACCTGCACCCGGACCATATCCCTCCATACACCTCTCATCCATGTACCTATCCAAATTTTTCTTAAATGCTAAAAGTGAACTTGCATTTACCACTTCATCTGGCAGCTCATTCCACATGCCCACCACTCTCTGTGTGAAGAAGCCCCCCCCAATGTTCCCTTTAAACTTTTCCCCCTTCACCCTTAACCCATGTCCTCTAGTTTTTTTTCTCCCCTAGCCTCAGTAGAAAAAACCTGCTTGCATTCACTCTATCTATACCCATCATAATTTTATATACCTCTCTCAAATCTCCCCTCATTCTTCTATGCTCCAGGGAATAAAGTCCTAACCTATTCAACCTTTCTCTGTAACTCAGTTTCTCAAGTCCCTGCAGCATCCTTGTAAACCTTTTCTGCACTCTTTCAACCTTATTAATATTCTTCCTGTAATTCAGTGACCAAAGCTGCACACAATACTCCAAATTCGGCCTCACCAATGCCTTAACACAGCCTCACCATAACATTCCAACTCTTATACTCAATACTTTGATTTATAAAGGCCAATGTACCAAAAGCTCTCTTTACTACCCTATCTACCTGTGACGCCACTTTTAGGGAATTTTGTATTTGTATTCCCAGATCCCTCTGTTCTACTACACTCCTCAGTGCCCTACCATTTACCTTGTATATTCTACCTTGGTTTTTCCTTCCAAAGTGCAATACCTCACACTTGTCTGTATTAAACTCCACCTGCCATTTTTCAGCCCATTTTTCCAGCTGGTCCAAATCCCTCTGCAAGCTTTGAAAACCTTCCTCACTGTCCACTACACCTCCAGTCTTTGTATCATCAGCAAATTTGCTGATCCAATTTACCACATTATCATCCAGATCATTGATATAGATGACAAATAAGAATGGACCCAGTACTGATCCCTGTGGCACACCACTAGTCACAAGCCTCCACTACCACTCTCTGACTTCTCCCTTTGAGCCAATGTTTAATCCAATTTACTACCTCACCATTTATACCTAGCGACTGAATCTTCCTAACTAACCTCCCATGTGGGACCTTGTCAAAGGCCTTACTGAAGTCCATGTAGACAACATCCACTGCCTTCCCTTCATCCACTTTCCTTGTAACCTCCTTGTAACGACCAGACTATGTAACAGTTTCTTCCCCCAAGCTATCAGACTCCTCAATACCTGAAGCCTGGACTGACACCTTGCCCTACTGTCCTGTTTATTATTTATTGTAATGCCTGCACTGTTTTGTGCACTTTATGCAGTCCAGTGTAGGTCTGTGGTCTAGTGTAGCTTTCTCTGTGTTGTTTTTCTATTGTAACGTAGTTCAGTCTAGTTTTTTGTACTGTGTCATGTAACACCATGGTCCTGAAAAATGTTGTCTCATTTTTTACTATGCACTGTACCAGCAGTTATGGTCAGAATGACAATAATAGTTGACTTGACTTGAAAAAACGCTAAAAGATTTGTTAAACATGACCTACCATGCACAAAGCTGTGTTGACTCTCCCTAATAAGTCCCTGTCTATCTAAATACTTGTAGATCCTATCTCTTAGTACTCCTTCCAATAATTCACCTACTACCGACGTCAAAGGAAGGGGAAAGGGCAGGCTGAGCAGGGCTCCCCTGTAGCCATTCCCCTCAACAACAAGTATACCAATTTGGTTACCTGGGACAAGATGTGGCAGTCGGATCTCTGGCACTGAGACTGGTTCTGCAGTGCAGAAGGTGGGGTGGGAAGAAGAGGAGAGCGGTAGTGATAGGGAAATCCTATCAATTTTAAATTCTTGTCCTTACCTACCACCTCATGATCTTCCATATGCAGCACATCATTCTCCGCAGTTTCTGACATTCTCAATGGGATCCTGCACCAAACACATCTTTACCTCCCCAACACTTACACTTTTTGCAGAAATCACTCCCTCCACAATTCCTTTGTCCATTCATCCCTCCCCATTAATCTACCTCTTGGTACTTATCCCTGCAACTAGCCAAAGTGCACCTGTCCATTCACCACCTCTACCACCTCCATTCAGGGCCCTAAATAGTCCTTCCAAGTGACTTCACCAGCAAATCTGTTGGGGTCATCCACTGTGTCTAGTGCTCTCAATGCCGCTTCCTCTGCATTGGTGAGACCCAGACCCATCATAAATTGGGGGACCACTGTTATGAAGTTGTTTACCTTCACTCCATCTCCAAAAAGTAGAATTTCCCTATTATGGCCAACCATTTTAATTCCAATCCCTATTCCCATTCTGACGTGTAGGTCCAAAAGCCTCTTCTACCCTCATGATTAGGGCACTCTAATGCTGGAAGCGCAACCTCTCATATTCCATCTGAGTAGCCTCCAACCTATTGGCAGAAACATTAATTTCTCTAATGTCCAGTAATTTCTTCCTCCCCTTCCCTCTTTTTTCCATTCCTCACTCTTGCTCCCCTCTTATTTCTTTTCTTTTTCTTACCAGCCTATTCCCTCCCCCTGGTGTCCCTCTTCCTTCCCTTTCTCCCATGGCTCACTCTCCTCTCCTATCAGGTTCCTTCTTCTTCAGCTTTTTACCTTTTCCACCTATCGCCTCCTGGCTATTCACTTCATCACCCCCACCTCCCACCCACAGCTTCACTTATCACCTTCTCCTTCCTCAACCTCTTTATTCTGGCGTCTTCCTTCTTCCTTTCCAGTCCTGATGCAGGGTCTCTGCCTGCAACATTCAACAGTTTATTCATCTTCATAGATGTTGCTGGACCTGCTGAGTTCCTCCAACATTTTGTGTGTGTTGCTTTTTCACCTACATATTGTCTGCCATATGTTTTTTTTTACATCATAACCTCTTAACAGATACTGAAACACTCCTGAAGTGTAGTCACGGTGGAGGAAATCCAGAAGCCAATTTGGGCGAACTCCCACAGTCCCACGTGATATATAACTCCCACGTGATAATGATTGATAATAAGTTTTTAGAAATGTTGATTCTGGGATAAATAATGGCCAGGATATGAATAGTTAAGGTCCTGAGTTTCGAAAAATAGAAGCATGAGATCCTTTCTCTATACAGTAACTCAACATTCCAACATCACATGCACTGCACAGTTGACTTATTTTATTTAGTGGATGCATGGACCAATTGCAGAAAGGCCCTTGCTAACAACTATTATGTAGGCAGTACACGACAATAAGGGATTTGCTGAAGTAAGTTGTGGGGGTGGGGGGTGGAATAAAAAAAATGTTCTCCTCGACATGCTTCAGCCAAAATGAGAAAAAACTACCAGAAGCCAGATTGGAACACAGAACAGTACAGAGCAGGAACAGCTCCCTCAGCCAGAGTGGAACATAGAACAGTGTAGTGCAGAGACAGGTCCCTTGGCCAGATTGGAACACAGAACATTGGAACAGAACATGGTCCTTTGGTCCATGCAACACACACAAACTCAGGTCCTGATGAAGGGTCTCAGCCTGAAACATCGATTGTTTACTCTTTTCCATAGATACTACCTGACCGCTGAGTTCCTCCAGCATTTTGTGTGTGTTGCTTGGATTTCCAGCATCTTCAGATTTTCACTTGTTTGACTTTGGCCCATAATGTTGTACCAAACCAATTAAATTAGTAATCAAATAGCTAATTAATCTCTTCTGCCTACATAATGTCCATATCCTACCTTTTTCCTCACATTTATGTGCCTATCTAAACATCTCTCATGTTTCTGCCTCTACAACCATCCCAGGCAGTGCACTCCAGGCACTTACCACTCTCCGTGCAAAAAAACTTGCCCCTCACACCTCTTTTGAAATTAGCCCTTTCTCATTTTAAATTCATGCCCTCTGGATTAGACATTTTAACTCCTGGAAAAAGATATTGTTCTTTCTGTGCCTCTATCTATCTCATAATCTATCTATTTATGCCTCTCATAATTTTGTAAACATCTATCAGCTCTCCCCTCAGCCTCCACCACTCCAGAGAAAACAACTAAAGTTTGTCCAACCTCTTGTTATTGCACATGCCCCCGATCCAAGAAACATCTTAGTGAACATTTTCTGTACCCTCTCCAAAGCCTCCACAACCTTCCTGTAATGAGATGACCAGACTGTATGCAATATTCCAGATCAGCATAATTTGAGTTGTATAAAACCGCAACATAACTTCCTGACTTTTGAACGCAGCACCTCAGCTGATAAAGGCAAGCATGCTGTATGGCTTCATGACCATCCTATCAACCTGTGTTACCACTTTCAGGGAGCTTTGAACTTGGACCCCAAGATCCCTCTGTTCATCAACACTATTAAGGGTCTTGCCCTTAACTGTATCTTTACATTTGACCAACCAAGGTGCAACATTTCACATTTTGTTAGGTTATCTGCCATTTCTCTGTCCATCTCTGCAATTGATCTATATCCCATTGTATTCCTTGCCAGTCTTCTATGCTATCCACAACACCACCAATCTTCATAACATCTGCAAAATCATTAACCTACCCATTTACATTTTCATCCAGGTCATTTATATACCCCACAAACAGCAGAGGTCCCAGTACAGATCCCTGTGGTACACCACTAATTATAAACCTCCAACTAGAATAAGTCCCTTTGACTACTACCCTCCATCTTCTGCGGACAAACCATTTCTGAATCACAGTTCCATGTACTGATTCATGCTCTTTCATCACTTTTACTATTAATAATACTCCAAGCATTAAAATACACAAACTTCAAACTATCCATCCCATTGTATTTTTTTGCTTTGCTCCTGCCTGTTTTTATTGGCTCTGCCATCTACTTTCCTCTCCATTCCCCCACTTTCTGACCTGGAGCTCTGGTTCAGGTCAAACCAGACTGCCAGACTAGTTTAAACCCTCCTGAGTAACACTTGCAAACCTCTGGCCAGTGTACTGATTCCCATCCAATTTAGGTGCAACTGTCCCTCTTATACAGGTCACCTGAGCCCCAGAGGAGATTCCAATGATCCAAGAACCAGAAAGCCTGTCCCCTGCACCAGTTCATCTGTTCATCCTATTCCTGCCATGACTAATACATGATCATGAGAGTAATCCAGAGAAGACTAACTTGGAGGTCCTGCTCTTCAGCCTCTTTCTTAACTCCTTATACTCACTATGCAGGACCACCTCCCATTTCTATCTATGTCATTGGTGACCTCTGGCTGGTCACCCTCCACCTAACCATTGATTGTTGAATGTGGCTGCACTGATGTTCAGTAAACAGGACTTCACCAGGTACTAGTTAGTTAGTAAATTAAGATAAGCAGGATGGGAAAGGATAAAGGAAATTAAAAGTGAATACTTAGCTCTAGTGAAGAGGATAAACAATGCTTGGGAATCTGTTTGAAGCCTCATTTCAAGGAATGTATGAAGAGAAAAGGGGAATCTAAGGATACAGTATATAAGCCAAATAGACCTTCCCACAGATCCTATTAAATACCAATAATTCCATATCTCTTCACTACAGATGAAGGGTCTTTGGCCTGTTTCTTTTTCTACAGATGCCTGACCTGATGAATGTTTCTAACACTTTCTATTCAGAACACTGAGATAATTCTATATATGGTAGCATTTGAGTCCAATCACATTCCAAAGGTTGAGAAAAACAAATGGCATCATGGAAAGAGGATCTATAATCAGGCAATAGAGAGGGAAAATGTAATTAATTTACTGATAGATATGAGAGTTCCCCAGCCTATGAAGTATAAAGTACAGGGGAGACTTGTCTTCAGCAGGAAGTTTATTTCTTTGTTTCTTTTTTTCTGCAAATAAGAGCTGTGTTTCAATTTGCTGGCCAGCTGTTGCAGTAAGTGCCCATCTTACCTGTTCAGCAAAAGTTGCTCCCCCCCTTACTAGCTAAGGATTGGCCAATGTAAGGAGCTTTGCAGCCCCTCCCACTACTTGACATTTAGCTGATGACATTATAGTGCTGGTAGTGCTTAAATCCTAATGCATGGTAACTTTTTTCAGATGATATGGACCTGGTAGTCAAGGGTGCCACAGAAATAGTAAACAGTGGAGTGTGTTGCAGTAAAGAGGGCCTGGGTGCACACTTCATATAAGTATTTGCCACTATGTCTGTTTTGTCCTGCCACTTCGGGCGCTCAGTATCTGTTAATGAGTCTAGCTTAATGTCTGTTGTGGCCTTTAAATAAATAATTAACCTATTTACTGATAGTGAGTCTCTTCTGTCCCCACTCACCATGAACGTGATTTCCCAGCAGTGAGATGCATATTCTATACAGAGCTTTATATTTTATATCTTATTTTCCTATTTATCTTTATGCTGTCAGAAAGCATTTGGCCTGCTGTGTATTTAATATTACAGTAATATTTGAGTAATCTCATATATATATATATAAGTAAACACAAAGTTAGACACATTTCCGACTCCTGTGTCTTTCTTTGAATTAGTTTAATGTTTTGAAGTTACAAAACATGACATGGCACATCAAGCCGATTCTCCCTCTAGAGGATTCTATCAATCCTACTCCACCAATTTATTTTCCCAGTAAGTCTATTCTCTTACATGCATTCCTTACTAATTCTTTTGTCATCCACCTACCTGAGGGATCATTTCAAAAGCTGATTAACTTACTAGCATGTCTTTGACATGTGGGAGAAAACTGGACCATCCAAAGGAAGCACATAGCCACAGGGAGAATGGGAAAGCTCCACATAGAAAGCATCTCAGGATGAAATACCGGAGTAGTGTGGCAGTAGCACAAATTATTGAAGTACTGTGTCACTAATTAATTCCAATAAATTCATTGTAACTGAAAAAATTGCAATAAAACAATATTTTCAATTGCTGTTTGAACATAAAAGCACTGCTTTTCAAACATAAAAACAACGTATGTGGAAGCAAAGAGATGGTTGATATTTTTGGTCAAGACCCTCCATCAGATCACACAGAACTTATCTTTTAAAAGACTGAATCCACCCTGTTATCACTCAACATTTCTCTTCCCAGCTATATCCAGGAGACTTCTCGCGCCCTCTATCATTAAAAAAATTTCTAATTCCTCATGAACCTCATTTTCATCATGGGGGATGTCTACACCTCCATCTCCATAATGTGTAGAGATGTCTACACCTCCATCTCCCAACTGGAAAGTCTTGGGCCCTCTGCTTCTTTCTGCAACAAAGACCAAACTTCACTTCAGTCTTGATGCAGGACCTCAAACTAGTATGCATTTGCACCTTGAAGCATAGGGTCACCTTGACAGTGTCAAGAAGGGAATCCAATGATAATGAATCACACAAAAAATGAACCCAGCAAACAATGTAACAAGAGTCTTTGGACAGAAAATGATTTACCTTGCTTGATATATTTGTTCCTAGAGAAGCTGTCAGCCAGTGAGCGAGGTTGAAATTGAGAGCTGGATTGTGCAAGACTCTCCTGCAGATGGCTTTCAATGCCAATACCAGGTTCACGCTGGCAATGAGAAGACGACAGCATTCGTTTGAGGTTGGTATGGTTGAGTTCTACCTTTTCTGACAGAAAGAACAAGCTGGCATTTCTGCCAACACTCTCCCAGCTATCTGTCCTCCAAAGGCCACTCAGATGGGCAAGCTTGTCTGTATTTTCCACACTCCACTCTCCAGTCCTCAGAGCAGAACCATCTAAAGTGTTAACTTTTGAAAGGTTCTCTGATAGAGTCCTTGGTCCAGAGTCATTTATGTAATGACTTCTGCAAACTCCTGAGTCATTATTATTAAAGGTTTCCTCTGAAAAAGTCTCATCATCAAGTCTTTCTGCACTACCAACTGGTTCTATATTTTCATTTACAAGTTTTTTCCAGGATCCTTTCTGAGGACTCCAGTCTTTTGTGTTGCCTTTTTTAGCAGGATTCTTCCCATTTACTGAAGGAGAGTTTTCCAAAGTGACTGCTTCCACCATCCCTCTTGGCAGATCCTGTTTGTTGCCTTTGCAGAGGGATTTCTTGCCCCCATTGAACTGGCCATCCTCAAGGTTAAGGATGCTGTCTGTTAAGTAAGTACGCTGACATAAACCAGAGCTTATCTCTTCTTCATAATGCTTGGCCCCTTGGCCACCTCCTGAAGGGATGCAGTCTCTTGAATTGTTCTGTTCCGGGCAGTTTCTATTCCCAGGCAGTTGGTTGGCATCTCTATTTGATGACACATTACCTTTTAAGACCTGCATCTTTCTCTGGAGGGTAACGGCATTTGGATTTGGTATCCAGTGACTGGAGAGCTCAGAACAGTCATTTTTGTCCAATATGCGAGCCGACTTTGTTACACACTTGTCCTTGTAAGAAGCAGTATTAACATTCCAGTGATGGTTATGTGAGCTTGAAAGCTGCTGATCATCTGAGATCCTGCATCCTGCCATGTTGACATCCCAGTCACCTCTAATCAAAGGGATACAATGACTCAAAGTACCTAAAAAGATGCAAACACAATATTGAGGATAGAAAGTAAAAATCTCAAATTGTTTAAAGATTCAGTATCAAGAAGCTGGAGCAGGCAACCCATCCTTAAATGAGCTCAATTAAACAAATCCACAAAAATCATTATGATCCCGCTGTTTTGGAAAAGCAGCTAATGTAATCAAGGACCCATCGCTCCCCACTCATATTTGCTGCTCCCCTCTCTGTTGGGCAGAAGATACAAAAGCCTGAGAACAGGAACCACAAGGCACAAGAATAGCTTTTACCCTGCTGTTAGATGTTGGATGAAGCAAAAGATAACTTTGAGCCTACTCTCAGTTACTCAGTGCCACGTGCTTGGTTTTACTGTAGAATAATTGATTTGATTAGTCATCAAATCCATTATTATTGTAAAATGGGACCAATGGGTAAATAATAAGTGAACAAGATGGACTTAAGGCAGAAGTACATAAAGCTGACTTTTCACCAGGAATCAACCTTGTATTTCAATTCATTTCATCATTTGAAAGCAATGCTGATGTGATATCAGTAGTGAATCTGAAAGATTATTTTAAAGAGTGCTTTTTGTTCTGCATTTCTTTCGATTTGAGAATTGTGAATCAGCTGTGAGTCAGTTATCACAGACTTACACAAGGCTCTGAAGATAACAGGTTTATCAAACTGAAGATGATATCTTGATTGACTTTGACAATATAATACTCCACAGTTCTGGAGATTATATCATTCATATGAGACAATAAGTGAGGCACCATCTGTCCTCTCAGAGGGTGGTAAAAGACCCAAGAACACCATTTAAAGATGAGTAGGAGAGACTATGCCAGTGTCCTAGGTTTATCATCCCACCAAGGCCAACAAGAACAACTCACCTAGTCATTATCACCTTGATGTTTTTGTGACCTTCTCATATTTCCATTTGGCTGCTGCATTTCCTATTCGACAACCTGTCTACACTTTAAAAATATAACTGACCATGAGTTCTTTATAAATCCAGAGGTTCTAAGCCACTCAAAAGTGTAAATTTCTTCTTCCAACTGTAAAATACGTATGTATTCCAGTTCATTATTAGATTTGCATCTTAACATTTTATTCCCAGTCATGGATTAGGTGATTGAAAATGCAAAATACTATAGATACTGTAAATCTGACAAACAAAAAAACCCAAAAATCTCTAGAAATAGTCTAGTCAGCCAGTATCTTTGGAGGAGATAAATGTTTTGGTTTGATGACTTAAGTTAGATTTGGGAAAAAGTTGGAAATAAACTAATATACAGAAACACAGGAGAAAAGAAGAGAGCAAAAAATGATAGTCTGTGATAAGCTGGAACACTTGGAAGATCAAAAGTCAAAGGTTGAAAGGTTCATTTTATTGTCAAAGTATGTATGTACAATACAACTCTGATATTCATCTTCTCCAGATAGCCATGAAATACAGAAAGTCCACAGGGTTGTTGAAAGAAAAAGACATTAACTCTCCACCCCTGGCATGAAAAATAAAAATAAACAAAACTTGCAAACCCCCAAATCCCCCCTCCACTGCAGAAAAAAGAGTGACAATAGCAACAAATCCCTAAACCTTGCTCTGCAGAAAAAAACAGCGACAATAACAATTCCCGACCTCCTCACTTGCAGAAAAGAACAGCAACAATAGCACCAAAACCTGCAACCGCCCCCCTTTACACACAAATAGTTAACAGATCACCCACTCACCAATCAACCACAAGAAACATACTCTCACTAAAGGGAGGTTATACTGTAGCAACCTGCCCTTGAAAAATTAGTTAACTTCACTGTTTATCCGCCATGGCAAGTTTAACTGCCAATGCTCACTATTTGAGTAGTGAGCCCCCCGCCCACAAAGGAAGAGATACTTTCAGCTAACAAAGTAGCTTGAACACAGTTCATTTATTTTTTGTGGTACACATTTAAGTCCAGACAAAATTCTTAAAATACATTTAAAGCTCATGGAGATTTTCTATCTTAAAAACGATTTCCAAATTACAAATGATTTATAAAACAGATTTTCAAAACAGAGACATGACTCCTATCATTTAAAAAGACGCACCAATGAGTCAGAGATGAACGAATCATCCATTGCAGAAGAATGGATTCTAGTTTCCCGTCTTCCGGTCATTCTTCTTGGTGTTCATTGCCCATTCCTAATAAGCCTGACTACTCTAGATTTATGCTGTTTTTCTACTAGTTATGTGACTTCGTATATATGATATTTTTTCAGATACCTTTTTATTAAATGGTCTAAAAGCTTTTGGAGAGAGTTCCAAGATTTGCACAATTAATGCTGTGAATGCTGACTCTCTGAGCAGACAAACCTTCCAACTATTAACAGATCAGCTATTTGACCATGTTGTCTGGATTGAAACAAGCCCAATTAAATAACCCCATAGTCTTACACTACAACCTCTGAGAAATCAGTACAGGTGCTCTGAACCAGAATCCATGTTCTGTAGACACTGTTGTTTGCAATGCTGTCCTTTCAACTTCAGACTGATTATTGTTTGTTTTTCCATTAAAAACTGAAGACTGGCTTTCATTTACAACAAGAAGCTGTACAAAGTATACTAGTTGGAAATTTATCCAGCTTAAGACTAACCTATTGATTTCTAGAAGTTTCAGTTGCTGTTTTAGAATGGTCCCCTGGCCCTGGACAGTGAATCCATCACAATTCTACACTCAAACATAATCACGGCGTATTAGATATTTACTTATAATCTAGATGCTCTAGGAAGGTGGATGGTGCATCATCCATTTGCTGTTATTTACTGTTTTTGGTTACTCTATTAGTTTACAACATTCAGAGGTTGGTTGCATTGGCCAAATGTTAATGGACAATTTTCAAGCGCTTGCTGCTGAGGTTCTAAGGTGAATAGATCGCAGGTGAAGAGTTGCTGCTTCATGAGGACACTAAGCTAGGTACCAATTGTAGATCCAGTGGTTCAGAGGCTATGTTCCTTGACCAGCAACTCTGAGATTATGAATGGATGACGCACCATCCACCTTCCAAGAGCAGATAGATTATAAATAAATATCCAATACACTGTGATAACTACAACATTAGAATGAATATAATTCAAATCAAAAAATGCCTAGAAATTGGTCAATACTGTTAAATAGCTGCCAAAGGCCTGTTGTACAACATATCAATGACTATTTTAATCATGGTTCTGCCACTATAAATTTCTACGTTGTAATTATCTTTATACATTGCAGAACTAGGAAAGGCATATGAGGGACAAGATGGTGCCTCCCTCAGTCAACATCTTCTGGATAGACCAAAGAACTGTTTATTTCACTTCTTTTGCATCTGCTTTTCAACTTAAATGTGTTTCTGGAACAGTTAGAGCCTGCAATTTACAATTTGGAGATCGATAGAGCCTGTGATTCACAATTTGAAGATTGATGGAGGCTGTGATCCTGTGATTTACAATTTGGAGATTGATGGAGCCTGTGATTCACAATTTGGAGATTGATGGTGTCTGTGATTTACAATTTGGAGATCAATGGAGCCTATGATTTAAAATTTGTAGATCGATGGAGCCTGTGATTTCCAATTTGCAGATCAATAGAGCCTAATGATTTACAATTTGGAGATCGATGGAGCCTGTGATTTACAATTTGCAGATCGATAGAGCCTATGATTTATAATTTGGATTTCAATGGTGTCTGTGATTTACAATTTGGAGATCGATGGAGCCTATGATTCACAATTTGGAGATTGATGGAGGCTGTGATCCTGTGATTTACAATTTGGAGATTGATGGAGCCTGTGATTTACAATTTGGAGATCGATAGAGCCTGTGATTCACAATTTGGAGATTGATGGAGGCTGTGATCCTGTGATTTACAATTTGGAGATTGATGGAGCCTGTGATTCACAATTTGGAGATTGATGGAGGCTGTGATCCTGTGATTTACAATTTGGAGATCGATAGAGCCTGTGATTCACAATTTGGAGATCAATGGTGTCTGTAATTTACAATTTGCAGATCGATAGAGCCTATGATTTACAATTTGGAGATCGATGGAGCCCTTTATTTACAATTTGGAGATCGATGGAGCCCTTTATTTACACTTTGGAGATCGATGGTGTCTGCAATTTACAATTTGTAGATCGATGGAGCCTTTTATTTACAATTTGGAGATCGATGGAGCCTGTGATTTACAATTTGTAGATCGATGGAGCCTGTGATTTACAATTTGCAGATCGATGGAGCCTGCGATTTACAATTTGGAGATCGATGGAGTCTGTGATCCTTGGATTTACAATCTGAAGATTGATGGAGCCTGCGATTTACAATTTGGAGATTGATGGAGCCTGTGAATTATAATTTGGAGATGATGGAGACTGTGATTTAGTCTGGAGATGGACTGAGCGATCCAGCGCTTTGCTGTGCCGAGAAGATTCTGGGAAAGGAGTACAAGCCTCAAAGTGAAGAAACTATGAGATGATGTTTGACCCCATTTCACCAATTAAAACTTTCATTATTTGCCAATTAAATCAACAAGGAAGATTGAAACACTGAAGTGAATGTGGAAGCCGAGTGGGGGTTCAGCGTCAACTTCCTGCCTTTTGATTGCTGATCGGGTCCTTCTGCTGCCAGAGGGAAAGGAGCCAATTGCTGGGCCCAGGGCGTATGCCACTGCATTGTAGTTGTGTCTCTCTTTCTTTCAATGATGTCGGAGGTTGTTATCAAGGTTCTTCAGGTATAGATTTAGACTACTGACTTTTTCATTGTGATGGTCTTTATATTCTGTGTTGTCACCTGTTCTTTCTAGTTGTTTTTTATTGTGTGAGGGAGGGGGGCAGGAGATTTGGAAGCCAATGTAATTGATATGTTTTTGTAGTTTTTTTCTGTCTGAGAGGGGATTTGAGAGCAGATGTTCTTATAAAATTTCATGCAGGGGTGGGAAGTTTCAGGGCCAATGTTCTTGTTGCGTTTTGTTCAGGGAAATGGGGGTTGGAGGCTTGATGATCATGCTGCCATTCTTTTTTGTGCAGGGAGGGAGTTTGGTGTTTCTCTTTCAATTACTTCCATGGCTATCTGGAGAAGAAGTCTCAAAGCTGTATACTACATATAACCATATGACAATTACACCACAGAAACAGGCCATCTCGGCCCTTCTGGTCTATGCCGAGCACTTACTCTCACCTAGTCCCACCTACCTGCACTCAGCCCATAACCCTCCATTCCTTTCCTGTCCATTTACCTATCCAATTTTACTTTAAATGACAATACCGAACCTGCCTCTACCACTTCTACTGGAAACTCATTCCACACAGCTACCACTCTCTGAGTAAAGAAGTACCCCCTCGTGTTACCCCTAAACTTTTGCCCCTTAACTCTCAACTCATGTCCTCTTGTTTGAATCTCCCCTACTCTCAATGGAAAAAGCCTATCCATGTCAACTCTATCTATCCCCCTCATAATTTTAAATGCCTCCATCAAGTCCCCCCTCAACCTTCTACGCTCCAAAGAATAAAGACCTAACTTGTTCAACCTTTCTCTGTAATGCATGCATACTTTGATAATAAATAAACCTTTGAACTTTTGATTGGGATGTTCTGGGCCCTAATACAAGCCTGGAGGCTGAAGAGATAGTGTGCAGAGCACTGGTGCCTGGAGATGAAAGCTTTAGTGAGGGGTTGTGGAGATCAGACCACTTATGTGGAGATCCGGAATCCAGAAAGGCATACATGGTGACCAGGGCCTTGTGAGGTTGTGAAATTCAAAGTGCAGAGTGGTGGGAGTGGGAGTGGATTAGAAACCAGGGCTGGGTATCTTTAGGAGGCCGTGGAGAGTTGGGTAAGCACAATAAGCAAAGGGGAGAATGAATGTTAAAAAAATTAAGATCGCCCAATCAGATTCCCACTGGTGAAGCTCCCAATAAATAGTTTTCCTTCCTCTATGTAAACTTATGTTTACTGGAAATGGAGCCGTAGAGTTATACTAAACAAACAGGCCCTCAGTCCAACCTGTCCATGTCGACTGGCTGAGCTAGTCCCACTTGCCTGATTTTGGCCCATATCCTTCTAAACCTTTGCTATCTGTGTATTGCCATAAATTCTAATCACGGGGACTTCCGGTAAGATGACGATTGTTTAGCTGCTCCGAACTTTTGTTCCGTTACTGTCGCTACCTTTGCACTAAATGTCTCCATTTTTTAAACCTTAGTTAGGAATTATTTCGGTATCTCTTACTTGCCTGTGAATATATCTAACTTACAATGTCTAGCAAGAGTTCTAAATCCAGGAGAAAAGAAGCTATGACCCCGTCGGACGAGACGATGGTTGCGCTTGGAAAGCTCCGAGACGAAATCTTAAAGGAATTTAAAACCGCTTTCAAACAGTTAGAAGACAAACTGGATTGGATCAACGATAAAGTGGACAAACATGCTGAACACTTATCTCGCATCGATTCGACTTCTGAAGATTTAGAAAGTCGTGTTCGATACTTGGAGACTCTCTGTTCCAGCTTAGTGGAAAAATCTAACAGACTTCTTTCCAAAATGGTGGATCTCAAAAATCGCAGCAGACGCTGTAACATCAGAATTCTGGGATTACCAGAGGCGACTGAAAAGGGATCAACCGTGAAGTTTTTCGCCGAGTTTCTCTGTGAGTTATTCGGGAAAGATTTGCTTCCGAAGCCGCCCGAGCTCGAACGGGCACACAGAGTTTACGTTCCCCCCGGAATTCTGGGCTCCCGCCCGCGACCAGTAATCTTGTGTTTCCATCAATACCAGGTAAAACACAGTCTGATCGTAGATGCGCGTCGCAGGGGGTCTCTTCCTTTCAAGGATACAACCATTCGCTTTGTGGAAGATTTTGCACCCCAGACCTTAAAGATGTGCGCTGAGTTTAAAGGCACAATGAAAGTGCTTTTTCTTTCTTTCTTTTTCAATCTTTTTATTAGTATTAAAAATATTATGAACAAAATACAGTTAATATATTAATAAAGGAATTACAAACATACAAATTCCCATTACACATAAAGGAATACATAAGCAATGAATACAGTATTAATAAGTTTTCCCAAAACATGAACCATATAGTATATATATGAATAAGGTAAATCTAGATATTTCATAATATATAATATATAAAAAAAGAAAAAGAAAAAAAAATATATGCAAAATTACTAACCTACTAATCTAATATCTAAGGAAAAAAAAAGAAAACAAAAAAAAGAAAAAAAACTAAAGAAAAAGAGGGGAAAAAAGGGCTGTTTATAGTATCTCACAAGAATACATAAACATCAATGTCGTCAACTCCGATCCTGAAAGTGCTTTTTGATCGTGGTTTCAAACCTTCCCTTCGTAACCCTGCTGATCTACGAATCAAGCTTAATACCGGGAAATAAGTGGTTCAAATCAGCGAAGGAAGCTGAAGCGTTTGTGGCAAGTCTTCCGGCTATCCAGTCATCTTCGGAATCTGATCGGACCTCATAAAATGGTGGATAAGTACTCCTCGTAGTAAAATTACTTTCTCTGGACTCGGAATTCACTTGAATCACTCAGACATTATTCATTGAAACTTTAAGGGCTGTTGACAATCTCTCCCGGGACTTGATGTGTGTGTAATCTATTTTTATTCTTGTATAACTTTACCTACAGAGTTCTGCAACTAATTCTAAATTGTTTTGGAGGTTCGAAGTCTTTAGTGAAGGCCTCCCTGTTTGTCGGTTCACAGTTCAACCGCTGATTTATTTTTCCTTTGTTTTAAATATTTATTTATTTTATCTTTTTCTTTTCTTCACCCCTTTTTTCTAATCTCTGAATTTTTTTCTCCCTTCTCTGTAAATGGTTGATAAACACTCGTCTTGAATTTATAACTTTCCCCTTCCTCTTCTTTTTTCTTTTTCCTTCTTACCTTTTTTTTCCCCTTTCTCTTACTTTATTCTTCTATAATGTTTCGTGGGTAGGTTAGTTTTGGTTTTCTTCCGATTTTCTCTGTATTAAGTTGTATATTTCTGCAGAAGGTGTTCTAATCTGTAGTTATGTTTTCTAGTGCATAAACTAGTTATTATTTGCTATAATATTTATACGGAAATGTTGTTAATGACACAGATCTGGAAGTTGTATTTGGGTTAATTTTTTTGGTAGAGCTAGCCACTTGTTTTGGTAGCCGTCTAGTTTTGGGTTGTGCGGGTGGGGTGAGTTTTGCAGTTCCAACATCTCTTTATTGCTTAGGACATGTTTATATTTTGACCTTACGAATCTATGTTTACATCTCTGCTCCCAGACTGCTATTGTACTGCTTGACTTTTTATATGCCTGCTGCCTTTTATGCATTAGTAATTGATAATGGCTAGTGCACTTAAATTCGTGAGCTGGAATGTAAAGGGACTGAACCATCCTGTTAAAAGGAGGAAGGTATGCTCACATATCAAACAACTCAAAGCTGACATTGCTTTCCTTCAAGAAACTCATATTCGTTGTTTTGATAACTCCCGGCTTCTGTCAAAGTGGGCGGGTTAGCATTTTCATTCATCCTTTGCCGCTAAAGCTAGGGGAGTTTCCATTCTTATTAACTCAAATATTCCTTTTGAACTCCATAATAAAATATCTGATACAAATGGCCGTTTTACTATTGTTTCTGGTAAACTATATAACACTAAAGTTGCACTAGCAAACCTGTATGCCCCCAACTTTGATGATGTTAACTTTTTTGAACGGTTTTTTTCCTCACTACCAGACTTAAACTCATACTCTCTTATATTGGGTGGTGACTTCAACTGTTGGTTGGATCCTAAACTGGACCGATCGTCCTCTGTTACCAGATCACCTACTAAATCTGCCTTAGCTATCCAATCGGTTCTTAATTCGGATCTAAAGTTCCATAAGGTCTGGGGACCTTTTATCGAGTACTTTCATAACCTTCCTCTTGACTAGGGTTTTTTTTTGTTTTTTTCTTCTTCTTCTTTTCGGTCCATTGCTTTCAGCTCGCTTTTTTTTCTGGTAGTAGGCATTATTATCCTCTGTTGCTAAGTGTATTCACAGTCTGGGAGTTTGACTGTCCGGACTTATACTCTTTATACTGTGTGGTGGTTGGTCTTATTGTTTTTTTTCTTGTGTTGTGGGGTTTGGGGAGGACACTAAGCTCACTTGTCTTTAATTTAGGTGCTTTTTTGTTAAATTCTCTTCCTTTGTAGCATATTGTTATTGTATGCTTAATCTTGCACTGTATTAATGCTCCTCATTGGGATTTGGGGTTTTTAATTTTGTAAAATGTTTTGAAAAACTAATAAAAAAAAGTTTTAAAAAAGAAGACTAATCACAACCAAATGGACCAAGTGTTTTGATTTGTTTCAGAAGTGGTGACCATCGGTTTCCACTCTGGAAGTAAGAGGTGTTCATTCACCTACTGCGGAAAACCATAACACTCTGGATCTAAATTTCATCCTAAGGGAAGAAAGTTGAGAAAGAAGCCAAAATAAATTGAGTGAAGTTTTTGTCGCTGATTATACAGTATATGGCTGGTATTTAATCCTCTAGTTTAGTGCCAAATTAAGTCATATCCTGACAGCTGGAGCCAGATAACCTAATGACTGGGGTTTGTGAGAAATCAAAATATAGTTGACTGGATTTAGGAGCTAGACTGCATTATCTGAGCAGTCCAGAAATTCTGTAAATTTGTGCTGAACAAAACACGGATCAACAGTGATCTAATGCAATGATCTCCTGTACAAGGGACTGAAGAAATTCTGATTTGGATGGCAAGTTTGTTTTCTTCAAACACCAGCTGAATTTTCTTGCTTGTGTCTGGTTTTGTGCTTGCTTTTCTTTAGTGTAGTGCTTTCACCTTCATGTACAAGTGCAGATGATGAAGATATGTCATTTGTCAATAGAGTGGTGAATTCTGTATCCAAAATTTATGTTCAAGAGGACTCAAAGTTATATCATAAACATAAGAGGTTCTGCTCAAACTCAAGGATTTCTGCAGATTCAAGATTTTTAAATCTTGAGGAACACATACAAAGTGCTGGAGGAACTCAGCAGGTTAGACCACGTCTATGGAGAGGAATGAACAGTCAACATTTCGGGCCAAGACACTTCATCAGGACTGGAGAAAAAGGGAGAAGAAGTGGGGCAGGAGGGATGAAGTGACAAGCTGGGCAATAATAGGCGGAAGAGGCAAAAGGTTGAAGAAAATGAGTCTGAAGAGAGAGGACAGTGGATCTTGGAAGAAAGGGAAGGAGGAGGGGCACCAGAGGGATGTGACAGGCAAGTGAGGAAGAGAGAAAGGGTGAGAGGGGAGCCAGAATGAAGAATGGGAAAAGAGAAGGGAGAGGTGGGAAAATTTACCAGAAGTTAGAGAAATTGATGTTCATGCCATTAGGTTGGAGGCTAACCAGACAGAATATGAGGTGTTGCCCCCATGAGAAAATCTAGAACAGTTGATATTAGTATCAAGAGAGAAGTACACTCATTAAGACTGAGATGAGAAGGAATTTCTTCTGAGGGGATTGTAGAATTCTGGATGTTGAATATATATAGAATGCTAAGATAGAAAGGATGTTTGAACCTCAGAGGAATTAAGACAATTAGGTAGAAAACTAGAGTTGGGGCTAAAAGATCATATCTGACATAATTTTACCAAATGATGGAGCTGAACCAAGGGCCACGCGTCACAATCCTGCTCTTAATTCTTCAGTAGTTGGGGTGCCACAGTAGTGTAGCAGTTAGCACAACACCTTTTTAGTTTGGGCATCAGAGTCCTGAGTTCAATTCCAGTGGCGTCTGTAAGAAGTTTGCACGTCCTCCCCATGAAGGCGTGAGTTTCCACCAAGTGCTCCGGTTTCTTCCCACATTCCAAAGATCTACCAGTTAGTAGGTTAATTTATCATTGCAAATTGTCCTGTGATTAGACTAGGGTTAAATAGATGGGTTGTTGGGCGCAGCGGCTCACTGGGCTAGGTGGGCCTGTTTCATACTTCATCTCGAAATAAATAGAATCCAGAGAATGACGGTAAAAGAGAAGATGCAGGGGCAGGTATAGTACTTGACCTGCTAGCAGGGTGCTTGGACGCAGCAGTGTTGTCGTACACTTGTTCCCCTGACCTGGAATATCTAATGATTAAGTACTGACCATTCTACTTACCAAGACAGATCTCTTCTGGGATCCTGACTGCAGCTTACATACTGCTAAAGGCCGATGTTAAGCAGGCACTGACGGTACTGAGCACCGGCATCAGCAAACAAGAAACAGCCTGCCCCAATGCCTTTCACATCATGGTTGGGCACTTCAGACAGGCTTGTATGAAAAAATCTCTGCCCAATTATCAACCAAACCTGCCCAACACAAACAACTGCTTCTATACTACGATTAGGAATGCCTACTGTTCCATGCCCAGACAACATTTCAGGAAATCTGATTACTTGGCTGTCCATCTCCTACCTGCATTCATGCAGAGGCTAAAGAGTGAGGCTCCAGAGAGAAGGACAATGAAGAGATGTTGTGGGAGGCAGAGGAATGACTATGGGATTGCTTTGAGTCGGTGAACTTGGCCATGTTCAAGGACTCATCCTATGATCTGAGCAAATACACCACAGTTGTCACAGACTTTATAAAGGTAGTTATAAATGAGCATGAACCTAGAAAATCATTCAGAAGTCTTCCCCAACCAGAAGTTCTGGATGAACCATGCGATCCGCAATTTGCTGAGGGCCAGATCTGTGGCATTCAGGTCGGGAGACCAAGTTAAATAAAAAAGGTACTGGTAAACCATCTCACGTGCGAAACGGCAATTCCGGACCAAACTTGAATCACTGAAGGATGCTCAACTGCTGTGCCATCACCTTCTTCCAAGTGAAACAATGTGACATAAGTGACAGCAAGGCTTCGCTCACAGATGAACTCAATGCCTTCTATGGTCACTTTGACCATCAAAACATGGAGGCACCTTCACAACCTCCCACAGTCCCCAATGACTCTGTGAATTCAGTCTCTGAGGCTGACATGAGAGAGGGTGAACCCACAGAAAGCATCCTGCCCAGCCAGGAATCAGCGCTGATCAACTGGCTGGAGTGTCACCGATATCTTTAACCTTTCACTTCGGCAGTCTGAGGTACCCACCTGCTTCATGCAGGATTCAATTATTCTGGTGGCTCAATGGGAGAAGTCAGAGAGTGGTAGTGGGGGATTGCTTCTCAGAGTGGAGGCCCATGACTAGTGGTGTGCCACAGGGATCAGTGCTGGGTCCATTGTTATTTGTCATCTATATCAATGATCTGGATGATAATGTGGTAAATTGGATCAGCAAATTTGCTGATGATACAAAGTTTGGAGGTGTAGTGGACAGTGAGGAAGGTTTTCAAAGCTTGCAGGGGGATCTGGACCAGCTGGAAAAATGGGCTGAAAAATGGCAGATGGAGTTTAATACAGACAAGTGTGAGGTATTGCACTTTGGAAGGAAAAACCAAGGTAGAACATACAAGGTAAATGGTAGGACACTGAGGAGTGCAGTAGAACAGAGGGATCTGGGAATACAGATACAAAATTCCCCAAAAGTGGCGTCACAGGTAGATAGAGTAGTAAAGCGTGCTTTTGTACATTGGCCTTTATAAATCAAAGTATTGAGGAAATGTTATGGTGAGGTTGTATAAGGCAATGGTGAGGCCGAATTTGGAGTATTGTGTGCAGTTTTGGTCATTGAATTACAGGAAGAATATTAATAAGGTTGAAAGAGTGCAGAGAAGGTTTACAAGGATGTTGCAGGGACTTGAGAAACTGAGTTACAGAGAAAGGTTGAATAGGTTAGGACTTTATTCCCTGGAGTGTAGAAGAATGAGGGAAGATTTGATAGAGGTATATAAAATTATGATGGGTATAGATAGAATGAATGCAAGCAAACTTTTTCCACTGAGGCTAGGGGAGAAAAAACCCAGAGGACATGGGTTAAGGGTGAAGGGGGCAAAGTTTAAAGGGAACATTGGGGGGGGGGGTTCTTAACACAGAGGGTGGTGGGCATGTGGAATGAGCTGCCAGATGAAGTGGTAAATGCAGGCTCACTTTTAACATTTAAGAAAATCTTGGACAGGTACATGGATGAGAGGTGTATGGAGGGATATAGGCCAGGTGCAGGTCAGTGGGACTAGGCAGAATATTACAACACAGAAACAGGCCTTTTGGCAAGAAGGGCCAAAAGGCCTGTTTCTGTGTTGTAATATTCTATGGTTCTATGGTGCCTAAGAAGAACAAGGTGAACTGCCTCAATGACTATCATCCAATACCACTTACATCAACTGTGATGAAGTGTTTTGAGAGGTTGGTGATGAAACATACTAAATCCTGCCTGAGAAGCGACTCCGATGCACTCCAATTTGCCTACATCACAACAGGTCAACAGTAGATGCTATATCACTGTCTCTTCATTCATCCCTGGAACATCAGGACAATGAAGATGCACACAACAGGATGCCCTTCATTGACTACAGCTTGGCATTTGATACTGTCATCTCCTCAGAATTAATCAATAATCTTCAAGATCTAGGCCTCAATACCTCCTTGTGCAACTGGATCCCCAATTTCCTCACTTGTAGACCCGAGTCATTTTGGATTGGTAACAACATCTCTACAATCTGAGAGAGTCAGAGTAAACTGACTCCCCACATGGAAGCACCAATGTCCTCACACAAAGAGAACAACAAAACGTAGGATATAACCAAATCCATCACAGATATCTCCATCAGCACAGAGTCACCGCAGGGAATTGTACTTAGCCCCTTGCTCTACTTGCTTTACACCTATGACTGTGTGGCTAAGTAGAGCTCCAATACAACATACAAGTTTGCTGATTACACCACTGTTGTGGGCCATATCAAAGAGAGTGATAAAGGAGGGAGATTGAAAACTTGGCTGAGTGCTGCAATAACAACAACCTGTCACTCAATGTCAATAAGACCAAGGAACTGATTGCAGACTTCAGGAGAGGAAAACTAGAGCTCCATGAGGATCAGAGGTGGAGAAGGTCAGTAACTGTAAATTCCTGTGTGCTATTATCTCAGAGGACCTGTCCTGGACTCATCATATAAATATTACAGTGAAGAAAACACAACAGCACCTCTACTTTCTCAGGAGTCCGTGGAGATTTGGCATGTCAAACCTTGGAAAACTTCTATCGATGTGTGATGGAAAGTGGGTTGACTGGCTGCATTTGCCTGGTATGGGAACACCAATGTCCTTGAGTGGAAAATCCTAAAAAAGTTAGTGGATTTGGCTCAGTACAACATGGATAAAACCCTCCCAACCATTGAGCACATCTACATGAAATTTTGCCAGAGAAAAGCAGCATTCATTATCAAAGATCCTCACCACCCAGCCCATGCTCTTTCCTTGCTGCTGCCATCAGGTAAAAGATACACGTGCCTCAGGATTCACACCACTTTTCAAGAACAGTTACTACCCTTCAACTATCAGGCTCTTGAACAAAAGGGGATAACTACACTCATTTAAGGCCTCTGTTATATTGATATTTCATGCTAATTATTTATTGCTATTTATTTATATCTGCATTTACACAATTCGTTCACAGTTTACAGTTACTGTAAATTTGCTAAGTATGCTCATAGAAAAAGAATCTCAGGGATGCATGTGGTGACATGTATGTACACTGATAATAAACTTTACTTTGATTTTTGGACTTTGAACTTGAAAGCCTCCCCACCATTAAGCGCATCTACACGGAATGTTGTGGCAGGAAAACAGCATCCGTCATCAAGGACCTCCATGCAGGCCTTGCTGCTAAGATCAGGAAGCAGTTACAGAGGCCTCAAGACCCACACCACCAGGTTCAGGAACAGTTATTACTCCTCAACCCTCAGACAAAGTTCAAAGTAAAATTTATTATCGGAGTGCATGTGACCACATGCAACCCTGAGATTCTTTTTCTGCAGACATTTTTAGCAAATCTATAGAACAGTAACTATAAACAGGATCTGAAAACTGTAATCAGCAACTGTAAACTATAAACAAACTGTGCAAATGCAGATAATAAGTAAATAGTAATAAATAACAACCAGGAAATAACAAGATAAAAGAGGCCTTAAATGAGTGTAGTTATCACCTTTTGTTCAAGAGCCTGATAGTTGAGGGTTAGTAATTGTTCTTGAATCTGGTGGTCTGAGTCCTGAGTTAAATACATGTGTAAACTTGGGCATTCAGCTCCTAACTACAACCATCCTTCAGACACGATTCAGTGATGGCCACAACATCATACCTGGCAATCTGGAATATTGCAACAAGATCATCCACCTTATTTCTTACACTATGCACATTTAGATACAAAACCTTGAGTACATATTTGCTGCCTTTTCTGACTCTGCAGCCCTAATGATTTGATACTCAGTCTGTTAGCTGAAACTAAGTCCCATCACCTGCCTGCCCTTCCTGACAATCTGACTGCATGCTATCTTTACTTTTTTACTATCTTTACTTGTCTTATCCTGAGACACTTTACTCTGGTTCCCAATCCCCTGCCAAGTTAGTTTAAACCCTTCTCAACAGCTCTAACATCGAGGGATGAATTTCAGTAGATCGCAGCAAGGAAGCTGCTCTGCTACTTACGAAACCCTGAGCCTGAATTAGGTCGTCTGCGAATATTTTAGCACCGGGTTCCCCACGAACATTCGGTGTGGTAAACAGGTTTAGAGGCAGCAACCATTTGTCCATGCTCCAGGCCAGTAGCATTGGCACTTCCCGCCGGCTGCGCGAGGCGGCCAGTTACCCGAGGCCAACCAGTAATCCCTGGCGCGAGGGTATCACTGTATTTAGGCGACTGATGACCTTGCGTGCGTTCAAGTTCAACAGTGGGGTGTGACAGAGAACGAGGAAACTCATTCAGATGAACTCATATCGTTTCATATCGACAAATCATATTGTTTCCTCGCGGCCCGGTAGCACATGCTTTGTGGCCCAATACTGGTCCGCAGCCCGATGGTTGGGGACCAGTGACGTATACGACTTTGAGATTCATCTCCTTGCAGGCAGCCACAAAATAAAGAAACCCAATAGAACCCATTAAAAAGAAGACTACCAAATACCCAATGTGCAGAAAAAAGAACAAATTATGCAAACAATAATAAGTTAAGCAAATAGCATTCAGAATTACTTTGTAATTTGTCTGTATGAGAGATGAAGAATGGATGCTTTAACTGCAAGGCTGATGTGGCACCATGAATGGGTGGAGTTGATATTTGTTCAATGACTACCAGAGTTTTTGATTCAACAATGTGGCTTGCTATAATGGGTTACAAAAACAATTCGAACTGCACTGATATGTTGGATACACATCAAGAGTAAGTAGGCAATGTAAGGGCAATGCTTGTAGTTAGTCAAATGACTAAGCACAGTATTCCACAACATCACTTCCGATGATCACTCTTAATCAAATTCCAACTGATATGGAAATTCTGCCTGACAATTTTGGCACTACAAAAACTCTCAAAGATCAATCAGGTGCATGGGTTTGCTTGCCCTATCCTAGGAAAATACTGAGTTATTCATGATGTAGCAAATTAATGAATCACTAAACATTCTCCCAGGTCTGGTGGTGAGTTAATGTAGACATGCAATAAAAAGTAACTTTAAACATGAGGTTTCATATATCACAACACGTCTTTGAAAATGATTTAAAAACAGTTAGTCACTTACCAGAATGGCAGTTTTCTAACTGCTCCTTTTGGACAAAAACCCAGCACTTTGCCAACAGTGCAAATCAATTTCAGAAACTCTCACATCCAAGGCGGTACAGTCTATTTGCTGCAGCTAACCACATACATTTAATTGCTTTAAGAGCCTTAGAATAATATTAAACCACTTGCCAAATGTAGATTTTTATACCCTATCTATTAGATGAGAGGCATTAATAAAAATTAGTTTTGCAATTACATGGCTCTGCTCCACTGAGAACATTCACTATTTTGCCTATGATTTCTCTGCCTCTGTCTGACAGTGACCTCTCTTTATCAGCAAGCCCCAGAATACCCAGTTAGATTTGAAGTTTTGCTGAAAGCTTAATATTTTGATTGCTTTACTAATCCCTTCAAATGTTGCACAGGATTTGTGTGTGTTTTTTTCAGTGTGCAGTTACCAGCACCAGTGCCCGAATTGCTTTAATCTGCATAATCACTGAGAGCCTGCCATTTCGCGAATGGAATCTGAATTTTCAAAAACTATATGCAGCTTCCAGATAGAAGCAGCTGTTGTTTACCATCTGGAATGGTACTCAAAGCAAGACATTAAAATTGTTTCATCATGAAAAAAGCTGTGAATTAGGTTTCATATCTCCCTTTTCGGCAGCTTTGGTCTCTCAGCCTATTTCTGTCCTTTTCACAGAAAATGCCTCTGCACACTGGTCTACAATGCAATTTTTAAAAAAGAAAGACAGTAATGAAATATTATTGATTCGTTTCCATGTGCAGAAGTTTCTTAATACATTGATACTGTCCTGTGTATGTCTGAAGGAACATTTCATCTGTAGACCTGCTTGATACTTCTGCCAGTGTTCATTTGGATAATATCTAACACACATTAAACAAACCAAATAAAAGATTAATACAATTTCACTGTCCACTGGCCTAATTTCTTTTCCAACAAAGTTGTGCTATTTATAGTGAGAGTGGTTGCTACCAATCACACGGTCCAACAAAAAGCAAGCCCAGTTAGTAAGAATCCTGCCTGAAGATACGTTAGGCTGAATATTCGGCTGAAAATAATGGTGTATGCTGTTACAAATGCATGAACTGCCCAGAAAGCTCACAGAACTATCAGACACAAGTAGTGAATCTGCAACATATGCTGATTTCTATGCTTGCATCTCATCATTGGTTTCTTACAATATAGGTATTCAATTTTCCATGTTACCTTTTTATAAACTTCAAAGATGAAAAAATCTGCAGATGCTAGAAATCCCAAGCAACACACACAGAATGTTGGAGCTGAAGTCGGGACTCAGCCTGAAAAGTTACCCTTTTCCGTAGATGCTGCCTGGCCTTCTGAGTTTCTCCCTCCCCAACATATCAAATTAGTGATTAACATTGGTGTAATCCCAACCATTCTTTCCAATTACAGAGGGAAAAATTGACATTGCAGAATCTCATAACTTAACCAAAAAAATTTTTAGAGATGTAAAAGCTGCCTGATTATTTTTTTCTTACTCTTTCTGTTTCTCTAGATTCTATTTATTTCGAGATGAAGTGTGAAACAGGCCCACCTAGCCCAGCGAGCCACAGCTCCAGCATTCCATCTATTTAACCCTAGTCTAATGACAGGACAATTTGCAATAATAAAACAGCTGACTAACTGGTACATCTTTGGAATGTGGGAGGAAACCGGAGCTTCTGGAGGAAACCCACACCTTCACGGGGAGGACATACAAACTTCTTACAGACGCCACTGGACTTGAACTCTGACATCCCAACCTGAAAAGGTATCAAATTAACTTCTACACTACTAAGATGCCATAACTACTGAAGAATTAAGAGCAGGATTGGGACACGTGGCCCTCAATTCAGCTCCATCATTTGGTAAAATTATGTCAGATGTGATCTTCTTGCCCAACTCCAGTTTTCTGTCTGATCTTATTTCCTCTGAGATTCAAACATCCTTCCCCTCAGAAGAAATTCCTTCTCATTTCAGTCTTTAATGAGTGTGCTTCTCTCCTGTTCTAGACCCTTGCATGGGAGTAACACCTCATATTCTGTCTGGTTAGCCTCCAACCTGACAGCATGAACGTCAATTTCTCTAATTTCTGGTAAACTTTCCTATCTCTCCATTCTCTCTTTTCCTATTCTTCATTCTGGTCCCCCCTCACCCCTTCTCTTCTCTCACCTGCCTGTTACATCCCTCTGATTGCCCTCCTCCTTCTGTTTCTTCCATGATCCACTGCCTTTCTTTCCAGACTCTATCTTCTTCAGTCCTTTACTTCTTCCACCTATCACCTGCTCACCCACTGTTATGTACCCAAGGGTTCACGTTTTCTGTGGACTGTCACTTTAAAACGCTAAGAGAAAGAGACTGACTTTTGGACACTATTTGAGGGGAGGGAGGGAGGGAGAGAGTAAGAGGGAGGGGTGGGGGAGGGGAGGGGGAGGGAGATGGAGTTATTTGATGGACAATTGATGTTATGGTTTCTCTGTGGCTTGTTTACTTTTTACAAGGACAGTCACAGACACACAGTCAGAGTCAAGATGGATTCGGTCAATGGAAGACACCAGTGAGTCAGTCGCTGGTTTAAAATTCCAGTAGCCCAAAAGGGGTAAGTTGAGATTGATCCAGATTGATAAATGACTCTCACAAGTGCTGCAACTAGAAGTTTGCAGAGAAGTGAGAGGAGAGGAGAGGAGAGGAGGGTTTGAAACAGAAGAAACCTAGTGACAAAGAGATCACTGTTTGGACTCTCTCTCCAAGTAACCCGTGAGGGTGAGTTTGTTTCCATTCAAGTACTAAAGTGTAATTGTCACATAGTTAATCCACAGGAGTGGGTTCTCTGGTGAGGGGAAAACCTTTGTGAATACCGCTTGTGTGTTTACCTTTTGTCTGGGTGTGGTATTTCACTGAAGAAAGGCAGCCCTGTGGCAAATCACTGTTGGAGTTATTTCATATGTCTGGATAAGTGGCTATCACGTTGCGTGTGATTGGGGTAACCCTGTGGAATCTACTGGTGTGTCTACCCTTGCCTAGGTGGTGGTTCCCTTGAAGAAGGTCCCCTTTATGATAAACTACTGTTGGTGATATCCATACGGGGATTCTGTTTAAGTATCCTGTGGCCACCACTTTGAGATGTCCCGTAGCTGAATTCGAGTGTGGTACCACTTGTGTTGAAAGGATATTCCTTGAAGATCACTGTCGATGATACTTTGTGTATGGAGTGGAACAATTTTAAAGTTAAAACCTACTGCTATTGTGATCTCGTATTGCTGTCGTGGAATCTGTGGAATATCGACGTAATTGCCTTCTCGCAACATTTGCCTTTGGATCACAAACATCTCGCATTAATTAACCTGTGAACTGAACAGAACTTTCTTACACACTTACCATATAAGCTTGAAGCAGTTTAGGGATTTATCTATACATCTATCTATGCATAACACCGTTAACTCTTGTTTTACCTGGTTTAAGTTACTATATGATGTAGTTACTAATAAAATAGTGTTTTGTTAACAGCAAAACCAGACTACAGGTGTCTTCTATAGCTGCTGATACTTTTACAGGGTTGCGTGTACGTGACATCCACCTTCTCATTCACCTGCTCTCCACTATCACCTGCCAGCTTGTACTCTTTTTATTCTTCCCTTCCAGTTCTGATGAAAGGTCTTGGCCAGAAACATCATCTGTTTATTCCCCTCCATAGATGCTGCCTGACTTGCTGAATTCCTCCAGCATTTTGCGTGCGTTGTTCTGGATTTCAAGCATCTGCAGAATCTTTCATGTTATTGATATATAGCTAAGTTAATTGAAAGGATGAAAGAATGGCAGATGGAACATAATGAGGAAATATGTCAGATCATCCACTTTGATTGGCGAAACAGAAAGGCAGATTGTCTTTTAAATTATTAGAGTTTGAAAATAATGGTATTCAAAAATGCCTAGCTGTCTTTAATATGTTAAGTTAATATGACAGTACAATGAACAATTGTGAATGCAGGCATTACACTGGCCTTTATTGCGAGAAGATTTGAGTAGAAATGCAGCATGTGCCCAGGATAGAAAGAAAGTGGAACGAAGGTTCTCTAGATTGATTCCCAGAAAGTGGATTTTGTCCTGTCAGCACAGATTAATCAGACTGGGGGTCGACTCTTTCAGTTTAGAAGAATGAGAGGAGGTCTCATAATTAAATGAAGAGTTTGGGGGCTCTGGGACGTGAGCTGGTTGGGGTCTGAGGATAAGGATCTATACTTAACCTGCAGGGAGGAAACCATAACAGCATTTTTAATTAGATTTACCTCAAGGAGGATTCATTCTAAGCCTGGTCAGGCTGGTTCCCTTTATGGAACAATGAAAAAGGATTAATTTTAAAGCACTGACCAACACCTTTAATGGTCCAGATATGTGGAAATGAATCATTTAAAACTGACATCAAAATCTGTCTGAGAGCACTATGTATGTTCAGTGGGGTCTCGAAACAACCTGTTCAGAGGGCTGTCTGACAGCACTAAGTATGTTCAGGGGGTCTCTGCACAGAACCTGTATCGAATGCTCTCTGACTGCACTATGTATATGATGCACCATCAATAACTCCTGGAGACGGGAGGCGAATGATAGGCTTTTATCAGCTGCAAGAGACCACCACACAACATCCTGGAGACTGAGGGAGGAGCAGTGCCTCCAATCGCCTTTATACAGGGAGGAGCCACAGGAGCAGTCAGCAGAGGGGCGTGTCCAGACAGGTATATGTAGTTCACTACAGAATGTACAGGGGGTCTGCACACAGAACCACAGCACTTCTTCATTTGTGCAGAGGATCTGAAAGCAAGCTGCACAACAGATAAGTGTAATTGTGGTTTTGATTATATTTGTTCACATAGTGCAAAATCATATTTTGTCATGTAAAATAAACTTACAATCAATATAATTTGAACAGAGTCAATATGCCTGCAGCTTATGTAAGAACAGACTTGTGTAAACATATTAACGTTAACAAATCTCATTGTATTGTTAATTGAGCAGTTCCCTCATTGTCCTGAGACTACCCGCTTGGGTGGAGTTTCCATGTCTCTTTGTGACTGTGAACTTTTCAGTCTCCTCTCACATCCCAAAGATTAGTGAGTGGTAGAATATGGGGAAAGTTAATGAGAATAAAAAATGGATTTAATAAAGATTAAGTGTAAAAGAGTGGTTGATAGCTGGCATAAATTTAATGGGCTGAAGGGACTATTCCCATTCTACAACCTTTTGCTGAACACTCACTGTACAACTGAGAGGGCACTGCTCTACTTTGTTGCAATTGTGTCTGTTAAGGGACACACCACAGACATCAAAAGGCTTAAAAATCAAACTAGAGTGTTTTAGACAATTTCTGTTCTTGTATCAGGTTGACTGGGCATTCTCAGAATTCACAGCAGGGAATGCTTTTTTCCACACTTAGCTGTTGACATTTAATGGAAGTTTCAGTAGTGACATTATGGCAGCAGTCAATCAGATATTTTTCCTGCTACAGGTTTGGTATCTTTGCTCTCAGCTGCTCCACCACCCTCAGTTCTTTCTATAAAATTAAGTCTGTTAGTTCCTCAAATGAGATGCATTTCAGTAACGCTAATGTATTGAATGGGTGTTGGGTGGATCTACGTCTTTAACAAAGGACGTGTAAGGTGTTCCTTTCCACCACTAGCCTGCAGGTCACCCTTGGGAAAGGTGTAGCACCTACTTAGCCACTCCCACCAATCAGGGTCACATGCAGCCATGGGAGCAGGTGGCGGATGGTGGTATGAGCAGCTGGTGCATATCACAAGTCCTGGTTATGCGGCTACTGACGCCAGGCAGACAATCTCTGAAGATTATTAATAATGGCTGGCGTCACCTGTCTTGTAAAGACACTGCCCAGACAAAGGCAATGGCAAACCACTTCTGCAGAAATATTTGCCAAGGACAATCACGATCATGGATAAGCCCATGATCGCCCACATCATACAACACGGCACACAATGATGCTAATGATGAATGTATTGAAAAATAAATTACACAAAACAACAAAAATCATATTTTTCATGTAAAATAGGCACCTCTTCTTCCTATTTCACAACATTATATATGTTTTGAGGAGCTCTGTTGTATGTCTCAATGTGACTGCAGACTAATTGCTGAAATATCTCCCTTTCACTTGACCACAGAGGACCTTGCTAATTCATTACAAGATCTGTCCTGGAACGCGGGCAGTGTTGAGAGCAGGCAGTGGAATGAGAGGGAGGCTTTGGCTCAACAGGCTTCAGCGTGAACAAGCAGAGACAAAGGTAGGCTCTGGTAAGTTTTGTTTCGTTTGTTTAGAGTAGAGAGAATGCTAGGCAGGATGTTGGAATGCTCCTCTTGCAGGATGTGGGAAATCAGGGAGACATCCGGTGTCCCTGACAACGACACCTGCAAGAAGTGCATCCAGCTGCAGCTCCTAACAAAGCACATTAGGGAACTGGAGCAGGAGCTGGATGACCTCCGGATCATTCGGGAGAATGAGGAGTTTATAGATAGTAGCTTCAGGGTGGTAGCTATGCCAAAGGAGCAGGGCACAGGTAATAGGGTTACAGTCAGGCCAGGGAAGGGGAAAGGGCAGGCAGAGCAGGGTTTCCCTGTGGCTATTTCCTTCAACAGCAAGTATACCAATTTGGATACTGTTGGGGGGGATGACTTACCTGGGACAGGCTGTGGCAGCCGGATCTCTGGCACTGAGTCTAGTTCTGCGGTGCAGGCGGGAGGGTAGAAGAACAAGAGAGTGGTAGTGATAGGGGACTCGATAGTTAGAGGTACAGACAGGAGGTTCTGTATTCGTGACAGAGGCTCCTGGATGGTTTGTTGCCTCCCGGGTGCCAGGGTCAGGGATGTCTCTGATCACGTGCACAGCATTCTGAAGTGGAAGGGTGATCAGCCAGATGTCATGGTTAACATTGGTACCAATGACGTAGGAAGAAAGAGTGAGGAGGTCCTGAAGAGTGAGTATAGAGAACTTGGTAAGAAGTTAAAAAGGAGGACCTCGAGGGTGGTAATCTTGGGATTGCTACCTGTGTCAAGTACCAGTGAGGGTAAGAATAGGATGCTCTGGAGGATGAGCACATGGCTGAGGAACTGGTGTAGGGGGCAGGGTTTCAGATTTCAGGATCACTGGGACTTCTTCTGGGGCACGGCCTGTACAAGAGAGACGGGTTACACCTGAACTACAAGGAGACCAATATCCTTGCAGGGAGGTTTGTTAGTGCTGTTGGGGGAAGGGGTTTAAACTAGATTTGCAGGTGGATGGGAACCAGAGTGCCAGAGCAAACAGTGGAGCGGGGGTGAAAATAAATTATGTTAAAAGTTCATGCAAAGTCACAAATAGAAGGGTTGTGTGTGGTGGTAATAATCTTCTGAGGTGTGTCTATTTTAATGCAAGGAGTATTGTGGGGAAGGCTGATGAGCTGAGGGCGTGGATTGACAAGTGGAATTATGACATTATAGCCATTAGTGAAACTTGGCTACAGGAGGGGCAGGACTGGCAGCTTAATGTTCCAGGGTTCCTATGTTTCAGACGTGATAGAGGCAGAGGGATGACGGGTGGGGGGGGTGGGGGGGCCAGCATTGCTAGTCAGGGAAAATGTTGCAGCAGTGCTCAGGCAGGACAGATTAGAGGGCTTGTCTACCAAGGTCATATGGGTGGAGCTGAGAAACAGGAAAGGTATACCCAGATTAATGGGGTTGTATTATAGATCACCCAATAGTCAGCGAGAATTGGAGGAGCAAATCTGCAGAGAGATACCAGACAACTGCGGGAAACATAAAGTTGTGATAGTAGGAGATTTTAATTTTCCACATATTGAGTGGGACTCCCATACTGTTAAAGGTCTCGTCGGGTTAGAGTGTGTAAAATGTGTTCAGGAAAATTTTCTAAATCAATATATAGAGGTGCCAACTATAGAGGATGCAATATTAGATCTCCTATTAGGAAACAAGTTAGGACAGGTGACGGAAGTGTCTGTAGGGAAACACTTTGGTTCCAGTGATCATAACAAGTTTCAACTTGATCATGGATAAAGATAGATCTGGTCCTCGGGTTGAGGTTCTAAATGGAAAAAGGCCAAATTTGAAGAAATGAGAAAAGATCTAAAAAGCATGGATTGGGACAGGTTGTTCTCTGGCAAGGATGTCATGGGTAAGTGGGAGGCCTTCAAAGGAGAAATTTTGAGAGTGCAGAGTTTGTATGTTCCTGTCAGGATTAAAGGCAAAGTGAATAAGAATAAGGAACCTTGGTTCTCTAGGGATATTGAAACTCTGATAAAGAAGAAGAGAGAGATGTATGACATGTATAGGAAACAGGGAGCAAATAAGGTGCTTGAGGAGTATAAAAAGTGCAAAAAAATACTTAAGAAAGAAATCAGGAGGGCTAAAAGAAGACCTGAGGTTGCTTTGGCAGTCAAGGTGAAGGATAATCCTAAGATCTTCTAGTGGTATATTCAGAGCAAAAGGATAGTAAGGGATAAAATTGGTCCTCTTGAAGATCAGAATGGTCAGCTATGTATGGAACCAAAATAAATGGGGGAGATCTTAAATGGGTTTTTTGCATCGGTATTTACTAAGGAAATTGGCATAGAGTCAATGGAAATAAGGCAAACAAGTAGTGAGGTCACGGAACCTATACAGATTGAAGAGGAGGAGGTGCTTGCTATCTTGAGGCAAATCAAAGTAGATAAATTCCCAGGACCTGACAGGGTTTTCCCTTGGACCTTGAAGAAGACTAGTGTTGAAATTGCAAGGGCCCTGGCAGATATATTTAAAATATCGGTATCTACAGGTGAGGTGCCGGAGGATTGGAATTTGTTGTTCCGTTGTTTAAAAAAGGCTCTAAAAGTAATACAGGAAATTATAGGCCAGTAAGTTTGATGTCGGTAGTAGGTAAATTATTGGAAGGAGTACTAAGAAATAGGATCTACAAGTATTTGGATAGACAGGGATTTGTTAGGGAGAGTCAACATGGCTTTCTGCATGGAAGGTCATGTTTAACTAATCTATTAGAGTTTTTTGAGAAGGTTACCAGGAAAGTGGATGAAGGGAAGGCAGTGGATGTTGTCTACATGGACTTCAGTAAGGCCTTTGACAAGGTCCCGATGGGAGGTTAGTTAGGAAGATTCAGTCACTAGGTATACATGGTGAGGTAGTAAACTGGATTAGACATTGGCTCAATGGGAGAAGTCAGAGAGTGGTATTGGAGGATTGCTACTCTGAGTGGAGGCCAGTGACTAGTGGTGTGCCACAGGGATCAGTGCTGGGTCCATTGTTATTTGTCATCTATATCAATGACCTGGATGATAATGTGGTAAATTGGATCAGCAAATTTGCTGATGATACAAAGATTGGAGGTGTAGTGGACAGTGAGGAAGGTTTTCAAAGCTTGCAGAGGGATTTGGACCAGCTGGAAAAATGGGCTGAAAAATAGCAGGTGGAGTTTAATACAGACAAGTGTGACATATTGCACTTCGGAAGGACAAACCAAGGTAGAACATACAAGGTAAATGGTAGGACACTGAGGAGTGCAGTAGAACAGAGGGATCTGGGAATACAGATACAAAATTCCCTAAAAGTAGCATCACAGGTAGATAGGGTCGTAAAGAGAACTTTTGGTACATTTGCCTTTAACAATAACCATATAACCATATATCAATCACAGCACAGAAACAGGCCATCTCAGCCCTTCTAGTCTGTGCCGAGCGCTTACCTCATCTAGTCCCACCGACCTGCACTCAGCCCATAACCCTCCATTCCTTTCCTGTCCATATATCTATCCAATTTTACTTTAAATGACAATATCGAACCTGCCTCTACCACTTTTACCGGAAGCTCGTTCCACACAGCTATCACTCTCTGAGTAAAGAAATTCCCCCTCGTGTTACACTTAAACTTTTGCCCCCTAATTCTCAACTCATGTCCTGTTGTTTAAATCTCCCCTACTCTCAATAGAAAAAGCCTATCAACGTCAACTCTATCTATCCCCCTCATAATTTTAAATACCTCTATCAAGTCGCCCCTCAACCTTCTACGCTCCAACTGTATCAAATTTGGCCTTTCCAATGCCTTGTACAATTTTAACATTACATCCCAACTCCTATACTCAATGCTCTGATTTATAAAGGCCAGCATACCAAAAGCTTTCTTCACCACCCTATCCACATGAGATTCCACCTTCAGGGAACTATGCACCATTATTCCTAGATCATTCTGTTCTACTGCATTCTTCAAAGCCCTACCATTTACCATGCATATCTTATTTTGATTATTCCTACCAAAATGTAGCACCTCACACTTATCAGCATTAAACTCCCTCTGCCATCTTTCAGCCCACTCTTCTAACTGGCCTAAATCGCTCTGCAAGTTTTGAAAACCTATTTCATTATCCACAACGTCACCTATCTTTGTATCATCTGCATACTTACTAATCCGATTTACCACCCCATCATCCAGATCAATATAACAAACATCTTTATAAATCAAAGTATTGAGTATAAGAGTTGGAATGTTATGGTGAGGTTGTATAAGACATTGGTGAGGCTGAATTTGGAGTATTGTGTGCAATTTTGGTCACATAATTACAAGAAGGATGTTAAAAAGTTTGAAAGAGTGCAGAGAAGGTTTACAAGGACGTTGCCAGGACTTGAGAAACTGAATTACAGAGAAAGGTTGAATAGGTTAGGACTTCATTCCCTGGAGCGTAGAAGAATGAAGGAAGATTTGATAGAGGCATATAAGATTATGATGGGTATAGATAGAGTGAATGCAAGCAGGCTTTTTCCACTGAGGCTAGGGGAGAAAAAAAACAGGGGACATGGGTTAATTGTAAAGGGGGGAAAGTTTAAAGGGAACATTAGGGGGGCTTCTTCACACAGAGAGGGGTGGAAGTTTGGAAAGCTGCCAGATGAAGTGGTAAATGCGGGCTCCCTGTTAACATTTAAGGAAAACTTGGACAGGTGCATGGATTGGAGGTGTATGGAGGGATATGGTCCAGTTGCTGGTCAGTGGGACAAGGCAGCAAAATGGTTCAGCACAGCCAAGAAGGGCCAAAAGGCCTGTTTCTGTGCTGTAATGTCCTATGGTTCTATGATTGACTTCAGACTGCTGCTCAGAGCTAGTTGAGAGACATGCCAATGGCACCAGTGACGATGGTGTCTGAGAAGTTGTGCTGCAAGGTGATGGTACCCTTGTTAGGAGAAGGAGGTTAAGTATCGGAGATCTAAATCTGAATGTGAGGAGATGTCCGGGGACTAACCAACAATTTTTCATTGATCTTCCCAAAGACCACAAGGACCCCCAAGTCCCTTTGCACTTCTGATTTTTGAACTTTTTTTCAACTTATAAAATTGTATAAACCTTTATTTTTTCTACCAAAGTGCATGACCATACATTTCCCTACACTATATTTTATTTGCCACTTATTTGCTTATTCTCCTAATCTAAGTCCTTCTGCAGACTCTCTCCTTCCTTAACACCATCGATCTTCATATCATCTGCAAACTTAGCCACAAAGCTATCAATTTCAACATCCAAATCATTGACATATAATTTCAAAAGAAGTAGTCCCAATACCAGCCGCTGTGGAACGCCTCTAGTCACCAGGAGCCAACCAGAAATGGCCTCCATTATTCCCACTCTTTGCCTCCAGCCAGTGAGCCCATCTTCTATCCATGCTAGTATGCTTCATGTAATACCATGGGCTCTTATCTTGTTAAGCAGCCTCATGTGCAGCATCTAGTCAAAGCCCTCCTGAAAATCCAAATCAACAACATCCACCAACTATCCTTTGTCTATCCTGCTGTATTTCATCAAAGAGTTCCAACAGATTTGTCAGGCAAGAATTCCCTTTAAGGAAACCATGGTGACTTTGGCCTACTATGTCATGTGCCTCCAAATACCTCAAACCTCACCCTTAGTAATGGATTCCAGCATCCTCCCAGCCACTGAAGTGAGGATTACAGATCTATAATTTCCCTTCTTCTGGCTCCCTCCCTGCTTAAAGAGTGCAGCGACATTTGCAATTTTCCAGTCCTCGAGAACCATTCCAGAATCAGGTGACTCTTGAAAGATCATTGCTAGTGCCTCCACAATCTCTTCAGCTACCTCTTTCAGAATCCTGGGGTGTAGTCCATCTGGTCCATGTGATTTATCAACCTTTCCATCGATGGTTTCAGAAAAGCTGTCAGTTGAATCAGATGGCATGAATACATGATAGCATGAATGGTAGCAATGCTTCACTACCAGATGAACTCAACGCTTTCTATGCCTGCTTTAAAAGGGAGAACACAACTACAGCTGTGAAGATCACTGCTGCACCCGATAACTCTGTGATCTCTGTCTCAGAGGCCGATGTTAGACTGTCTTTAAAAAGAGTGGACCCTCGCAAGGTGGAAGATCCCAATGGAGTGCCTGGCAAGGCTCTGAAAACCTGTGCCAACGAACTGGCGGGAGTATTCAAGGACATTTTCAACCTCTCACTGCTATGGGCGGAAGTTCCCACTTGCTTCAAAAGGGCAACAATTAATACCACTGCCTAAGAAGAATAACGTGAGCTGCCTTAATGACTATCACCCGGTAGCACTCACATCGACAGTGATGAAATGCTTTGAGAGGTTGGTCAGAACTAGATTGAACTCCTGCCTCAGCAAGGACTTGAACCCATTGGAATTTGCCTGTTGCAACAATAGGTCAACGGCATATGCAATCTCAATGGCTCTCAACATGGCTTTAGACCACCTGGACAACACAAACACCTATGTCAGGATGCTGCTCATCAACTATAGTTCAGCATTTAATACCATCATTCCCACAATCCTGATGGAGAAGTTGCAGAACCTGGGCCCCTGTACCCCCTCTGCAATTGGATCCTCAACTTCCTAACCGGAAGACCCCAGTCTGTGCAGATTGGTGATAACATATCCTCCTCGCTGATGATCAACACTGGTGCACCTCAGGGGTGTGTGCTTAGCCTACTGGTCTACTCTCTATATACACTTGAGTGTGTGGCTAGGCATAACTCAAAAACTATCTATAAATTTGCTGATGATACAACCATTGTTGGTAGAATCTCAGGTGGTGACAAGAGGGCGTACAGGAGTGAGATATGCTAACTAGTGGAGTGGTGCTGCAGCAACAACCTGGCACTCAGCGTCAGTAAGACAAAAGAGTTGATTGTGGACTTCTAGAAGGGTAAGACGAAGGAACACATACCAATCCTCATAGAGGGATCAGAAGTGGAGAGAGTGAGCAGTTTCAAATTCCTGCGTATCAAGATCTCTGAGGATCTAACCTGGTCCCAGCATACCAATGTAGTTATAAAGAAAGCAAGACCGTGGCTATACTTCATTAGGAGTTTGAAGAGATTTGGCACATCAACAAATACACTCAAAAACTTCTATAGATGTACTGTACAGAACATTCAGACAGGCTGCATCACTGTCTGGTATGGAGGTGGGGGGGTGGGGGCTGGTGGTGGCTACTACACAGGACCAAAAGAAGCTGCAGAGTGCTGTAAATCTAGACAGCTCCATCTTGGGTACTAGCCTACAAATTACCCAAGACACCTTCAGGAAGCGGTGTCTCAGAAAGGCAGTGTCCATTATTAAGGACCTCCAGCACTCAGGGCATGCCCTTTTCTCATTGTCACCATCAGGTAGGAGGTACAGAAGCCTGAAGGCACACAGTCAGTGATTCAGGAACAGTTTCTTCCTCTCTGCCATCTGATTCCTAAATGGACTTTGAACCCTTGGACACTATCTCACTTTTTAAATATATATTATTTCTGTTTTTTGCAGAATTTTTAATCTATTCAATATATGTATACTGTAATTTATTTATTTATTTTTAAAAATTTCTCTCTTCTGTATTATGTATTGCATTGAACTGCTGCTGCTAAGTTAACAAATTTCACATCAGAAGCCGGTGATAATAAACCTGATTCTGATTCTGGTGCAGTGTAGCAGGATTATGTTAGGGTCCGGTCCGGAGCCCACCTTCCGGGTCTTGCTCCGGTCCGCGGATTCTGGACTCTGGGCCTTGCAGCCAGACCTCCTGTCACACAGAGCCATTAGATCATCTTGGCTTAAGGAGGTCCACCTATTGCCTATTAGGGGCAGGTGTTTATAAGGGGCTTGGGGACTGAGCCTAGTTGTGGGGTTGTCCTGTTCTGAAGTTGCGTTAACCTGCTCAGTACCTGGACCGCCAGCTCTGAATCCTGTCTGTATCCTGTTCTGCCCAGGTTGCCGGCCTGTTCTGTATATGCTCTATCCGGTTGGTCTTGTTCCCCTGTTTCTCTCCTGTGTGCTGGTCCTGCTGTTCCGCCTTATTCGCCTTGCTTGTGCTGCCACACTGTCGGTTGCCTTTCCCAATTTACCGGTGTATCACGGTAGTCCTGCTGCTCACCCTGGACCCAGCTTCCTTCTGATCCCTTGCCTCCATCGGGCAGGTCCAGCCGGACTGCCGCTGCCCGGCGGGGGTTCTGCCTTTTCCTACCTGTTGCCTCCGCCGGGGAGGTCCGGCCGGACTGCCACTGCCCGTTGGGGATTCTGCCCCTTCCTATCCGTTACCTCCATCAGGCTGGTCCGGCCAGATTGCCGCTGGCCGGTGGGGGTTTCTGCCCTTTCCACCTATTGCTCCCTAAGGGTTGTGCCGCGCACCTGCCCAGGTGTCCGCGACTGGCACAGGCCTCCGTGTTTTCCGCCTGGGAGGCGGCCCTGCCCGGGATCCATGCGGCCCACCATGAGGAATTCTCCTACCCCGCCTGAACTCCGGGACCCTCCTGCCTGCCTCGTCCAGCTGGACTGCCATTGCCCAGCGGGGGTTCTGCCCTTTCCACCCATCTGCCTTTTCCTACCCATTGCCTCCGTCGAGGAGGTCCGACCGGGCTGCCGCTGCTGGCAATAGTTTTGCCCCTATCTACCCGTTGCCTCTGTTGGGCAGGTCCGGCCGGACTGCTGCTGCCCATCGGGAGTTCTGCCCCTTCCTATCCGTTACCTCCGTCGGGCTGGTCCAGCTGGATTGCCGCTGGCCAGCGGGGGTTTCTGCCCTTTGCACCTATTGCTCCCTAAGGGTTGTGCCTCGCACTTGCCCAGGTTTCCAAGACTGACCCAGGGCTCTGTGTTTCCACCTGGGAGGCGGCCCTGCCCGGGATCCATGCGGCCCGCCATGAGGAACCCTCCCGTTTGCCTCGTCCGAACTCTGGGATCCCGCCCCACCTGCCTTACCCCTCACATGCCATGGCATCCCCATCCTGTCCTACCCCTAGTACTTCAGTGTCTGTGTCCTGCATTTGGGTCCAATCCTGTCCCCATTTGTGACAGATTTGCACTCATCCCCAGTATAGTTGTGCACATGATCTGCAGATTGTGTCTGCTGACTGCGTATTACTTTTGCCTGACCTGTGGAGTGCATCTACTGGCTGCCTGTTATTTCTGATGAGAGCTTGTAAATGAAATTCTATGTGCTCCTCATCACCTCCTGCATTCGGTGAAGTAAGCCAACACTCCACCTAAATGTGCACTTGTATCAGCATTGTCAAGAAAACATTTCAATTATGGTCATTATCAGAGTCCTTAGACAGTGTGGATCAGTGGACCTTCTTTGCAATGAGCCCCCATACCAGATACTCTCTGACATGTGTCAGGTGTATTAGTGCTGAGTACATCTCCTAATTGAACTTCATTGCTGTAACATCTACTCTTCTCCTTTGATATGATGCAGGATGTCAGGTGCAATGAGGTACTACAGCCATTATCATTATAATCAGCTCCTCCTCTTCCTCCTCCTCTTCTTGCAGTGAATCCGCTCTAGCTCCTCCTCCTCATGGATAATTGACTTTCTCATACAAATGGGAATGCAATAGTTCGATCTAAAACCAGTGTATTACGGCTAAACAATGGAGACTACAATGGGACAAGGGAGGATTTGGCTAATGTAGACTGGGAACACAGGCTATATGGTGGGACAGTTAGAACCATAGAACATCACAGCACAGAAACAGGCCTTTTGGCCCTTCTTGGCTGTGCCGAACCATTTTTCTGCCTAGTCCCACTGACCTGCACCTGGGCCATATCCCTCCAAACCCCTCTCATCCATATACCTGTCCAAGTTTTTCTTAAATGTCAAAAGTGAGCCCACATTCACCACTTCATCTGGCAGCTCATTCCACACTCCCACCACTCTCTGTGTGAAGAAGCCCCCCCAATGTTCCCTTTAAACTTTTCCCCCTTCGCCCTTAACCCATGACCTCTGATTTTTTTTCTCCCCTGGCCTCAGTGGAAAAAGCCTGCTTGCATTCACTCTATCTATACCCATCATAATTTTGTACACCTCTATCAAATCACCCCTCATTCTCCTACGCTCCAGGGAATAAAGTCCTAACCTATTCAACCTTTCTCTGTAACTCAGTTTCTCAGTTGAGGAACAATGGAAGACTTTCAAAGAGATTTTTCACTGTGCTCAACAAAAGTATGTTCTAGTTAAAAGCAAGGATAAGGGCGGGGAAAACCAGCCTTGGATAACTAAGGAACTAAAAGAAGACATCAAACTAAAAGCTTGTGGATACAAAGTCGCCAAGAGTAGTGGGAAACAAAATAGAGAAAACTTTAAAAAGCAACAGAGTACCACTAAGCGAGCAATAAAGAAACGGAAGGTAGATTATGAAAATAAATTAGCACAAAATACAAAATCAGATAGTATAAGTTTTTATAATTATATAAAGTGGAAAAAGACGGCTAAAGTGAACTTAGGTCTCTTGGAGGACGAGAAGGGGGAATTGATATTCGGTAATGAGGAAATGGCCAAGGCTTTGAATGACTATTCTGTGTCAGTCTTCATGGTGGAGGACACATCTAACATACCAAAAAGAGATGTTATGGATCATGGGAAGTGAGGACCTCAATACAATAGCTAACACTAAAGAGGTAGTGCTGAGCAAACTTGTGGCTGGTCCTGATGGAATGCATCCCAGGGGATTCAAAGAAAGGGCAGAAATTATAGAAACATAGAAAACACATAGAAAAAAACATACGGCACAATACAGGCCCTTCGGCCCACAAAGCTGTGCCGAACATGTCCTTACCTTAGAAATTACCTCAGGTTATCCGTAGTCCTCTATTTTTCTGAGCTCACTATACCTGTCCAGGAGTTTCTTAAAAGACCCTATCATATCTGCCTCCACCACCATCGCTGGCAGTCCATTTGGCTTTGGTGATCAGTTTACCAAAATTTTCTGGACTCTGGATGGGTCAAGCAGATTGGAAAATGGTGAATGTCATGCCACTGTTCAAAAAAGGGTGTAGTCAAAAGGCAGGTAACTATAGGCCAATTAACATCTGTAGCTGGGAAAACGCTTGAAGCTAACATTAAAGAAGAAATAGAAAGGCATGGATTCAGCAAAGGCAGGTCCTGTTTGACAAACTTACTGGAGTTCTTTGAGGATATAATGAGCAGAGTGGGTAGAGGGGAACAAATAGGCATTACTTACTTGAATTTCCAAATGGCATTCGATAAGGTGCACATAAAAGACATCCATAGATAAGGATGCACAGAGTTGGGGGTGATGTATTAGCATAGATAGAGGATTGGTTAACTAATAGAAAGCAGAGAGTGGAGATACATGGGTGTTACTCTGGTTGGCAATCAGTGGTGAGTGGTGTTGCGCAGGGGTTGGTGCTGGGCCCACAACTGTTCACGATATAGATTAATGATTAAGAAGAGGGGACCGAGTGTAGTGTATCTAAGTTTGCTGATGGTATTAAGTTGAGTGGAAAAGCAAATTGTGCAGAGGATACGGAGAGTCTACAGAGAGATATAGATAGGTTAAGTGAGTGGGCAGATGGAGTACAATGTTGGTAAATGCAAGGTCAAACACTTTGGAAGGAAAAATAAAAGAGCAGATTATTATTTAAATGGTAAAAAATTGCAGCATGCTGCTGTGCAGAGGGACTTGGGAATGTTTGTGCATGAATCACAAAAGGTTGGTTTGTAGGTGCAGCAGGCTATCAAAGCGGCAAATGGCCTTCATTGACCTTTATTGCTAGAGAGATTGAATTTAAGGGCAGAGAGGTTCTGCTGTAACTGTACAGGATACTGGTGAGGATACCTCTGGAGTACTGCATGCAGTTCTGGTCTCCTTACTTGAGGAAGGATTCCAGGATGAAGGAGATTACTTCCTTTTTTAAAGAGGCTTCCCTTCCTCTACCATCAACTCTGCACTCAAATGCATCTCTCCCATTTCACACACATCTGCCCTCACCCCATCCTCCTGCCACCCCACTAGGGATAGGGTTCCCCTTGTCCTCACCTACCACCCCACCAGCCTCCGGGTCCAACAAATAATTCTCCGTAACTTCCACCACCTCCAATGGGATCCCACTACCAAGCACATCTTTCCTTCCCCCTGACTTTCTGCTTTCTGCAGGGATCGCTCCCTACGCGACTCCCTTGTCCATTCATCCCCCCCATCCCTTCCCACCGATCTCCCTCCTGGCACTTATCCTTGTAAACAGAACAAGTACTACACCTGCCCTTACACTTCCTCCCTCACCACCATTCAGGACCCCAGACAGTCCTTACAGGTGAGGCGACACTTCACCTGTGAGTTGGCTGGTGTGGTATACTGCATCCAGTGCTCCCAGTGTGGCCTTCTATATATTGGTGAGGCCCGACGCAGACTGGAAGACTGTTTCACTGAACACCTACGCTCTGTCCACCAGAGAAAGCAAGGTTTCCCAGTGGCCACACATTTTAGTTCCACATCCCATTCCCATTATGATATATCAATCCATGACCTCCTCTACTGTCAAGATGAAGCCACACTCAGGTTGGAGGAACAACACCTTAATATTCCGTCTGGGTAGCCTCCAACCTGATGGCATGAACATTGATTTCTCTAACTTTCGTTAATGCCCCTCCTCCCCTTCTTACCTCATCCCTTATTTATTTATTTATTATTCCCCCCCCCCATTTCTCTCTTTTTTTTCTCTCTCTCTGTCCCTCTCACAGTCACTCCTTGCCTGCTCTCCATCTTCCTCTGATGCTTCCCTCCCCCTCTCTTTCTCCCTAGGCCTCCCATCCCATGATCTTCCCCCTTCTCCAGCTCTGTATGCCTTTTGCCAATCAATTTTCCAGCTCCTAGCTTCACCCCACCCCCTCCTGTCTTCTCCTATCATTTTGGATCTCCCCTCCCCCTCCCACTTTCAAATCTCTTACTATCTTTTCTTTCAGTTAGTCCTGACGAAGGGTCTCGGCCCGAAACATTGACTGTACTTCTTCCTATAGATGCTGCCTGGCCTGCTGCGTTCCACCAGCATTTTGTGTGTATTGCTTTAATTTCCAGCATCTGCAGATTTTCTCGTGTTTGCGTTGACGAAGGATAAACTGGCTTTGGAGGTAGTGCAGAGGAGGCTCACCAGATTGATTTCAGAGATGAGGGGGTTAGACTATGAGGAGAGATTGAGTTGCCTGGGACTACTCACTGGAATTCAGAAGGATGAGAGGAGATCTTATAGAAACATATAAAATTATGAAGAGGATAGATAAGATAGAGGCAGGATAATTATTTCCACTGGTGAGTGAGCCTAGAACTAGGAGACATAGCCTCAAGATTTGGGGGAGTAGATTTAGGATGGAGATGAGGAGGAACTGCTTTTCCCAGAGAGTGGTGAATCTGTGGAATCCTCTGCCCAATAAATCAGTGGAGGCTACCTCAGTAAATATATTTAAGACAAAGCCAGATAGATTTTTGAATAGTAGGGTATTAAGGGTTATGTGGAAAAGGCAGGTAGGTGGAGATGAGTCCATGGCCAGGTCAGCCATTATCTTATTGAATGGCAGAGCATACTCGATGGGCTAGATGGCTACTACTGAGTCTTGACGAAGGGTCTCAGCCCAAAACATCGACTGTGCTTCTTCCTATAGATGCTGCCTGTCCTGCTGTGTTCCATCAGCATTTTGTGTGAGTTGCTTGAATTTCCAGCATCTGCAGATTTCCTCGTGTTTGCTCCTGTTTCTTTTATTCTTATGGATAGTTGGCCCTTAGGGCCCTTGCATTTGGGAGCATCTTCATGATGACACAGCAGCATGGATGATGACAAAAATATCTACTAGTTATTGGATCAAAAGTAATTTGAATGCAACACCTTAAATGAGTATATCTGGTATTTGCCCAAATCCAATACACAGTAAATGTCAACCAGTTCATCCCTAAAGAAGATGGCAGAGTTTATCATTGAAATGTCAGTTATAATCCATACCTGTACCCAGCTGGTAGCCTGTGAAGTGTTTATTCATCATATATGCCAGGAAAGCACTAGATCCTTTTTCAGAACCAGTTTCTTCCTGTGCTAATGATAGAGCAAGTGTTGTTTAAAGCATTCACCCTCCAGTGGAGGTACATTTTAAAAGGAAAGCCGGTGGAAAGGAATGCTGTAATTGTACAAACAAAACATTTAATGGATCGTTTTCACAGATTTATGTACATCTTTCATTCCAGTTCTGAAAGGTTAAATGCAATTGCAAGGGATGAAAATGAGAATGACTGTCAAAGGGACTTTTGAGAAGATGATGCACAATTGCAGAAAACCAATCTGCCCCATTAGTATGCAGGGTATTTTGTCAAGACTGAGAAGTGATAGCAGCAAGGAAAAGTTGGATAGGTTGGGACTTCAGGGAATTTGAATGGAGACTTAACTGAGTTGCATAAAATATTGAGAGACCAAGTACAGTACATACTTTACATAGGGAAGACCTATTACTTCTAGCAAAGAAGTCAAAATTAAGTACCTATTTCCCCAACAGATATATCAAAAATTAGGGAATATAGCAACTGGAGAAGGATTAAAGGGAGGTGATGAAAAGTTCTTAAACCCAGAAGGTGACAGGGTATATAGAATTCATGGAAACATAGAAAACCTACAGCACAATACAGGCCCTTTGGCCCACAAAGCTGTGCCGAACACGTCCTTACCTTAGAAATTACCTAGGGTTACCCATAGCCCTCTATTTTACTAAGCTCCATGTACCTGTCCAGGAGTCTCTTAAAAGACCCTATCATATCTCCCTCCACCACCATCACTGGCACCCCATTCCACGCACTCACCACTCTCTGCGTAAAAAACTTATCCCTGCCATTTCCTTTGTACCTACATCCAAGCACCTTAAAACTGTGCCCTCTAGCGTTAGCCATTTCAGCCCTGGGAAAAAGCCTCCGACTATCCACACGATCAATGCCTCTCATCATCTAATAGGTCACCTCTTATACTCCACTGCTCCAAAGAGAAAAGGATGAGTTCACTCAACCTATTCTCATAAGGCACGCTCCCCAATCCAGGCAACATCCTTGTAAATCTCCTTTGCATCCTTTCTATGGTTCCCACATCCTTCCTGTAGTGAGGTGACCAGAACTGAGCACAGTACTCCAAGTGGGGTCTGACCAGGGTCCTATACAGCTGCATCATTACCTCTTGGATCCTAAACTCAATCCCATGATTGATGAAGGCCAATGCACCATATGTCTTCTTAACCACAAAGTCAACCTGCGCAGCAGCTTTGAGTGTCCTATGGACTCAGACCCCATGATCCCTCTGATCCTCCACACTGCCAAGAGTCCTACCATTAATACTATATTCTGCCATCATATTTGACCTACCAAAATGAACCACCTCACACTTATCTGGGTTGAACTCCACCTGCCGCTTCTCAGCGCAGTTTTGCATCCTATCAATATCCCTCTGTAACCTCTGACGGCCCCCCACACTATCCACAACACCCCCAGCCTTTGTGTCATCAGCAAATTTACTAACCCATCCCTCCAATTCCTCATCCAGGTCATTTATAAAAATCACGAAGAGTAGGGGTCCCAGAACGGATCCCTGAGGCACACCACTGTTCACCGAACTCCATGCAGAATATGACCCATCTACAACCACTCTTTGCCTTCTGTGGACAAACCAGTTCTGGATCCACAAAGCAATATCCCCTTGGATCCCGTGCCTCCTTACTTTCTCAATAAGCCTTGCATGGGATACCTTATCAAATGCCTTGCTGAAATCCATATACACTGCATCTACTGCTCTACCTTCATCAATGTGTTTAGTCACATCCTCAGAAAATTCAGTCAGGCTCGTAAGGCATGACCTGCCTTTGAAAAGCCATGCTGACTACTCCTAATCATATTGTACCTCTCCAAATGTTCATAAATCCTGCCTCTCAGGATCTTCTCCATCAACTTACCGACCACTGAGGTAAGACTCACTGGTCTATAATTTCCTGGGCTATCTCTACTTCCTTACTTAAATAAGGGAACAATATCCTCAACCCTCCAATCCTCCCGAACCTCTCCTGTCTCCATTGATGATGCAAAGATCAACACCAGAGGCTCAGCAATCTTCTCCCTTGCCTCCCACAGTAGCCTAGGGTACATCTCGTCCAGTCCCATATCCATAAAGCATATCCAACTTTATGCTTTCCAAAAGCTCCAATATAGCCTTTTCAGTCCATTGTAAGTGTAACCCCTGGGTCGCCTCAGGCATCGCTCAAACTCGTTCTAGTCTAGGGGGAGCAGCCTTCGGCCCCGCCAAACTGGGTAATCAGCTGGTGTGGATGCTGTGTGATGTCCCCGCCTCGCCCAAAAAAAACAGACAGTACACCTTATGCGATTAAATGAGTACAATTTATAAAGATTACTATAACTAAGCGATTACTAACGATACAGTATATATGAATAAGAGAAAAAAAAGAAAGGGCGCCAAACTTATCAAAGTCCAAACTACTTCGTGCACAACCGTTGGAGCTCAATTACTGAAGTATTTTGGCATTCGATCCCCTCCGACTCCTCGACCCGCCTCCTGGGACCCCCACGGTGGTTGACCAGATGCTCCACACTCCTCTGTCTCTATCTCCTCTCATCACCGAACACCTTGGGCCGGGGACCCCCGCTCCCGCTCGGGGTCCGTTCTGTCTCTCTCTCACTCCATCGCGCCGACTCCCCAAAATCCCCGCCAACAATCAGTTTACAGTCCCAAACAAGCTTCCAGCACTTATCATAACAAAGACGCTAGCATTCCTACTATTAACACAGGCGCCAGCATTCCTACTTTTAACAAAACAAAGACGCCATTTTGATTACATACACAGTAACAAAGAAAAAGAAGAAACCCCCTTTACATAAGTCATCCCTAAAATCACCAAGATCCTTTTCCCTAGTCAATACTGAAGCAAAGTACTCATTAAGTACCTCTGCTATCTCCTCCGGTTCCATACACACTTTTCCACTGTCACACTTGATTGGTCCTATTCTCTCACGTCTTATCCTCATGTTCTTCACATACTTGTAGAATGCCCTAGGGTTTTCCTTAATCCTGCTCGTCAAGGTCTTCTCATGGCCCCTTCAGGCTCTCCTAATTTTATTCTTAAGCTCCTTCCTGCTAGCCTTATAATCTTTTAGTTCTCTATCATTACCTAGTTTTTTGAACCTTTCATAAGCTCTTCTTTTCTTCTTGACTAGATTTCCAACAGCTTTTGTACACCACGATTCCTGTATCCTATCACCCTTTCCCTGTCTCAGTGGAACGTACCTATACAGATCACCACACAAATATCCCCTGAACATTTGCCACATTTCTTCTGTACATTTCCTTGCTCTTATCACACCCTAAAAGTAGTTGGATCGGTACTTGAAAAGCCATGACCTGGAGCGTTACATGCTGGAAGGTGGAATCGAGGTAGTAGAGGAGCGAGACATGAGAAGAGAGGAGAAAAGAGAGGAAAGGTCAAGTGTCAGTGAGTGAGCAATGAATCAAACCAAGCACCTCATTCCAATCAAAAGAGCTGTTTCAATATTGTGCTTGCAAGTAGTTGCTTCTTGAGTCTATGTCCTTTTCTCTTTTTACACCTCTCTCTGACCTCATTCTCTCTCCACCTCCCATTTACCACCTTTTTCTCTTTGTCCTCTCTCATGTTAATTTTTCTTTTACCCCTTTTCTCTCCTTTTCTACACCCTATCCTGGCCCAATCTCTCCCTATCTTTGATGTTCTTCCCCTCTGTGTACTCTTTGAGATCTCCTTACTTCCCAGCAGCAATAGAGGCCAAAGATGCTTACCTGCAGACCAATGTGTCAGCAGATTAGATTCTGCCTTTACTGTCTTGTCTTATTTCAGTACAAAATGGCAAATTGGCATGGGTCTGAATCAGGGGTTCCCAACCTGGGCTCCATGGACCTCTTTGATAATGGTAGGGATCCACAGCATAAAAAAGGTTGGAAATCTAGTGAGTCCATCCTCCATGAATGGAGTGATGTTTCCACCAACATCTAGCCTCCAAGAAATAGGGTGGGCTTTAGCTTTGGCATTACCTTTTAGGAAAATGTGAAGGGAATTGAGGGTGATCTTAATCAGTGGAATTGATAAGATCTAATCAGATCGAATAGTAAATTGTTTGATTTACAACTGTACTCTAGAACTAAGGGTAGTTCTAGTAATAGAGCTGGAGCCTGAAAAAGTGACTGTTTATTCCCCTCCATAGATGCAGCCTGACTTGCTGAGATCCTCCAGCATTTTGTGTGTGTTCCTCATGATTACCAGCATTAGCAAAGTATCTTGTGTTTTTCACCTATTTAATCCTACTCCAGGTTTTTTGATTGTTAGTTAATCATGGCAGATTCTACTCTTGGTAAAATTTCTTTATGTGCAAATTATACATAAAATATAGCCCAAATAGATCAGTTTTTAGACATGGCCTTGTCTCTTCTCTGTATAAGTGTGATTTAACAATGTATGTGTAGCAGCATTCTTTCGTTTGAATGTCTTTATGCAAAGTTTCCATGGTTACTTTATCTACTATCCTCTTCACTCTTCAAAGTTTGGAAAGTGTGAATCTGATTGTTAATGGTTTTAGTTTGTATGCTGAATTGGGGGAATAGAATTGAAAAGAAAGGTAGTAGTGTAACTTTTGATACAAAGTTTTTAAAAAAAATTAATGTGTAAAATAGTAGAAGTTGATTTCCAAAGATAATTTTCAAATTAAGAAAAAAATTGAAGTTGCAGTTATAGGTTAGTATTGGTTTTCAATTAACACTCTTCAAGTGATTTGTTTGACTGGTTTACATTTAAAAGTAAACTTTGTTTCATAATCAATTTTCAATATGTGGTCTTGCTGGAATTTTCGTGAAGGGAATTTTTGTAAAGTATGTTTGTGAGCAATAAAAATAGTTTGACGGAAATAAATATTTTGTTTATTTTTAACAATTCATTGTAGGAATGCTTCAATTTATTATGTTCTTTCGAAAGAAAACTTAATTTTCAGGGTCGATGCTTCAACTCTTTCTTTTATTCAAAGTAAATTTATTATCGAAATACAGATACGTTACTGCATACAATCCTGAGATTCATTTTCCTGCGAGCATACTCAAAAAAAAACTACAGGCTAATAACTATAATAGAATCAATGAAAGACCACACCAACTTTGGGTGTTCAATCAGAGTGTAGAAGACAACAAACTCTGCAAATAGAAAAAGAAATAAAAATAAATAAGTAAGCAATAAATACTGAGAACATGAGATGAAGAATCCTTGAAAGTGAGTCCATAGATTGTGAGAACATTTCAATGATGGGACTGAGTGAAATTATCTCCTTTGGTTAAAGAGCATGATGGTTGAGGAGTAATAACTGTTCCTGAACCTGGTGGTGAGAGTCCTAAAGCTCCTGTATCTTCTTCCTGATGGTAGCAGCTAGAAGAGAGCATGTCCTGGATGGTGGGGGACCCTGACTGATGGATGCCACTTTCCTGTGGCAGCATTTCATGTAGATGTAGTCAAAGGTGGGAGGGCCTTACCCATGATGGACTGGGCCATATCCACTACTTTTTGTAGGATTTTCCATTCAAGGGCAATTGTGTTTCCATACCAGGCTGTGATGCAGCCAGGCAATATTCTCTCCACTGCACTTCTATTGAAGTTTGTCAAGTTTTAGATGTCGTGCTGAATCCTCACAAACTCCAAAGGAAGTAGATTACTTTGTACTTTCACTTATGTGTTGGGCCCAGGGCAGGTCCTTGGAAAAGATAACACTGAGGAATTTAAAGTTGCTGAATCACTACAGTGTCAGCATTCTCTTGCTATATGGAGATCAACTTACAACTTTTATCTCTATTAAAACAATTGTTTGGAATGTATCTGAAGAAAGAAAAAAGAAATATTATTATGATTATCTGAAAATGTTCTTATCTGATAAATTATGGCTAATTTTAGTTCCAAGATATGATTATTATAGACAATAGACAATAGGTGCAGAAGTAGACCATTCGGCCCTTCGAGCCTGCACCGCCATTTTGAGATCATGGCTGATCATCTACTATCAATACCCGGTTCCTACCTTGTCCCCATATCCCTTGATTCCCCTATCCATAAGATACCTATCTAGCTCCTTCTTGAAAGCATCCAGAGAATTGGCCTCCACTACCTTTCGAGGCAGTGCATTCCAGACCCCCACAACTCTCTGGGAGAAGAAGTTTTTCCTTTACTCTGTCCTAAATGACCTACCCCTTATTCTCAAACCATGCCCTCTGGTACTGGACTCTCCCAGCATCTGGAACATATTTCCTGCCTCTATCTTGTCCAATCCCTTAATAATCTTATATGTTGCAATCAGATCCCCTCTCAATCTCCTTAATTCCAGCGTGTACAAGCCCAGTCTCTCTAACCTCTCTGCGTAAGACAGTCCAGACATCCCAGGAATTAACCTCGTGAATCTATGCTGCACTTCCTCTACAGCCAGGATGTCCTTCCTTAACCCTGGAGACCAAAACTGTACACAATACTCCAGGTGTGGTCTCACCAGGGCTCTGTACAAATGCAAGAGGATTTCCTTGCTCTTGTACTCAATTCTCTTTGTAATAAAGGCCAACATTCCATTAGCCTTCTTCACTGCCTGCTGCACTTGCTCATTCACCTTCAGTGACTGATGAACAAGGACTCCGAGATCTCTTTGTATTACTCCCTTACCCAACTCTATACCGTTCAGATAATAATCTGCCTTCCTGTTCTTACTCCCAAAGTGGATAACCTCACACTTATTCACATTAAACGCCATCTACCAAGTATCTGCCCACTCACCCAGCCTATCCAAGTCACCCTGAATTCTCCTAACATCCTCATCACATGTCACACTGCCACCCAGCTTAGTATCATCAGCAAATTTGCTGATGTTATTTTCTATGCCTTCATCCAAATCGTTAACGTAAATGGTAAACAGCTGTGGTCCCAATACCAAGCCCTGTGGCACTCCACTAGTCACCACCTGCCATTCCGAGAAACACCCATTCACCACTACCCTTTGCTTTCTATCTGCCAATCAGTTTTCTATCCATGTCAATGCCTTCCCCCCCCCGATGCCCTGAGCTTTGATTTTACCCACCAATCTTCTATGTGGGACCTTATCAAATGCCTTCTGAAAATCGAGGTACACTACATCCACTGGATCTCCCCCGTCTAACTTCCTGGTTACATCCTCAAAAAACTCCAACAGATTAGTCAAGCATGATTTACCCTTGGTAAATCCATGCTGGCTCGGCCCAATCCTATCACTGCTATCTAGATATGCCACTATTTCATCCTTAATAATGGACTCTAGCATCTTTCCCACCACTGATGTCAGGCTGACAGGCTGATATTTCTCTGTTTTCTCCCTCCCTCCTTTCTTAAAAAGTGGGATAACATTAGCCATTCTCCAATCCTCAGGAACTGATCCTGAATCTAAGGAACATTGGGAAATGAATACCAATGCATCCGCAATTTCCAGGGCCACCTCCTTTAGTACCCTAGGGTGCAGACCATCTGGACCTGGGGATTTGTCAGCCTTCAGTCCCATCAGTCTTCTCATCACCGTTTCCTTCCGAATGTCAATCTGTTTCATTTCCTCTGTTACCCTATGTCCTTGGCCCATCCATACATCTGGGAGATTGCTTGTGTCTTCCTTAGTGAAAACAGATCTAAAGTACTCATTAAATTCTTCTGCCATTTCTCTGTTTCCCATAACAATTTCACCCAATTCATTCTTCAAGAGCCCAACATTGTTCCTAACTATCTTCTTTCTCTTCACATACCTAAAAAAGCTTTTGCTATCCTCCTTTATATTCCTGGCTAGCTTGCATTCGTACCTCATTTTTTCTCCCCGTATTGCCTTTTTAGTTAAGTTCTGTTGTTCCTTAAAAACTTACCAATCATCTGTCCTCCCACTCACCTTAGCTCTGTCATACTTCCTTTTTTTTAATGCTATGCAATCTCTGACTTTCTTTGTCAACCAATGTGGCCCCTTTCCCTCCTTTGAATCCTTCTTTCTCCGGGGGATGAACTGATTTTACACCTTGTGCATTATTCCCAAAACTACCTGCCATTGCTGTTCCACTGTCTTTTCTGCTAGGATATCCGTCCAGTCAACTTTGGCCAGCTCCTCCCTCATGGCTCCATAATTTCCCCTGTTCAACTGCATTAATGTATTAAGAGTGGGTAGATTTATGCTTTGTAAGTATTAATTAATTAGTGTTTTACTACATTTGAGCTAATTTTGCCCACTGAATCATATTGCTTCTGAGTCAACACAATAATCCTTTGAGCTCATCCATCAAACACACTATAATGTCATTGAAGAGACTGAATATTGATGAGGCTTGGCAAGAGATCTGGCAGACTGAAAAGCTTTAAAGGTTTATCTACAAACATACCAACATTTGGGTTTTGAAATGTTTCTTTCAAAGGTCCTAAAACAAAATGTTTAAGAATAAAGCTTAACATCATACTTTGATGGACAGACCCCTATCTAAATGCTCTACAAAGCCTCTGTGAAGTAAAGAGTACATTTAAGTTCTGTAATAATGTGCTTCAAACATTTATCTATCATTACACCTCAATGAGTCTTCTCCAAACAATAATTTCAAACCAACAGAATTTCGCAACTGCAAGCTATGAAAAACGGTCTGCCCTTGTGACAGTTGCCATCTTGAAGTGTGATGGGATCATGAAAAAGATCCTCACATGTACAAAGGATTCTTGATCCAGTGGCTGATAGCTCTTATACTGTACCCCTTCTATACCATTTTTGAGAATAAGTTATCTCTACAGTAAATAAACTTTAAAGACTTTAATCCACCATTGGTGCTGACATTAATTCAAAAATTATTTTGAGAAGATTAATTACAGCAGACTGTTTACTGGAAGCAGTGAACATTTTCTGGTAATAGACTCCATAAAAGTAGCCTAGATAATTCAATGTGCAATCATGACGTGGTTCCCTGAACTAATCTCAAGAGGGTGTATTAATCTCATCATAGAAACATCCTGTTAAACATTACAAAAGAATGAATAAGGATCACATTGAAGGGAAAATTGTACACTTGCTACATTGATTATAAATCCAAGTTGCATCTACTCATATGGGCTTCATCTACCTACAGTATGTACCCATTGTCATGAAATTTGTCTTGCAACAGCAGTACATTGCAATCCACAATAACAAAAACTATATCTACAATAAGCTTCCATCATTCACCGGAGTGCTCTCTTCAGTTACCTGATGAGGTGACCGTAGTGTTCGGCCAGGAGCAGATGTCGTCAGGTTCCCAACCTTCATAGAGTGTTTTGACGCTTAACCACTACATTCTCCAGTCGGTGGATCAGCAGTGGTGGCCAAGTCACAGCCCATCTGCCTTTGAATTCCAGCTCAACTCCTCTCACCTGCTCCATATCCAGCAAGATGATCTTTCTGCTTCCTCCCCCATCTTGCCAGCTGCTTGGTTCTTGCTCTTTTCATCAATTGCCCAGCACAGACAACAACCTCCATGCTGACCTTGCCAGGAACCCTCTACAGCTGACGTCCATGGGGAGTAGCCACATCTGCCATCCTTTATCCCTGCACTCCTGGACTATGGGCTGGTACTTCAGGGCTTTCCTCTCGCAAGTCTCCTCACGTTCTTCCACCCATGGTAATGTGAGCTCCAACAGGATGATTTCTTGTCTTTGGTGGACCACAGTATGATGTCTGGTCGAAGTGTGGTTTGCACCACCTCTGGGAACTGCAGCTTCCTCTCCACATCAACTCTCATCTCCCATGATTTGGCAGTTTGCAGCAAATTGGATTAGGCATCTTTGATATGACTGGCGTGGCCCTCCCCTTGATGAAAATGACTGCCCTGTTTCCATCTCTCCCACTCCAGTGTGTCAGCAAGGGGCAGCAGGACCTTGTTATGGTGCCACCTATACCATCTTTGTGTTAAAATTGTTTTACATCCTGACAGTATGTGTCCCAGTGAACCCCAATGACCACAAAGCTTGCTGTTAGGGTCCTCTCTCAGCCTCCATGAGTGCAGCTGTGATGGTGTAGGGAGAGTGTCATACACGAACCACAGGAGGAACAAAATGCGGAAGAGTTCCAGTCTCCAAAGCTCTGCCCAAGTGATCTTATGCTTGGGAAGATCCCACTTCGTCCAGGCACCCTGTGACCCCAACTCCACTGCCTTTGATACTTGCCTTTCATCCTCGTGGTTCCGTACCTCTGTCTGGACCATGTCACGCCTATCCCTTGCACTTGCACCCACCCCCCCTCCCATCATTGGGAGTGTGCAGACCTGATGCCTTGCTGTCACAGGCATGGGTTGCCAATGATGCCTCTCAGTTGAAGGGAGTTCACTGTCGGGTTTGTGGCTGAGTTGGCAGCCTACTTTCAGCACCATCTTGTGACTCCAGCTTTGTTTATTAGCTTATCATCAGAGCCCCTCAGTGTTAACACAGCTCTACACTGTGCCACCTTGAACTCCATGACTGATGACAATGGGAGCTGTAGCTGATCTGATCTTATGTACAGCCCCTTGGAAGAAAACCTTGGGGGCATCCCCAATCACCTACACAGGTGCTTGTTGACTTTCCTCTCATTGCCTTCTACAGTGGTCATGGAGAACTCGTACGCAATGAAAAGCCAGAGCTGTCTTGGTAGAAGGCCACGTCGGTACAGTCATGTCTTAAATTTACCAAGGAGTCCAGTTTTGTCAATCTTCTTCACCCACTCTTCAGTGTCGCTGATTTTGGCGCTGTCCGTCATTGCTGCATTAAACCACTTTCCATGACACTTTACTGAGTTGTCCTCTATAGATGGAATGACTTCTCCCTATACTTGAAGACTGAACTTGCTAGCGACCTTACCCTTTTTGATCACCATGTATCTGGACTTCCTGATCTTGAAGGTCATATTAGTCCAGGTAGCTACATTATCCAGGGTTTCCAATACCCATCTTGCTTGGACATAGGTTTCAGTGATTACTGTAATGTCATCTATGAACTTCCCTAATGCAGGTTGTCGGATCCAGGGCTGCAACATTGGGCCTTGGGTTACGCCTGCTGCTGCTGATATAATGAGGATCATACCCATGACAAACAAGATGGGGGAGATGATACAGCCAATCGGAATCCCTTTTTGGAGGCCTTGCTACCTGGTTGTAAAGTGGGTTGAAATGAAGCATAGCTTTAATCCTCCTAGGTAGCTGGTGATCATGTCTCGAGTTATTAGCAGGATATACTAGTGGTCCAGGTCAACCTGGATGAGCATGTATGGAACTGATCTGTAGGTATTGCCTAAGTCTATCCAGATGACTGTTAAGTCACCTTTGTTCTGCCTGGCCTCACAGATCAATAGGCTAATTACTGACTTGTGTTAAAAACCCGGGATGCCACCTTTCTGGATGGATGTGTTGATATAGTGGTTCTTCATTAAGTAAGAGGTCAGCCTTCTCACAAGCACCAAGAAGAATATCTTGCACTATCTTGAGTGCAGGTCGGTGGGACTATGTGAGGGTAAGTGTTCAGCACGGACTAGAAGGATCGAGATGGCCTCTTTCCATGCTGTAATTTTTATATGGTTATATGGTTAAATGGTTAAACCTTTAAAGCCAAGGAGGGAGATTGTCCTAAACTGGGTGATTGTGGAGGAATCTTCTTCCTTGAGATCAAAGTATCCTTCAACCATTTTCCAGCTTAGTGGAATAGATCCTTTAGTCCAAATCTTCTTCATTATCTTCCATAACCTCTGGAGGAATTTTGGACATTTCCTATATACCTTGTATGGTATACCACTTGGTCCTGGGGCAGCAGATGACTTTGCTCTCTTAATGTTATCCTATATCTCCTGCCACGTGGGCTCTGCCATGTTCAACTCTGGGATTCTTGGTTGGGGGACTTTTGGATTGAATTCTCGTCCTCGATTCCTTCGGGAATCACTGTGTGATTCCTGCTTAAATTCTTCCACTTCTTGTTTTATGCTGGTTAGGCTGCCAGAATTTTGCTGGCTGAGAAGAGCCCTGGTGAACCTGAATGGGTTTTCAAGCAACTGCGCTCTCCTCTCTTATTCCCTTTTTTGCTTTTGCAGCTGCTCCACACTCCTGAGCTTGCACAATTGTTCCTGCAGTATATTAGATATCTTCTTTTTCATCAGGTGAACAGATTTTTAATCGTTTGTTCAAGGTCTTTATCATGCTTCTCAGGTGACAAATCTCCTGTTTGGCTGCCGTGATGGTTTAAGATCCCCATTCTTCTCCATTGGGCAGAATCACTCTTTAGCAAAGATAAATACAATGGCTGTGAGGGAGTCATTTTCCAGGAGACAGGTCTTGCCAATGTAGCTTTCAAGACATAATCCAGGTCATAATCGAACAGTTTCCAAGATACAGTGTCCGATGATCTAGGCCATCTGATCCTCTCCTTAATGAATGGATTAGAGTGTCAGAGAGGGCATTCACTTGGTCTCTTCTTTGGCACTGGGGTGGCACAGGTGCCAGAGAGATCTTCAGCTCGATGAGCTCTATGAACTCCCTAGCTTCAGTTCTCCATCGTCTCAGCAGATGTTGAATGCATGTGCTGCACTTGAGTTGCCTTCATTCCAGCTTTGCAACAGCTTTGGTATATCTTGAGGCCTTTGATGTTTTTGAGATATTGCAGCAATGGCACTTTGCAATGAAGCCCCCCCCCCCCCACCCCAGTCAGCGTTGTTTGTTTGAGCCTTCTCATTATTGTATTTCCAGTCCTGTCATTGAAGAGATTGGATATTGATGAGTCTTGGCAAGAGATCTGGCAGGTGGAAAAGCTTTAAAGGTTTAACCATTTAACCATATAACCATATAAAAATTACAGCATGGAAAGAGGCCATCTCGACCCTTCTAGTCCGTGCTGAACACTTACCCTCACATAGTCCCACCGACCTGCACTCAGCCCATAACCCTCCATTCCTTTCCTGTCCATATACCTATCCAATTTTACTTTAAATGACAATATCGAACCTGCCTCTGTCGTGGTTTTTCATGCCTTACAAATGACCAGGAGATGCAGAAGATTCTTCAAGAAGGGTTAAACTTTAATTTGCAAATCAAAGCTGAGACAGTCATTAGCTAGTCGCTGATTGTCTACTGATTCTCGGACACAGCAGCTTTTTAAAGCAATCTCCTGGACCAGTTGCTATAGTTGCATATCACACGTTCTATCTTGTCCCTATTGTTTCTACCTATTGACTTATTCATGTTCTAGTGTCTCCTACATTCTTAAGATTTCAAATAACAAGTTCAAACTACATAATCTACATCAAGGCTGACTACATAGCTTTGGTTACACATCAAACAAGTTCAAAGCAAAACATCTCTTAGCTACCTCTCATTAGCATATATTAACACACCATTGTCTTTAGCATTTCACATAGTTTTGGTTACACAGCAAATAATACAAGTTTTATACTCCATAATATTTTATACTCCAATATATTCTCCTTTGAGACCCCTCTGGGTCTCACACTCACACTTACACAGAGAAAGAAGACTAAGAGTCTGCGCACAAAAGCCCCAATAAACTCAAGCACTTATTCCCAAATCTCGGGTTAAACTAAAATTTTCTGCACCAAGACCTCAAAGTATTTTCTCCCTGTTACCCTGGGCCGCTGAGTCAAAAACCTGTCCCTTTGTACCTGAGACAGGGAAAAAGACTCAGAAGCCCTTACAATCTACTCCCACACTGTCGTTTTGCTTTTGTTCATCCTGCAGGTGTTGTAGGCTGTAACGATACATGTTCGGTGTTACTTTCTCCACTAAGCTTGCTTCAGTAATTGCCGTGAGCATCGGAAATTGTTTGGTTGCAGCACGCACTACAAGAGATTTGAGACAAGAAAACAGCACAGCAGAAAAATATAATACTGACAGTTATTGCTATTTTAGTCAGCCATGCTCCCCATCCTCCGAGTCTACTTTCTAACCAGTCAAATAACTGATGTCCGAACCCTGAATTCTGTTTGACTTCCGTCCGCAGATTCTTTAACTTATTCAGTGCTCTGGTGAAAGACCCTTCTGGGCTAGTATTGTTCGGTATGAAAGTGCAGCATTGTTCTCCAAACATTACACACACACCCCCTTTCTCTGCCAAAAGCCAATCCAGTACCTGTTTTGCCACGCCACCCTGCTAGTTGCATCTAGCTGTTGCCTTAAGGCCTCCAGTGCATCATCGGTGTAGTTGATGAACCTCTGTTGATTATAGTATATATAGTTTATCCATTCAACATTTTTGCTTACCCCTATCACAGGTATGATAGCTTCCCAGTGAGCATCTCGTGCGGTGTCAGGCATGTTATTCGATTAGTTTGCATGTGGTAACTCATCAATGCTAACGGTAAAGCATCGACCCAATTAAGTTTAGTGTCTGCACAAATTTTGTTTAGTTTGGCTTTCAGGGTTCCATTAATTCTCTCTACCATGCCCTGCGACTGAGGGTGGTATACACATCCAAACCTTTGCTTTATCCTCAGCGCCTGTAGTACCAGTTTAACCACTTTCTGGATAAAAGCTGAACCGTTGTCTGAACTAACTTCTGTAGGTATTCCAAACCTTGGGATCACTTCATTTGTCAGGAATTTTACCACTGTCTTTATCATGTCTACATAATCGATCACTAAATGTTTAAATGGTCCTTCAGGTACAGGAATATGACCTATTGGGGTTGTAATTCCCTTTCGAACATTATTTTGTGCGCATACCTCGCACAAAGTCCACTGAAGCCTGTAAATAAAGTGACCAAAAACCATCCTTCTTTATTTCCCTTATCACTTCCCCCCTTGCACAATGGTCCATCCCATGCGCTTCTGAAATCAGAATCGTCAGTAGAGGGGTGGGCGCTACCAACAAACCGTCTTCCGTGCTCCACAAGCCTTCCGGGTTCTGCTTGGCCCCCCTTTTTCTCCACATTGTCTGTTCTGCCAAAGTTGCCTTACCTTGTATTTCAATTAGGTCCTCCACGTCAGGTTCTGGAGTTAGGCTTACCTGGGAGGCAATGACCACTGACGTACATCCAGACGCTTTTCTAGCTGCCTCGTCTGCAGCTTGATTTCCCTTTGTTATTACATCGTTTCCCTTTTTATGTGCCTGTCATTTGACTATAGCCAATGCTTTAGGTTTCATTATGGCTTTTATTAAGTCTAGAATTTGCTGACAATGTTGTATGGGAGCTCCGCTACTTTTTTTTTAAACCTCTCTGCTTCCACACTGCCCCGAACAAATGGCATACTCCGTGAGCATATGCTGAATCAGTATAGATGTCTACTTTCTTACCTTCCATCACTTCACACGCAGCTGTCAGGGCTTTGAGTTCTGCTAGTTGGGCAGAACACAGTTGGGGACAGGACTCCATCCTAATAATCTTATAGCTCGACTGATCCTGCTGCACCACTGAGAATCCTGCATGATTTCCATCATAATCCCTATAACAAGAGCCATCTACGAACAGAACCTTTTTATCTATCTCCTCTAGTGGTTCTGACCGTAAATCTGCTCTCAATTTGGCAAATGCCATCGTCTTCCCTACACAATCATGGGGTTCTCCTTCATAGTCTAAAGGGACAAAATCGGCTACATTACTGGTAGTGCATCTCTGTATAGTTATGTCAGGAAATGTCAATAGCATCTGATACGCTGCTATCCTGGCTGGCGTCAGCACAAATTTCCCTCTTTCTAGCAGTTCTGCTACTTTGTGGTGCTGACTGCAATTCCTGCTTAATAGTACTGAAAGCTATCTCCGCCTCTCCATTCCACTGTAAGCCGTTCTTTAAATTAGTAGATAGATAGATAGATAGATAGATACTTTATTCATCCCCATGGGGAAATTCAACTTTTTTTTTTCCAATGTCCCATACACTTGTTGTAGCAAAACTAATTACATACAATACTTAACTCAGTAAAAAAATATGATATGCATCTAAATCACTATCTCAAAAAGCATTAATAATAGCTTTTAAAAAGTTCTTAAGTCCTGGCGTGCCAGTGGCATTGCCCAATGGCATGCCCTCTAGGTCTGCCTTCAATACCTGATTAAAAATGTGTGGTGAATGTTTAAATCCTTGTGGCATTCTGGTATAGGTATACTGAGCACCTCTGTAAGTAAATGCAAACAAATACTGTAATACTGACACTGCTTGGCCAGAGGAATGCTGAAGAAAGCCGAACACAAATCGATCACTGAAAAGTAACTTGCTTCTGGTGGAACGTTAGTCAAAAGCATGTGTGGGTTGGGGACTACCGCTGGCCAGTCCTCTACCACATCAAAACGCGTGTGTGGGTTGGGGACTACCGCTGGCCAGTCCTTTACCACATCGTTTACCGCTCGCAAATCATGCACCAATCTCCACTTAGATTTATCTGCTTTTAAGACCGGCAACAACGGGGTATTGCATGGACTGTTTGTTCTTTTAAGCACTCCTATTTCAAGCAACCCCTGCACTGTCGACGCTATTCCTTCTTTATTTTCTGGTCTTAGAGGGTATTTGGTCTCCTGGGTGGAATTGCTCCCCTTTTCAGCCTTATTTCCACCGGACTAGCTGTTTTTATTTTCCCTACGTCCGTGTCATGCTGTGACCACAGAATAGACGGCAACTCATCTAACCTTTTATCTTTCTGCTGGCCTCTTTCCTTTCCCAGCACGGGCATGCGTGGTTGGGGAGTTATTTCGACCTCTCTCACTGCCCCTACCATATCTACACTTACCATTATTTTAATACAGTTATTGTCTTCTGATATCCACACCTCTGGCGTGATTTTCCTCCACACTGTTATGGTTTCAGCACTCTTAACTAAAGGTCCTAAGTCTTTAGACTGATATCCCTTATTTATCAACAACGTTACGTGGGGCGCCGCCTCCGGTATCCTGTACCATTTTTCTAAAAAGGTGTTCCACTTAACTTGTAAAGCTGCCCCTTGCTTTCCAATTATCAAGCCTCCTCTTCCAGGTGCTGCTGGGTACATACCTCTAGGTGCCATCTCTCCTCTAACTCCCTGTTCTGAGTCTCGTCAAAAATCACTGTACAATGTAGCTCAGATTTGGGCATTACAGCCCTGGGTAATATAGCCTGCACGCCCTTTTTCAATTTTTCCCAGGTTTCCTGAATCTGGTCTGCGATGTCTCCTATCCAAAAGACATTAGCCTTCTTGTCTTCTTGCACTATCAATTGAGCCCCTGCTCTTTTCACACTCAGCCCATTTCTGGTGCATTCTAATTTTAATTACAGTTTCAACAAGGCATCTCTGCCTAACAAATTAATCGGAGTTCCTTTAAATACTAGCACCGGCAAAACAATTTCTTTACTTCCCATTCTCAACCGCACTGGAGCTGTGCACTGTGTTAACTGTGTTTTCCCGAGAACCCTACCGTCTTAATAAACTTTCCTGACATGTGAAGGTGAAGGGCATACTGTGGCTGTACACAAAATCTATCATCATTGGTGTCAGTTGCCCTTCTAAAATAACCTGAACAATGGGTTCCTCAACTGCCTCCCCTTTGCCCATAGCTTCTCTGTCCCCCTCCTTGGAACTTCCAGTCCTGTCTGGGCTGTTTGAATTTAGTCTGTTCCTGATAGGGCATTTGTGGGAATGCTCCCTCAAAGACAATTATTGGCATGGGGTTTTCCAGCCCTTGTCTTACAGTATGATTGGTCCCTCCATATAGCAGTGCTTTGTCCAGTTCGATGGCTATACTGGCAGCATCTTTTTGTTTTTCTCTTTTTCCTTCTCTGAGTTCTTCGCGCTGCATTTGTATTAGCTTTCTTTGCACCTCTTCCTGCTGCTCAGTCAACCTTTGTTTGTCTTTCCGGTATTTCTCAACCGCATGGACTACGTGGTCTCTAAATTCTTGTGGGGTCTTTGACGTTAGCCCAACCACCTCCTCCAGTTTGGATTTTACTTGTGGCGGCATTGCATCCAAAATGCAATGTCGGAACAGTGAGGTCATAAATAAGCTATTTTCCACCTCTTGCTCAGTCTCCAGTCTCCACCTTTTCAATTGGTTTTCTACGTAGGCTGCTGGGTTTTCAGTGTCTCCCAATGGATCCCCTTTTAAGGCTTTGGGGTCCACTTTGGGTGGATAAAGCTTTCTGAGGGCCTGCCATACCCTCTGCCTCACTCTGTCAAACCCGTCTCCATCAGTTCTTGGGTCGTTCGAGTTTACTATGCCAGCCATTTCCATTAGTTCGTTAAATTTGGAGGTTCCCATCAACCTTATCAACAGTGCCTTCAAATCTCCCATAGCCAATAATCGTCCTGCTGTTTCTTCCTCACAGGCTCTAATCCATTTCCCTGCTCCTTCATGTAAATTGGGCAGAGTGTTTTTCAGCCCTTCTAGGTCCTGGGATCCCCAAGGGATATACTGCACCTGTCCTGATCCTTTAACTAACAACGGCATTATTCTTCCTCCTCCTTCCCACCTGCCCTGGCTTTCCTCCTCACCTGACTCCCCATCTGTCTCAGGATATGTCTTTACTGCCTCCCACACAAATGTCTCCGGGGTTCTGCTCTTCCCTCGGCCCTGTGGAGTCCTTCCTTTCTGTCTGTATTCAATACCTGGTTGGCCCCTTGCATTTTTTCCGCATCTCTCCTAGCAATCCCCTTTTTGTAACTTATCTGACTCTCTCTCTACTTCCACAAGTCGCTCCCCTACTGCTTCCTTCTTTCCTTCTAGGCTTCTGCCCCCTACCTCTTCCCCACAAATTCTCACATCCTCTCTCTCTCTCTCTCTCCACTTAACTCTTGCTCCTCCAATGAGTCACCTTTTCTAGTCTGTTTATTTCTATGGTATAATCGATACTCCTCATATTCCTTTTCCTCTCTCAAGTATTTCATCTGTTCAATCTGTTCTTGCATTTCTCTCTGTACCTGTTCTATCTTTATCCTTTCTGCCTGTATCTCCTGCCATATCGCCGCTCTTTCCTCATTTTTTCTCCTCCTCATTATCCCGAAACTGTACTTCTCCCTGCATGTTTACTGTTCCCGTCAGCAGGGGGCACTGCTTAGGGGTTCCTTCCTCATTATAGGGAGGGGGTTTTTCTGTTTCTTTCGCATCCGGGTACGGAGCTGAAGCCAGCTTCTCACTGTACCTCCCTCTCTCTCTAACAGGCTGTTTCTCCAGCACCTTAGTGTCTTCCTCACTTGTAATCAATATTCTACCTGTCCTCCTCAGCCTTTCTCCCTCCGTTCTAAAGAGTTTTCGCACTTCCATTTCTCGTTCTCTTTTTTGCTCTCTTTTCTTAGATTTATCTTTTGATTTGTACTTTTTAATTAGTCCCTCCATTTCTTCGCACAAACTTAAATCAAATGTTCCTTCTCTTGGCCACTTTGTGACCAGGTTTTTGGTTCTTTTTTCCCATTTTTCTGAAGTTTTTGAGATCTCATTTTGAACTAATGGGAATTTTTTGCTCAGAATCTCTACTGCTGTTCCTTTACCTGTCATGTTATTCTCTCTTGTTAAGGTATTTCAGAGATTCACAGTTTGTTTACTGGATAATATTATTTACTCTAATTCTACACCTATTCTAACACCTCGCCCGAGCAGACCCTTCTCTCTTAAGGCGGTAACCACGAGGACTTTCTACCCTAATTCTATTCTAACACCTCGCCCGAGCAGACCCTTCTCTCTTAAGGCGGTAACCACGAGGACTTTCTACTCTAATTTTATTCTACTTTCCCTGCCCGTTCAGCCCTTCATTTCATACGAAGCGGTACTCACAGGGATTTACCAACACCACGTGGACTTTTTCTTAACGTATTAACTTATTTGTACTTACCCTCACTGCAGTATTCTTGAGCAATCCTCTGAGCCTCCTCCGTTAACCCCCAATTCTGCCAGATTCTTTGGACCGGAGAGACCCTTTGGCAGTGGTTCCACACTTCCGAGACTCCAAGACCTCCTCAAAGCCAACAGAATTCTTAGTCCAAATTGTTGCAAAAAGCGCTTTCCTTTTGTTTGGGTGCACCCTTAATTCTGTTAGCCTTGTGAGGGTCCCTAGAGGACCGGGAAGCGTTCCCAATCTGCCGTTTCCCTTCCGCGGGTCTCTATCCGATCCTGTTCGTGACGCCAATTATGTCGTGGTTTTTCGTGCCTTACAAATGACCAGGAGACGCAGAAGATTCTTCAAGAAGGGTTAAACTTTAATTTGCAAATCAAAGCTGAGACAGTCATTGAGCTAGTCGCTGATTGTCTACCGATTCTCGGACACAGCAGCTTTTTAAAGCAATCTCCTGGACCAGTTGCTATAGTTGCATATCACAGGTACTATCTTGTCCCTATTGTTTCTACCTATTGACTTATTCATGTTCTAGTGTCTCCTACATTCTTAAGATTTCAAATAACAAGTTCAAACTACATAATCTACATCAAGGCTGACTACATAGCTTTGGTTACACATCAAACAAGTTCAAAACAAAACATCTCTTAGCTACCTCTCATTACCACACCATTGTCGTCTACATTCAATTGGATACATGCAGAGCATACAGCAAACTTCAAAGCTGACCACCTCTCTTAGCTACCTCTCATTAGCATATATTAACACACCATTGTCTTTAGCATTTCACATAGTTTTGGTTACACAGCAAATAATACAAGTTTTATACTCCATAATATTTTATACTCCAATACCTCTACCACTTCTACTGGAAGCTTGATCCACACAGCTACCGCTCTGTGAGCAAAGAAGTTCCCCCTCATGTTACCCCTAAACTTTTGCTCCCTAACTCACAACTCATGACCTCTTTTTTGAATATCCCCTACTCTAAATGGAAAAAGCCTATCCATGTCAACTTTATCTATCCCCCTCATAATTTTAAATACCTCTATCAAGTCCCCACTCAACCTTCTACGCTCCAAAGAATAGAGACCTAACTTGTTCAACCTTTCTCTGTAACTTAGGTGCTGAAACCCAGGTAACGTTCTGGTAAATCTTCTCTGTACTCTCTCTATTTTGTTGACATCTTTCCTATAATTCAGTGACCAGAACTGTACACAATACTCCAAATTTGGCCTTACCAATGTCTTGTACAATTTTAACATTACATCCCAACTCCTATACTCAATGCTCTGATTTATAAAGGCCAACATACCAAAAGCTTTCTTCACCACCCTATCCACATGAGATTCCACCTTCAGGGAACTATGCACCATTATTCCTAGATCACTCTGTTCTACTGCATTCCTCAAAGCCCTACCATTTACCATTTTGATTAGTCCTACCAAAATGCACCTCACACTTATCAGCATTAAACTCCATCTCCCAACTTTCAGCCCACTCTTCTAACTGTCCTAAATCTCTCTGCAAGCTTTGAAAACCTACTTCATTATCCACAATGCCATCTTAGTATCATCTGCATACTTACTAATCCAATTTACCACCCCATCATCCAGATCATTAATGTATATGACAAACAACATTGGACCCAGTACAGATCCCTGAGGCACACCACTAGTCACCAGCCTCCAACCTGACAAACAGTTATCCACCACTACTCTCTGGCATCTCCCATCCAGCCACTGTTGAATCCATTTTACTACTTCAATATTAATACCTAACGATTGAACCTTCCTAACTAACCTTCCGTGCGGAACCTTGTCAAAAGCCTTACTGAAGTCCATATAGACAACATCCACTGCTTTACCCTCATCAACTTTCCTCATAACTTCTTCAAAAAATTCAATAAGATTTGTCAAACATGACCTACCACACACAAATCCATGTTGACTGTTCCTAATCAGACACTGTCTATCCAGATAATTATATATACCATCTCTAAGAATACTTTCCATTAATTTACCCACCACTGATGTCAAACTTACAGTCCTATAATTGCTAGGCTTACTCTCAGAACCCTTTTTAAACAATGGAACAACATGAGCAATATGCCAATCCTCTGGCACTATCCCCGTTTCTAATGACATTTGAAATATTTCTGTCATAGCCCCTGCTATTACTACACTAACTTCCCTCAAGGTTCTAGGTTATATCCTGTCAGGATCCAGAGATTTATCCACTTTTATATTCCTTAAAAGCGCCAGTACTTCCTCTTCTTTAATCATCATAGTTTCCATAACTTCCCTACTTGTTTCCCTTACCTTACACAATTCAATATCCTTCTCCTTAGTGAATACTGAAGAAAAGAAATTGTTCAAAATCTCCCCCATCTCTTTTGGCTCCACACATAGCTGTCCACTCTGATTCTCTAAGGGACCAATTTTATCCCTTTTGCTATTAATATAGCTGTAGAAACCCTTTGGATTTATTTTCACCTTACTTGCCAAAGCAACCTCGTATATTCTTTTAGCTTTTCTAATTTCTTTCTTAAGATTCTTTTTACATTCTTTACATTCCTCGAGCACCTCATTTACTCCATGCTGCCCATATTTATTGTAGATATCTCTCTTTTTCCAAACCAAGTTTCGAATATCCGTTGAAAACCATGGCTCTCTCAAACTTTCCTTTCAAACTAACAGGAACATAAAGATTCTGTACCCTCAAAATTTCACCTTTAAATGACCTCCATTTCTCTATTACATCCTTCCCATAAAACAAATTGTCCCAATCCACTCCTTCTAAATTCTTTCACATCTCCTCAAATTTAGCCTTTCTCCAATTAAAAATCTCAATCCTGGGTCCAGTCCTATATTTCTCCATAATTATATTGAAACTAATGGCATTGTGATCACTGGATGAAGTGCTCCCCAACACATACCTCCGTCACCTGACCTATCTCATTCCCTAACAGGAGATCTAACACTGCCCCTTTGCTAGTTGGTACCTCCATGTATTGCTGCAAAAAACTATCCTGCACACATTTTACAAACTCCAAACCATCCATCCCTTTTACAGTATGGGCTTCCCAGTCTATGTGTGGAAAATTAAAATCTCCCACAATCACAACTTTGTGCTTACTACAAGTATCGGCTATCTCCTTACAAATTTGCTCCTCCAGTTCTCGCTCCCCATTAGGTGGTCTATAATACACCCCTATAAGTGTTACTACACCTTTCCCATTCCTCAATTCCACCCAAATAGTCTCTCTAGACGAGCCCTCTAATCTACCCTGCCAGAGCACTGCTGTAATATTTCCTCTGACAAGTAATGCAACACCTCCCCCTCTTGCCCCTCCTACTCTATCACACCTGAAGCAACAAAATCCAGGAATATTTAGTTGCCAATCACACCCCTCCTGCAACCATGTTTCACTAATAGCTACAACATCATATTTCCAGGTATAAATCCATGCTCATCCACCTTTCTTACAATGCTCCTAGCATTAAAATAAATGCATTTAAGAAATTCACCACCTCTTACTCTCTTAGTAATTTAGGCTTTAAAATGTTTCCTTCAAAGGTCTAGGCTTAAAGCATTCAGATTTGTTTGTTGCTCTTAAAACAAAATGTTTAAGAATGAAGCATCCATACAATTATAGTCCTGACATCATACTTTGATGGTCATACTCTTATCTAAATGCTCTACAAAACCTCTGTGAAGTAAAGAGTACATTTAAGTTCTGTAATAATGTGCTTCAAACATTTATCTATCTCTACACCTCAATGAATCTTCTCCAAACAATAATTTCAAGCCAATAGAATTTTGCAACTGCAATGTATGAAAAACGGTCTGCCCTTGTGACAGTTACCATCTTGAAGTGTGATGGGATCATGAAAAAGATCCTCACATGTACAAAGGATTCTTGATCCAGTGGCTGATAGCTCTTATACTATACTCCTTCTATACCATTTTTGAGAATAAGTTATCTCTACAGTAAATAGACTTTAAAGACTTTAATCCATTATTGGTGCTGACATTAATTCAAAAATGTTTAAAGAGACCAATTACAGCAGACTGTTTACTGGCAGCAGTAACCATTTTCTGGTAATAGACTCCATAAAAGTAGCCCAGATAATTCAATGTGCAATCATGACGTGGTTCCCTGGACTAATCTCAAGAGGGTGTATTAATCTCATCATAGAAACATCCCGTTAAGCATTACGAAAGAATAGATAAGGATCATATCATATGGAAAATTATACACTTGCTGCATTTAATTATTAAATCCAAGTTGTATCCATTCATATGGGCTTCATCCATCTATAAGTATCCCTTGTCATGAAAATTTGTTGTCTTGTACAGCAGTACATTGCAATCCATAATAACAAATGCTAGATCTATAATAAGCTTCCATCATTCACAGGAGTGCTCTCTTCAGTTACCTGGTGAGGTGACTGTAGCCTTTGGCTAGGAGCAGATGTTGTCTGGTGCCCAACCTTCATAGAGTGTTTTGACGCTTAACCACTACATTCTCCAGTCGGTGGATCAGCAGTGGTGGCCAAGTCACAGCCCATCTGCCTTTGAATTCCAGCTCAACTCCTCTCACCTGCTCCATATCCAGCAAGATGATCTTTCTGCTTCCTCCCCCATCTTGCCAGCTGCTTGGTTCTTGCTCTTTTCATCAATTGCCCAGCACAGACAACAACCTCCATGCTGACCTTGCCAGGAACCCTCTACAGCCGACGTCCATGGGGAATAGACACGACCGCCATTCTTTATCCCTGCACTCCTGGACTACGGACTGGTACTTCAGGGCTTTCCTCTTTTCACTTCCTTCCTCCCTTGGTACTGAGCTCCACCAGGATGGTTTTCAAAGTGTGCATAAAAGATGTTGAGCTTATCTGGGAGTGAAGCATAACAGCTATTCATGATGTTGGGTTTCACACTGCAGGAAGCAAAGTCATTGCAAACCCAGCCAGAGCTGACATGCATCCAATTCCATCTCTAACTTCAATCGGAATTTTCTTTTCACTCTTAAAATAGCCTCCAGTAGGTTGTACCTGGACTTCTTGTATAGTTCTTGATCAGGGGTTTTGAATGCCACAGATGTAGCCCTCAGCAGAGTAGGAACCTCATGGTTCATCCATTGGTTTTAGTTTGGCTCAGTATGGGGAGGGATAAGGAAAGGGAGAGGGGGAGAGAGAGAAAGTGGGAAAAATTTGGAGCAAGAAGGCTGCAAGTGAACTGCTGATTTTTCGGAGCGAAGGGAGTTATTTTTTACTACACAGGTTAAAGAGAGGTGACACTGCGCAGGCGCATGATGTCAGCCACTAGAGCACAAAATGTTTGAAAAGAAGGCACCCATATCCAGCAGTCAGCAGAGTAGCAGGGCTTTGGCTCAACAGGCTTAGGCGGTCATGGGACGAGGCGAGGTAGGAAGTATGTGGATGAGGCCAGTTTTCTGTGCTCAGTGTCAGATGTGGGGAGTCCTGGAGTCTCTCAGCCTCCCGGACAGCCATATCTGCACCAGGTGTGTCGAGCTGCAGCTCCTAAGGGACCGAGTTAGGGAACTGGAAATGCAGCTCGATGACCTTCACCTAGTTAGGGAGAGCGAAGAGGAGATAGAGAGGAGTTATAGGCTGGTGGTCACACCAGGGCCACAGGAGATGGACAGGTGGGTCAAAGTCAGGAGGGGTAAGGGGAAGAATCAGGTACTAGAGAGTACCCATGTGGCTGTACCCCTTGACAATAAGTACTCCTGTTTGAGTACTGTTGGGGGGAACAGCCTATCTGGGGGAAGCGGCAGTGGCCACGCCTCTGGCACAGAGTCTGACCCTGTGGCTCAGAACGGTAGGAAAGGGAAGAGGAAGGCAGTAGTGATAGGGGACTCTATAGTTAGGGGGTCAGAGAGGCGATTCTGTGGACACAGGAAAGAAACTCGGATGGTAGTTTGCCTCCCAGGTGTCAGGGTCTGATCGCGTCCAAGATATCCTGCAGTGGGAGGCAGAACAGCCAGAAGTCGTGGTACATATTGGTACCAATGACATAGGTAGGAAAAGGGAAGAGGTCCTGAAAAAAGACTACAGGGAGTTGAGAAGCAAGACCACAAAGGTCATAATCTCAGGATTACTGCCTGTGCCACACTACAGTGAGAATAGGAATAGAATGAGGTGGACGATAAATGCGTGGCTGAGGGATTGGAGCAGGGGGCAGGGATTCAGATTCAGACCTGTACAAAAACGGCGGGTTGCACTTGAATCCCAGGGGGACCAATATCTTGGTGTGGAGGTTTGCTCAGGCTACTGGGGAGAGTTTAAACAAGAATTGTTGGGGGGTGGGAACCGAACTGAAGAGACTGGGGAAGAGGCGGTTAGCTCACAAATAGAGAAAGCTTGTAGACAGTGTGAGAGGGAGGATAGGCAGGTGATAGAGAAGGGATGCGCTCAGACCGAAGGCTTGAGAGGTGTCTATTTTAACACAATGAGTGTTGTAAACAAAGCGGATGAGCTTAGAGCGTGGATCAGTACTTGGAGCTATGATGTGGTGGCTATTACAGAGACTTGAATGGCTCAGGGACAGGATTGTTACTTCAAGTGCCAGGTTTTAGATGCTTCAGAAAGGACAGAGAGGGAGGCAAAAGAAGTGGGAGTGTGGCACTGTTGATCAGAGAAAGGTGAACGCCATGGAGGGATTGTCTATGGAGTCTCTGTGGGTGGAGGTTGGGAACAGGAAGGGATCAATAACTTCACTGGGTGTTTTTTTATAGGGTGCCTAATAGTAACAGGGATATCAAGGAGCAAATAGGGAAACAGATCCTGGAGAGGTGTAATAATAACAGAGTTGTCATGATGAGAGATTTTAATTTCCCAAATATCGATTGGCATCTCTCCAGAGCGAGGGGTTTAGATGGGGTGGAGTTTGTTAGATGTGTTCAGGAAGTTTTCTTGACACAATATGTAGATAAGCCTACAAGAGGAGAGACTGCACTTGATTTGGTATTGGGAAATGAACCTGGTCAGGTATCAGATCTCTCAGAGGGAGAGCATTTTGCAGATAGTGATCATAATTCTATCTCCTTTACAATAGCATTGGAGAGAGATAGGAACAGGCAAGTTAGAAAAGCATTTAATTGGAGTAAGGGGAATTATGAGGCTATCAGGCAGGAAATTAGAGGCTTAAATTGGAAACAGATGTTCTCAGGGAAAAGTACAGAAGAAATGTGGCAAATATTCAGGGGATATTTGTGTAGAGTTCTGTATAGGTATATTCCAATGAGACAGGGAAGTTATGGTAGGGTACAGGAACTGTGGTGTACAAAGGCTGTAATAAACCTAGTTAAGAAGAAAAGAAAAACTTACAAAAGGTTCAGAGAGCTAGAGATCTAGAAGATTATAAGGCTACTAGGAAGGAGCTTAAGAAGGAAATTAGGAGAGCCAGAAGGGGCCATGAGAAGGCCTTGGCGGGCAGAATTAAGGAAAACCCCAAGGCATTCTACAAGTATGTGAAGAGCAAGAGGATAAGACGAGAAAGAATAGGACCTATTAAGTGTGACAGTTGGAAAGTGTGTATGGAACCGGAGGAAATAGCAGAGGTACTTACATAGTTTTCACTATGGAAAAGGATCTTAGTGATTGTAGTGATTACTTGCAGCAGACTGAAAAGCTTGAGCATGTAGATATTGAGAAAAAGGATGTGCTGGAGCTTTTGGAAAGCATCAAGTTGGATAAGTTTCCGGGTCATGATGAGATGTACCCCAGGCTACTGTGGGGGGCAAGGGAGGAGATTGCTGAGCCTCTGGAGATGATCTGGCAACGGAAGAGGTTCAGGAGGATTGGATGGTTGCGGATGTTGTTCCTTTATTCGAGAAAGCAAGTAGAGATAGCCCAGGAAATTATAGACCAGTGAGTCTTACCTCAGTGGTCGGTAAGTTGATAGAGAAGATCCTGAGAGGCAGGATTTATGAACATTTGGAGAGGTATAATATGATTAGGAGTAGTCAACACGGCTTTGTCAAGGGCAGGCCATGCCTTACAAGCCTGATTGATTGTACAGAGGATGTGACTAAACACATTGATGAAGGAAGAGCAGTAGATGTAGTGTATATGGATTTCAGCAAGGTGTTTGATAAGGTACCCCATGCAAGGCTTATTGAGAAAGTAAGGAGGCATGGGATCCAAGGGGACGTTGCTTTGTGGATCCAGAACTGACTTGCCCACAGAAGGTAAAGAGTGGTTGTAGACGGGTCATATTCTGCATGTAGGTCAGTCACCAGTGGAGTGCCTCAGGGATCTGTTCTGGGACCTTTACTCTTCATGATTTTTTAAATGACCGGGATGAGGAAGTGGAGGGATGGGTTAGTAAATATGCTGATGACACAAAGGTTGGAGGTGTTGTGGATAGTGTGGAGGGCTGTCAGAGGTTACAGTGGGACATTGATAGGACGCAAAACTGGGCTGAGAAGTGGCAGATGGAGTTCAACCCAGATGTGTGAAGTGGTTCATTTTGGTAGGTCAAATATAATGGCAGAATATAGTATTAATGGTAAGATTCTTGGCAGTGTGGAGGATCAGAGGGATCTTGGGGTCCGAGTCCATCGGACACTCAAAGCAGCTGTGCAGGTTGACTCTGTGGTTAAGAAGCCATACGGTGCATTGGCCTTCATCAATCGTGGCATATAATTTAGGAGCCGAGAGGTAATGTTGCAGCTATATAGGACCCTGGTCAGACCCCACTTGGAGTACTGTGCTCAGTTCTGGTCGCCTCACTCAGGAAGGAAGTGGAAGCCATAGAAAGGGTGCAGAGGACTTTCTCCCAGGGCTGAAATGGTTGCCACAAGAGGACACAGGTTTAAGGTGCTGGGGAGTAGGTACAGAGGAGATGTTGGGGTGAGTTTTTTACTCAGAGAGTGGTGAGTGCGTGGAATGGTCTGCTGGCAACGGTGGTGGAGGCGGATACAATAGGGTCTTTTAAGAGGCTTTTAGATAGGTACGTGGAGCTTAGTAAAATAGAGGGCTATGGGTAAGCCTAGTAATTTTTAAGGTGAGAACATGATTGGCACAACTTTGTGGGCCGAAGGGCCTGTATTGTGCTGTAGGTTTTCTATGTTTCTATGTTTCTATTGGTTAGAAGAATTATATGTAACAGAAGGCGCATCTCCAACTTTTCTCACTCTCTCTCTCTCTTCCTCTCCCTCTCCATACCAGGCCAAACTAAAAGCCATGGAGGACACACAGGTATACTTTCACCAGCGTTTAGTTCAATTAGCTTTTTTTTTTAAAGGCTGTAATTGCTTGGATTATGTACCTGCTTGGTTTAACATGTATTATGCAACTGTCATGATAATTGAATAAATAAAAAAATCCTTCTCTTACAAACCTGTTTTGCACTGTCATTTTAAAATTTAACAATAGCTGTTTAACCCACAAACACGCTCCTGAGCTTTCAGTTGCCATGACTTCATTTTTCATTCTTCTACTCTATTTTATCTTGACTGAGATACCAATACTGCTTTAATAAACTCAAAGTACAAAACCCTATTTCCATCCAAGTGCATTACAGTCTTCTGAACTCAATGTTGTTACAATTATATTGTACAATCAACATTTCTGCATTTCACATTTCTAGCTTTCTGGTATTTTTGAACAATTATTTTGCTTTTCTCTTTTAAACTTCCCCTCAGACAAACCCTCTTTTAAATTCTCGACTATCATCCTTTAATCATCCTGCCTCTACCCTCTCATAGATGTTTCCGTCTATACCATCCTTGCTGCCTATTCCTTAACTGTTAAATTTATTTTATCTCTAAAGAAGGGCCCGAAGGATCATTGGGAACTCGAGTCACCCCAAACACAAACTGTTGCAGCTGCTACCATCAGGGAAACGGTACCGCAGCATAAAAGCCAGAACCAACAGGCTCTGGGACAGCTTCTTCCACCAGGCCATCAGACTGATTAACTCATGCAGATTTGAGTGTAGTTCCATGTTATCTTGATTGTTCTATTTATTATAAATTACTTTGATTGCACATTGTACATTTACGTGGTGACATAACCTAAAGATTTTGACTCCTCATGTATGTGAAGGATGTAAGAAATAAAGTCAATTCAATAATTCTCCCAATTCTAAAGAATTCATCAACCTAGCTCTCTTCAGATGCCCCCTGATCTTAATTTTCCTGCTTTTTCTGAACCCTATGGCAAGGCTTACATACTATAATCAGGCTACAAAATCAAATCAGGCAGCATTGACAGCAATAGTAAATCCCTTCCTGATGAGCTTAATATATCCCATGCATGTTCTGAACCAAAGGAAATGGGTATGCCAACAACCTGTGCACCTGAACCCTCAGACACGACTACAGATCTAAGAACAAACTTCCAGAGAGTGAAACTGTGGAAATGACTTGGCATGGATGGTGTCCCCTGACTGTGTCCTTAGATCCTGTGTAAATCAACTGACAAGAGTATTTTCAGACATTTTTATTCTCTTCCTGCTTTAATCTGTGGTTCCTACCTGCTTTAAGAAGGCAACTATCATCCCGGTATCGAAGAAAAACAAGATAATGTGCCTTAATGACTACTGCCCAGTGGCTCTGCAATCTACCATCATGAAGTGTTTCGAGAGGCTGGTCAAGACCATGCATTCCAGACAACTCGACCCACTGCAATTCACTTACTAGTGGTACAGGACTATCAGTGGAGGCCATCTTCCTCGCCCTACACTCATCTCTGGACTATCTGGATTATAAAGACATCTCTGACAGACCAGTGTTTATTGAATACAGCTCCACCTTCAACACAAGTAAACTCATCACCATCCATCTCTCTTTGTAACTGGATCCTTGACTTTCTTACCAACAGACTGCAATTAGTAAGGGTATGCAGCAACACCTCTGCCACGATTATTTTAAACACATATTCCACAGGATTACGTCCTCAGCCCACTTCTACTACCCGTACTCACCTGACTGTGTGATCTGGTTCTGCCTCTAACTCTGTCTGCAAGTTTGCAAATAATACCACAGTAGCAGGCCACAAATAATGATGATTAGGAATACAAAAAGGAGAGAGAGCTAAGTGGCATGGTGTCAAGACAACAATTTTTTCCTCAAAAGCAACAAGACAAAAGAGCAGTTATTGACTTCAGGAAGGCGGGGGGCCAAGGGTTACATGTGTTCCTATATCACCGGTGTTGACGTTGAGATGATTGAGATCTTCAAGATCCTAACTCTGAACATCGCCTGATCCAACCACATAGATATCATGCCAAGAAAGCTCTTCTTCTTAGGCCCTTAGTTCCCAGTGGAGCAAGAGCCATCGATGTCCACCCCATCTCCATCATCCTCTGTTTGCGCCACTTTTTGAGGGCAGACCAGGAGTGCCCCATTATCTAATATCAGCCTCAATGTCTCTCCTCCATGTGTTCTTTGGACGTCCATTTTTCCTTTTCCCTTGGGGGATTCCATTTTAATGCCTGCCTAGTGATGTTGTTGGTCGACTTCCTGAAGGTGTGGCCAGTTCACCTCTATTTCCATTTGCTTATTTGTATCTCTATGGATTCCTTGTTGGCGTTTTCCCATGGTGTCTAGCTGGTTACTTTGTCAGTCCACCTGATGTTCAGGATCCTTTTCAGCCACTGGTTGATGAAAATCTGCATTTATTTCTATGATGGTGAATTTTCCAGCTTAGTACATGATTCTCACATTCCAGATACCCAAGGTAGATATGGACTTTGATCACAGAAGAGTTAGTCAGCTGCGCAAGATCTTGATGACCTGCCCTGCACTGTGTCATGTGCTCACTCGACGATGAGCCTCAATGACAAAGCCGTATGGTATGGTTGGAGTTCACTAATGTTTCTGTATTCCATTGTACCCACTGTACATGGGATTGGCCTACACAGCCCAAGAAAGCTCATCAATATGATACTTGTTCTGAAAACTAAAGAAATTTGGCATATTCCCATTGAGCCTAAGCAAATTTTACTAATCCTATATGCATGCATCACAGCTTAGTATGGCAGCTGTTTTGCCTGTAACTACAAGAAACCACAGAGAGTTGCGGACACAACTCAGCTCAGCACAGGAAATGGACTCTTGTCTATACTTCTTACAGTTCCTCATATGATAGTTGGACTCTTGACTTCACAATCTACCTTGATATGATCTTGCACCTCATCAGCACTGCACTTTCTCTGTAACTGTTACACTTGTACATTTTTCTACCTCAATGTAATGGTCTGATCAGTATGAACAGTAACATAAGACAAGCTTTTCACTGTATTGAGATGTATGCGACAAATTTACTCCAATTCTTCTTTTAACATCTTTTTTATCTTGATTATCTAACATCTCTTAAAATACATTTTCGCTGTTTGACTAATTGACTCCATTATAGTAGCAAGTTCCATATTTCAACGCCTTACATTGGATAAAGATGTTTCTGCTCAATTTTCTATTCATTCATTTCTCACCTCCTTGGACTCATGGTCTCTAGCAATGATCCCTCCCAAAAGTGAATATAATTTCCGTGCCTTTGTCCAATCAAACTCAGAATGTCATTGTGGTAAACTATGTATACCTGTCTGGACATGCCCCTCTGCTGACTGCTCCTGTGGCTCCTCCCACAGACCCCTGTATAAAGGCGATAGGAGGCACTGCTCCCCCCTCAGTCTCCGAGATGCTGTGCTCCATTTTGCTGCTAATAAAAGCCTATCGTTTGCCTCCTGTCTCCAGAGTTATTGATGGTGCATCAATTTTATTAGCAGCAATTTTAAAACATAGAGAGCATTTTACAGATTGGATCTCGACCCTCAATCCCAGGAAGCCAGCGACGCTTTCGAACTTCATGTGACCGATCCTGCCACGATGCACAGGGTTCTCCTCTCCAGGGTCAGTCCAAGGGTCTACTCCATGATCAGAGACCAAACGGACTACCGGGGTGCGATGGATGCCCTCAAAAGGCAACACCGACGGCTGGTGAACACCGTCTATGCAAGACATCACTTAGCCACACGGCGGCAGCGGGCCGGAGAGTCGAGTGCTGAGTTTCTCCGGGCCCTACAGACACTCGTGCAGGCCTCCGGCTGCAGGGGACTAATGACGGAACAACATGCGGAGCTGCTAGTAAGAGACGACTTCGTTACAGGGATCAGGTCAGTGTACGTGCGACAGCGGCTGCTGGAACACGCCGATCTTACCTTACATTCGGCGATTGAGCTGGCCCGACACGCTGGAGGCTGCTCTGCACAACGCTGATGCTGTCCAGGCGCGCGATCTCCCACCGGCTTCATGGACGCTGCAGACCCTGCAACCCGCCGGCGAATCGACCTCGGCTGCTGCCAGTCACGAGTCCGCGCAGTGTTACTTCTGCGGACTCGAAAAGCACCCCCGACAACGCTGCCTGGCCCGAGAAGCTACCTGTTCCAGCTGTGGCAAGAAGGGCCACTTCGCCAAGGCCTGTAAGTCCAAACCACGAGCAGGGTTGAGCAGCGCCAGCGAGGCATGGGGGTGGCCATCTTGGTCGCCGCCATCTAGCCTGCCAGCCACATGCGAGGCATGGGGATGGCCATCTTTGTCGGCGCCACCTCGCCCCGTCTCCGACCCACGGGTGCTTACCGGGCACCCAGACAGCGATTCAACTCTGGCCTCCGTGACCCTCGACCAAAGCGCTCCACACCAGCTCACAAGGTCAATGATGGACATCCTGGTGGAGGGGCACAGGACTAGCTGCCTGCTTGACACGGGCAGCACTGAGAGTTTTATTCACCTGGACACGGTGCAACGCTGTGGACTTGTGACACGGCCAATAAGCCAGAGGGTCACCATGGCTTCTGGATCGTATTCCACAGACATCCGGGGGGGTTGTGTAGTGACACTGGTGGTGCAGGGCACAGAATGTGTGCCCCTGTGCTATTGGGGCTCGACTTCCAGAGCCATCTGAAAAGTGTGACAATGGAGTATGACGGGCCCCTCCCACCAATCACTGTCAGAAATCCTCAGTTCTGTGGGACTTCATCACATACCCCGCTACTGACCACACACACACCGACCCGCACATCCCATCTACAACTATGACATCCTGTACCGGCCTGGAAGGCTCAATGAGCCCCCTGATGCCCTATCCCAGGGAACATGTGCCAGCGCGCAGCTTGAACAGCTATACGCCCTCCATGCAGATCTTTGCCACCCGGGGGTCACCTGGCTTTACCATTTCGTGAAAGCCCAGAACCTGCCTTACTCCCTCGAGGAAATCAGGACGATGACCAGGGACTGCCAAGTCTGCGCTGAGTGCAAACCGCACTTCTACCGTCCTGAAAAGGCACAACTTATCAAGGCCACCCGTCCCTTTGAGCGACTGAGTGTCGACTTTAAGGGCCCCCTTCCCTCCACCGACCGCAATGTGTACTTTCTTAACATAATCAACTGGTACTCGCGGTTCCCCTTTGCCATCCCCTGCCCCGATACCACTGCCACGTCCGTCATAAAAGCCCTGCGCCAGCTCTTCACTCTGTTTGGATATCTCTGCTATATCCACAGTGATAGAGGGTCCTCGTTTATGAGTGATGAGCTGCGCCAGTACCTGCTGGCTAGGGGTATTGCTACTAGTAGGACCACGAGCTATAATCCCCGGGGGAATGGACAGGTGGAGAGGGAGAATGCCATGGTGTGGAAGGCCACACTCTTAGCCCTTGGGTCAAAGGGATTGCCGGTCTCTCGTTGGGAGGAGATCCTCCCCGAGGCACTCCACTCCATCCGCTCCCTGTTATGCACGTCCACCAATGCCACCCCTCATGAGCGACTCTTTTCTTTTCCCAAGAAGTCTGCCACTGGGACCACCCTACCCGCTTGGATGACATCCCCAGAACCAGTGCTGCTTCGGAAACATGCAAGGAGCAATAAATACTCCCTGATGGTTGCGAGGGTTCACCTACTTCATGTGAACCCCCAGTATGCCTACGTGGTCTTACTTGATAGGCAGGAGGACATGGTCTCCGTCCGCAACCTAGCGCCCGCAGGAGCACCAGACCACTACCCCGAACACTCCACGGTGACTATGAACCCCGTACCCACCAATGTATATACCCACGAGACACCGCACATGCCAAGCCCTACACAGACTCCTCACGACACTCCCATATCGGGCGCCATGCACACGCATGAGGGATTACTGATGCCTAACGGGCTGGCATCTCAAGTCAGGCTGGAGCCAACACGACCACTGTCACCGGTGCAATCACCACTGGCACTGGTGCAATCACCACCGGTGCTACGTAGATCGCAGCGACAGACTTGACCGCCTGATAGACTTGACCTGTAAATATACTTGTAGGAAACTTCGCCCCGTGGGGACTCTCTTTTAAAACAAAGGGAGGTGAATGTGGTAAACTATGTGTATACCTGTCTGGACACGCCCCTCTGCTGACTGCTCCTGTGGCTCCTCCCACAGTCCCCTGTATATAGGCGATTGGGGCACTGCTCCTCCCTCAGTCTCCGAGATGTCGTGCTCCCTTTTTGCTGCTAATAAAAGCCTATCATTCACTTCCAGTCTCCGAGAGTTATTGATGGTGCATCAGTCATCAATTAGCTAAGAGTGAAGTGAGACGCAGCCAGCAACGTGATAACTGCCAAAGCAAAGAAGCAATGAGGAAAACAAACAGAATTCTAACCTGCACACTTTTAAAAGGAGACGACCAGGAACTTGCAACATTGGGGCTCACAAAACATAGACCTGTAACAAGAGAAGAATGAGTGTGTTGAGGGCTGGGGCAGTGGCGATCTCCACATTTTGTCCTACATTACATTAAATGAATTTTATTGTTTTATAAAGTTATGGTGCCTGAAGAAGTTAATGAATCTGGAATCACCAGCCTAGACTTTTTAAAGAAATAATTAGGTAACCTTTAATTGTTTCTAGTTAGATTAGTCAAAATGAAACAGATTATGTTTCTGTCAAAACTCATGTTGATATTTTAATGCTCCGTACTCAAGTTATGAGATTAAGGAGGTCTGAAACTCTAAATGCCAGTTAATTTTCTTAATAATTAACTCCTCTTAGAACTCTGAAAACCTGATGGAAAAAAATCTACAGGATTTTGTAAACAAAAATAGAAGATAAAATGAAGAATTAAAAATACCCAGACATTCTGGCATAGGTGGAAACTTGTGATCCATTATTACCGATGACTGTGTTGTTCAAAATTTGACTTGAACTCAGGATACACTCGATGAATGGTAGGGCCCAAGGGTGTGCTGAGGAACAGAAAGATCTTAGTGTTTGTCTAAAGGTTCCTGAAGGTGGCAGTACATGTGGATAAGGTGTTGTAGAAGTGTATGGGACCTTAGCATTCATCAGAATGTAAATGCAGAGAGGTTATAGCATTTTTATAAACCAATGTTTAGGCCTCAACTTGAGCACTGTGTGAACTTATTGTCTGTACAGTATAGAAAGGATGTGATTGCACAGGAGGCAGTGCACAGGACATTCACCACAATGACAACTGGGGTGGAATATCAGCAATGAGGAAAATCTAAAAGGTCTGGTTTTCCAATCACAAACAAAAGAAAATCTGAAGATGCTGCAAGATGCAACACACACAAAATGCTGGAGAAACTCAGCTGGCCAGGCAGCATCTAGGAAAAGAATACAGTCAACGTTTCAGGCCGAAACCCTTTGGCAAAACTGGAGAAAAAAAAGTAGATTTAAAAGGTGGGGGAGGGGAGAGAGAATCTGCAGGTGGAGGGGGAGGGATGAAGTAAAGAGCTGGGAAGTTGATTGGTAAAAGAGACAGAAAGCCATGGAAGAAAGAAAAGGGGGGGGGAGGACCACCAATGGGAGGCAAAGAGATAAGGTGAGAGGGGGAAATGGTGAAGTGGAGGGTGGGGGTCATTACCGGAAGTTAGAGAAATCAATGTTCATGCCATCATGTTGGAGGCTACCCGAATGGAACATAAGGTGCTGTTCCTCTAACCTAAGTGTGGCCTCATCATGACAGTGGAGGAGGCCATGGATGGACATATCAGAATGGGAATGGGAAGTGGAATTGAAATGAATGGCCACTGGGAGATCTCATTTTTTCTGGCGGACAGAGCATAGGTGCTTGGCGAAGTGGTCTGATTTTCTCTTGGAGCAAAGGAGGCTGAGGGGAGATCTGACAGAGATATTCAAAATTTTGAGGTACTGTGGTGAACTAGATATACCTGTCTGACTGCTCCTGTGGCTCCTCCCACAGACCCTGCTGACTGCTCCTGTGGCTCCTCCCACAGACCCCTGTATAAAGGCGACTGTGGGCTGCTGCTCTCCCTCATTTTCCCCAGGATGTAGTGCTGTTTATTCTTCCAGTCAATAAAAGCCGATATCTCACTTCCTAAGTCTCAGCGTGAGTTATTGATGGTGCATCAGGTACATAGAGAGGATAGGTAGCAGAAAACATCATCATGCTGCTGTCAAAAGAAGACATTGGTTTAGAGTACGGTTAAGCAGCCTGAAGGGGATCTAGGAAGAATTTTTCTTCCAGACGATGGTTGGTATCTGCAATGATGGAAGTAGTGATGAGACATTCGGAAGTAACTAAAGAACTACTTGAATTACCAAAGCATAGAAGGCTACAGTGTAAGTGCTGGTAAATCAGATTAGTACAGATTGATAACTGACTATTGGCCAAAGGAATAAGATGTTGCATGTTGTATGACTCCTTGACTCAATAATTAAAATTAATTGGAAGGTCAACTGTAAACCTATGAATGCTACTAAACTGAATGGGGCATAAGATGGGACTTGTTTCATTAACAGAGATCAGTTTAGTGGCAAAACACTAAAGATTAATATGTTTTCTAAAAGCCATTGTGAATGGGTTTCTAATTGCTGACGTGACATTCAATACAGGTTATTGTGAGGCGATAGATATTGATACAAAAAATTTTCAAATCATTTAGAAACCTAATTACAGGAAGGATATTAATAAGGTTGAAAGAGTGCACAGAAGGTTTACAAGGATGTTGCCGGGACTTGAGAAACTGAGTTACAGAGAAAGGTTGAATAGGTTAGGACTTTATTCCCTGGAGCGTAGGAGAATGTGGGGTGATTTGATAGTGGTGTATAAAATGACGATTGGTATAGATAGAGTGAATGCAAGCAGGCTTTTTCCACTGAGGCCAGGGGAGAAAAAAAAGAGGTCATGGGTTAAGGGTGAAGGGGGAAAAGTTTAAAGGGAGCATTAGGGGGGCTTCTTCACGCAGAGAGTGGTGGGAGTGTGGAATGAGCTGCCAGATGAAGTGGTGAATGCGGGCTCACTTTTGACATTTAAGAAAAACTTGGACAGGTATATGGATGAGAGGGGTTTGAAGGGATATGGCCCAGGTTCAGGTCAGTGGGACTAGGCAGAAAAATGGTTCGGCACAGCCAAGAAGAGCCAAAAGGCCTGTTTCTGTGCTGTAATGTTCTATGGTTGTAAGTGGGTAGGTACAATGATGGTAGAACAGGGGAATATTCAACATTGTTTAATGTCATTTCCTGTACACAAGTGTAAGTCCAAGTCCATTCTACATGCAATGACCGAAACAGGCTGAATGTTTTCACTGCATGACTTGATAAATTGAATGATACAACATCGAGGAAAACCCCCACTCTTCCTGAGGAACAAGCACCCTGTCAGGCCACACCCAAGGCGAGGAGGACCCTTGCCAGGGTAAACCCACGCAAAGCTGCAGGGCTGGACAACATATTTGGTCCGGTGCTGAGTGTCTGTGCAGCCCAGCTAACAGAGGCCTTAATGGACATCTTTAATATCTCTCAAACAGCCCACGTCCCTGCAGGCTTCAAGACAGCCACCATCATTCCAGTGCCCAAGAGAGCAATGGTAACTGGCCTAAATGATTACCGCCCAGTGGCACTGACTTCAACAGTCATAATATGCAGGAGCAGAATTAGGCCTTTTGTCCCATCGAATCTGCTCTTCCATTTCATCATGGCTGATCCAATTTTCCTCTCAGCCCCAAACTCCTGCATTCTCCCCATATCCCGTCATTCCTTGACCAATCAAGAATGTATCAACCGCTGCCTTAAATATACATAAAGACTTGAGATCCCCATCTGCCTGTGGTGAAGAATTCCACCGATTCACCACTCTCAGTTAAAGAAATTCCTCCTCATCTCCATTCTAAAGGACACATCTCTATTCTGAGGCTATGGTCTATTCTGTCCTATCGTCTTAGACTCTCCCACCACAGGAAACATCCTCTCCACATCCACTCAATTAAGGCCTTTCACCATTTGATAGGTTTCAATGAGGTCACCCCTCATTCTTCAGAATTCTAGTGAATACAGGCCCAGAGCCTTCAAACACTCTTCATATGACAAGCCACTCGATCCTGGAATCATTTTTGTGAAACTCCATTGAACTCTCTCCAGTTTTTCCACATCCTTTCTTAAAATAAGGGGCCCAAAACTGCTCGCAATTCGCCAAGTGAGGCCTTACAGTGTTTTATAAAGTCTCAACATTATATCCTTGCTTTTATATTCTCGTCCTCTTGAAATTAATGTTACCATCACATTTGCCTTCCTCACCACACACTCAACTTGCAAATTAACCTTCAAGGAATCCTGCACAAGGACTCCCAAGTCCCTTTATACTTCAGTTTTTTGTATTTTCTCTCCATTTAGCAATAGTCAACCCTTTCACTTCAATCAAAGTACATGGCCATACACTTCCCGACACTGTATTCCACCTGCCATTTTTTAACCCGTTCTCCTAATCTAGATAGTCTTCTGTAGACCATCTACTTTCTCAAAACTACCTGCCCCTCCACTTATCTTCATATTTTCTGCAACCTTTGCAAAAAAGCCATCAATTCCATCATCCAAATCATTGACATATAATGGAAAAAGAATCAGTCACAACTCAGACCCCTGTGAAACACCAGCAGTCACCAGCAACCAAGCAGAAAGTGCTCCCTTTATTCCCATTCTTTGCCTCTTCCAATCAGCCACTGTTTTATTCATGCTAGAATCTTTCCTGTAATACCATGGGCTTGTAGCTTGTTAAGCTGTCTCATGTGTGGCACTTTGTCAAAGGCCTACTGAAAATCCAAGTACACAACATCAGCCAATTCTCCTTTGCCTACTCTGCTTGTTATTTTTACAAATAATAGTGTTGGATCTTCTGTTAAGGAATGAAATAGGTCATGTGATGGAGGTATGTGTTGGGGAGCACTTCGGGTCCAGTGATCACAATGCCATTAGTTTCAATATAATTATGAAGAAGGATAGGACTGCTACAGGGTTGAGATTTTTGATTGGAGAAAGGTTAACTTTGAGGCAATGTAAAAGTATTTAGAAGGAGTGGATTGAGACAATTTGTTTTATGGATGTAATAGAGAAATGGCGGTCATTTAAAGGTGAAATTTTGAGGGTACAGGATCTTTATGTTCCTGTTAGGTTGAAAGGAAAGGTTAGAAGTTTGAGAGAGCCATGGTTTTCAAGGGATATTGGAAACTTGGTTAGGAAAAACAGAGATATCTACAATAAATATAGGCAGCATGGAGTAAATGAGGTGCTTGAGGAATATAAAGAATGTAAGAAGAATTTTAAGAAAGAAATTAGAAAAGCTAAAAGAAGATATGAGGTTGCTTTGGCAAGTAAGGAGAAAATAAATCCAAAGGGTTTCTACAGTTCTATTAATAGCAAAAGGATAGTGAGGGATAAAATTGGTCCCTTAGAGAATCAGAGTGGACAACTATGTGTTGAGCCGAAAGAGATGGGGGAGATTTTGCACAATTTCTTTTCTTTGGTATTCACTAAGGAGAAGGATATTGAATTATGTAAGGTAAGGGAAACAAGTAGGGAAGTTATGGAAACTATGATGATTGAAGAAGAGGAAGTACTGGCACTTTTAAGGAATATAAAAGTGGATAAATCTCCAGGTCCTGACAGGATATAACCTAGAACCTTAAGGGAAGTTAGTGTAGAAATAGCAGGGGCTCTGACAGAAATATTTCAAATGTCATTAGAAACGGTGATGGTGCTGGAGGATTGGCGTATTGCTCATGTGGTTCCATTGTTTAAAAAGGGTTCTGAGAGTAAACTTAGCAATTATAGGCCTGTAAGTTTGATGTCAGTGGTGGGTAATTTAATGGAAAGTATTCTTAGAGATGGTATATATAATTATCTGGATAGACAGGGTCTGATTAGGAACAGTCAACATGGATTTGTGTGTGGTAGGTCATGTTTGACAAATCTTATTGAATTTTTTGAAGAGGTTACGAGGAAAGTTGATGAGGGTAAAGCAGTGGATGTTGTCTATATGGACTTCAGTAAGGCCTTTGACAAGGTTCTGCACAGAAGGTTAGTTAGGAAGGTTCAATCGTTAGGTATTAATATTGAAGTAGTAAAATGGATTCAACAGTGGCTGGATGGGAGATGCCAGAGAGTAGTGGTGGATAACTGTTTGTCAGGTTGGAGGCCGGTGACTAGTGGTGTGCCTCAGGGATCTGTACTGGGTCCAATGTTGTTTGTCATATACATTAATGATCTGGATGATGGGGTGGTAAATTGGATTAGTAAGTATGCAGATGATACTAAGATGGCATTGTGGATAATGAAGTAGGTTTTCAAAGCTTGCAGAGAGATTTAGGCCAGTTAGAAGAGTGGGCTGAGCGATGGCAGATGGAGTTTAATGCTGATAAGTGTGAGGTGCTACATTTTGGTAGGAATAATCCAAATAGGACATACATGGTAAATGGTAGGGCATTGAAGAATGCAGTAGAACAGAGTGACCTAGGAATAATGGTGCATAGTTCCCCGAAGGTGGAATCTCATGTGGATAGGGTGGTGAAGAAAGCTTTTGGTATGTTGGCCTTCATAAATCAGAGCATTGAGTATAGGAGTTGGGATGTAATGTTAAAATTGTACAAGGCATTGGTAAGGCCGAATTTGGAGTATTGTGTACAGTTCTGGTCACCGAATTATAGGAAAGATGCCAACAAAATAGAGAGAGTACAGAGAAGATTTACTAGAATGTTACCTGGGTTTCAGCACCTAAGTTACAGAGAAATGTTGAACAAGTTAGGTCTTTATTCTTTGGAGCGTAGAAGGTTCGGGGGGACTTGATAGAGGGACTTGATATGAGAGGGATAGATAGAGTTGACGTGGATAGGCTTTATCCATTGCGAGTAGGGGAGATTCAAACAAGAGGACATGAGTTGAGAGTTCAGGGGCAAAAGTTTAAGGGTAACATGAGGGGGAATTTCTTTACTCAGAGAGTAGTAGCTGTGTGGAATGAGCTTCCAGTAGAAGTGGTAGAGGCAGGTTTGGTATTGTCATTTAAAGCAAAATTGGATAGGTATATGGACAGGAAAGGAATAGAGAGTTATGGGCTGAGTGCGGGTCAGTGGGATTATGTGAGAGTAAGTGTTCGGCACGGACTAGAAGGGCTGAGATGGCCTGTTTCCGTGCTGTAATTGTTATATAGTTATAAATAATTCCAATAGATTTGTCAAGCAAGATTTTCCCTTGAGGAAACCATGCTGACTACAGCCTGTTTTATCATGTGCTTCCACGTACCCTGAGACCTCATGCTTAATAATCGACTCCAACATCTTCCCAGCCATTAAGGTCAGGCTAACTGGTTCTCTCCCTTCTTGAAGAGTGGAGTCAGATTTGCAATTTTCTAGTCTTCCAGAGCAAGTCCAGAATTTAGTGATTCTTGACAGATCATTAGTAATGCTTCCATGGTCTCTTCAACAACGTCCTTCAGAACCCTGTGGTGTACAACATCTGGTCCAGGTCACTTTTCTATCTTCAGACCTTTCAGTTTCCCAAGAACCTTCTTTTTAGTTATGGTAACTTCACACACTTCATGCCCCGACACCTGGAACTTCCACCACACTGCTAATGTCTTCCACAGTGAAAACTAATGCAAAATACTTGTAATATCCTGGGAAAGGTTTCACTGTTAACGTAATGGTCTTTCTGTAGAAGCAGTATTTGGGTTATGGTTAGAGATCATGTGTGCTTTAGATTGTGAGCCGTCCAACGAAGGGAGTGTGTTTTCGTGTTGTGTGCCTGACACCCGTGAGCTGGGTCTTTTGTTCGGTGTGAGTTGAAGGGAGAAGACGCCAGAGAGAAGAGGTTGTAGGACTCGACCCAGAGTGGGGCCATGATCTGAAGGAGGATCGGTGAAGGGGAAACCGTGATCTCCAACCTGTGCACATAAGACTATTTCATTAAAATGAGCCCTTTTCTTTTTTTTTGCTTTTTCTTTACTAAAATTATAAAGCTAAATCATTTAATTGTATGCGGTGTACTGTCTGTTATTTTGTGGTACTTATTTGCAACAAGGTAACAAATCACGCAGCAGCCACACAAACGGGGGTTTCAGGGTGGGCTTGCACCTCAATCCCGCACGCTTGGTGGGGCCAGAGATTGTCTTCCCTAGACTTACACAGCCAACAGAACCAGAGTGCTTCATCCTTATTCAGTTCACCTGCCATTTCCTTACCACCATTATTACCTCTCCAGTATTGTTTTCCAGCAGTCTGAGATCCACTCTTGCCTGTCTTCTACACTTTATGTATCTGAAGAAACCTTTGGTATCCTCTTGAATATTACTGGCTAGCTCACTTTCGTATTCCACTTGCCTTCTGTTGGTTTTTAAAAGCTTCCTAATCCTCTAACTTTCCACTAATTTTTACTTGATTATATGCCCTCTCTTTGGCTCTCTGTTGGCTTTGACTTCTCTTGCTAGCCACAGTTATGCCATCTTTCCTTTAGAATACTCCTTCCTTTTCGGGATATATATATATATATCCTGTACCTTCCAAATTGCTTCCAGAAATTCCAGCCATTGCTGCTCTGCCATCATCCCTGACAGTGCTCTTTTCCAATCAATTCTGGCCAACTCCTCTCTCATGCCTCTGCAATCCCCTTTACTCCACTGTAATACTGATACATCTGACTTTAGAATCAAAATCAGAATCAGGTTTATTATCACCAGCATGTGTCGTGAAATTTGTTAACTTAGCAGCAGCAGTTCAATGCAATACATAATAAAGAAGAAGAAAAGATAATAATAAGTAAATCGATTACAATATACATATATCAAATAGATTAAAATCATGCAAAGACAGAATATATATTAAAAAAGTGAGGTAGTCTTCTTGGGTTCAATGTCCATTTAGGAACTGGATGGCAGAAGGGAAGAAGCTGTTCCTGATTCGCTGAGTGTGTACCTTCAAGCTTCTGCACCTCCCACCTGATGGTAACAGTGACAAAAGGGCATGCCCTGGTACTGGGGGTCCTGAATAATGGACGTTATCTTTTTGAGATACCACTCCTTGAAAGTGTCCTGGGTACTTTGTAGGCTAGTACCCAAGATGGAGCCGATTAAATTTATGACCCTCTGCAGCTTCTTTCAGTCCTGTGCCGTAGCCTCCCCCACCTCCCCCCCCCCCCCATAGTAGACAGTGATGCAGCCTGTCAGAATGCTCTCTATAGAATTTTTGAGTGTTTTTATTGACATACCAAATCTCTTCAAACTCCTAATGAAGTATAGTCACTATCTTGCCTTCTTTATAGCTATATCAATATGTTGGGACCAGGTTAGGTCCTCAAAGATCTTGACACCTGGGAACTTGAAACTACTCACTCTCTCCACTTCCGATCCCTTCAGAGATTTGGTATGTGTTCCTTTGTCTTACCCTTCCTGGAGTCCACAACCAGCTCTTTTGTCTTACTAACATTGAGTGCAAGGTTGTTGCTGCAACACCACTCCACTAGTTGGAATATCTTGCTCCTGTACACCCTCTCATCTCCATCTAAGATTGTATCAACAATGGTTGAATCATCAGCAAATTTATAGATGGTATTTGAGCTACACAGTCATGGGTATAGAGAGAGTAGAGCAGTGGGCTAAGCATACACCCTGAGGTGCAATAGTGTCGATTGTCAGTGAGGGGGAGATGTTATCACCAATCCGCACAGACTGTGGTCTTCTGTTTAGGATGTCGAGGATCCAATTGCAGACGGAGGTACAGAGGCCCAGGTTTTGTAATTTCTCAATCAGGATTGTGGGAATGATGGTGTTAACTGCTGAGCTATAGTTGATAAACAGCATCTGGACATAGGTGTTTGTGTTGTCCAGGTGGTTTAAAGCCATGTGAAGAGCCACTGAGATTGTGTCTGCTCTTGACCTATTGTGCGATAGGCAAATTGCAGTGGGTCCAAGTTCAACCTCTCAAAGCATTTCATCACTGTAGATGAGAGTGCTACTGAGCGATTGTCATTAAGGTAGCTCACATTATTCTTCTTAGGTACTGATATAATCATTGCCTTTATGAAGCAAGTGGGAACTTCCACTTATAGCTGTGAGAGGTTGAAAATGCCCTTGAATACTCCCGCCAGTTAGCTGGCACAAGTTTTCAGATCCTTGCCAGGTACTCCATCAGGACCTTCCATCTTGTGAGGGTTCACCCTCTTTAAAGACTGCCTAACATTGGCCTCTGAGACAGAGATCACAGGGCCACCAGGTGCAGCAGGGATCTTCACAGCTGTCGTTATATTCTCCCTTTCAAAGCAGGCATTGAATTCATCTGGTAGTGAAGCATCGCTGCCATTCATGCTTTTGGGTTTCACTTTGTAATATCTTGCAAACCCTGCCAGAGTTGTCATACATCCGATGTCGCCTCCATTTGAAATTGTCTCTTCGCCCTTGAAATAGCCCTCTGCAAGTCATACCTGGTTTCTGGTACGGATCTGGGTCACCACCCCTGAATATCACAGATCTAGCCTTCAGCAGACGGCATACCTCCTGGTTCATCCACAGCTTTTGGTTTGGGAATGTATAGCCAGTCTTTGAAAGCACACACTCATCCACACTGTCGGTAACAACTGCAGCATACTCATCCAGGTTTGAAGATGAATCCTTGAATATAGTCCAGTCCACTGATTCAAAGCAGTCCTGTAAGCGCACCTGTGCTTCCCTTGTGCATACTTTCTTGGTCCTCACTGCTGGTGCTGCAGTCTTCAGTCTCTGCCTATACTCTGGGAATAGAAGTACAGCCAGGTGATCAGACTTCCCGAAGTGAGGGCGTGAAATAGTACAGTAGGCATTCTTGATGGTGGTGTAACAATGGTGTTACTTCCTCTGGTATTGCAAGTGATCTGTTGATGGTAATTGCTTAGTGATTTTTTTCAAACTGGGCTGGTTAAAATCCCCCAAAATGATGGTGAAGGCATTAGGGTGCGCAGTTTCACGAATGTTGATACCATTGCTCAGATCAGCTAAAGCCTGATTGACATTGCCTGAGGTGGAACGTAAAGTACTACCAAAATGATCATGGAAGTCTCCTGTGGTAGGTAAAATGGATAGCACTTAACTGCAAGATATTCCAGGTCTCGTGAGCAGAACTGGGACAGCACTGATATATTTATGTATCAAGAAGAGTTAATCATGAGGCATACTCTTCAACATCTGCTTTTGAGAGACTCTATAGATCTATCCTGATGGTGTATAGTAAACTCATCAATCTGAATCACTGCATTCAGCACAGAAGGGGTTAACCAGGATTCCATGAAACAAAGGACACATGCGGTCCTAATGTCCCTCTGATTCAGCACCCTAGCTCCGAAATCGTCGATTTTATTCACCAGAGACTGCATGTTTGCCAGCAAGATAGTCGGTATTAGGAGTTTAAAACCTCTCAAATTTCAGCTTCTCCCTCTCAAATTTCAGGAGTGACCTAGATCAGCTGGTTGAGTGGTGTCACAACAACAATTTTACACTCAATGTCAGTAAGTCTAAGGAATTGATTGTGGACTTCAGGAAGGAAATGTTGAGGGAACACACACCACTCCTTATTGTGGAACCAGCAGTGGAGATGGTGACCAGTTTCAAGTTCTTGGGTGTCAAAATCTCTTTAGATCTATCCTGGGACCAAAATATTAATAGAATTACAAAGAAGGCATGACAGCGGCTATATATTATTTGGAGTTTGAGGAGAATTGGTATGTCATCAAAGACACTTGCAAATTCTACAGATGTACTGTGGAGAGCATTCTAAATGATTGCATCACAGTCTGGTATGGAGGAGCCAGCACACTAGATTTTAAAATTCTACAGAAAGCTGCAAACACAACTAGCTCCATCATGGACACTACACTCCCCAGCATCCAAGACACCTTCAAAAGGCGATGCCTCAAACAGATGGCATCCATTATTATGGACCCCCATTACAGAGGACATGTCCTCTTCTCATTGCATTATCAAGGAGGAGGTTCAGGGATCTGAAGACACAAACTCAACGTTTCAGGAACAGCTTCCTCCCCTCTGCTATCAGATTTCTGAATGGATAATGAATCCATATACACTGACTCTATTTTTCCCTCTCTTCTTGCACCACATTTAATTAATTTAAAAAGTATATACTTACTGTAATTTATAGTTGTTTTATTATTATAAATTGCAATGTACTGCTGTCGCAAAACAACAAATTTCAAGTTACATGGCAGTGATATTAAGTCTGATTCTGATGGTTTGACTCTCTCAGAAACTGCTGACCTCCTGGAATTTTCATGCACAACAGTCTCAGCAGTTTACAGAGAATAGTATGAAAAGAAAAAATATAGTGAGTGACTGTTCTGTGGGCAAAAACACCTTGATAATGAGAGGTCAGAGGAGATTGGCCAGACTGGTTCAAGCTGACAGGAAGGCGACAGTAACTTAAATAGCCATTTGTTACAACAGTGGCGTGCAGAAGAGCATCTCTGAACACACATTTTGAACCTTGAAGTAGATGGGCTACAGCAGCAGAAGACCACAAACATACACCCAATGGTCACCTTATTGGTATAGGAGTACCTAATAAAGTGGCCACTGTATAGTTATATGAGGTTAGACAACTTCTAATTTTGAGGTGAGTTGAGATGGCTCGATCATTGTGGACATTTAAAGATGAAGGAGGGAATGTATCAGGACATGGCACAGGAGATGATGTCTCAGTCAGATTGATCATCCTAGTCAGATTGACAGGAATGTTTGAGGGCGTAAATGGCTACTATTTTCTTATGTTTATATGAAGGAACAGAAAATATTTTCATGTCGGGAAGTGAATAAAAAAAACAAGGACTTCAAGAGATTCTCTCAAAAATTGTTTGGAATCAGGAACTCTATTCAACAACAAGCAGATGAGTTGAGCAGCAAGGATGTGTTTAAGGAGAAGTTATTGAAAGAATATGCAGAAGGATATATTTATAGGGGTTCGGTGAAGAAGCTCTGGAGGACTGTTGTATGGACATAAACAATCACATAATTTGATGAGCTCGAAGATCTGATTCTGTTCAAAACACGTTGTTCTAAATAGCTCCACAACCTCAATAAAAGCTGCAGATGCTGGAAATCCAAGCAATGCACACAAAATACTGGAGGAACTCAGTGGACCAGGCAGCATCATAGGAAAAGAGTACAGAGTCGACATTTCAGTCGTGGCCCGAAACTTTGACTGTTTACTCTTTTCCGTAGATGCTGCCTGATTGGCTAAGACCCTCCAGCATTCTGTACTAAATAGCTCATTGTTACATTTTAAAGGAATGGTATCTTTGTTATCAAGTTATATTTTCTTTCTTTAAGTCCTATTTTAAGGTTCTATTGATTATTCTTTTAAACATTGTATTTCATTGGGTTTGCACCATAAACTGATATTATTACTGTAACATGGGGATATATTCATCTCATCATTGTGGTAGTTCTCTTCCTGAATCTATAGCCCTCAGCAAACATTACGCATTACCCTATCGTGATATGCCATGCAAGTTCCTGTAATTATTTCTATCTTTGTAAAACACACACATTGCTACAACCCTGTTGGTGGAAATAAAAATCACAAGGAGTAGGGGTCCCAGAACACATCCCTGTGGCACACCACTGGTCTCCGACCTCCATGCAGGATATGACCTGTCTACAAGCACTCCTTGCCTTCTATGGGCAAGCCAGTTCTACATTGCCACAAAGCAATGTCCCCTTGGATCCCATGCCTCCTTACTTTCTCAATAAACTTCGCATTGGGTACCTTATCAAGTGCCTTGCTGAAATCCGTAAACACTACATCTATGGCTCTGCCTTCATCAATGTGTTTAGTCATATCTTCAAATAATTCAATCAGGCTCATAATGCATGACCTGCCTTTGACAAAGCATGCTGACTATTCCTAATCATATTATGCCTCTCCAAATGTTCATAAATCCTGCCTCTCAGGATCTTCTCCATTAACTTACCAATCACTGAAGTCTATAATTAATTCCCTGAGCTATCCTTACTCCTTTTCTTGAATAAGGGAACAACATCCGCAACCCTCCAATCCTCCGGAACCTCTTCCATCCTCATTGATGATGCAAAGATCATCGCCAGCAGCTCAGCAATCTCCTCCTTCGCTTCCCACCATAGCCTGGGGTACATCCCATCCAGTCCCGGTGACTTATCCAACTTGATGCTTTCCAAAAGCTCCAGCACATGGTCAAAAGGTTCAGTTGTTATTCAAATCTAATATCAGAATGTGGAAAAAAAAGTGATCTAGATATCATGGAACAACCATGGAATGATTGTTGGTGCCAGACAAAGTAATCTGAGTCTCTCAGAAACTGCTGATCTCCTGGGACTTTTCTCATAACAGTCTCCAGAGTTTACCGAGAATGGTGTGAAACAAAAACAAAAAAAAAATGCAGTGAGTGGCAGTTCTATGGCTGAAAATGCCTTATTAATGTGAAAAGTTAAAAAAAGGTAAAGTCTGTCCCGAGCCTTATAGGCTCATCAGGCTGGTGCTTATGCCAGTTTCTATAGAAACATAGAAAACCTACAGCAAAACCCTAGGCCCTTGGGCCGACAAAGTTGCGCCAAACACGTCCCTACCTTAGAAATTACTAGGCTTACCTATAGCCCTCTATCTTACTAAGCTCCATGTACCTATCTAAAAGCCTCTTAAAAGACCCTATCATATCCGCCTCCACCACCGTTGCCATCAGCCCACTCTCACCACTCTCTGAGTAAAAACCTTACCTCTGACATCTCCTCTGTACTTACACCCCATCATCTTAAACCTGTGTCCTCTTGTGGCAACCATTTCAGCCCTGGGAAAAAGCCTCTGACAATCCACACGATCAATGCCTTTCATCATCTTGTACACCTCTATCAGGACACCTCTCATCCTCCTTCACCCCCAGGAGAAATGGCCGAGTTCACTCAACCTATTCTCATAAGGCCTGCTCCCCAATCCAGGCAACAGCCTTGTAAATCTTCTCTGCACCCTTTCTATGGCTTCCACATCCTTCCTGTAGTGACGCGACCAGAACTGAGCACAGTACTCCAAGTGGGGTCTGACCAGGGTCCTATATAGCTGCAACACTACCTCTTGGCTCCTAAATTCAGTTCCATGATTAATGAAAGCCAATACACCATACGCCTTCTTAACCACAGAGTCAACCTGCGCAGCTGCTTTGAGCATCCTATGGACTCGGACCCCAAGATCCTTCTGATTCTCCACACCGCCAAGAGTCTTACCATTAATACCATATTCTGCCATTATATTTGACCTACCAAAATGAACCACTTCACAGTTATCTGGGTGGAACTCCATCTGCCACTTCTCAGCCCAGTTTTGCATCTATCTATGTCCCACTGTAACCTCTGACAGCCCTCCATACTATCCGCAACACCTCCTACCTTTGTGTCATCAGCAAACCTACAAACCCATCCCTCCACTTCATCATCCAGGTCATTTATAAAAATCGCGAACAGTAAAGGTCCCAGAACAGATCCCTGAGGCACTCCACTGGTGTCCGACCTCCATGCAGAATATGACCCATCTACAACCACTCTTTGGCTTCTGTGGGCAAGCCAGTTCTGGATCCACAAAGCAATGTCCCCTTGGATCCCATGCCTCCTTACTTTCTCAATAAGCCTTGCATGGGGTACCTTATCAAACGCCTTGCTGAAATCCATATACACTACATCTACTGCTCTTCCTTCATCAAGGTGTTTAGTCACATCCTCAAAAAATTCAATGCTGACTACTCCTAACCATATTATACCTCTCCAAATGTTCATAAATCCTGCCTCTCAGGATCTTTTCCATCAACTTACCAACCACTGAGTTAAGTTTCATTGGTCTATAATTTCCTGGGCTATCTCTACTCCCTTTTTTGTATAAAGGAATATCATCCGCAGCCCTCCAGTCCTCGGGAACCTCTCCTGTACCCATTGATGATGCAGAGATCATCACCAGAGGCTCAGCAATCTCCTCCCTCACCTCAATAGACAATAGACAATAGGTGCAGGAGTAGGCCATTCAGCCCTTCTAGCCAGCACTGCCATTCACTGTGATCATGGCTGATCATACACAATCAGTACCCCGTTCCTGCCCTCTCCCCATATCCTTTGACCCCGCTATCTATAAGAGCTCTATCTAACTCTCTCTTGAATGCATCCAGAGACCTGGCCTCCACTGCCTTCTGGGGCAGAGCATTCCACATATCCACCACTCTCTGGGTGAAAAAGTTTTTCCGCATCTCTGTTCTAAATGGCCTACCCCTTATTCTTAAACTGTGGCCTCTAGTTCTGGACTCACCCATCAGCGGGAACATGCTTCCTGCCTCCAGCGTGTCCAATCCCTTAATAATCTTATATGTCTCAATCGGATCCCCTCTCATCCTTCTAAATTCCAGTGTATACAAGCCCAGTCGCTCCAATCTTTCAACATATGACAGTCCCGCCATTCCGGGAATTAACCTTGTGAACCTACGCTGCACTCCCTCAATAGCAAGAATGTCCTTCCTCAAATTTGGAGACCAAAACTGCACACAATACTCCAGGTGGGGTCTCACCAGGGCCCTGTACAGCTGCAGAAGGACCTCTTTACTCCTATACTCAATTCCTCTTGTTATAAAGGCCAGCATGCCATTAGCTTTCTTCACTGCCTGCTGTACCTGCATGCTTGCTTTCATTGACTGATGTACAAGAACACCTAGATCTCGTTGTACTTCCCCTTTTCCTAACTTGACTCCATTCAGATAGTAATCTGCCTTCCTGTTCTTGCCACCAAAGTGGATAACCTCACATTTATCCACATTAAACTGCATCTGCCATACATTTGCCCACTCACCCAACCTGTCCAAGTCACCCTGCATTCTCATAACATCTTCCTGACATTTCACACTGCCACCCAGCTTTGTGTCATCAGCAAATTTGCTAATGTTACTTTTAATCCCTTCATCTAAATCATTAATGTATATTGTAAACAGCTGCAGTCCCAGTACCGAACCTTGCGGTACCCCACTGGTCACAGCCTGCCATTCCGAAAGGGACCCGTTAATCATTACTCTTTGTTTCCTGTCAGCCACCCAATTTTCAATCCATGTCAGTACTCTGCCCCCAATACCATGTGCCGTAATTTTGCCCACTAATCTCCTATATGGGACTTTATCAAAAGCTTTCTGGAAGTCCAGGTACACTACATCCACTGGCTCTCCCTTGTCCATTTTCATAGTTACATCCTCAAAAAACTCCAGAAGATTAGTCAAGCATGATTTTCCCTTCATAAATCCATGCTGACTCGAACTGATCCTTCTACTGCTATCCAAATGTGTTGTAATTTCATCTTTTATAATTGACTCCAGCATCTTTCCCACCACTGACATCAGGCTAACCGGTCTATAATTCCCTGTTTTCTCTCTCCCTCCTTTCTTGAAAAGTGAGATAACATTAGCCACCCTCCAGTCAGCAGGAACTGTTCCTGAATCTATAGAACATTGGAAAATGATTACCAATGTGTCCACGATTTCTAGAGCCACCTCTTTAAGTACCCTGCGATGCAGACCATCAGGTCCCGGGGACTTACCAGTCTTCAGACTCAACAGTATATCCAACACCGTTTCCGGCCTAATATAAATTTCCTTCAGTTCATCCTTTACCCTAGTTCCTTTGACCACTGTTACACTATTACATCCCACAGTAGCCTGGGGTATATTTTGTCCAGTCCCGGCGACTTATCCAACTTGATGCTTTCCAAAAGCTCCAGTGCATCCTCTTTCTTAATATCTACATGCTCAAGCTTTTCAGTCAGCTGCAAGTCATCATTACAATCACTAAGATCCTTTTCCATAGTAAAGTATTGTTGTATTAAAGCAATACAGTACTTTACAATACTTCAGGTAAGTATTCATTAAGAAACTCGCTATTTCCTCCAGTTCCATACACACTTTCCCACTGTCACATTTGATAGGTCCTATTCTTTCACGTCTTATCCTCTTGCTCTTCGTATACTTGCAGAATGCCTTGGCATTTTCCTTAATCCTGCCTGCTAAGGCCTTCTCATGGCCCCTTCTGGCTCTCCTAATTTCCTTCTTAAGCTCCTTCCTGTTAGCCTTATAATCTTCTAGATCGCTAACATTACCTAGCTCTCTGAACCTTTTGAAAGCTTTTCTTTTCTTCTTGACTAGATTTATTACAGCCTTTGTGCACCACAGTTCCTGTACCCTACCATAACTTTTCTGTCTCATTGGAACGTACCTTTACAGAGCTCTACAGAAATATCCCCTGAATATTTGCCACATTTCTTCTGTACTTTTCCTTGAGAACATCTTTTTCCAATTTAAGCCTCCAATTTCCTGCCTGATAGGCTCATAATTCCCCTTACTACAAATAAACACTTTTCTAACTTGTCTGTTCCTATCTGAGAGTACAAGACTCCCCCCACCCCCAGATAGGACGCCAGTCTATTGCGAGGTTAACCTCCAGCATTTTGCCAGTACCCATTTTCAGCTGGGTGGACTGCAGCAATGTGTAGTTAAGGTACTCAACATGCTGCCTCAGCTGGGGCTCGAATTCACCACCTTCTGATCACTAGTCCAATGCCTTAAACACTTGGCCATGCACCATACGATTATTAATGAGAGAGGTCTCTTAATGGCCTGACTGGTTCAAGCTCTCAGGAAGGCAACAGTAACTGAAATAACCAAGCATTCCAACAGTGGTGTCAAAAGAGCATCTTTGAATACACAACATAGCGATCCTTGAAGTGGATGGGCTGCAATAGCAGAAGACCATGAACGTACACTCAGTGCCCATTTTATTAGGTAAAGGTGGTCCAAATAAAGTGGCCACTGAGTGTACGTCCCCTTATTCTTCTTGTTCCCAACTAGTGGGCGTCACTGTAGCGTAGCAATTAGAACGATGCTGTTACAACTCGAGGTGTGGATTTCAGAGTTCAGTTCCAACATACTCAGTATGAAAGTTTGCATGTTATTCTCTTGAGCGCGTGGGTTTCCTCTGGGTGCTTTGGTTTTGTCCCACAATCCAAAGATGTACTGGTTAGTAAGTGAATTGGTTGTCCTGCGATTAGGCTAGGATTAAACAGGTAGGTTGTTGGGAGCTGCAGCTCATTGGACTGGAAGGATCTGTTCTGTAAATAAATAGAGGTTGTTTATAATTTATCTAGTCAGCTTAATTAGATGTTTTTGAAAGAGGAATCAGACTCTTACTTAACATCATCAAACCATTGCATTAACCTTCTTGAAACCATGGTACTATCCCAGCGTTTGAATGTTGCTTTATTCTGATGTAACCTTCAGGTTCTGTCGGCTGCATAAGTCTAGGGAAGACAGTCTCTGGCCCCACCAAATGTGTGAGATTGAGGTGAAAAACCTCCTTTTTGTGTGGATGCTGCATGATGTGTTGCTTGGTTACAAATCAGTACAACAAAATAACAGAGAGTACACCATATGCAATTAAATGATTTAGCTTTATAATTGTTAATTTGCTAAAGGGTTAGTAAAGTAAAACAAAAAGAAAAGGGCCCATTGTAATGAAACAGTCTAATGTGCACAAGTTGGAGCTCACAGGTTCCCTTCCGCTGGTCCTCCATCGATTTCCCCAGGCTTCATCGACTCCCGGTCCCACTCCAAGTCCACTCCTTTCTGGTGTCTACGATCTCTTCTTTCTGGCATCTTCTCTTTCCATCTCTTGCCGAACAAAAGACCCGAATCATCTCAGTCTCAGGCACACACCAAGAAAAAACACTCCCCTTATTGGATGACTCACATTCCAAAGCACTGCTATCTCTAACCATAATCCAAACACAGCTGCTACAAAAAGACCATTACATTAGCAGTGAAACCTTTCCCAGGGTGTTGGAGCAGCCCTCGTAGGCAGCGTCTTCCTCCATATGCATCGAATGAATGACCTGCAGTATTCTTTGACCTCTGGCTTCATTTGGGGCCAGGAAAACCAGTCTCTGAGCAATCCATAGGTCTTTTCAATCCTCAAATATCCAGAATCATCATGAAGTAACTTCAACACAATCCTTCGATACTTCACAGGCAGAACCAGCTGGGAACGCCGAGGTCCCTCTGGAGGTGACGTGATCTGATTATATATAGGATCTGGTTCCTCAACTCCAATCTGGTGAAGTGGTTATATGTAGGCAGAAAGCTTCTCCCGCTCCCCCTGACACATGTTCTGAAACCACGTCATGAGCTCCACTGGGCTTCCTGTCGCCCCACTTTCTCTAGTGCTTGCATGTAGGCCACAGAAGTGGCAAGGGGGTTTTGTGCCTTTATGGCTCTCGCTACATCAGTAGCTTGCCTGCTCAAACCTTCAACCAATCGCTGTCATTTTATGTCATCAGAGCACTGCCACTCATCTAACAACTGAGAGATCTGCTCCACCCAAGTGTCATACGTCTCTTACCCTTTAGGAGTGGGCTTCGTTCCTGAGAACAGCTGGAGTCTACGACAGCTGGGACTTTGAACCTGGCCATTTTTCCATTTATTCTCCAGAGAGGTAAGGGCGGATACTAACTCAGAATTCTCACTCTTCACTGGGGGACAAGGACTCATTAGAAATTCCAAATCAGACCACTCCTTCCCCTTGCTAAGCAGAAATGAGAGCACCCTGTCTTTGAAGTCTCTGCCCCCAGCTACAGGAGACGCGATTTGTGATTCAGCCCGCTCCCCTACAATCTCCTCCTCCTGGAAAGCATAGACAGTCCACGGCCCCACCTCTCCTTAAGCCCCAATAGTACCAGACAGTTCCACTGCTGTTACGTCAGTGCTAGTCTGAACTAAAACAAAGTTTGTGCCCATCATTTTATCAAATCTCCGCCCCACAATTGTAACTTTGCCTACAGCTTTAACAGTACTTAAGTCGAATTAAAAATTCATCAGGAGTATGAATATCTACCCCATTCAACACGCACATATTCGTTACCAGTAACCTTGAGGATGCACACCACCGCTCAACCCTGGCAACATCCATACCCACGTATCGTAATTGCTTTACCGGACAATAGTTTAGCACAGAACTTAAATACACAACCCACTGGTTCAATGCTCGGGGCAATCACACAGCATCCAACGAAATCAATCCCCACCATTGTAACCTTCAGGTTCTGTCGGCTGCAAAAATCTGGGGAAGACAATCTCTAGACCCACCAAACGTATGAGATTGAGGTGCAAAACCTCCTGTTTGTGTGGATGCTGCGTAATGTATTACAAATCAGTACCATGAAATAACAGACAGTACGCCATATGCAATTAAATGATTTAGCTTTATAATTCTTAATTTGACATAAGAGTTAGTAAAGGAAGCAAAAGGAAAAGGGCCTATTTTAACGAGACAGTCTAATGTGCACAAGTTGGAACTCACTGTTTCCCTTCCAATGGTTCTCCATCGATTTCCCCAGACTTTGTCAACTCCAAGACTCTGTCCTACTGTCTACAACCTCTCCTTTCTGGAGTCCTCTCTCTTCATCTCTCACCGAACAAAACACCCAGATCACCTCAGGGTTAGGCACAGAGCAAGCAAAACACTCCCCTCATTGGAGATAACCATAACCCAAACACTGCTGCTACAGCAAGACTATTACATTAGCAGTGAAACTTTTTCCAGAGATGTTACACTAAAATGACCCAAAACTGCTTTCCATGTATTAAGCTGAATATGTTTAATGCTTCTACTGTACATATTTCCAGCATCTGCAGATTCACTCGTGTTTGCTTGTAAAGGAAAACAGCCATCTTTTTGAGGCATCCTTCTGACAACAAACATAATTTATCAGAGAAAAGACATTCATATTGCAGTTTTCCAATGTTACTTTTGAGAATATCTACCAAGCTTCTTTTATTACAATTGTATTTTTATCTGAATGGGACAAGAACATCACAGATATTCTGAGCAACACACGCTCAGCAAGTCAGGCAGCATCTATGGAGGGAAATAAACAGTTGCTGTTTTGAGCCGAGAACCTTTATCAGGACAGATTATCTGAGCTGCTCACAATGCAATCACAAATTTATTTAACTAGTTTGCAAATGTTTATATTTCTGTCTGCTTAACCTTTAAACCATTTTAAGGGAACGTTATAGGTAGAAAGATACATATGCTGAACAAAGAACTTCAATTACCGGTATATAATGCTTTCAGACCGAAGACAATAAATCAGACTGAAGACTATTTTTGCAAAGTGCTTTGATACATCCTGCAGTATGAATTTTGAAAGAACAAAACCAAATATTAAAGATCCATATCATCTTAATGTAAAGATGGGAGCCATTTAACCCAATCTGTCTGGTTTTCTTTGTGAAATTTTAACAGTGAAAATCACTGGGATAGATATGCTCTGGATGCATGCAGCAAGTCCTAATTAAATCCCTCTTGCAACCAGTGAGACTGGTCAATCTCAACGCCCGTATAACCATACTGAAAAATTCAAAAGGACATAATTTGGTGATCAGCCAGCAGAAAGCATTGACGTAGGGTACAATACTATCATCAGACACGCAGTCAACACTCAATGCAGACTAAGGCTCAGTCTATCAGGAGCAATAATTTAGCCTCTAGGATCAGCTGCAGGTGACTAGATAAAACATGAATTGCCAGTTTGAATGCTAATGTTATAATCAATAGAAGCATATTAATTATTCAGAACACCTACAAAATCTTTGTGATTGACTCCCAACAAAATGGTGCAAAGATATTCATCTCTATGCAATTGCTGGCGATGTACAGAGGTAATGGCAGGATTCAGTACGTGACTTTGAAATATTTGTGAGAAGGCCTACTCTATTGACAATTAACATGAGTCTGATGTGCAATGCAAATAGTTGATGGGATTGAACAACAGAGGGGCGGGGGGTTGTGGAGAGGGAGCCTTCATCTAATATCCCCGAATCACAAATGCTAGCATGGGATTATAAGTAATTATGCTTTTAGAAAATACTTAAACTAGTTCAGCTGGGGTGCAGCAGATGAAGTTAAAATCGATTTACTGATCATTACATAAGATTCTAAACTGAATTTAATGAGACGGGAAGCAAACAAGATCAAATAACTGTGAAAAGAATTTTTAAAAAGAGCATGGGTAACATAGTGTTGCAGCAGTTCGAGCTAACTGATCCAGCAGACTGGTTCAATCCTGACCTCAGCTGCTATCATGTGGAGTTTGTATTTGCTCAAATGTAATCATCTTTGAGCAATCATTGTTTAAGTGCAGATCATTGGAGAGGTATATAGGTGTCCCCCGCTTTACGAATGTTTGCTTTACGCCGCTTCGCTTTTACAAAAGACCTACATTAGTAACCTGTTTTTGCATTACAAAGAGGATTTTCGCTCTTATGAAAATTTTTCCCATATCAATTAATGGTTTTTCGCTTTATACCATTTCGGCTTAAGAAAGGTTTCATAGGAATGCTCGACCTTTGTAAAGTGGGGGGACACCTGTATTTGAATCACAGGGCCAGAGGTAGTTTCTATGGGTACTCCAATTTCCTCCCACATCCCAAGGTTTATCGATTACTGTAAATTGCTTTTAGCTTAGGTGAGTGGCAGGAGAATTAGTGGGAGTTAATGGGTATAGGACAGAGACTAGTAACATGAAAATAAATGTCTCACTCTAGTGAAGCCTGCAATGACAAGGACTATTGCTTACTAAAGCCAGCTGGTGGTGTAGTGGCATCTGCAACAGACTTCGGGGCAAGTGTTCCAGCTGTGAACCTGGCCAGCTCCTTACATGTGTTCCATCCGTGGTAAGTCGAGTGTCGAGCTAGCAACTTGGACTCATAAAACAGATAAAAATGCCTGGCTGCCATCCGATGCACCACAGAGCGTGTATAGGAACAACAAATGCTTACTAAGTCTATTCTTGCAGGCAGAAGAAGCAGATATAACAGGTGAATGACAATGGTTCAGCAGGTAGTGCTGATGCCTCGCAGTTCCAGCTGTCTGGTTTGAACCTGGCCTCCAGCATTGTTTACGCTGTTTGCAGATCCTCCTTGTAAATGCACAGGTTTCCCCAGGTGCTCCAATGTTTTCCCACATCTGGTAGATTAATTGATTACTAGGGATTATCTCTTGTGTAGGTGTAGGGAAATTCATAGTGCAGTTGGACAAAGGAGAAATAATAGATAATGCAGAAATAGGTGATGAAATGGGATTAATGGGATTGCCTTGTGAGCAGACTTTATGGACCTTTTGTGGATATATGAGAACATTTAGTTTATGAATAAAGTAATAGTAGCCTTCTCTCCTTGCACATGAAAATCACTGCAGCAGTGAGCAGCAGTCTGAACTGTGCCATCTTCCTTTCTTTGAGCTCTCTTGAAATAGAGGGCTATTTGTACCCATTTCAATTCTGGTGTTCACTGATGAGCCAATTTGGGATCCACCTACTCTGCCATAGGTGGGGCAAGGGGTGCTTGGCTGGGTAGAAGAGTTTGGAAAAGGGTGAGCTTCTTCTATCATTTATGCCGGACTTACCTTTGGTGCTTATCGGTGCCACTCAGAATGCTCCTCCATTTTGTGAGGTCATGAGCCAAAGATTCTCAGTAGTTGGTGGGATGGCTTCACTCAAGGGAATGAACTTTTGTTACGAACCCCGTAACTGGGTGTCTTACCAGCAAAGATAGGAGTAGCCGTTGAAGTCTGATGATACTATTTTTAACAGTATTTATTAATAAAAATACACAAAAATAATATCAATGCAAATATACAGATAATATACGTCATCAATACTAAACCTAAAAGTGCGGGTATAATAATAATCAATAAGAAATAAGCTCTAACGTTATCCACGGTATAATGAATTGTCTGATGGAAATATAAAGTTCAGTTCAGTTCCTACAGGCTGCCGTCGTTGCTGATCACCGTGTGGCAATTGTTGGAGAGAGAGAGAGAGAGAGAGAGAGAGAAACTTGCCAGCTTTCCTTGTTACGATCTTGATCCATATCCGTCCTTTAGCTAGACTGTTCTGTGGAGGACTCGTCACCCAGGCAAGGATGGACACACACACAAGCCCCCCACCGATCTCGTAGCGTTTCTCCTGGTGCGTCTGAGGGGTGTTCCCCAGACCCGACTTTTATCCTCACTCACAGGGTCTCAGATGTCAATCAGGTTGGGATGATGCAATCCCTCAACCAGACCACTCTGGTTGCCCCCTGAGGGGTTTCAATGAATAGTACAGTACTCAATACACAATTCCTCCTTCAAGAGACAATAGCAGTAATCTCTCTCTTTGTCAATAGGAGACATTCCAACCTGTGGCTTCTCTCTCATCAATTTTTCATGAGCGTTGTCAATCTCTCTCATTTCCTGGGTATCAGACCCGAAATAATAGCGATCTTGCGATTCTCAAAAGATGGGGGCGGGCATTGGCGATTCTGTACCCTTCTGCCCATCAGAGTTGTTCCTCATTTGTAGCACATTGAAGAAATCCTTTAATTTTTTTCCTCTATCCATCTAGTAACTTCTTGCCTTGGAAGATCGAGAAAATGTTTCTGTTTCAGGTGTCTGGTGTGTGGCATGAGAGCAACCAAGCTTGCCCAATGAAGCCTATAAGGTATAATTAGACCCTCTGTTTATTAGATTTGGTTTAGTGGTAATTACTAATGGATCAGTAATCCTGAGACCCAGAGGACATGAGTTCAAATCCCACCATGGAAAATGGTGAATTTGAATTCAATTAAAATATACATATATGTATCTGATGATCATAAGACCACGTTGATTGTCGTAAAAACACATCTGGTTCACTCGTGTCCTTTAGGGGAGGAATCCTGCTGTCCTTACCTGGTCTGGCCTATATGTGACTCCAGACCCACAGCAATATGGTTGACACTAAAATGCCCTCTGAAATAGCCCAGCAAGCTATTCAGTTGTATCCAACCACTAGAAAGAAAATAATAAGGAATGGACCTGGACAGACAACCCAGCATCGACCGAGGCACTGGAAACAACAATGGCAAAACCAGCCCTGTCAACCCTGCAAAGTCCTCCTTAAAAATATCTGGGGACTTGTGCCAAAGTAGGGAGAGCTATCTCACAGACTAGTCAAGCGCCAGCCTGACATAGTTCTACTGACAGAATCACACCTTACAGTTAACATTCTGGACTCCACCATCACCATTCCTGGGTATGTACTTTCTCTCTGGCAGGACAGACCTAGCAAAGGTGGTGGCACGGTGGTTTACAGTAGAGAGGGAGTTGCCATGGCAACTCTCAACATCAACTCTGGACCCAATGAAGTCTCATGGCACCAGGTTAAATACGGGCAAGGAAACTTGCTGCTGATTACTATGTCACGTCCTCCCTCAGCTGATGAATCAGTACTTCTCCATGTTGAGCAGCACTTGGAAGAGGCATTGAGGGTGGCAAGGGCACAGAATGTACCCTGAGTGGGGACTTCAATATCCATCACCACGAGTGGCTTGGTAGTACCACCATAGACTGAGCTGGTCGCGTCCTACTGGACATAGCTACTAGACTGGGACTACATCAGTTGGTGAGGGAAACAACAAGAGGGAAAAACACACTTGACCTCATTCTTACCAACCTGCTTGCTGTGGAAGCATCTGTCCATGAGACCATTGGTAGACATGATCACTCTCAGTACTTGTGGAGTCTAAATCCTGACTCCACACTGAAGAAACCCTCCACCGCATTGTGTGGCACTACCACAGCACTAAACCGGATAGACTTCGAACAGAGGCATTGATTGCATGGATGGTCAGAGGCTTTTTCCCCAAGGCTGAAATGGCTAACAAGAGAGGGCACAGTTTTAAGGTGCTTGGAAGTAGGTACAAAGGAGATGTCAGGGCTAAGTGTTTTACGCAGAGAGTGGTGAGTGCATGGAATGGGCTGCCGGCGACGGTGGTGGAGGCGGATACGATAGGGTCTTTTAAGAGACTCCTGGATAGGTACATGGAGCTCAGAAAAATTGAGGGCTATGGGTAACCCTAGGTAATTTCTAAGGTAAGTACACATTCAGCACAGTTTTCTGGGCTGAAAGGCCTGTATCGTGCTGTAGGTTTTCTATGTTTCTGTAAGTCCAACCCAGCCAATTAACACCCTATCAGCCTACTTTCAATCATCAGCAAAGTAATGGAAGGGGATATCAACAGTGCTATAATGCAGCACCTACTCGGCAATAACCTCTTTATGGATGCCCAGTTTGGGTTCCGTCAAGGCCATTCAGCTTCTGACTTCATCACCTTCTTGGCCCAAATATGGACCAAAGAGCTAAATACCAAAGGTGAGATGAGAATGATCGCCCTCAACATCAAGGCAGCATTTGACCAAGTATGGAATCAAGGTGCTTTAGCTAAAATGGAGACAATGGGAATTAGGGGGAAAACACTCTGCTGGTTGGAATCATACCTGATACAAAGGAAGATGGTTGTGGTGGTTGGAGGTCAATCATCTCATCCTCAGAACATCACTGCAGGAGTTCCTCAGGAAAGTGTCCTAGGACCAATCATCTTCAACTGCTTCATCAATGACCTTCCTTCCATCATAAGGTCAGAAGTGGGGATGTTTGCAAATGACTGCATAATGTTCTGCACCATTCGTGACTCCTCAGATAGGGAAGCAGTTCATACCCAAATGAACTGGACAATATCCAGGCTTGGGCTGACAAGTGGCAAGTAACATTCGAGCCATGCAAGAGCCAGGCAATGACCATCTCAAACAATCGTTCCTTGACACTCAGTGCATCAAACATTCCTCATATGATAACCCTTTCATTCCTGGATCATTCTTGTGAATCTCCTCTGTACCCCTCCAATGCCAGCAGATCTTTCTAAGATGAGGGGCCCAAAACTGTTCATAGTACTCAAGGTGAGGCCTCACCAGTGCTTTATAAAGCCTCAGCATCACATTCTTGCTCTTGTAATCTAGACCCCTTGAAATTAATGCTAACATGGCATTTGCCTTTCTCACCACCGACTCAACCTTCAGTGTGTTCTGCACAAAGACTCCCAAGTCCCTCTGCATCTCAGACTCCTGGATTTTCTCCCCACTTAGAAAATAGTCTGCACATTTACTTCCACTACCAAAGTGCATGACCATGCATCTTCCAACATTGTATTTCATTTGCCAACTTCTTGGCCATTCTCCTAAACTGTCTAAGTTTTTCTGCATCCTACCTGTTTCCTCAACACTACCTGCCCTTCCACCAATCTTCGTATCATCTGCAAACTTTCCAACAAAGCCATCTATTCCATCATCTAAATCATTTATGTACAGCATAAAAAGTAGTCCCAACACCAACCCCTGTGGAACACCACTTGTCACTGCCAGCTAACCAGAAAAGAATCCTTTTATTCCCACTCACTGCCTCCTACCAATCAGCCAATGCTCTAACCATGTTAGTAACTTCCCTGTAATACCATGGGCTCTTATCTTGGTAAGCAGCCCCATGTGTGGCACCTTCTGAAAGTCCAAATTACAACATCCACTGCATTCCCTTTATCTATCCTACTTGTAATCTCCTCAAAGAATTCCAGCAGGTTCGTCAGGCACGATTTTCCCTGAAGGAAACCATGCTGATTTTGTACTATCTTGTCCTATGTCAACAAGTACTCCATCACCTCATCCTTAAAAATTGACCAACCACTGAGGTCAGGCTAACTGGTCTATAGTTTCCTTTTTGCTGCCTTGCTCCTTTCTTAAAGAGTGGAATGATATTTGCAAGAGTGGAGTTCAAGGCAGCCCACTTGATTGGTACCCCTTCCACAAGCATCCAATCCCTCCACCATCGATGAACAGTTGCAGCAGTGTGTACTATTGAGAAGATGCACTGCAACAACACATCAAAGTTCCTAAGGCAGCACCTTCCAGACCAACGACCACTACGATCTAGAAGGACTAGAACAGCAGATACCTGGGAACACCACCACTTGGAAATCCCCTTCCAAGTCACTCACCATCCTGACTTGGAAACATATCACCATTCCTTCATTATCGCTGGGTCAAAATCATGGAATTCCCTCCCTAACACCACTGTGGGTGTACCAACACCTTAGGGAGTGCAGCGGTTCAAGAAGGCAGCTCACACCACCTTCTCAAGGGCAAGTAGGGATGGGCAATAAGTGCTGGCTTAGCTGGCGACGCCCGCATCCCGTAAATGAATAAATTTTTTAAAACCTCACATAGACAGCACCAGAAGTTAGAATTGAACCCCGGTGGCTGAAGTTGTTTTTTTATGCTGGGCAGACCACTAACTTTCAGAAGGGTTTGAGGGTCTTCAGACACTTACCCTTGAACAACAAAGTTAATACAAGTGCACTGAAGATGGGAATAAAATCAGTGTCTATTTTTCTGCCTTCACAGAGCAATGCAGTCCTTTTCCAATAAATGTCCAGATCATGGACGTTTATTGTTGGAGCTGACATTGAACAGGGACAGGCCTGGTACAGGAGTTTTGTTTCCTGATGTTGAGCATAAGCCCCGTCCTTTAATATGCATGAGATGACATTGAGTTGATACTCAGGTTCTGAATGTATTCAAACACAAGTATTATTTGCTTACTGCAGCTTGATTTGGTTTTTAAGTGGAAGTAATGTTATTCAGTTTCCCATTTGTCATGTCGATTAGGTCCACTCCTGATACACCATCAATAACTCTCGGAGACAGGAGGCGAACGATAGGCTTTTAATAGCAGCAAAATGGAGCACAGCATCTCGGAGACTGAGGGGGGAGCAGTGCCTCCAATCGCCTTTATACAGGGGTCTGTGGGAGGAGCCACAGGAGCAGTCAGCAGAGGGGCGTGTCCAGACAGGTATACATAGTTTACCGCAACTCCATAGCGAGAGGAATAGGCATGAGATTCTGTGGAAGCAAAAGAGACACCCAGATGGTATGTTGACTGCCAGGTGCCAACATTCGGGTCCGCAACAATCTGAAGGGGGAGGGTGAGCATCAGAAGTCTTGGTATATACTGGCACCAACGACATAGGTAGGAAAGGGGAGGAGGTTCTGAAAGAGAATTTAGAGAGCTAGTTAGAAAGTTGAAAAGCAGGACCACCAGGGTAGTAATCTTTGGATTGTTGCCTGTGCCAAGCACTAGTGAAGCTAAGAATATGATGATTTAGCAGATGAATGTGTGACTGAGAACTGGTGCAGGGGGTAGGGTTTCAGGCTTCTGGATCATGAAGATCTTCTGGGGAAGGTATGACCTTTACAAAATGGACTGGTTATACCTGAACCTGAGGGGGACCAATAACCTTGTAGGCAGTTTTTCTAGAACTGTTAGAGAAAGTTTAAATTAATTTGGTAGGGAGATGGGAACTGGAGGATAGGCCTATTGGTTTACAAGCAGAGGCAACGTGTAGTGAAACTGCCAGGAAAGACAGGAGGATGATAGGACAAAATTGCAGTCAGTGGGATGATTTGCAATGTAAAAGAGGGACAACCATGGATTTGGCAGCATAGTAGATATGGCAATTGCGCTTGTGAATTTGCACATGTCAATTAATTATTATTTAATGGTGATAGTATTTAACTCTATACTTGTCGTCATAGTGCTTGTTGAGACTTGGACAGAGCACAGCAACGTGTCGCTGCCTGTTTGCTTTCGGCCTTCCCTGAGAAATTGGACTCTCGAGTCAACCGATTCTGAAGACTAGCAGTATTCGTTTAATGTTTAGATTTTCTTTTCAGCTGCGATGTAGGCTTCGTTTCCCATTTGAAGTTTTAGTTAACGACCCTATTTGGCCTAGCATTTACCGTTTATTTTCCCCTTAACACTGCTCGCATTAAAGTTTGTGAACTATCGACCTGTTTCAGTGTCTCTCACTCCATACTTGGGCCATTTCTGAACCCTGGTAACAGCGTGTCTCAACCACACAAAGAGAGAGGACGCAGTAGAGAGAGAGAGCAGCTGACCTTGGCCGTGAGATTCATTGGTCAGGTAGGAGACAAGCTACAAGCAATGGAATCTGTTTTCAGTGAAGTTACGGAGGCAACGAGGTAGATAACCTCGTGCCGACAAGCCAGTCTCACTTGGAGGAACAGGTATCATCCCTAGCCGCAACTGTTCAACAGCTCACCACAGACAATTGGACTCAGGTATCTGTGATTTCCGCACTCACGGCTGCCATCCACAAACTTACTGTGAACAGCCAGCATCAGCTGACAGCCATTAACGTTCTAGCCAGCTTCCTCAGTCCCACTCCCAACATCTCGCAGGTCGTCCTTTTCTGCTGCCCGGACAATCTCAATCTCTGCTACTAATGCTCTGGCTCCCACACCTGGACCAGTGCCAACTCCCACGACCATACAGGAGCCGAGTATTCCACCACCAGGCAATATTCTGGTGATCCCGATGGTTGCAGGAATTTTATTACCCAATGCAAGCTGACATTTTTTTAGCCAGAGGGTGGTGAATGTGTGGAATTTGTTGCCACAGGCAGCAGTGGAGGTCGGGTCATTGAGTGTATTTAAGGCAGAGATTGATAGGTATCTAAGTAGTCAGGGCATCAAAGGTTATGGTGAGAAGGCGGGGGAATGGGACTAAAGGGGAAATTGAATCAGCTCATGATGAAATGGCGGAGCAGACTCGATGGGCTGAATGGCCAACTTCTGCTCCTTTGTCATGGTTTTATGGACATTCCAAGCCCAGCATGGTCGTTTTGGTGATGATGCACGAAAACTGGCGTACATGGTCAATCTTCTTGACGGACCTCCACTCAGCTTGTTCAACGGGAGCAAGGATACTCCGCAGCCCAGTCATTCCAACATTTTGTGGTGGAGTTAAGGTGGGTTTTTGATCTTCCAGTATAGGGTCAGGAGGCTGCCCACTGACTCTTGGACCTGCGCCAAGGCAGAGGAACGGTGAGAGCCTATGCAGTCAAATTCCGTACCCTTTCAGTAGAGACGGGATGGAATGAGAGATCTCTCATCACTGCCTTCCAGTGTGGATTGAACACAGGTGTCGGGCATGAGATTGTGGTCCGGGATGAGCAGGATAGTCTGGATGATCTGATTAATCTGGCTATTCAAGATGACGACCAGGTAACTGAGTGGCACAGAAAAAGAATGTTTCAAACTTCCTTTGCGCCACCTGATCACTGTCTTTCCTCACCCTCTCCCCCTCCCTCACCACCCAGCACCCAGCCCAGGGAGGAGCCTATGCAAGTGGGGCACATGCACCTGTCTCAGGAGGAACGAGAGTGGCGCCGGAGAACAGGTTCCTGCCTCTATTGTGGTGATCCAGAACACTTCCAGGCAGCATGTTCCAAGTGTCCAGTAAAAGAGAATAGCTGTCAGCAAGGAAGGAATCCTGACGGGTAGGTTCTCTCTTCAGCTTCCCCTAATTCTGTAATGTTCCCAGCTTCCTTGTCGTGGAGGTCTCAGACCCATGAACTTAAGGCATTTATTGACTCTGGTGCAGTCGGGAATCTTACGGACATCTCTCCTGCTCAAAGATGGGAATTCTAACTCAGGAATTAAGAGAAAAGATCAATGTCAAGGCACTGGACGGTCGACCTCCAGGAACCAGCCTGATCCACCTTTCCACCCAACCCTTCCAACTGGTGCTCAAAGGCAACCATCATGAAGAAATGTCTTTCTATCTGGTTAATTCATCTGAACTGCCACTGGTACTTGATCCCCCCCGATTATCCCAACATAACCTATGGATCGATTGGTCTCTGAAGGATCTACATCATTCCCAATGAGTTGGAGACATGGTGGAATATAGTATTACTATTTGCAACTCTAAGCCTGTTTTTGGTTGCAGATTAATTAAAGCTCTCCATGGAGAGCTGTCAGATTACTTCCAATTATTAGCTTTAATGATGCCTATACATGCCAAGAAAGCCCTTTTGCCTATTATATACCCCAGAATCTGACCCCCTATTGGGATTATGTCTGTTTGGGTTAAAAGTACATTCCTATTAACAGCTGCTGACTCTGCCTGTCAAAAAGCCAGGTCAGCTGTACAGTATCTGAGACCCTCCATTGGTCAGGGTCGACCATGGATATTGTGTTCTAACTGTCCACATGATGTGCAAGTCAGTACACAAGCCAGGGCTATACAATATTGGGAGCTTGTTTGCTAACCACTAACCTATTCAGGCAGTGGTTAGAGATTAAAGTTTTCCTTCTCCTAGATGAGCTGCCAACCACGGCTGACGAGCCCCATCTGCCTGAAGCAACTGGTTTAAAGGTGCCAGTAACCTGCCTTTGTCTTTTCTCCTGTCAGTTTTGCCGGGCTTAATAACTAAGCCACCCACGAAGGCCAGGAGCTGGACTTGATTGTCAGAGGCTATTTCAGATGCACACCATTGGGAACATTTAATAGGTACTGGTATTATCCCCACAGTATCACCGTACTAGCTGTATCTCAGTGCTGAACCTGATGTGATCACAATTCCTACCAGCAATTGACCTGAAACACCAGAGCTGCTTCAGGAAATATATGACAGATGGGGGAGAAGACACAGCAGGAAAACTACTTGTATTCAAAGATAACTGCCAGTATACTGAAAGACATGATGAAAGCAGTAACTTCTACAGAATTGAATCTCTAAGGGGGAGAAAATCTGCTACAAGCCAGGGAAGAATTTTCAGAAGATATTTTGTATGTGTCTTTATTGTTCTGTGCTATAGTAACAGTAACTCATCGTCTTTTAAACTTGCCATCATGTTACACTCTATGTTTTATTCAACTTGCTAATATACCTAACAATTTATATGTATCATTACTGTACAACATAATGACCTTCGAAATTCATGCTTTCCAATGTGATTATCACCTATGTAGATGAGACAGAATTACATGTGCACAAAAAAAATTCATAAGATGAGCAGTTCAGTTTTTTGCATTGTTTTGTAACACCATTGTAAAAACAAAAACAATTCTCTATAACCTTACATTGGAAACAAATGGAAAATTTAACATGAGATCTCCTGCAGTAGGGTCCAACGATCTTGAATTAAACTTTTTAAGTCAACAAAGAATTTAGTTATGGCCCTGGTTTTCAGAAAGTTTCAACCAAATGACATCACAGTGTATACAGTAGCGCAGCACCACAACTTCCACGGTTCCATGATTTCCCAACAGTAAAAACTGGTGAGCAATATTCATTAAAAGTCTCATAAATCTCTTCTGGCTCCACACACAGATAGCCATGGACATCTTTAAAGGGACATTTTCTCTTGCAAGCCACCTTTTTACTTTTAATATACCTGTTGAACCCCTTGGGATGTTTATTTATTTATTTATTTATTGAATACCAGCACAATTGAATTTCGATCTACAACCAAATTTACTGACAGCAATTTTTGGGATTGTTCCATCAGAAGCAGGAGATATTCCTGTTTCCACTCAATGGATGATAGTTTTTACAACTTTATTGGCTAGGAGAGTGATGCACCATCAATAACTCTCGGAGACGTGAGGTGAGATATAGGCTTTTATTGGCTGGAAGAAAGAACAAGCAGCAATTGACCACCACACTACATCCTGGAGACTGAGGCCGGGGCTGTGTCTCCAATCGCCTTTATACCGGGGTCCGTGGGAGGAGCCACAGGAGCAGTCAGCGGGGTGGGGGGGGGGGGCGTGTCCAGACAGGTATATGTAGTTCACCACAGAGAGCCATTTTGCTTAAATGGAAGGATTCTAATCTACCTACTGCCATTTATTGGCTTACTTCCATTATGTCCTGTTTAAGTTTAGAGAAAATAAGAAGTCGGGCATTTGATACATCCTTTAAATTTGAGGGAACTTGGAGACCTTTTATTCAATATTTTCATATGCTTTGGCTTATAGCTCTTCCAGTTACCTTCTCGAAGTATTGGATTTGATCAGAAAGTTATTCTTTTTTTCTTGCTTTCACTCTGTTTCAGCTACCCAGTTCCTTTTTTCCCTCTCTTTTTTTTGTTGGTTTTTTTGTTTTGTGGGGGGTTTTGTGTATATCATAGTTATAAAAGTTTCTTTATCTTTTTTCTTCTTTTTATGGAGAAGAGGAATATCAATTATCTTTTTCTTTATTACACACTATTAGATTAATACTATATGTGATCTTGATAATGTTTATTTTACCTTTTATATGAATTGTTATTGATATAGATATTTGAGATAATTCTCTGCTTGTTTATATATATACTCTTTTATTTAACTAATAAAAAGATTGATAAAGAAAAGAAAGAATACCAACACAGAATAAGCCCTTCCCACCCTTCAAACCACGCCGCCCAGCAACTCCCAATTTAACTCTAGCCTAATCACAGGACAATTTACAATGACCAATTAACTTATCGAGCTGTACAGCTTTGGACTGTGGGGAAAAAAAGGGGCATCCAGAGGAAACCCGCACAGTCATGGAAAGAATGTATAAATTCTTTACAGACAGCAGTGGGGAATGAACCCAGGTTGCTGACACCGTAAAGCATCGTGCTAACCATTTCGCTACCATGCCACCCCAAACCTTGCCTACCAAATCCACCTTTTGCCTATCAGTATCTCATGGGGATTTTGCCCTTCTGCAAACAGATGCATCATTGTATAACAGGTGATATAACTGTATAACAGTCCTGGAGGTAGCAGCCCTGTCATAACAACACTGGGATAATGTACAAGTAAGTACAAGTGTGACACTGTAGTACCAAGCATGATATGGTAGAAGTGGAAACAAGTTCAAGTTTAATTGTTATTCAGCCATACATGAATACCCATAAATACAGCTAAACAAAACTGTGTTATTCCGGGGCCACAGTACCAACAGTCATACGCAGCACTAGTCACATTTAGCACACAGAAGACAGCAGTGAAACAGTTCATTCCCTATATTCCAGAATTATTTGGATGGATTTGTCACAGTTTCCTACAATCCACCCTATCCATGCCTCTCATAATTTTACAGACCTCGGTCAATTCCCATCAGCTTTCTCTGCTCCAAACCCAGTCTCTCCTCATGCTGAACATCTTGGTAAATCTCTAAATCTCTCCAGTATAATTTAGTTGGCCATTTGATTATGAATTGAATTGATTTGGCACAACATTGTGGGCTGAAAGGCCTGTTCCTGTTGAGTACTGTTCTCTGTTTCAATGTTCTATAATCACATTCTGTGATGAACAGGAAGGGAATTATGTAAAGAAAGGAAAGACAAAAGGATGTTGAGACAACATTCACTAACTTAACTGTTTTTTTAAGGAGTGTTAGTCAGTTCCTCCACAAAATGAAATAAACATACCTTGTCAGCAGTGATGATCCTCAGGTAAAGGATATCCCAATGTGAATACCATCAAATAGGTAAAAACTATTTATCTGACATCATTGCTATGGAAGTAAAAGAAATATTTGTCAAAAGAGAACTTATCAAGTCCACTTGAATAAATCCAAAGATGAGGAGATGACAACCAACAAAATGACTGACATTGCATAAAGCTGACATTTAAATATCTCACTATTTATGGTTGTACAGAACAATCCATCAGGAGGGAATTGTCAACAGTGCAGTTTCATGTTCATGTTTTTTTATTTCTGTTATTTTGCACTAGTTATTTTAACTTAACCATTCAATAGACATATAGGTACTTAATGTAACTCAGGTTTTTTAAATATTTATCATTCATGCATTATATTACTGCCATAAAGCCAACACATTTCAGGATATATGCCAGTGATATTAAACCTGATTCTGATACTAACACTGGGTTACAGTACAGGTAGGTACTGTTCTCACTGTAACACAAGTACAGTACTGTTCACTACATATCTGTCACTATATAACAACAGAACACAGCACTGATGGGACAGTTCTATTTCCTAATTTATTCTTAATTTAACTAATTCTATTCCTACAACACTGGGTTGTGATACAGATCTACACACATCTTTTCTGTATAATTCTGACACAGTATTGCTGGGTGCATGCTTATGACTGCTCATCAATGGAACAGAATACTGTTCGGCACCTGTCTGACACCATTTACTCCTGGGATAGAGTGCTGTAGGCGAGAAGTCTGTATGTTTAACACCAGAATAAAGGACTGCTAGATAGAGGAGTTTCACTATATCATGTTATGATACAGCATCACTTGAGTACAGGTTTGTTACCGTAGAACACTGGAGTATACTACCAGTGAGTATAGAACTACAACTGTGATACAGTTACAGTAGTGCTTGATTCTGATCTGTTACTATACACCGAGCTATAATAATATTTGTGATTGATCTGTCCTTGTAATGCAGGAATACAGTAATGTTAGGGATAGGTGTGATTGGAGTGTGATACCACCAGGTAAAGGTTTGTAGCATTAATAAAGGGTACAGATCTGTCACTTTGTCACTAGGATATATCATGATGGGGATAGGTCTGTATGGCATAATATAGGTAAACACTGCTGTGTACAGTTCTGTCACTTGATAACACTGGGGAATAGGACTGCTGGGTGTAAATCTGTCACTGTATTACATAGAACCAGTCATGCTGAGTTTGGGTCTGTCATCCTATAATATGTGTACAGTATTACAAAGTAAAATTCTGCCACTATTTTATACATGAATAAAGTACTCTGTAGTACTCTGTAGTAATATGTAGTTCATCATTACTCTGCTGCTGGGCATAGGTCTATTTTAAAACATTGATGCAATGCTGATCGATACAGGTCCATCACCACATAACACTGAAGGTCCAGATCTGTCACAATAACACAGCGGGAGAAAACTGATGAGGTCTGGCCTGTTTCTGTGTTGCAGGGTAATGGTATTTCATTCAATAACATTGAAAAAACTACATATGGGTACAGTTTGCAGTGTTTATGCTCAGTCATTAGAAAACAGACACTACAGCACTGGAGTATCGTAAGTGAGGGTTTACAATTATTACAGCTCTATTACTTTAACACTGCAATCCAATATGGGATGGATCTGGTGCTGTAAGATTAGGTTACAGAACGAATACAATTCTGGTACAATAATACTAGACATTGGTTTATATTGACTAATGTTAGAGTGTGGCTGAGTACAGGTAGAATACTATATAGCACTTAGATACAGTACAGCCTTGAAGGTGACAGGTCCGTCACTGTACAATCCTAGGATGCAGCTTATTTATTTATTTTATTTAGCGATACAGCAACCCACCAATTCGACCCCAACCTAATCACAGGACAATTTACAATAACCAATTAACCTACTAGCCAGTACATCTTTAGACATCAAGAGGAAACCAGTGCCTCAGAGGAAACCCACACGCACACGGAAAGGAATGTACAAACTTGCTTACAGAGGACACTACAATTGAATTCCCAACTGCACTAATTTTTACACTACTGTGGTTCTGGTAGAGACAGATAAATCAATCTAATACCGGGATACAGCTGGGAACTAATGTATCACTAAAAGCTACTGCTATGATAATGTATGTCACTACAGAAAATTGAGGTGCAGAACCGACAGGATGAAGTCTATCACTGAATAAAAGTAAATTATGTATATACCAACATATATAAAACTGAGTTAAAGTGACCATAAGGAGCAGGCTGTCACTTTATTAGTGCAGTATTTATTAAGACTGGTCTATCTCTACCAAGCACACCTCTGCTGAGTAACAATGGGGTAGAGTACAACTAAGTAAGTTGTTGAAGGGTACAGTAGGAGTTAGATCAGATGGAAAGTTGGTCAGAGTGGTGGTGGTTGGAATTTAATCCTGACAAGAGCAAGATAATGCAGTGTGGGAAGTCAGATAGGAATAGCATATATGTAGCGTTAAAGTAAAGAAAGCAGCTCTTTTGGCATACATCGTCCATGCCAACCATGATGCCTATCTACACTGATCCCATATACCTGCAATTGGCCCTTATCACTCTGTATCCTTCCTATCTAAAGCACGTTGTCTTTAAATGCATAATGATGTTATTGTATCGGCCACTGTTAACAGCTTGTTTCAGATAACCACCACCCTCCATGTGAAAATTGTACCCCTCAGATCTCTTTAAAATTTTTCTACTCTCACCTAAAATCTTTGGCCTCTGTTCCAAACTCCATGACCTATGAAAAACACTGCAATTATCTACCCCACCAGCTGTAATCATGCCTTCTTTGTGATTACATCAATATACTGGGGCCCAGGATGGATCTTCAGAGATATTAACACCCATTAATACTGTTCACCCTTCCACTGCTGATCCCTCAATGAGGACTGGTGTGTGTTCCCTCAACTTCCCCTTCCTGAAGCCCACTATCAATTCCTTGCTTTTACCGATGTTGAGTACAAGGTTGTTGTTGCAACACCACTCAGCCAGCTGATCTATCTTGCTCCTGTACACCACCTCATCACCATTGAAATTCTGCCAACAGCAGTTGTGTCATCAGCAAATTTATAAATGGTGTCTGAGCTGTGCCTTGCAATACAGTTGTGGGTGTAGAGAGAGTGGAGCAGTGGGCTAACCACGCTAACTTGAGGTGTGCCAGTGTTGATAGTCAGTGAAGAGGAGATGTTATTTCTAATCCACACAGTCTGTGGCCTCCCAATGAAGAAGTTAGGATCCAGTTGCAGAGGGAAGTACAGAAGCCCAGCTTCTGGACTTTGGTGATTAGTACTGAGGGTACGATGGTAGGTATTGCTATAATCTAGGTGATCCAAGGCTAAGTGAAGAGCCAGTGAGATTGCATCCCCTGTACACCCATTGTGGCAACAGGCTAATTGCAACACATCCAGGTCCTTGCTGATTCTGGCCATGACCAAATCTCTGTAAGCACTTCTTCACCTGTAGATATGAGTGCAACTGAGTGATAATCATTGAGGCAGCTCGCCCCACTCTTCTTGGGCAAATGTTGTCATTTTGAAGCAGGTGGAAACTTCCAACTGCAGCTGAGAGAGGTCGAAGATGTCCTTGAACACAATTGCTAGTTGGTTGGCCCTATCAGATATACCATCAGAGCCTGATGCTTTGCAAGGATTCACCCTCTCAAAAGATGCTCTGACTTTGACCTCCAAGACAAAGATCACAGAATCACTGGAGGCTGCAGGGATTCACACAGGTATAGTTTTATTCCGTCTTTCAAAGCGTGCATAAAGGCATTGAGCACATCTGGGAGTGAAGCATCACAGCTAATTATGATGTTAGGTTTCACTTTGTAGGAAATAATGGCTTGCAAACCCTGTCAGAGCTGACATACATCCGATTCTGTCTCTAACTTCAATTGAATTGTTTGTTCACTCTTGAAATAACCTTCCTTAAGTCATATGGTTCTGGGTCACTGGTCTTTCCATTTGAGCGTTTCAGTTAACAACCCTGTTTGGCCCAGCGTTTATTGTTTTCCTTTCTCTTTAACATTGTTCACATTAAAATCTGTGAACTATCAACCTGGTTCAGTGTCTCTCACTCCACACTTGGGCCATCTCTGCACGAGGTGACAAGCAAAGTACACAGCAGTCCCAGATGTTTCTCTGGTACTGCAATCTTGCTCTGAGGTCTTGAATTTTATTTTCCAGAGACTGTACATTTGTCAGCAGGTTAGTCAGGAGTGGGGCCTAAGGCCTTTATGTTTCATTCATACCTATAGTCCAATACACCTTCCCTACTTATTGCATTTACTTAGAGGTGAATTGCACTCACAACCGAAGACTACTGCCTGGGGTCCACTGATTTTGAAGATCAATAAATTTTTTAAAACATCTTAAAGTGATGTTGCTTACTGCAGTATGCATGGCCTTGACTGTGGATTTCAGCCATCATAATTCTAAAAGGGAATATATGATGATTCCCTTCAGAGCTGCATACGAAGAAGAAGAAGAATAGCCCTTAACTCGGCAGTGGAGTTATCAGGGCACCGTCATGACGGTGTTTCCGTAGCAAGCTATTCTTGCATTCACGAGGCCAAGTTGCTAGCTCAATGCTCAACCCCACTTGGATTTGAACTCGGGAACCTTCGGTCCGGAGTCCGGAGCTGATATTATTGTGCCACCAGACGGGACTGCATACAAAGGGTTGCTACTTATCAGCACCATTTTAAGATCTCACATTTGTTTGAATTAAATTCCATCTGCCACCATCGCACGTAACTTTTCAGCTGACCTGCATTCTGCTGCATCCTTTGACAATTTTCTTCATTATTTACAACTCCATCAAATTTCATGCAACATGTGATCATTCCATTTAGGTTTCCACCCAAGTCATTTATATATATTACAAACAACCTAAATCCTAGCATAGATCCCTGCAGTACGGCATCTGTTACAGTCAGAAAAGCACTCATCCACTATTACTCCCTGCCCCTAGCAAAAACGAGTTTTGGATCTACTTTGACAACATGCTTTGTATATCTTATGCTTTAACCTTTTGAACCAGCCTACCATGCTGGACCTTGTCAAAAACCTTACTCAAGTCCACATCCCTACAGTATTTCCTTCATCAATTTTTCTTTGTTACCTCCTCAAAAAACGCAATTGGGTTTGTGAGGCACGAACCCTCCTGTACAAAACTATGCTGATTCCTGAATAATCCCTGTCTCTGTAAGAAAACAAACATCATGTCCCACAAAATCCTATCCATCAACTTCCCTATTGCTGATTTTGACAAGTATTTTTCAGATTTTTCCCTACTGCCTTTTTGAAAAGGAGGACTGGAGATATCCTCCATTCTGCAGGAATCTCACTCATGGCTAACAAAAAAGTAAAAGCCCCTATCAGAACCCCAGAAATTTACTCCTTTGCTTCCCTTAGTATCTTGAGATAGCTCTAACCAGGCCCTGGAGATTTATTCACCATAACTTAGACCAAGTTTGCTAATACTACCTCCATCCTGATGAAATTATGATCCAGAATATCAGCATACTCTTGCCTTAATCTTCAGTCTCCAAGTCCTCCTCGCTGATGAATACCAATAAGTACAAATGTTATTGAATAGAGAAACCCAGGGCTCTAGGTTCACAGTTCACTGGAAATCTACAGTCCCAGTGTGGGCAAATGAAGGTTACAGTCCCAGTGTGGGCAAAAGCAGGCTATGGTCCCAGTGTGAGCAAATGAAGGCTACAGTCCCAGTGTGGACAAATTAGAATCATATAAATGGACAAAATGATCCACATAAATGTAGTGTGTTGAAGGGTCTATTTCAGTGCTCCATGAATTGACATAATTTGTACAGCACTGATGATCCTACCACAGTACCACTGCTGTAAAATTGACATCATTGTAGTGTAATGGTTAGCAGAACACTATTAAAGCTTGGGGTGTCAGAGTTCGGGTTCAACTCTGGCATCCCCTCTAAGAAAGTTTGTACTTCTTCTCATGAGTATGTGGGTTTCTTCCAGTGATCTGGTTTACTCCCATATTGCAAAGACGTACTGGGTTGTGGTTTAGTTGGTCATTGTAAATTGTCAATAGACAATAGACAATAGGTGCAGAAGTAGACCATTCGGCCCTTCGAGCCTGCACCGCCATTTTGAGATCATGGCTGATCAATTCCTATCAATACCTGGTTCCTGCCTTGTCCCCATATCCCTTGATTCCCCCATCCATAAGATACCTATCTAGCTCCTTCTTGAAAGCATCCAGAGAATTGGCCTCCACTACCTTCCGAGGCAGTGCATTCCAGACCCCCACAACTCTCTGGGAGAAGAAGTTTTTCCTTAACTCTGTCCTAAATGACCTACCCCTTATTCTCAAACCATGCCCTCTGGTACTGGACTCTCCCAGCATCTGGAACATATTTCCTGCCTCTATCTTGTCCAATCCCTTAATAATCTTATATGTTGCAATCAGATCCCCTCTCAATCTCCTTAATTCCAGCGTGTACAAGCCCAGTTTCTCTAACCTCTCTGCATAAGACAGTCCAGACATCCCAGGAATTAACCTCGTGAATCTACGCTGCACTTCCTCTGCAGCCAGGATGTCCTTCCTTAACCCTGGAGACCAAAACTGTACACAATACTTCAGGTGTGGTCTCACCAGGGCTCTGTACAAATGCAAGAGGATTTCCTTGCTCTTGTACTCAATTCTCTTTGTAATAAAGGCCAACATTCCATTAGCCTTCTTCACTGCCTGCTGCACTTGCTCATTCACCTTCAGTGACTGATGAACAAGGACTCCGAGATCTCTTTGTATTACTCCCTTACCCAACTCTATACCGTTCAGATAATAATCTGCCTTCCTGTTCTTACTCCCAAGTGGATAACCTCACACTTATTCACATTAAACGCCATCTACCAAGTATCTGCCCACTCACCCAGCCTATCCAAGTCACCCTGAATTCTCCTAACATCCTCATCACATGTCACACTGCCACCCAGCTTAGTATCATCAGCAAATTTGCTGATGTTATTTTCTATGCCTTCATCCAAATCGTTAACGTAAATGGTAAACAGCTGTGGTCCCAATACCAAGCCCTGTGGCACCCCACTAGTCACCACCTGCCATTCCGAGAAACACCCATTCACCGCTACCCTTTGCTTTCTATCTGCCAATCAGTTTTCTATCCATGTCAATGCCTTCCCCCCGATGCCCTGAGCTTTGATTTTACCCACCAATCTTCTATGTGGGACCTTATCAAATGCCTTCTGAAAATCGAGGTACACTACATCCACTGGATCTCCCCCGTCTAACTTCCTGGTTACATCCTCGAAAAACTCCAACAGATTAGTCAAGCATGATTTACCCTTGGTAAATCCATGCTGGCTCGGCCCAATCCTATCACTGCTATCTAGATATGCCACTATTTCATCCTTAATAATGGACTCTAGCATCTTTCCCACCACTGATGTCAGGCTGACAGGCCGATATTTCTCTGTTTTCTCCCTCCCTCCTTTCTTAAAAAGTGGGATAACATTAGCCATTCTCCAATCCTCAGGAACTGATCCTGAATCTAAGGAACATTGGAAAATGATTACCAATGCATCCGCAATTTCCAGGGCCACCTCCTTTAGTACCCTAGGGTGCAGACCATCTGGACCTGGGGATTTGTCAGCCTTCAGTCCCATCAGTCTTCTCATCACCGTTTCCTTCCGAATGTCAATCTGTTTCATTTCCTCTGTTACCCTATGTCCTTGGCCCATCCATACATCTGGGAGATTGCTTGTGTCTTCCTTAGTGAAAACAGATCTAAAGTACTCATTAAATTCTTCTGCCATTTCTCTGTCTCCCATAACAATTTCACCCAATTCATTCTTCAAGGGCCCGACATTGTTCTTAACTATCTTCTTTCTCTTCACATACCTAAAAAAGCTTTTGCTATCTTCCTTTATATCCCTGGCTAGCTTGCGTTCGTACCTCATTTTTTCTCCCCGTATTGTCTTTTTAGTTAAGTTCTGTTGTTCCTTAAAAACTTCCCAATCATCTGTCCTCCCACTCACCTTAGCTCTGTCATATTTCCTTTTTTTTTAATGCTATGCAGTCTCTGACTTCCTTTGTCAACCACTAAGGCCCCTTTCCCCCCTTTGAATCCTTCCTTCTCCGGCGGATGAACTGATTTTGCACCTTGTGCATAATTCCCAAGGTATTATTTCCCAAGAATACCTGCCATTGCTGTTCCACTGTCTTTTCTGCTAGGCTATCCGTCCAGTCAACTTTGGCCAGCTCCTCCCTCATGGCTCCGTAGTTTCCCCTGTTCATCTGCAACACTGACACCTCCGAGCTGCCCTTATCCTTCTCAAATTGCAGATAAAAGCTTATCATATTGTGATCATTACCTCCTAATGGCTCCTTTACTGCGAGATCGCTTATCAAATCCTGTTCATTACATAACACTAAATCCAGAATAGTCTTGTCCCTGGTCGGCTCTCGTACAAGTTGTTCCAAGAATGCATCCCATAGGCACTCTACAAACTCCCTATCCTGTGGTCCAGCACCAACATGATTCTCCCAGTCTCCCAGGGATTTCTCCCATGTTGAAATCCCCCATAACTACTGCGACATTACCTTTGCCACATGCCAATGTTAACTCCCTATTCAACTTGCACCCAATATCCATGCTACTGTTTGGTGGCCTGTAGACAACACCCATTTGGGTCCTTTTGCCCTTACTGTTCTTCAGTTCTATCCACACAGACTCTACTTCTCCTGACCCTATGTCCCCCCCCCTTGCAAAGGACTGAATCTCATTCCTCACCAACAGGGCCACCCCACCCCCTCTGCCCACATTTCTGTCCCTACGATAGCACGTATACCCTTGTACATTCATTTCCCAGGTCTGATCTCCCTGCAGCCATGTCTCCGTTATCCCAACAACATCATAGTTACCCATTCGCACCTGAACTTCAAGCTCATCCGCCTTATTCCTGACACTTCATGCATTCAGATATAGAATTTTTAACCCATTTCTCCTCTCTCTGTTTGAATCGCTGCCTATTGTGCTTAACCCAGCTCCCCGAACTCCCATCGGGCTATACGCCCCTGTGGTGTCCTGTGGTGATGTGGCTTGTTGGGCTAGTAGGGACTGTTCTGCCTGTATCTTTAAATAAATAAATGACACGCCTCTACTTGGAGTTAGAAAGAGGTGTGTCATTGTGAAGTTGTGGTACAGTGATAGGATAAAAATGTCAGTATAACAGTATGCAATCATGTTAAGGACTGGTGACTACAGATACTACAAGCACTGATCAGTCACTGTATAATACTGTTTGCTGTAGATTTGTTACACATCACTGTATGCAAGTAAAAGTACTGCTGGCTATAGATTTGTTACTTTAGAACTTTAAAGAGACAGGGAGGAATGGAAACATGCAGAGGGAGCTAAAGGAGAACATCAAGCTGACTAAAGAGGAATACAGGAGAGAGCTGGAGAATAAACATGGGTGGAGTAGCACACAGGAGACGTGGATAGGCATGAAGAACATCACTGGCTTCAATACCTAGATGTACAGCCTTGAAATGCTGCCGTGAATGGGCTAATTAGCTTTGTCAATTGCCCTCCTGTTCACAATCCCCTCAGCACACCAATCCCACTGCTCTCTCAGCACCAATGTATCCCCTCCTCCACCCTCCAGTTTAACATGTGGATGAACAATACAGGCTCCCACTGTCTACATCCCCTTCCTTCCCTGCACCTACCGTTCACATCTCCACATACCAACTGCTATCATCCCAATCTTCACCTTACAACTCCCACCTTCCACCAACTCCCCAGTCATCATGGACTCACCTTCACTGAACCCCAAGGTCCTGAAGGAGTGTTCTGAGCAGCTGTGTGGAGTTCTCAGTCTGAGTCTTAGCCTGTAAAGCATCATGTGTGGTCCCAGTACCCAAAAAGGTTCCAACCAAAAGTCTTGAATGACTACCATCCAGAGGCCCTCACACATCATGAAGACCCTAGAGAGGCTGGTCCTGGCTCACCTCTGACCTCTGGTCAGATCAGATCTTGATTCCCTGCAGTTTGCCTCCAGGAGCACATTGAAGTTGATGATGTTGTCATCGACCTTCTGAACAGAGCTTCCTCCCATTTGGATAAGCAGGGCAGCACTGTGAGATCATATTTTTTGATTTCAATAGACAATAGGTGCAGGAGTAGGCCATTCAGTCCTTCTAGCCAGCACCGCCATTCACTGTGATCATGGCTGATCATACACAATCAGTACCCCATTCCTGCCCTCTCCCCATATCCCTTGACCCCGCTATCTATAAGAGCTCTATCTAACTCTCTTGAATGCATCCAGAGACTTGGCCTCCACTGCCTTCTGGGGCAGAGCATTACACATATCCACCACTCTCTGGGTGAAAAAGTTTTTCCGCATCTCTGTTCTAAATGGCCTACCCCTTATTCTTAAACTGTGGCCTCTAGTTCTGGACTCACCCATCAGCGGGAACATGCTTCCTGCCTCCGGTGTGTCCAATCCCTTAATAATCTTATATGTCTCAATCGGATCCCCTCTCATCCTTCTAAATTCCAGTGTATACAAGCCCAGTCGCTCCAATCTTTCAACATATGACAGTCCCGCCATTCCGGGAATTAACCTTGTGAACCTACGCTGCACTCCCTCAATAGCAAGAAAGTCCTTCCTCAAATTTGGAGACCAAAACTGCACACAATACTCCAGGTGGGGTCTCACCAGGGCCCTATACAGCTGCAGAAGGACCTCTTTACTCCTATACTCAATTCCTCTTGTTATAAAGGCCAGCATGCCATTAGCTTTCTTCACTGCCTGCTGTACCTGCATGCTTGCTTTCATTGACTGATGTACAAGAACACCTAGATCTCGTTGTACTTCCCCTTTTCCTAACTTGACTCCATTCAGATAGTAATCTGCCTTCCTGTTCTTGCCACCAAAGTGGATAACCTCATATTTATCCACATTAAACTGCATCTGCCATACATTTGCCCACTCACCCAACCTGTCCAAGTCACCCTGCATTCTCATAACATCTTCCTGACATTTCACACTGCCACCCAGCTTTGTGTCATCAGCAAATTTGCTAATGTTACTTTTAATCCCTTCATCTAAATCATTAATGTATATTGTAAACAGCTGCGGTCCCAGCACCGAACCTTGCGGTACCCCACTGGTCACAGCCTGCCATTCCGAAAGGGACCCGTTAATCGCTACTCTTTGTTTCCTGTCAGCCAGCCAATTTTCAATCCATGTCAGTACTCACCCCCAATACCATGTGCCCTAATTTTGCCCACTAATCTCCTATGTGGGACTTTGTCAAAAGCTTTCTGGAAGTCCAAGTACACTACATCCACTGGCTCTCCCTTGTCCATTTTCATAGTTACATCCTCAAAAAACTCCAGAAGATTAGTCAAGCATGATATCCCTTCATAAATCCATGCTGACTCGGACTGATCCTTCTACTGCTATCCAAATGTATCGTAATTTCATCTTTTATAATTGACTCCAGCATCTTTCCCACCACTGACATCAGGCTAACCGGTCTATAATTCCCTGTTTTCTCTCTCCCTCCTTTCTTGAAAAGTGGGACAACATTAGCCACCCTCCAGTCAGCAGGAACTGTTCCTGAATCTATAGAACATTGGAAAATGATTACCAATGCATCCACGATTTCCAGAGCCACCTCTTTAAGTACCCTGGGATGCAGACCATCAGGTCCCGGGGATTTATCAGCCTTCAGACTCAACAGTCTATCCAACACCGTTTCTTGCCTAATATAAATTTCCTTCAGTTCGTCCTTTACCCTAGTTCCTTTGACCACTATTACATCTGGGAGATTGTTTGTGTCTTCCCTAGTGAAGACAGATCCAAAGTACTTGTTCAACTCATCTGCCATTTCCTTGTTTCCCATAATAAATTCACCTTTTTCTGTCTTCAATGGTCCAATTTTGGTCTTAACTATTTTGTTTGCTATTCACATACCTAAAGAAGCTTTTACTATCCTTGTTTATATTCTTAGCTAGTTTACCTTCGTACCTCATTTTTTCTTGGCGTATTGCCTTTTTTGTTATCTTCTGTTGCTCTTTAAAAGCTTCCCAGTCCTCTGGTTTCCCGCTCATCTTTGCTATGTTATACTTCTTCTCTTTTATTTTTATACTACCCTTTACTTCCTTCGTCAGCCACGGCCGCCTTTTACTCCCCTTAGGATCTTTCTTCCTCTTTGGAATGAACCGATCCTGCACCTTCTGCATTATTCCCAGAAATACCTGCCATTGTTGTTCCACTGTCTTCCCTGTTAGGGTATTGTTCCATTGAACTTTGGCCAGCTCCTCCCTCATAGCTCCATAGCTCCCTTTGTTCAACTGTAATACTGACACATTCGATTTTCCCTTCTCCTTCGCAAATTGTAGGTTAAAACCTATCATATTATGGTCACTACCTCCTAATGGTTCCTTTACCTCCAGGTCCCTGATCAACTCCGGTTCATTGCACAACACTAAATCTAGAATTGCCTTCTCCCTGGTAGGCTCCAGTACAAGCTGTTCTAAGAATCCATCTTGGAGGCACTCCACAAGCTCCCTTTCTTGGGGTCCAGTACCATTCTGATTCTCCCAGTCTACCTGCATGTTGAAATCCCCCATGACAACTGTATCATTACCTTTGCGACATGCCAATTTTAACTCTTCATTCAAATTACACCATACATCCAGACTGCTGTTTGGGGGCCTGTAGATAACTCCCATTAGGGTCTTTCTACCCTTAGAATTTCTCAGTTCTATCCATACTGACTCTACATCCCCTGATTCTATGTCCCCCCTCGCAAGGGACTGAATATCATTCCTCACCAACAGAGCCACCCCACCCTCTCTGCCCGTCAGTCTGTCCTTTCGATAAGATGTATATCCTTGAATATTCATTTCCCAGGCCCTGTCCGCTTGAAGCCATGTCTCTGTTATTCCCACGACATCGTACTTGCCAATTTCCAACTGAGCCTCAAGCTCATCTACTTTATTCCTTATACTTCGTGCATTCATATATAATACTTTTAATTTGTTACTCCCCTCTCCTTTCATATCAATTCCTATTTCACTTGGCCATACTGTATGATCTCTTCTTGAGCTTTCTACTCCATTGATTCTGTTGTCCTTTTTAACTTTTCTTATTTTCACTTTCCCTTTAACTCCATCCTTATATTTCCAGTTCATCCTCTCCCCCCCCCCCCCCCCCCACTACTTAGTTTAAACACATCCGTGTTGCAGTGGCAAACCTGTCTGCCAGAATGCTGGTCCCCCGCCTATTAAGGTGCAACCCGTCCCTTTTGTAAAATTCATCCCTACCCCAAAACAGATCCCAGTGGTCCAAGAATGTAAATCCTTGCTTCCTGCACCAGTACCTCAGCCACACATTCAGATCCATTATCTCTCTGTTCCTTCAGTGCCTTCAGTACCATACAGACCTCATTGCTGGGGAAAACTCCATTCAATGCAGGTTAGCACTTCCATTGTATCCTGGATAATGACTGGAGACCATTGTTTGTGTGGCTTCAGAGCTGTGTGTCAGACATGGCTAAAAGCAGCACTGTGGCCCCACAGGGGGCTGTATTGGCTCCCTTTCTGTTTACCCTATATACCTCGAATTTTAGATACAACACAGAGAAATTCTCTGGTGACTCAGCAATTCTTGGGTGTGTAAAGGGAGGACAGAAGGATGAATACAGGGCCCTGGTGGAGGATTTTCTCAAATGGTGCAAGTTGAATCATCTGCAGCTCAGTATCAGTAAAACAAAGAAGATGGTACAGTCGACCTTCACTAATCCGACTATCTGTACTTAGGTTCCTTTGATAATCCGGCACTGATTTCAAATTTTCTGCACAACTGTAATTTCAAATTTCCCGGGCCACCGTATCGATCTGCTGCGCATTGTTTTGGTTGTGCTAGATCTGTTCACGTGTTGGCGCACTCTTGTAAGCAGACAGGCGACTCCTGCTTGTTTCCCTGCATTTATTAAAATCATTTGTGTGAGGCGCAGCCGCCCGGCACCCGCCTGTCTCACCTGCCAACGGAGGGGGGAGCTGGCGTGCGCTGGGTCAGTCCGCCTTCTCGCTCGCCTGCTGGCAGTTGCGCATTGCCCTCCGGCATTCCGTTTTCTTCTGCCTACGACCTCAGATCAGACGTGGCAACCCACTGAATTTAAGCATATTACTAAGCGGCGGAAAAGAAACTAATGAGGACTCCCTCAGTAAATGCGAGTGAAGAGGAAAGAGCCAAGCACCGAATCCCCAGCCACCTGGCAGTCGCGTGAAATGTGACGTATAGAAGACCTCCTTCCTCCGACTTCTGCTTCTGCTCACCCAGATGTGCTGCCACCAACATCAACAGTTTTTGAAGAAACTGTTGTGCCAGTTTCAGCACCAGTTTCTGATGCTTCACTCATTTTTCAAGATGAAGATGTTGATGATCCTGACAACCCCACACATGCAGACATGTAACTTTGCCTGAAGGTATATTAAACATCTCATTTTAGAAGCAGAAGTGCTCAACTGTTCTGTATAAGTTAATTCCTGTACATTTACCTGTACCCTTTATTTTATCTGTGCCAGTACAGTATATTACTTTATTATTTGCTACTCATTTAATATTTCTGTTTCATTATTATCTAACTTGTACTGATTTACATGATATTTTAAAGGTATGATGAGGCGGTTAGTTATTGCTTAATGTGATCCTTCTGTAATTCAGCATTGTCACTAATCCGGCACTCCTCAGGTCCCAATGGTACCGGATTATAGAAGGCCGACCTGTAATGGACTTTAGGATGACTAAGTCTACACTGCTCCCTGTTACTATTGATGGTGAGGACATGGATGTGATGAGGACCTTACAAGGGCCTGGAGGTGCACCTGGATGACAGACCTGAGTGGAGCACCAACAAAGAGGACCAACAAGAAGGACCAGCGTTACCTCTACTTCCTGTAGAGACTGATGTCCTTTGGAGCATGCAAGCCTCTCCTTCACATCTTCTACCAGTCTGCTGTCACTAGTACAATCTTCTATGTGGTGGTGTGCTGGGGAAATGGCATCAACACAAGTGATGCCAACAGGCTCAATAAACTGATTAAAAAGGCTGGCTCTGTTATAGGAGTCAAACTGAACACATTGGAGGCTGTGGTAAAACAATGATCTTGACAGTAGAGGAGGTCATGGATAGACATATCAGAATGGGAATGGGACGTGGAATTAAAATGTGTGGCCACTAGGAGATCCTGCTTTCTCTGGTGGACAGAGCATAGGTGTTCAGCGAAACGGTCTCCCAGTCTGCGTCAGGCCGTCTCGCCGAACACCTATGCTCTGTCCGCCAGAGAAAGTAGGATCTAGTGGACACACATTTCAATTCCCATTCTGATATGTCTATCCATGGCTTCCTCTACTGTCAAGATCAAACCACACTCAGATTGGAGGAACAACACCTTATATTCCGTCTGAGTAGCCTCCAACCTGATGGCATGAACATTGATTTCTCTAACTTCTGTTAATGCCCCTCACCCCCTTCTTATCCCATCCCTTATTTATTTATTCTCCCTCTTCTTTTCTCTCTTCCTTTTTTTCTCTCTCTGCCCCTCTCACAATCACTCCTTGCCTGTTTTCCATCTCCCTCTGATACTCCCCTCCCCCTTTCTTTCTCCCGAGGCCTCCCATCCCATGATCCTTTCCCTTCTCCAGCTGTGTATCCCATTTTGCCAATCATCTTTCCAGCTCTTAGCTTCACCCCTCCCCCTCCTATCTTCTCCTATTATTTCGGATTTCTCCCTCCCCCTTCTACTTTCAAATATCTTACTATCTTTTCTTTCAGTTAGTCCTGAGGAAGGGTCTCAGCCCGAAACGTTGACTGTACTTCTTCCTATAGATGCTGCCTGGCCTGCTGTGTTCCACCAGCATTTTGTGTGTGTTGCTTGAATTTCCAGCATCTGCAGGTTTCCTCGTGTATGTATGAGGTCATTCTTACTCTCAGCCATTAGGCTCCATAATGAGTCAACCTATAGCAGGGAAGTAATAACCCCCTCCTGTAAGACTGTTTGAGGTAACTTATTTTTTATTCTTTCTCACTTCTCTTCTAATATTTGTATATCTGTGCACTTGTAATGCTACTGTGACACTGTAATTTCCTTTGGGATCAATAAAGTATCTATCTATCTGTCTGTCTAAATAATAGCACCAGTGTTGACCAATCTGTCACTTTTCCATTGGTAAACAGTACTGATGGGGTCAGGTGCACAAAAGACTGCGCAGAGTTGGAGCAATAACACAATACTTGACACTAGTGTGTACTGAGATTGGGTCTGCTGTGGACCCACTAATTGCATTCCTGACAAGCAGGTCTTCAATTTCAGCAGACAACTGAATTTCCGAAGAATGTTTCACAGTCCCAGTCAACTTGTGGTGTTAAAAGGTTTCGTGCAGTCAAAAAGATATTAAAGCTGATTTCTGTATTTTACTTGGAAAGATGCGCAGTAAGTTATGTTCATTATGCACATAGACTATTAAATTTGCATTCATCGGCACTGAGGTGATAAGGTCCTCCTACAAAAAGTGCAGTTGTTCAGGGAAATGTGGAAGGTGAGAGATCTTTGTAATTCAGGGAGTTGCTCCATGTCTCTGTGTGTATTTGCACTGGAGTGAGTACACTGGGTTCAACACCAGTCACTCTATCACAGGTGAAGTAATAGCTAGAAAGGAACTGTCTCTTTACATCAGGGCACACCAATCATGGACAAGGCGTAATACTGAATAATGGTGTGAACAGGTCTGTCACAGTATAAGCTGGGCACAGTACTGTAAATATGATAAAGGGGGAGAGTAGCTGTGTAGAAATCCAGCACTATATGACACTGGAATACAGGGTGTACTGTATTACTGGGAGCACATCACAAAGTGTCAGATTGCTGTTAAAATGCAAATATCTGTACCAAAATATGCCATTTAATTAGTCTGCCCTACACACGACTCCATACATGTGGTTGTCTTTTAACAGCCTTGTCACTTCCAAACAGTGCATAATAAGTGCCAGTTCTGCCAGTGACCTCTCAACTTTCATGTTTCCATGAACAAAAGTGCTTTTTGCAGGAGGTGGAAAGGACCTTATCATCCCAAATGGTGATTTTTGCAGATTTAATGGTCGCTTCAGTTAGCAATTTGATATATATTTGAAGGAAATAATAAGAGCAGGATATAGAATGGGAATGGAATGAGACTAATGAGAAGAGACTTAGAACCACAAAGTTGTGTAGTATAGAATCAGGCCCTTCGTTCCACCAGGTCCATCCATTTTACCCATCCATACTAACCCCATTTGACTGTATTAAATCCATATCCTTTTATGTATTGTCTAAATGTCTCTTAAGCACAGTGATTGTATCTGATGCCACCAGTTTTACTGGTAGTGCACTCTAGTTATCAACCACCTTCTCTGTAAAACACTTTTCCCTCAAATCCTCTTTAGCATCCCTTCCTCTCACCTCTAACCTATGCCCTCTTGCTTTTTAAATATGCAAATACCACAGGGAAAATATTCTATCTACTCCTATCTATTGCTCTCTTAATTTTACTTACCTCTATCTGGTTACTGCTCGACCTCCTTCACCCCAGGAAAAACAAGGCTTGCCTATTCATTTTTTCCTTATAACCTATGTGCTTCAAACTGAGCAACATCCCAATGAATCTCACCTGTACTATCTCCAGCACAATCATATCCTTCCTACAGTGTGGCAATCAGAACTATAAATAATACTCCAAGTTCAGCCTAACATGCATTTGATAACATAACATCCCAACTTTTATATTCTATCCTCTGACCTATAGCCTTCTTTAGCACTTTATCTACCTGCGCTGCTACTTTCATGGAACTATGTACTTGAAACCCAATGTCTTTTTCCGTTCATCAATGTTCCTCAGTGCCATGCCATTCACTGTATACGTCCTGCCCCTATTTGACCTCCCAAAATGCATCACCTCGTACATATAAAGATACATTTTATCTGCCAATACTCTGTACAACTTTCCATCTGATCTTCCTGCCACTGTAGCCTTAAACAACTCTCCTTACTATCCAGCACACTACCAATGTTTGTGTCATCCATCAACCTACAAATCTTATCTCCTACATTCACAACCAAGTCTTTAATCTATATCACAAACAACAAAGGTCTCAGCATCAATTATTGTGTTTCAGCACTGATTACAGACTTTAAATGAGAAAAGGAACTTTCCACTTCTATTTAAATTTAAATTTCCTGATGAAGGGTCTCGGTCCGAGATGTTGACAGTGTTTCTCCTTATAGATGCTGCCTGACCTGCTGTGTTCCACCAGCATTTTGAGTGTGTTGTTTGACTTTCCACTTTACCTCTGCCTCTTATCACCAAGCCAGTATTGGATCCAATTCGCTAAATTGCCTTGGATTTCTTATGTCTTAATATTTTTCCCAGCCTATCATGTGATACCTTGTTATAAACCTTACTGGGGTATCTAAGGATAACATCCACCACCCTGCCTTCAATCTTCTTAGATACGTCCTCAAAAACTGCACTAATTACTGAAACAGGATTAATAAATTATCTATTATATTATTATTTGAACATGATTTTGCTTAAAGGTAAGCAAGAGTCCTTCAAAATATATGATGTGGAAGTACCAAAAGTGGTGAGGTCAATATCAGGAGGTCAACACAAACAAGCATCTATATTCACAACTATCATTGCATTTCAGTACCCATGATACCATCAAACCACTTTCTTCACACCTTAAGCAGCCACCTCAGGATGTTTGTGGGCGAAAGAATATTACAGAATGAGATTAAATATCATTCACCAGCTTCCAATTGTTTAAAACATCAGCCAGGACTTCCGGTAAGATGGCGATTGCTTAGCTGCTCCGAACTTTTGTTCCGTTACTGTCGCTATCTTTGCACTAAATGTCTCCATTTTTTAAACCTTAGTTAGGAACTTTTTTGGTATCTCTTACTTGCCTGTGAACGCATCTAACTTACAATGTCTAGCAAGAGTTCTAAATCCGGGAGAAAGGAAGTTCCGGCTCTCTCAGACGAGACTCTGGCCGCGCTCGGACAGCTCCAAGACGAAATTTTAAAAGAATTCAAAACCGCTTTCAAACAGCTGGAAGACAAACTGGATCGGATCAACGATAAAGTGGACAAACATGCTGAACACTTATCTCGCATCGATTCGACTTCTGAAGATTTAGAAAGTCGTGTTCGATACTTGGAGACTCTCTGTTCCAGCTTAGAGGAAAAATGTAATAAACTCCTTTCCAAAATGGTGGATGTTGAAAATCGCAGCAGACGCTGCAATCTCAGAATTCTTGGGTTGCCAGAGGCGACCGAACATGGATCAACTGTGAAATTTTTTGCCGAGTTTCTCTGTGAGATATTCGGGAAAGATTTGCTTCCGAACCCGCCCGAGCTCAAACGGGCACACAGGGTTTACGTTCCTCCCGGAATTCTGGGCTCCCGCCCGCAACCAGTAATCTTGTGCTTCCATCAATACCAGGTAAAACACAGTCCGATTGTGGAGGCATGTCGCAGAGGTTCTTTTATTATCCAGGATACAAGCATTTGCTTTGTGGAAGATTTTGCACCCCAGACCTTAAAGATGTACGCTGAGTTTAAAGGCGCAATGAAAGTGCTTTTTGATCGTGGTTTTAAACCCTCTCTTCGCAAGCCTGCCGATCTACGAATCAAGCTTAATACTGGAAAATACAAGTGGTTTAGATCAGTGAAGGAAGCTGAAGCATTTGTGGCAAGTCTTCCGGCTATCCAGTCATCTTCGGAACCTGATCGGACCTCCTAAAATGGTGGATAAGTACTTCTCGTAGTAAAATTACTTTTTCTGGACTCAGACTTTACTTGAAGCACTCAGACATTATTTATTGAAACTCTAAGGGCTGTTGACAATCTCTCCCTGGATTTGGTGTGTCTTTTTTAAATAGACATTCTGTGCTTAATGTTTCCCTATGGACGTTTAAATAGTACTTGTGTAATCTATTTTATTCTTGTATAACTTTATCTACAGAGTTCTACAACTGACTCTAACTTGTTTTGGAGGTTTGAGGTCTTTAGTGAAGGCCTCCCTGTTTGTTGGTTCACAGTTTAACTGCTGATTTATTTTTCCTTTTTTTAATATTTATTTATTTTATTCTTTTTTTTTCTCTTCCTCACCCTTTTTTTCTAATCTCTGAATTTTTTCTCTCCTCTGTAAATGGTTGATAAATACTCTTCTTGAATTTATAATTTTCCCCTTCTCTCTCTTTTTTTTTACCTTTTTTTTCCCTTTCTCTTACTTTATTCTTCTATAATTTTTTGCGGGTAGGTTAGTTTTGGTATTCTTCCGGTTTTCTCTGTATTAAGTTTTATATTTCTGCAGAAGGTGTTCTAATCTGTAGTTATGTTTTCTAGTGCATAAACTAGTTACTATTTGCTATAGTAGTTATACGGAACTGCTGTTAATGACACAGTTCTGGAAGTTGTATTTGGGTTAATTTTTTTGGTAGAGCTAGCTACTTGTTTTGGTAGCCGTCTAGTTTTGGGTTGTGTAGGTGGGGTGGGTTTTCCAGTTCCAACATCACTCACTGTATTTATTGTTTTTCTTTATTGCTCAGGACATGTATATGTTTTGATTTTACGAATCTATGTTTACATCTCTGCTCCCAGACTGCTATTGTACTGCTTGACATCTTATATGCCTGCTGCCTGGTATGCATTAGTAATTGATAATGGCTAGTGCACTTAAATTCGTGAGCTGGAATGTAAAGGGATTGAATCACCCTGTTAAAAGGAGGAAGGTATTCTCACATATCAAACAACTCAAAGCTGACATTGCTTTCCTTCAAGAAACTCATATTCGTTGTTTTGATAACTCCCGGCTTCTGTCAAAGTGGGCGGGTCAGCATTTTCATTCATCCTTTGCCGCTAAAGCTAGGGGAGTCTCCATTCTTATTAACTCAAATATTCCTTTTGAACTCCATAATAAAATATCTGATACAAATGGCCGTTTTATTATTGTTTCTGGTAAACTATATAACACTAAAGTTGCACTAGCAAACCTGTATGCCCCCAACTTTGATGAAGTTAACTTATTTGAACGGTTTTTTTCCTCACTACCAAACTTAAACTCATACTCTCTTATACTGGGTGGTGACTTCAATTGTTGGTTGGATCCTAATCTGGATCAATCGTCCTCTGTTACCAGATCACCTACTAAATCTGCCTTAGCTATCCAATCGTTTCTCTCTAATTTTGGTATCTCTGATAATATGGCGTTTCCTTCATCCTACGGAGAGAGATTATTATTTTTTCTCACATGTTCACCATACCTTCACTAGAATTGACTATTTCTTACTCGATAACCAACTTATTCCATTTGCCCACTCTTGTGACTATCAGAGTATACTGATTTCTGACCATGCCCCAATTACTCTCTCTCTGAACTTTCCTGGTCTCCCTCAGAGGAATAAACACTGGCGGTTTGATTCAACTTTATTATCAGATGATGATTTTTAAAAATTTATTAAGGATCAGATAACCTTTTATTTTAACACTAATACATCACCTGAAGTGCCATCCCAGACTGTCTGGGATGCCATGAAAGCATATCTGAGGGGTCAAATAATCTCTTACACAGCAAATCTCAACAGAAGATCCTGTGCAGATCGATTAGACCTTATTAACCAGATTAAAGAATTGGATCAAATATATGCTCAAACTAAGAACCCTGAATTATACAAGAAGCGCGTTGAACTCCAAACTAAATTTAACCTTCTGTCCACTCAACCTGTTGAACGCCAACCTCGAAAGCAAGAGTCGCTTTTACATTCATGGGGATAAGTCTGGTAAATTCCTAGCCAATCAGCTGAGGCGTTCCAAAGCCAAACAACATATTACAAAGATCCAGAAGGAGAACGGAGACTTTACATCGGATCATTTAGAAATTAATGACGCATTTAAAAATTTTTATTCTCGGCTTTACTCCTCTGAATCTCTGAATGACAATATCTCTGTTGATCAATTTTTACAGAATCTGAATATCCCCTCACTTTCATCTGATTTTAAAGCCAAACTCAATGCGCCTATATCATCAGAAGAAATTTCTTTTGCAATTTCTGCACTGCTCCTGGACCTGATGGGTTCCCTGTAGAATTTTATAAATCATTCTCTTCACTTCTCTCTCCTCAGTTACTTTCAGTATTATCTGACTCGTTTAATTACGGCAAATTGCCACCCTCTTTCAATGAGGCATCTATTATTCTTCTATTAAAAAAGGGCAAAGACCCAACAGAGTGTTCCTCGTACAGGCCGATCTCTCCGCTCAATGTTGATGTAAAGATCTTAGCTAAAGTTTTGGCTCATAGATTAGAAACCGTTATTCCCTCCATTATCTCTGATGACCAAACAGGCTTTATTAAAAACTGTCTCCCTTTTTTTAACATTTGGCGTTTATTTAATATCTTATACTCACCTCCAACTGGGATTCCTGAATGTGTTATTTCTCTCGATGCGGAGAAAGCATTTGATCGTATAGAATGGAACTACCTTTTTGCAGTCTTAGAAAAATTTGACCTCGGCCAATGTTTCATCTCTTGGATCCAATTGCTGTACCTGTGTCCTACTGCTTCTGTTTTAACTAATTTTCAGAAATCCCAAGTATTTAATCTCAAACGTGGCACCCATCAGGGATGCCCCTTAAGTCCCTTTCTCTTTGATTTGGCTATAGAACCTCTGGCGATAGCATTTCGAAACTGTCCTGAATTGACCGGGATTTGGAGAGGGGGTGTTGAGCATAAAGTTTCTCTCTATGCTGATGACTTATTACTCTTTCTCTCAAATCCGTCTACATCCTTACCTCTAATATTTTCACTTCTTGACCAGTTTAGCCAGATCTCTGGCTATAAACTTAATATACATAAGAGTGAACTTTTCCCAATTAATAAAGAAGCACAAGAACTAACATTTCATGATCTCCCTTTTAAAGTAGTCCATAACCAATTTACTTATCTTGGAATTACAGTCACAAGGAAGTTTAAAGACCTCTTTTGTGAAAACTTTGCCAATCTTTCATATGCTATAAAACAGAGTCTGGTACAATGGTCACCTCTATCTATGTCTTTGGTAGGTCGTATTAACGTTGCATATGAAAGATTGACAAAGTTTTCACGAAAGAGATCTTTAAACTTCCTTGTGACTGTAATTCCAAGATAAGTAAATTGATTATGGACTACTTTAAAAGGGAGATCACGAAATATTAGTTCTTGTGCTTCTTTATTAATTGGGAAAAGTTCACTCTTATGTAAGTTGAGTGCCTGCAAAAAATGTTATGGACCTATTTCTTTCCATTAATCCACTAGGTAAAGGCTTAATATCAATTATCAGAGATAAACTAGCAGCCTTACGACGGGCCCCTGTGGATAAAATTAAAATGGCCTGGGAGCAGGATTTAAATATCTCCTTACCCGATGAGAGCTGGGACTCAGTTCTCAAATCGGTTAACTCAACCTCTCTTTGTGCTCGCCATTGCCTTTTACAGTTTAAGATTGTTCATAGAGCCCATATGTCTAAATCTAAACTATCTCGATTCTACCCTGGCATTAGTCCGCTCTGTGATAAATGCAAGAGGGGCGTGGCCTCTCTCATCCATATGTACTGGTTCTGTCCTAGCTTGGAGAAATTCTGGAAAGATGTCTTCACTACATTATCGTGTATTCTGAATCAGCACCTAGAACCAAACCCCTTAATTGCTCTGTTCGGTTTTTGGGGCGAGACAGATCTATGTCTGGATCCGACCAAATGCCGAATATTATCCTTTGCCTCTCTCCTGGCTAGACGCTTGATCCTCCTTAGATGGAGAGATGTTGCCCCGCCCACTCATGTGCAATGGCTTAACAACATTATGGCCTGCTTGGACCTCGAAAAAATTCATTATTCAGTTCTTAATTCGGATCTAAAGTTCCATAAGGTCTGGGGACCTTTTATCAAGTACTTTCATAACCTTCCTCTTGACTAGGGTTTTTTTTTTCTTCTTCTTTTCGGTCCCTTGCTTTCAGCTCCCTTTTTTTTTCTGGTAGTAGGCATTATTATCCTCTGTTACTAAGTGTATTCACAGTCTGGGAGTTTGACTGTCCTGACTTATATTCTCTATATTGTGGTGTGGTTGGTCTGGAGTTGTTGTTTTTTCTTGTGTTGTGGGGCTTGGGGAGGATACTAAGCTTACCTGTCTTTAATTTAGGTGCTTTTTTTGTTAAATTCTCTTCCTTTGTAGCATATTGTTATTGTATGCTTAATTTTGCACTGTATTAATGTTCCTCATTGGGATTTGGGGTTTTTAATTTGTAAAATGTTTTGAAAAACTAATAAAAAAAAATTTTTTTTAAAAATAAAATAAAATAAAACATCAGCCAAGGTGTAGAAAAAAAACTATCAAAGCTTTGGGTACCAATCAACTATGTCCAGAGCTTCTAGAATTAAAATTAGAATTAGAATTAGAACTAGAATTAGGCTTGCATGTCACAATTCACACCCCCTTCTCTGTCTGGAGGACTAGAAACTACATACCTCATTATTTTACATCATAGGACTATGAACCATAAGAGCAGAATTAGGCCACTCAGCCCATCGAGTCTCCTCTGTCATTCCATCATGGCTGATTTATTACCCCTCACAAACTCATTCTCCTGCCTTTCCTCTACCCTTTGATGTCCTGACTAAGCAAGAGCCTATCAACCTTTGCTTTAAATATACCCAATGACTTGGCCTCCACAGCCACCTGTGGCAATTCAGTACTCTCTGGTGAAAGAAACTAAATGGACATCCTTTTATTCTTAGACTCCCCCACAACAGCAAACATTCTCTCCAAATCCACACAGTGTAACCTTTCAGTATTCATATTGTCACTCTTCTGAACTCCAGCGAGTACAGGCCCAGAGCCATCAAACACTCCTCTTATGTTAACTCTTTCATTTCTAGAATCATTCTCGTGATCTTCCTCTGCACCTTCTCCTATGCCAGCACATCTTTTCTTAAATAAGGGGCAAAAATTGCTCACAATACTCCAAGTGTGATCTGACCAATGCCTTATAGAGCATCAGCATTACATCCTTGCTAAAATTGTATTTGCGTTCTTCATCACCAACTCAACATATAAGTTAAACTTATAAAGAAATAACTTAAAATAAATAATGCAGACAAGAAACAGCAATAACAACAAAAGAATGTCTGCACATTATGATTATTAGGGTGCTTGTAAGAATGGGGTGCTGCTTATGTTGGGCCTCACTGTAACAGTGTAGGAGCCATAAAATGAGAGGTTAAACAGGGTGAGATGCTGAAGCAAAAGAGAAGGCAAATGGACCCAGGTTCAGTCCTGTGGATTAAGCAGGACAGATGGAAGTAGTAGATATGCAAGATCCTGCTGCGGATCACTCGTTTGATGTCAGAGGGGATAGTGAAAACATGGCAATGGATAGAACCGGTGGGCAGCAATAGGTCATAGGAAAGCAGAGGAGGAAGAAAGGTCAATATAGGTGTTAGCATCCAAAAGCTATTGAAGTTTGTGATCTTTGGCATCTAAAAAGAAGGATCTGTTGTAGCAGTGAATGCAGCAGGTGAAACTGTGGTCCATAAAACCTTTGAGGTAGATTAAGCTGGGGATGTTGCAGACAAAGATCAAGAGTGTGCATTTAAAAACATAGAAACATAGAAAGCCTACAGCACAATACAGGCCCTTTGGCCCACAATGCTGTGCCGAACATGTCCTTACTTTAGAAATTACCTAAGGCTACCCATAGCCCTCTATTTTTCTAAGCTCCATGGACTAAGCCCCAGGAGTCTCTTAAAAGACCCTATCGCATCCGCCTCCACCACCATCAGCGGCAGCCCATTCCACGTACTCACCACTCTCTGCATTTAAAAAAATCTTACCTCTGGCATCTCCTCTGTACAGGTTTCCCCACTATTCGAAGGTAGAGTGCTCCTATAAAATGGTTTGTAAGCTGGAATGGCGTAAAGTGAAGAAGCAATTATCATTTATTTATATGGGAAAAATTTGTGAGCATTCACAGACCCAAAAAGTAACCTACCAAATCGTGCCAAATAACACATAAAACCTAAAAGAATAGTAATATATAGTAAAAGCAGGAATGATCTGATAAATACACAGCCTATTATAAATACTTTTCTGCAAACATTGCAGCACTGTCCACCGTAACAAAAATCTCACGCAAGCGCACTCGGCAGAAGCACTCGGCACAAGCGCTCTCAGCAGAAGCATTCTCCAGTAATCTTTACGCTATGAAGCTGCCAAATCATACCAAATAACACATAAAAATACACAGCCTAAATAAAGTAGAAATAATGTACATCCAGTGTAGTTTCACCTACCTGATTCAGAAAGACAGTGAGCACACTGATGATGGTGCGTTAGGCTGAGTCGTCGGAAGTTGGGGTGGTGGGAGACTGGGGTGTCCTCTCATCGTCATCTGTTTCCATCAGGGCAGGCAGGCCATCTTCTTCTATATCTGCCTGCCTTGATGTTGAAGGTCGAAGTTCGTCGTCTGCTATGGCTGATGTGGAAGGCTTGAAAAATGACAGTATGCTTGACTGCTTAGCCTTGCGCATTTTTCTTTCATACAGTTCTTTGTAAGCGTTCAAACCATCCTGCAAATATGCCCTAAACCTACGTACCCTTTCAAAATTAAAGTCATACTTTTCTGCAATCATTGCAGTGTTGTCAATCGCAGCGAAAATCTCACGCAATTGCCTCACATTCAGTTCCTGGACGACTGCTTTTGGTTTCAATTGTTATCCTTTCTGCTTCATCAGCTCTTCATCTGTCAGTTCTTGGTCACTGGATGCCAAAACCTCTTCAACATCATCTTCATCAACTTCCACAAACCCGCCTCCTTAGCCAAACTCACTATGTCCTTACTTCGTTCACCACGATCGAAATGCTTAATTATGTCTAGTTTTACACTAAGTGTTAACACCCTTACGCACTCTTTTAGGCTTTTCCGATACCTTAGACCTCATCTTGCTAACGGATGTACAAAATAAATCGACATAAAGCACAGGTGCTCACAGGCACGTGTTTACGCAATGCCAGCTAGAATGCAGTTCCGGGGAGGAGCTTGGCTGCTCAGTGCCTTTTTTCGTAACAGTGAAAACACCTTCTGTTAGCGAAAACAGGTAACTAAAAACAGCGAGGTGTCATAAAGTGAATGTTAGAAAAACAGGGGACACTTGTACCTACTTCCAAGCACCTTAAATCTGTGCCCTCTTGTGCTAACCATTTCAGCCCTGGGAAAAAGCCTCCACACAATCAATACCTCTTATCATCTTATACACCTCTATCAGGTCACCTCTCACCCTCTGTCGCTCCAAGGAGAAAAGGCTGAGTTCACTCAACCTATTCTCATAAGGCATGCTCCCCAATCCAGGCAACATCCTTGCAAATCTCTTCTGCACCCTTTCCATGGCTTTCACATCCTTTCTGTAGTGAGGCAACCAGAACTGAGCACAGTACTCCAAGTGGGGTCTGACCAGGGTCCTATATAGATGCAACATTACCTCTCGGCTCCTAAGCTCAATCCCACAATTGATGAAGGCCAATGCACCATATGCCTTCTTAACCACAGAGTCAACCTGTGCAGCAGCTTTGAGTGTCCTGTGGACTCAGACCCCAAAATCCTTCTGATCCTCCACACTGCCAAGAGTCTTACCATTAATAATGTATTCTGCCATCATTTTTGACCTACCAAAATGAACCGCCCCACACTTATCTGGGTTGAACTCAATCTGCCACTTCTCAGTCCAGTTTTGCACCCTATCAATTTCCCGCTGACAGCCCTCCACACTATTCACAACACCTCCAACTTTTGTGTCATCAGCAAATTTACTAACCCATCCCCACCACTTCCTCATCCAGGTCAGTTATAAAAATCATGAAAAATCACACCACTGGTCACCGCCCTCCGTGCAGAATATGGCCCATCTACAACCACTCTTTGCCTTCTGTAGGCAAGCCTATTTTGGATCCACAAAGCAACGTCCCCTTGGATCCCATGCCTCTTTACTTTCGCAATAAGCCTTGCATGGGGTACCTTATCAAATGCCTTGCTGAAATCCATATACACTACATCTACAGCTCTATCTACATCAATGTGTTTAGTTTCATCCTCAAAAAATTCAATCAGTCTCATAAGGCATGACCTGCCTTTGCCAAAGCCATGCTGACTACTCCTAATCATATTATGCCTCTCCAAATGTTTATAAATCCTGCTTCTCAGTATCTTCTTCATCAACTCTATCTCGGATAGAGTTCTTGGTATTCTCAGGATGGAGGGTGAGCAGCCAGACGTATGGTCCATGTAGGGACCAATGACATGGATAGGAAGGAGGAGGAGGTCCTGCAAAGAGTTGAAGTGGAGTGGAGTTGAAGGAAGTTAGATGCAAAGTTGAAGGACAGGACCTCCAGGGTTGCATCCTGTGCCACATGCTAGTGAGGCTAGAAATAGGAAGATAATGCAGCTAAATACATGGCTAAGGAGATGGTGCAGGAGGGAGGGCTTAAGGTTTCTGGACAATTGGGCTTTGTTTCAGGGAAGGTGGAACCTGTTCTGACAGGATGGTTTGCACCTGAACTGGAGGGGGACCAACATCCTTGCGGGTAGATTTGCTAGTGCTACTCCGGGGAGTTGGGGGGGCGGGGGGTTAAACTAGATTTGCAGGGGCAGAGGAACCAGAGTGTTGGAGCAGATTGTGAGGTGGAGGAGGATAAATGTCATGTGAGGATTGCATGTATAGATAGAAATCAAAGGTTTGTACGTGATAGAAATGTTCTCAGGTGCATCTATTTCAATGCAAGGAGTATTGTAGGTGAGGCAGATGAGCTTAGGGCGTGGATTGGCATGTGGGATTACGACATTATTACTATTAGTGAGACTCAGTTGCAGGAGGGGCAGGACTGGCAGCTTAATGTTCAGGGGTTCCGTTGTTTCAGACGTGATAGAGGGGGAGGAATGAAAGGGGGAGGAGTGGTGTTACTAGTCAGGGAAAAATCACAGCTCTGTGTAGACAGGTCAGTCCAGAGGGCTTGTCTACAGAGGCCACATGGGTGGAGCAGAGGAAGGGGAAAGGTGTGACCACACTTATAGGGTTTTATTATAGACTGCCCAATAGTCAGAGAGAATTGGAGGAAATCTGTAAAGAGATAGCAGACCGATGTAAGAAACAGAAAGTTGTAATAGTCGGGGATTTTAACTTTCCACATATTGACTGGGACTCCCACACTGTGAAAGAGCTAGATGGCTTGGAGTTTGTCAAGTGTGTTCAGGAAAGTTTTCTAAATCAATATATAGAGGTACCTACAAGAGAGGATGCAATACTAGATCTCCTATTAGGGAACCAGACAGGTCAGGTGACAGAAGTATGTGTAGGCAAATATTTTGGGTCCAGTGACCACAATGTCATTAGTTTCAAGTTAATTATGGGTAAGGATAGGTCTGGTCCTCGAGTTGAGGTTCTAAATTGGAGAAGGGCCAATTTTGTGGGAATGAGAAAGGATCTAGGAAGAGTGGATTGAGATAAGTTGTTTTCTGGCAAGGATGTGTTCAGCAAGTGGAAGGCCTTCAAAGGTGAAATTTTGAGAGTGCAGAGTTTGCATGTTTCTGCCAAGACTAAAGGCAAAGTTAACAGGCATAGGTGTGGTGAACTACATATACCTGTCTGGACACGCCCCCCCCCCCCCCCCCCCCGCTGACTGCTCCTGTGGCTCCTCCCACGGACCCCGGTATAAAGGCGATTGGAGACACAGCCCCGGTCTCAGTCTCCAGGATGTAGTGTGGTGGTCAATTGCTGCTTGTTCTTTCTTCCAGCCAATAAAAGCCTATATCTCTGAGAGTTATTGATGGTGCATCAATAGGGGACCTTGGTTTTCAATATTGGTGATCTGGTTAAGAAAAAGAGAGGTGTATAGCAGGTATAGGCAACAAGGAACAAATGAGGTACTTGAAGAATATAGAAAATGTAAGAAAATACTAAAGAAGGAAATCAGGAAGGCAAAAAGAAGACATGAGGCTGCTTTAGCAGATAATATGAAGGTAAACCCGAAGGGTTTCTACAAGTATATTGAGAGTAAAATGATAGTAAGGGACAAAATCGGTCCCCTAGAAAATCAGAGTGGTCATCTATGTGTGGAGCCTCACAAGATGGGGGAGATCTTAATCAGTTTTTTTGCATCAGTATTTACTCAGGAAACTGGTATAGCGTATATGGAAGGAAGGGAAACAAGCAGTAGAGTCATGAAACATATAGAGATTAAAGAGGAGGAGGTGCTTGCTGCCTTACAGCAAATAAAGGTAGATAAATCCCCCAGGCCTGACATGATATTTCCTCGGACCTTGAGAGAGTCTAGTGTAGAAATTGCAGGGGCTCTGGCAGAAATATTTAAAATGTCCTTGGCCATGGGTGCGGTGCTGGAGGATTGGAGAGTAGCTCATGTTGTTCCATTGTTTAAAAAAGGCTCCAAAAGTAAACCAGGTAATTACAGGCCGGTGAGCCTGACATCAGCAGTAGGTAAATTATTGGAAGGTGTTCTGAGAGATTGGATATACAAGTATTTGGACAGCCAAGAGCTGATTAAGGATAGTCAGCATGGCTTTGTGCGTGGTAGATCATGTTTTTTGAGGAGGTTACCAAGAAAGTAGATGAAGGAAAGGCTGTGGATGTTGTATACATGGCCTTTAGTAAGGCATTTGACAAGGTCTCACATGAGAGGTTAGTTCAGAAGGTTCAGACATTAGGTATCCATGGAGAGGTTGTAAACTGGATTCGAAATTGGCTATGTGGGAGAAGACAGAGAGTGGTAGTGGATGATTGCTTCTCAGACTGGAGGCCTGTGACTAGTGGTATACCTCAGGGATCTGTGCTGGGACCATTGTTGTTTTTTGTCTATATCAGTGGTCCCTAACCTCCGGGCCGCAGACCGATACTGGGCCACGAAGCATGAAGGGTGCAGTGGTAGCCGGCGCGCACCCAGCACATCTTTAAGAAAAAAGCTGAAATAAACAAACTAATTAATTAGGTGCCGGCTGGCATGTAAATGTCGGCCCAGATCAGAGGCGATTGATCGGCAGTAACCCAGGAAATTATAGACCATTGAGTGACTTCAGTGCTGGGCAAGCTGTTGGAGAAGATCCTGGGAAGCAGGATTTATGACCATTTGAAGAGACATAAACTGATTAGGGATGGTCAGCATGGTTTTGTCAAGGGCAGGTCATGCCTTACGAGCCTGATTGAATTCTCTGAGGATGTAAAAAAACACATTGATGAAGATAGAGGAATGAATGTAGTGTATATAGATTTCAGTAAAGTATTTAATAAGGTTCCCCATGCAAGGCTCCTTCAGTAAGTAAGGAGGCATGGGATCCAAGGAGATCTTGCTATATGGAGCCAGAATTGGCTTGCCCACAGAAGGCAAAGGGTGGTTGCAGATGGTTCATATTCTGCATGGAGGTTGGTGACCAGTGGGGTGCCTCAGGGATCTGTACTGGGACCCCTCCCCTTTATGATTTTTATAAATGACCTGGATGAAGAAGTAGAAGGGTGGGTTAGTAAGTTCGCTGATGACACAAAGGTTGAGAGTGTCTGGAAGGTTGTCAGAGGTTACAGTGGGACAACAATAGGGTGCAAAACTGGGCTGAGAAGTGGCAGATGGACTTCAACCCAGAATAAGTGTGAAGTGGGTCATTTTGGTAGGTCCAATTTGAAGACAGAATATAATATTAATGGTAAGACTCTTGGCAGTGTGGAGGACCTGAGAGATCTTAGGGTCTGTGTCCATAGGTTGACAGTGTTGTTAAGAATGCATATGGTATGTTGGCATTCATCAACAGTGGGACTGAATTCAAGAGCTGTGTGGTAATATTACACCTATACAAAACTTTGGTCAGACCCAACTTAGAATACTGTGTTCATTTCTGGTCACCTCACTACAGGAAGGATGTGGATGCTATAGAGAGTGCAGAGGAGATTTACAAGGACATTGTCTGGATTGGAGGGCATACCCTATGAGAATAGTTTGAGTGAACTTGGCCTTTTCTCTTTAGACCGATGGAGGATGAGAGGTGAGCTGATGATGAGAGGCACTGTTCGTGTAGATAGCCTTTTTCCCAGGGCTGAAGTGACTAACACATGGGTTTTAAGGTACTTGGAAATAGGTACTGAGGGGATGTCAGGGTTAAGTTTTTCCACACAGAGTGGTGGGTACGTGGAATGCATTGCTGGTGGTGGTGGTGGTGGTAGAGGATACAATAGGGTCTTTTAAGGGTCTCTTAGATAGGTACATGGAGCTTAGAAAAATAGAAGGCTATGCACTAGGGAAATTCTAGGCTGTTTCTAGAGAAGTTTACATGATCGGCACAACATTGTGGGTTGAAGGGCCTGTAATGTGCTGTAGATTTCTATGTTCTATTATTGCAGGGAAGCAGGTCACCTAGTGGCCAAATGTTGACAGCTGCAGCCGCCTAAGGAATTGCTAAGACTGGGAGGACTGTGACAGTAGCTGCCACCACTCCCAACCCTATAGACTTGGGTGTCAGGCTGAAGGCGGTGATTTCCTGGGGTAATAACAGAAGATGTGGACTCTAGGGCAGTTGGTAATCTCCTGGACTTGGGGACCACCCATTGCCTCAAGGTACCACTGCAGCGTTCAGCCAGTCCATGCCCACAACAGTCTTGGACAACCGTCGACTAGGTTGCAGGCAGATCCAGCACCAAACATTAGTCTTGCAGATGAGGATTGAGGATCACGTGGAGGACATTAGTTTCTACTTGACTGACTCAAGTCAAGTCCGACCCTTGGCACCCTTGGCTGTCCCAGCATAACCCTCCTGTGAACTGGAAGGAAAGGAGTATCAGTGTTGGTACAGTTATTGTAAGAGGGTATGTTTGCTGCATGGTGTTCCAACCCCAACACTCTCCCACGACCAACAATCAGAAAAGTGACACACTACTGTGAGGTAACCTGGAGCCTAAGGAATCAAGCTGACGGGTCCCAACTAGAGGAAAGACTCCTAAATGCAGACCCTTGGAACCTGTTGCTGGGGGCACAAGGGCCACCTGTAACACCTTGTTACCATCTCCTGCAGATACGAAGAATCCTAGTGAAGCTAGGGAAGAGATTCAGGTGTCAGTTGAACAACTCCTACCACCCAAGAAGCTTCAGGAGTTGTACTTGAAAGAGAGTTCAGAAGAACTTGTAACACCCAGACCAGTGGAAGATTCTTCCGCATACAAGGAAGAAGTCTTCAGCAAAGGAAAGGCCTTGACTCTTCCACCTCAGTGACCCTATGAATGTGCTATAGATCTTCTGCCTGGTACTTGTCCTCCACGGGAGTGCTTACACACATTCTCAGGACCAGAGAGAAGTGCTATGGAAGTGTATATTAAGGAGACTCTTGCTATATGATTCATTCTGCCCTCCACCTCACCAGCCAGTGCGGGCTTCTTCTTCATACAAAAGAAGGATGGGAGCCTATGGCCATCTACAGATTATAAAGCATATAACAGACAGGAATTGGTAACCCACTTCCACTGATGAATAGTGACTTTGAGATTCTCTACGGGGCAAGAGTATTCACTAAGCTACAATCTGGTCGATATTAAGGAAGACTGTATTCAATACACTGACAGGGCACTACAATTATCTGGTTATGCTCTTCGACCTTGCAATGCTCCAGTAGTTTCTCAGTCCTTTATAAATGATGTGCTCCAAGATACTCTTCATAAGTGTGCCTTCGTCTACTTGGATGATACCCTAATCTTCTCAAAGTCTATGAAGGAGCATGTTGCTCATGTCATGGATATTTTTAAGAAACTTTTAGACCATGGACTTTATGTCAAGCTGGAGAAGCCCGAATTTCACGTGACGACTGTTTTATTTTTGGGTTTCATTATCTCCAATGGCAATCTCAAGATGGACTCTATCAAGACCCAGGCAGTCAGAGATTGGCCCAACCATCCAGTATCAAACAACTCCAACAATATGCTAGCTTTTACTGGAGGTTCATCAGGAACTTCAGCTCGGTGGCAGCTCTGCTGATGGCTCTAACTAAGAAATCCACTTTGTCTGAACTACCAAAGTGGGGGCTGTTTTTTGCAGAGCTTAAACAGCGGTTCATATCAACCCATCTTGGTTTCACCTAACCTGGGCCTTCCCTTCATCATTGGAGTGGGCGCAGTGTCTCAACGGTCACCTTTGATCAGTAAACTGCGCACGTGTGCATTCTTTGCCAGACAGCTATCCCCAGCAGAGAGAAACAACATTGGGAATCAGGAGCTACTAGCAGTTAAGTTGGTATTGGAGGAATGGCATCACAGGCTTGAGGGGCCAAGAACCCTTTTACTGTTTGGACAGACCACAAGAACCTGTTTTATATTCTGGAGGCCAAGAGACTGAACTCCAGGCAGGCCATGTAGATCTTTTTTCTTTAACTGATTTAACTTTGCTCTGACCTATTGACCTATTGAATCAAAAACCAGAAGCCTTGTCTTGTTGGTTCAATGAACCCGAAGGAGAAGAGCAGCTTACCATCATTTTGCCTCAAGTCAAGGTCATAGCACCAATCCATTGGGGAATCAGCAAGCTCATTCGCAAAGCACAGAAAATCCTAAGAACTTTCTACAGGGGCACAACTGAGAGCATCCTGACTGGCTGCATCACTGCCCTGTATGGGAACTGGACCTCCCTTAATTGCAGGATTTTGCAGAGAGTGGTGCCGACAGCCCAGTGCATCTGTATTGTGAACTTCCCATGATTCAGGACATATACAAAGACAGGTGTGCAAAAAGGGCCTGAAGGATCACTGGGGACTGGAGTCACCCCAACCACAATCTATTCCAGCTGCTACCATCCAGAAACGGTACCGCAGTATAAAAGCTTCTTCCACCAGGCCATCATTTTGATTAACTCACACTGATTTGAGTGTATTTCTATGTTACATTGCCTGTTCTATTTATTATAAATTGCTGTGATTGCACATTTAGATGGAGATGTAAAATAAAGACATTTTTACTCCTCATGTATGTGGACATAAGAAATAAAGTCAGTTCAGTTCAATTCAATTCACAAGCACAAGGGAAGACTAAAGATGGTCCTTCAGCTCGACTGCTTGTCCCAAGCTCCGTCAGGTTACAGATACTCCAGTGGGGACACTCATTGAGAATGACTGCTCAGGGATCGAGTTCATCAAGAGGAGGTATTGGTGGCCCAGAATGGTGAAAGAGCTTCGAAATACATGCAGGGATGTGAGATGTTGCACCCAGAACAAGGAGCCCTCAAGTGCTCCTCCATCCTCTTCCTGTTCTGGACAGTCTATGGGCACACACCTCCATGGACTTTGTCACAGGTCTTCCACCTTCCAAAAGGAAAAATGTCATCATGGTAATTGTTGATTGGTTTTTAAAGACCTGCAAATTCACTGCCTTGGACAAGCTACCATCTACGGCAGAAATGGCCGAAATTGTCCTGGACCAGATATTTGGAATCCTTAGTTTTGATGCACTATCAATAACTCCAAAAGACTGGAAGTAGAGTAAATACTGAAAGGCTTTTATTAGCAGTAAAATGGAACACGTTCATGCCGGATGACTGCCCTGGACTGTGGGAGGAGCAGTGACACAGTGACTTTATCCAGGGGTTTGTGGGAGAAGCCACAGGAGCAGTCAGCAGAGGGGCGTGTCCAGACAGATATATATGGTTTACCACAGGTTTTCCAGTGGATGTAGTCACAGATCACAGTCCACAATTCACATGCTTCTGGAGGCCGTTCTGTAAGCTGACTGGGGCAACAGCAAACCTCTCCTCTGGGTTTCATCCTCAGTCCAACGGCCAGACAGAGCAGGTCAATCAAGATTTGTAATGAACCCTAAGATACCTAGCCTCAGAAAGACCTGACAAGTGGTATGATCTTTTGATGTGGACAAAGGTTGCCCACAACACCTTACAGTTGTGGTCACCAACCTTTTTAAGCCCAAGATCCCCTACCTCGGCCTTAGTGAAAGGCAAGATCGACCTACTAAATCATTTAGAGAAAAAACAGCTCAGATTGTACTTCCAACATGAGGCCCTTGATTTGGGTTAATTTGACTTTCATCAAACTTTCAAAATAATTTAACCAAGAAAACACTGTAACTAGCATATCAAACAGGCCATAGCGGCATCCAGCTCATCCAATAATGCCTTGAATAAGCGGTGCTGAAGTGCTTTTGCTCGAATCAAATTCATCAGTTTGACCACCAGTGTCATTACATGAGAAAAGTCCACGACCTTCCCAGCAAAGGCCTGCTGATGAATCATATAGTGATAATCCAGGAAGTCGGGAAAATCAGGTTCATTATGCCACAGTGCTATAAAAACCAACGCGCACACTGCGCATTGCTGGGGCCCCATCAGTAGTAATTGCCACCAGTTTATGAATGGGGATATCATTTTCACGGCCTTTTTTTTAACTCATTGTAAATATCCTCACCTTTTGTTCTCTGCTTTAAGTGAAAAAGAGTGAGGAAGACCTCCTTTGTTGTAAAATCCTGGAAAGCCATTCTGACAAATACAACAAGCTGAGCTGTTTGCATTACATCCAGGGATTCATCAAACTGTGGTGAAAAATATTCACAGAGTGACAAATCCTTTAACACTTGTCGATCCACATCCTTTGAGTAACATGTTTGCTTGGCCTTCAACCCCGATTTCAGCTCCACAACTTTCCTGGTATACTAGTATAAGTTTCAGGGGTACGCAAGCTAATGACACCACTGTTTTTGTTTCCCATTTCTTGTACATTTGGGGAATGTTGTAATTTAAAGGGGAAGAAGGGTTGTAATGTGAGCATTATAAAGATAAGTTAATACCAATTAGGATCATGGTAATATAGCAATACTCCCACTACAGCAACTGCTTTTAAAGAGAGATTGTTTCCAGGGTTGCAGGGTTTTCCTTCCGGTCTTTTCTGCGCATTAGTGAAAACTTCTGTATGCAAATATCGTTTTACCATCCTGGATAAAGTTGTTCCTTTTGGGCATGAAGTTGTCAAGTGGTCCTTTTTCAAAGTAGAAGTTACTACATATTTGCATCAAAAGGTTTATCAGGCATAATGTATTTGTGTATTTATTTTTCTTTTTTTTTGGGATCTACTGGGAAAGTCTCAAAGATCGACCGGTCGATCGCAATCAACTGGTTGATGACCACTACCTTACAGCATTCAGCACATGGGATGACACCGTTCAAATGCCAATTTGGGTATTCTCTGGTCTCTTGGCTGAGCAGGAGGCTGAGGTTGGGGTTCCTGCGGCCCTAGATCTTGTCCAAAGCTGCAAGTAGAATGGAATAGGGCAACAGAGCTTTTGCAGGCACTATCTGTAAGGTGGAAACCAAGGCTAATCGGAGAAGATGGGGACCTGCCTCGCAGCCTGGACAACAGGTCTGGCTGTCTACTCAAGATTTGCCTCCCTAGTGGAGTCTAGAACATTGCCACCCCAATTCATCAGACCCTTCAAGATCCTCTAGAATGTAAACCCTGTAGCTTACACCTTGTAGCTCCCAGGACCCTAAGGATCAATCCCTTCTTCCACATTGCTATATTAAAACTTGTCAGCACCAGTCCCTTAGCCCCATCGCCATCCAGGTTTATCGATAGGGAACAGGTCTTCACGGTCAGAAGAAATTTGGACTCACAAACTGTTCGGGATGTTCGGCAATACCTCATGGACTGGGAAGGATTCAGACCCAAGGAAAGGTACTGGGTGCCTGAAAGACATCTTGGATCAGGTTCTCATCCACAACTACCATCACAGTCTCTCCGAGCAGCCAGGGCTGTCAAGAGTCGGCAAATGCAAGGGGTCCTGTTACAAGGTGCCCCAAAAAGCATCAGCTTCTGAGGTTTAGATGCTCTAATTCTCCATAATATGGCTAGCTAGTGCAGTCCCTTTAAGGGTTCAGGACCCACTAATTGACAATCATGTTTTGGCACCAAGAATTCAGCATTTAAAGAACACCTGAACGGAGCCCCAGTGCTCAATCATAAACTCTACTTGGATTATCATCTAGTGACTTGTTAAGCACTCAGTCCTTGTTTCTATCTAGTATCCTGTCTCAACTCCAGCCTCAGATACTCCAGCATTTCGGTCCTAATTATCCTCTTCTCACAATCCTAATTCTACCTCAGCAATGGAACACAATGGACCATCTCTTGCACTACCTTTTGTTTATTTTTGCACCAAAGTCTTGTTTTGTACAGTCTATTTTTCCTTTGTTGGCTTGTATAATTTATGTTCAAGTTGTATTCTGTGTGTTGTTGGCTGAATCTGTGATGCTGCTACAAGCCAGTTTTTCATTGTCTCTGTACTTGTACATCTGTCAATAAAATCAACTTGAATTTTTCCCCGCACCTTTCCTGAGATCTCTCACTCTTCATCCTCCCATCCTTTCTTGGGTGTCTCTCACTCCTGAAAGCCCCATTTTACCAATCGATCTCTACTCTCCTCCTCTTCTCCAGGCACCCACCATCCTCTTTTTTTCCCGATTCCCCACTCTCCCTCCACCACACTCCTTTTTGTCTTTTGTAGTTTTCCTGATGTCAGACCTTGGCTTTTTTTTTGTGCCCTACTCTCTATCCTGAAAATAAACTTCCTCAAGAGTTTGTAGTCTATTTGATACAGTATGATGAAATCCCAGGATAGTTTTCAATGCGGATACAATAGTGCTAGACAGTGACTTATTCAAGCTCATCTGCAGAAACAGCTACCAGTAATTCCTACTTTGGCATGAACATTGAATTCTCTCCCCCTCCCTTCCCCCATTCCACTTTTGCTCTGCCTCCTCCTCCAGCTGCCTATCACCTCCCTCATGGTTCTGCTTCCTTCCACTACCCATAGTGTTTTCCCCTTATATTCCTTCTTCACCTTTCCTGCCTATCCCCACCCTGCTTCCCCTCCCCCACCCCTTGATCTTTCCCCTTACTGGTTTTTCACCTGGCACCTACCAGCCTTCTCCTTCCCACTCTTCCCCCACCTTCTTTATAGGGCCCCTGCCCCCTCCCTCTTCAGTCCTGATGAAGGGTCTCGGCCCGAAACGTTGACTGTTCATTTCCACGGATGCTGCCCGACTTGCTGAGCTCCTCCAGCGTGTTGTGCATGTTGCTTTGATCCCAGCATCTGCAGTATATTTTGTGTTTATAATTCCTACCTTTAATGTCTCTCTTTTTCCTTTTCAAGGTGGATGGGGTTCTGTTGAAGGCCTTGACCTAGAGCTACACTCAAACTCCAGTTTTTTGTGGTGATGGGACACGCTCCCCAGACTCACTATCCAGCCATTTTTTGATATCCCAAGGATGTGGCCTAGAAGACTAGCGCACCTTTGAGGTTCCGAGGCTCTTGTGACCTTGGAGTAGAGCCAATTCTGTCTCTGTCATCGGTGTCCTTGTGGGGAGAAAAGCCACATGGCAGAGTTTAACACTGTAAATCAGCAAATGTTAGTCTCCCCTTATGCTGTGTGGCACCTCTCTGTCTCTTTATTAGGGAGAAAAAGAATTTGTGATATATCGAATTGTTAGGTGAACGATTCGTTTTCATATACTGCAAATCATGATCTTTCTTGGAGGCTTCACTATTGCCTGCTTGGTGGGTGGAGGGTGTTAATTTTTGTTGCTGAAGTAAGTGGGGGGAGGAGGGCCATTGCTCTGCTGAAGCCTGTGTGTGGGAGGGGGCAGTTGAGGGCTTTGAGGTTCTAATGTTTTTACTATCATTCATTCTTTGGGGCACTCTTTTGTTTTTCGTTAGATGTCTGTGAAGAACAATAATTTCAGGTTGTATATTGTATAAACTCTCTGATAGTAAATGGAACCATTGAACTATTTAACTATTGAATTAGCTTTTAATACTGTCTGTGTCAGATGAAAATATTAAGAAGAATACCATAAGTTTCTTCAGATACATAAAATGTAAAAGATGTGAGAGTGGTCATCGGACTGCTGGAAAAGATTCTGGAAAGGTAGTAACGGGGGACAAGGGAATGGTGGATGAACTGAATAAGTATTTTGCATCAGTCTTCACACTAGTGATATGGTGGAAGTTACAGGTGTCAGGGGTTCTTGGGAAACTGAAAGGTCTGAAGTTAGGCAAGTCCAGCTAGACCAGATGGTATACAACCCAGGGTTCAGAAAGAGGAGGGTGAAGAGATTGTGGAGGGATTAGTAATGGTTTTTCTGGAATGGTTCCAGAAAACTGGAATAATGTAAATGTCACTCCACTCTTCAAGAAGGGAGAGGCAGAAGAAATTAAACTATAGACGTGGACGATGTTGAAGTCGATTGTTAAGGATGATAAAATAGGCTGTAGTTAGCATGGTTTCCTTGACAAATTTCTTGGAATTATTTGAAGAAATAACAAGCAGGATAGACAAAGGAGAATTGATTAATGTTATGTACTTGGATTTTCAGAAGGCCTTTGGCAAAGTGCCATATGTGAACCTGCTAAACAATCTATGAGCCCATGGTATTACAGGAAAAATTTTAACATGGATAAAGCACTGGCTGATTGACAGGACAAAAAGAGTAGGAATAAAAGGAGCCTTTACTGACTGCAAAGAGGAAATCTGCAGATAATGGAAATCCAAGCAACTCACACAAGATGCTAGAGGAACTCAGCAGACCAGGCAGCATCTATGGAAAAAAGTACAGACTTTGGTAGTGTGGTGAACTACATATATCTGTCTGGACACGCCCCCACCTGCTGACTGCTCCTGTGACTCCTCCCACAGACCCCGGTATAAAGGCAATTGGAGGTACAGACCCTTCCTCAGTCTCCAGGATGTTGTGTGATGGTCACTTGCTGCTTGTGCTTTCTTCCAGCCAATAAAAGCCTACCTTAACCCACATCTCAGAGTTATTGATGGTGCATCAATTTTATTGGCTGGAAATTTTAAAACATGGAAAGCATTTTATGTCTAGAAAAATTGAACATTGATCCTCAAGACTCAGAAGCAGCTCTTACCTTTGAACTCTGACTTGCATGCATCCAATCATACTTGGAGGAGATTCGTGTGACTGAGCCCGCTACTATGCACAAAATCCTCCTTTCGAGGGTCAGCCCGAAAGTTTACTCCCTTATCAGGGACCTGCCGACCTACCCAGGGGCACTGGACGCCCTCAAAAGACAGTACCTGTGGCCGGTGAACACCGTCTACGCAAGACATCACTTAGCGACGCGGCGGCAGCGGACTGGCGAGGTGAGCGGGGAGTTTGTCCGAGCCCTACAGACACTCGTGCAGGCCTGCGACTGCAAGGGACTGATGGCAGAACAGCATGCGGAGCTCCTGGTATGAGACGCCTTCGTTACGGGGATCAGGTCATTGTATGTGCGCCAGCGGCTGCTGGAAAATGCCGATCTTACCCTACGCTCGGCGATCGAGATGGCCGACACGCTGGAGGCTGCTCTGCACAACGCTGACACTGTCCAACTATGCGATCCCCCGCTGGTTCCATGGACACCACAGACCCCGCCACTCACGAGCGAATCAACCACCGCTGCTGCCAGTCGCAAGTCTATGAACTCCCTGAAACCGACCACAGCTGCTGCCAGTCGCAAGTCCGCGCAGTGTTACTTCTGCGGACTCGAAAAGCACCCCCGAAAACACTGCCCGGCCCGAGAAGCTACCTGCTCCAGCTGTGGAAAGAAGGGCCATTTCGCCAAGGTCTGTAAGTCTGAACCACAAGCAGGGTCGAGCAGCGCCGCGTGCAAGGCATTGGGGTCGCCATCGTGGTCGCCGCCATCTTGCCTGCCCGCCTCGTGCGAGGCATGGGGGTGGCCATCTTGGTCGCTGCCATCTTGCCTGCCCGCCTCGTGCGAGACATGGGTGCGGCCATCTTTGTCGGCGCCACCTCGCCCTGCCTCCGACCCACGGGTGCTTACCGGGCACCAAGACGGCGATTCAACTCTGGCCTCCGTAAACCTCGACCAAAGCGCCCCACACCAGCTTGCAAGGTCAATGATGGACATCCTGGTGGAGGCGCACAGGACTAGCTGCCTGTTTGACACGGGCAGCACTGAGAGTTTTATTCACCCAGACACGGTGCAACGCTGCGGACTTGTGACACGGCCGGTAAGCCAGAGGGTCACCATGGCTTCTGGGTCGCATTCCACAGACATCCGGGGGGGTTGTGTAGTGACACTGGTGGTGCAGGGCACAGAATATCGGGACTTTGCGCTACTGGTCATGCCTCAACTGTGGGCGCCTGTGCTATTGGGGCTGGACTTCCAGAGCCACCTAAAAAGTGTGACTATGGCATATGACGGGCCCCTCCCACCACTCACTGTCAGGAACCCTCAGTTTTGTGGGACTTCGTCATATACCCCGTTACTGACCACGCACACACACTGACCAACACATCCCACCCAGCACCATGCCGACAGCTGCGCTACTGACACCACTTGCAGCCTCTCCACCCTCAAGATCCCTCCCCCACCGCTGTTCGCCAACCTGACCCCCGACTGTAAACCTGTGGCAACTAAAAGCAGGAGGTATAGCGTGGGGGAAAGGGCCTTCATTCAGTCGGAGGTGCAGCGGCTGCTCAGGGAGGGGATCATTGAGCCAAGCACAAGTCCTTGGAGGGCCCAGGTGGTTGTTGTTCGGACTGGGCAGGAAAATAGGATGGTCGTGGACTATAGCCAGACCATCAATAGATTCACGCAGCTTGACGTGTACCCCCTACCCCGCATCGCGGATATGGTAAACCAGATAGCTCAGTACAAGGTGTACTCGACCATAGACCTGAAATCCGCTTACCATCAGCTCCCCATCCGCCCGGAGGACCGCCCCTACACCGCCTTCGAGGTGGGTGGCAGGCTCTATCACTTCCTGCACGTCCCCTTCAGTGTCACAAATGGTGTCTCTGTCTTCCAGAGGGAAATGGACCGGATGGTGGACCAGTGCCAACTGAAGGCCACATTTCCCTATCTGGATAACATCACCATCTGTGGTCATGACTGGCCAGATCACAACACCAACCTCCAACGATTTTTCCAAGTGGCCAAAGCCCTGAACCTTACTTATAACAGAGACAAGTGTGTGTTCGGAACCACCCGACTCGCTATCCTTGGGTATGTCGTGGAGAACAGGGTCATTGGTCCTGATCCCGACCGTATGCGCCCCCTGTTGAAACTTCCTCTTCCCACCACCCTCAGAGCCCTCAGACGGTGCCTGGGCTTCTTTTCCTATTATGCCCAATGGGTCCCTCATTACGCAGACAAGGCCCGCCCCCGGTCAAGTCTACCACATTTCCCCTCTCTGCCGAGGCCTGCGCGGCCTTCAGCCGCATTAAAGGGGACATTGCCAGAGCAACGATGTATGCAGTGGACGAGACCATTCCCTTCCAAGTAGAGAGTGACGCCTCCGATTTCGCGCTCGCTGCTACCCTCAATCAGGCAGGCAGGCCAGTAGCATTCTTTTCTTGTACCCTTCAAGGCCCTGAAATTCAGCATTCCGCAGTGGAGAAAGAAGCCCAGGCCATAGTGGAAGCTATTAGGCACTGGAGGCACTATCTCGCCAGCAAAAGGTTCACCTTGCTGACCGACCAGCGCTCAGTTGCGTTCATGTTCAGCAACCAACAGCGGGGCAAAATCAAAAATGATAAAATTTTGCGGTGGAGAATAGAACTCTCCACCTACAACTATGATAGCCTGGAAGGCTCAATGAGCCCCCTAATGCCCTATCCCGGGGAGTGTGTGCCAGCGCGCAGCTCGACCAGCTATACACCCTCCATGCAGATCTTTGCCACCCGGGGGTCACCCAATTTTAGCATTTCGTGAAAGCCCGGAACCTGCCTTACTCCCTTGAGGACATCAGGACGATGACCAGGGACTGCCAAGTCTGCGCTGAGTGCAAACCGTACTTCTACCATCCTGAAAAGGCGCAACTTATCAAGGCCACCCGCCCCTTTGAGTGTTGACTTTAAGGGCCCCCTTCCCTCCACCGACCGCAATGCCTACTTTCTCAACATTATCGACGAGTACTTGCGGTTCCCCTTTGCCATCCCCTGCCCCGACACCACTGCCACGTCCGTCATAAAAGCCCTGCGCCAGCTCTTCACTCTGTTCGGATACCCCTGCTATATCCACAGTGATAGAGGGTCCTCCTTTATGAGTGACGAGCTGCGCCAATACCTGCTGGCTAGGGGCATTGCTACTAGTAGGACCACGAGTTATAATCCCCGGGGAAATGGACAGGTGGAGAGGGAGAATGCCACAGTGTGGAAGGCCACACTTTTAGCCTTTAAGTCAAAGGGGTTGCCGGTCTCTCGATGGCAGGAGGTCCTCCCTGAGGCACTCCACTCCATCCGCTCTCTGTTATGTACATCCACCAATGCCATCCCTCATGAGTGCCTCTTTTCTTTTCCCAGGAAGTCTGCCACTGGGACCACCCTACCGGCTTGGCTGATGTCCCCAGGGCCAGTGCTGCTCCGGAAACATGCGAGGAGCAATAAATACTCCCCGCTGGTCGAGAGGGTTCACCTACTACATGCTAACCCCCTATATGCCTACGTGGTCTTACCTGATGGGCGGGAGGACATGGTCTCCGTCCGCGACCTGGCGCCCACAGGAGCAGCAGACCACTACCCCGAACACTCCACGGTAACTATGAACCCTGTACCCGAGGTGACACCGCACGCACCAAGCCCTACACAGACTCCTCACGACACTCCCATACTGGGCACCTTGCACACGCATATACCAGGCGCCTCGCACACGCATGAAGGATCACTGACGCCTAGTGGGCTGACACCTCCAGTCAGGCTGGAACCAGCACAACCACCGTCTCCGGTGCAATCACAGCCAGAGCTACGTAGATCGCGACAGATTCAACCACCTGATAGACGTAACCTGTAAATATACTTATAAGAAACTTCGCCCCATGGGGACTGTCTTTTAAAACAAAGGGGGGGTAAATGTGGTGAACTACATATACCTGTCTGGACATGCCCCCCCCTGCTGACTGCTCCCACAGACCCCGGTATAAAGGCAATTGGAGGCACAGACCCTTCCTCAGTCTCAAGGATGTTGTGTGGTGGTCACTTGCTGCTTGTGCTTTCTTCCAGCCAATAAAAGCCTACCTTAACCCACGTCTCAGAGTTATTGACGGTGCATCAGGTAGGACTGAAGAAAAAAAGCTGAGGAGTAGATTTGAAAGGTGGGGAGCAGAGAGAGAGAAAGACCAGGGGACAGGTAAAAACTTGGAGGAAGAGGGATGAAGCAAAGAGCTAGAAAATTGATTGGTGAAAGATACAGAAGGCCATGGAAGAAAGAAAAAAAAGGGGGGGAGAGGAGCACCAGTGGGAGGTGATGGGTGGGCAAGGAGATAAGATGAGAGAGGGACAAAGGGATGGGAAATGGTGAAGGGGGGGTTGGGGAAGAGGCACTACTGGAAGTTTGATAAATCGATGTTCATGCCATCAGATTGGAGGCTACCCAAATGGAATACAAGCTGGGTGTTATTCCTTCAGCCTAAGTGTGGCCTTATCCTGACAGTGGAGGAGGCCATGGATAGACATATCGGAATGGAAATGGGAAGTGCAATTAAAATGGGTGGCCACTGGGAGATCCTGCATGTTCTGGCAGATGGAGTGTAGATGCTTGGTGAAGCGGTCTCCCAATCTACATTGGAGAGGTTATGAGACCATGATTGTTACATCATATGACAAGGCACATGACGATGATTATGTACTTGTACCTTAACAGTACTCTCCAGGGCCCTGCCATTAACTATGTATGTCCTGCCATGGTTTCATTTCTCAAAAAGATGTATCACTTCTAACTTGTCCCAGTTAAATTCTATCTGCCATTCCCTTGTTCTCTTTCCAAGTTGTTCTACATCCTGTTATAACCTTGGTCAGCCTTCTTTACTGTCCAGTACATAACTGGTTTTGGTGTCATCTGCAAACTTACTAATTATACCAGCTACATTCTCTTCCAAGTTGTTAATATATATGGTAAACCACAGTGGAACCAACTTTACTCAGCCAGTCACAGGCCTTGAGGCTGAAAACTCACCCTTTATCCACCACCCTCTATGTCCTACTACTAAGCAGTTTTGCATCTAGTTTGTTAACTCATCCTGCTGTGTGAGACCTTGTTAAATGCCTCGTTAAACTTCATGTCTTCATCAATCTTCTTGGTCAGTTTCTCAACAAACTCAATCAAATTCATGAGACATGATTTCCCACGGAAAAGAACGTGTTGACTATTGCCAATGAGTCCTTGCCTTTATAAATACAAATACATTCTGCCCCTCAGAATCCTTTCAAACAATTTTCCCACTGACTTTCCCACCCACTACTTCCCTGACTTATTCCTGTTGGCCTTCTTAAATAAAGGCACAGCATTCATTATCCTCATTTTTCACTGGATCACCTATGGCAATTGAAGTTACTTACTGAGGTCCCAGCAATCTTCTCTCTTCTTTCATCTAAATACTAGGTTACACCTAGTCAGCACCCAGGGATTTATCAACCATTACATGTTTCAAGAACTCCAACACTCCTTAGTAGTATTAATAAGCTCCAATGTTCCTATCCCTGAACTAGCTTCCACATCCTTCATGGTAGATCATGGAATCCCTTTTTCCTACTGGGACAAATTTCTGCTGAACTTAATGGACTAGCTGTTTCAAAATCTTTCACTGCTCATGTACTGAACTATCTTTTGGCCTATTTATCCAGTCCACTCAGGACAACTTTAACTTCAGACCTTTGAAATTGCCCTTATTTGAGGACATTAGTTATGGATCATAGAACATTACAGCACAGAAACAGGCCTTTTGGCCCTTCTTGGCTGTGCCGAACCATTTTTCTGCCTAGTTCCACTGATCCGCACCTGGGCCATATCCCTCCAAACCCCTCTCATCCATATACCTGTCCAAATTTTTCTTAAATGTCAAAAGCATTCACCACTTCATCTGGCAGCTCATTCCACACTCCCACCACTCTCTGCGTGAAGAAGCCCCCCCGCCAATGTTCCCTATAATGATCATGGGTGTTCAACTACTCACTGCATCCAGACAGCTACCACATTGTGACAACTAATTTCCCATAAATTCCAAACAGCAATATTTTTATTACTTCAATGTCATTACACATGATCAAATCTAAAGTAGCCTGCTTCTGGGTAGTTTATATAGCATTCTGCTCTAAGAAACAATCCCTTTCACACTTAAAAAAACCTCTTCCATGTACCCTGAATTGTTTAATTAGACAAATCAATATGCAAATTAAAATCACCCATAAGAATTGTAGTTTCAACTTTTATTGTTATTTCCTCATCACTTTGTCCTTTTGTGAACCAACACCATGGGATCTATAGACAACTCCTACTTGTGTCTCCTTTCCCATTAGTAACTCCACCACTACTTTATGATTTCCTGTTAGTCACCTTATGTACAGCCTCATATCACTTTATGGACATACCATCAGTCTATGTATATAAGCTATTTTATGTATTTATATTTATTTTGTTGTTTTAAATTATTTTGTGTTCTTTATCTTGTATTGATCTAGTAGTATTAATAATACTAATTAGTAGTAGTATTCTGATCTAGTAGTATTAATAATCCTACTTACTTCTGTGTTTTTTGTGCTGCATCCAATTCAGAGTAACAATTATTTTGTTCTCCTTTACACTTGTGCAGGAAATGGCATTAAGCAACCTTGAATCTACAGCATTTTTTGATTATTCAGCACCATGTAAGTTTTGATTAACAAAGCCACCCAAATTCCTTTCACTTTTTGCCTGTTTGTTTGGAACCTTGAATTATCTGAGATATTGACTGGTCATGCTGAACTCACAACTCTGTAATTGCTATATCATCTTCACCTGTTACTGCTTATGTAGTCAATTGATCTAATGTTACACATGGAATGTATTTTAGTTAGATTGGTGTCAGCATGATAAAATGTAGTAAGGTATGTAACAGGATGTATATCAGAACGATTAAGCGATCAAAAGAACTTTTTATGCCAATATCAAATACATCTAGTGTTGAATTTAAAGGCCATGAATTCATATCTCATCCTAAAACCTTTTATAAGAAAACCCAATGTCAACATTTACATGGAGGTGGTCCTACACTGTCAGGGATACAGTGTACAACCCATCAGCCAATTTGTTTATTATTTTGTGGCCATCCTCCAGCACTTTGCAATGCTCTTTCTCTGAGGTCCCTTAAATATGTCCACTTATCAGTGTTCTGTCATAATTTAGAGAATTATCTTTTTTTCTGAAACTAAAAGTAAATAACCTCATCTCCATGTTCACTCTTTTTTCCTTTCACAAAATCTTTCAATATCCCTTTTCAATTTTCTGTTTCCATTTGCATTGCTTATTGTGCTGCTTCAGTGATTTCAGCATTTTATTCCTTTAGGTGTGCTGTGTATTTAAGTTTTCAGTTATACTTAGGTAAGAAGAAGAAAGGTGGCTACCATTGTAAGAACTACTTAATACGGTTTCAGAGTCAACTCCTACAATCACCATGGAGGAGGCCCCACACCCAAGATTGTTTCACAGCCAAAAGGAGAGTGATATCCCTTGTCAGAAAAGACATAATCGCACAAGAGTAAGAAATCCTCCAGAATGATTAAATATTTAGGCCTGAATGCCTGTATATAGTAGTTGCATTATCTAGTATTCTGTGTATATAGTCGAGATGCATTTTCCATTTGGTTGGAATTTATAGCTAAGCAGGGAGGAGTGTTATGTATTTAATATTAGTTATATTTAATCTTGTGTATATATAGGTTGATTAAATATTCTTGTTCAGTTAAAAAATCCATTATGGGTTATACATATAAATACATGACTTGCATACGTCATCACGCTACAATGTGATAAGTGCGCACTTTGCTTAAAGTAAACTTGAAGTTAGACCTGCATTCCCAGACTCCCAAGTCTTCCTTTGAATTAGTTTAATGTTCTGAAGTTACAAAACCTAACAAGGTGATACTCAGATAAATAAAACTTCTGGAGAATGCTGCCTTCCTGAATGTACAAGCTTTGTCTCCACTTTCTTCACCCTCATCCTAAATAATTATCTTAACATAGCAAAAGGTTTCCAGCATTTTATTTTGTTTCTTCTCCTCTGGATAATCATAACTGTGCCTGAACAACAAGGTGGTTAAATTACTAGGCTACCACGAGAAAATCTGCAGATGCTGGAAATCCAAACTAACATACATAAAATGCTGGAGGACTCAGCAGACCAGGCAGCATCTATGGAAAAGAGTGAAGAGCAGACATTTCGGGCCCAGACCCTTCATCACACTAAATTGCTAGACTGGTATTCTATTGATCTGGGTTAATGATGCAGAGACATGATTTCAATTTAAATTTAGTTAATTAAACACATCCCAGTAAAACAACCAGTTGTCATGAAAGCCCATCTGGTTTACCAAGCTTCACTTAGGTTTACTTATCCCTACTTACTCTGGGATGACTGCAATGTGGTTGATATGGGCAATAGATTTTTCAAGATATGACCAGATAAATATTTTATTTAATACACCAAGTCCTTTCTTACCTTTACATGGAAGAGTTGGAGACGTGCCTAATCAAATTCCTTTCTTATCCAATAGGATACCTTTGTGATATTTTGAGAGTGCTGTTTGATTTTAAAGCTTTCATAAATAGATATTATTGTCACATCATATTGTTACAGATAGACAAAATTTCCAGCATCTGCAGAATGTCTCATATTTATGACTTTTCTATGTTACCATTGAGGAAAGTGGTGGTAAGCTAACATCTCAGTCTTTCCTTTTGCTGAAAGTGCTCCCATAGTATTGCCCGGGAAGAAATTCCAGTATTTACACCCAGTGGAGAAGGATATTTCCAAGTCAGAATGGTGCAGGGGAACATGTAGGTGGGACTACTCCTATGCACCTGGCGCCTTGCTCTGAAACGTTGATGGCGTCTCTGAATGCAGCTGCTTCATTCTCTGTAAAAAAAAATCTAGTATTTTTCCTGCTGGCTGTTTTAGCTAGAAATTATCCTATCAATGAAACATTTAAAAAAGTAAACTTTTGCTTCACTTTTCCATTATGTTGTATTTACTTTGCTGCTTGCTGCCCAGGGGGACTTGAATTAAGGCTGCCTACATGTATAAATTGAATTGCTGATTCACACAGCAAATCTGTAGGCAGCCTTAATTCAAGTCCCCCTGGGCAGCAAGCAGCAAACTAATTCAATATAAATTGAATATATATAACGATAAGAAAACACAATAAAAGTGACCGCCCGAGCCCGACGCTCTTATCCTAAAGCTGCCGGCGGCTTCCCGGCAACCGCTCGGAGACCCAGGCCGAAATGGGGCGGGGCTGGGCGGCGCTAAACCAGAACAGGTGCCGTTGCAGAGTGACTCTCTCCCGGGCCGCAGGCGGTGACGCACCGACCGGCAGGGGGCGGTGTGCGCGCGCGCCCTCACACGCTCGCTCCCGCTCGCCCGCCCAGCGAGAACGTGCGCGATCACTGATGAGTGTATTGTCAGTAAGATGGCGGATCATTGGTAGACAGTCGCTGTCTGTGTCCGTGTGAGGGAGGAAGCAGCACTATTAACGACAACTCGCGGAGTGAACTGCTATCTCTCGCTCAGTAATGGTGTTTAGTTAGCGGATGTCCCGAAGTCACTGCTGGGATTTTTCAAATTTAAAAAGAACAATCTTTCACCAATCATGAAATTTGCCGAACATTTATCAGCGCACATCACGCCGGAATGGCGCAAACAGTACATCCAGTATGAGGTGAGCACTGAGCCGGACGGGCAGGGGTGGATGGGTTAATAACACTGGGGACAACTCGTATCAGGGGAAAGGGAGAAGGAGGCAAGCGAGAAATTGAAGGTGATGAAGAGAAGGTGCAAGACAGGCAAGAAGAGAGTACGGGGACGTTGAAAAATAGTGGGCATTGACGAACGCTATGAGGATAAACAGCGACGGGAGGAAGAAGGTGAGAAGAGTAATGGGTTAAAAAGTCGGGTAAGGAAGAGAGTGGGTGAACCAGGAAAAGTGTTAGCCAGGGCCCCAATGAACTGGAATGGGTGACGGGTAGGGGCATAGGTGTAACTGGTGGGCAAGTGTAACGGGCAGGGGTGAGGGTGACTGGCAAGTATGGGCGTGGTGGTAGAATGGGTAGAGGGCAAGAATGGGCTAGGTGATGAATAATGGTGTAAGTAGTAATGGACAAGAGTGACGGTGTTAAGTTGGAGGGATGCAGGGGAAGGTGGGGGTGACGTGAAGGAGGGAGTAAGGGTTGTAGGGAGTTGTAGGGTGGCAAGTTGAGGTAAAAGTGAAGTAAAGGCCCCTGGGGTTATGGGTAACAATTGGGTGAGGGTGTAGTTGACTGGGTAAGGGTGAAGATGACAGGCAGATGAGTGAGCAGTGCTGATGGGCCTGGCAGGTAGGGGTCCATGTAATGTAATGAAGGTTAAGGAACGAGAGTGTTGGGATGATGGGTAAAGGTGACACATTGTGGGACAACAGTGATGAGTGGTGGCAAGGGTAATGGGATGACAGGTGAGGGGCAAAAGTGATGGGGGTGAAGGATTAGTGGTGAAATGTTGATGGTGAGATAATGTATAGTGGTTAAGGGCGGCTTATGATGGCTACCAACATGGGTGACGGGCAGTGTAGAGGATTCATAAATGACAGGAGACTGGTGGGTTATGGGTGAAAGTGATAGAGGAATGAATGGATGGAGAGGCACATTAAGAGGTTGAAGGATGGGGACAAAGACAGTACAGAAGTAGTTCCTTTAGCCCACTGAGTCTACGCCAATGTCAACACTCCATTTACACTTACTATGTTAAGAGTGACAGGAATATTAAGTGAGATGCAAAACTGACAAGAATGCTTAATGGGGGTTATTGTAAGTACAATAGGTAAGCATGCAGAGGCAGTGAGGGTTGATTTGCAAACTGAGGGTAACAGGAGAATGATAGGTGGGGGTGCAAGGGTGATGTGACATTGCATGAGGATTACAGGTAATGCTGAAGGGTGCAAGAGTGATGAAAAGAACATCAATATCATTTGTAATTGCAATAATGTGCTATTGATGAGTATTTTGTAGTTTTGATACAAGTTGAAAACATCAATGAAGTTGAATTTCAAAGTGTAACATTTCTCAGTATTGCAGATATATTATGGTTATATTGAAATATCAGTTGTGTTGTGCATTTGAGATTTCTGATGTTTTGTTGAAATTTGAAGAAAAATAAAGAAATTAATGACTTTTGCATTTATATGGTGTTTTCATGCCCCCTTCAGTACACCCAGGGTATTTTACAGTTAATTAAATACTTGAAATACAGTCACTGCAATAGTATGAAAACTGACAAAGTCTTTATATTGAATGTAGTGAAGCAGAGATCCTGTGGTTGATTTTTCCTGACCCTAGTTAGGGCTATTCAGCCACAGCCCTGCTTCTGTTAACCATGAAAACAAAATTATGTTAAATAGTTGAACGGTATAATAGAATTAGATCGCCCATTTCGTCTATTAAGCTTGCGCTGGCATTTTAAAATAGTTGTCCTTTAATTCTGTTTTCTTGATTTTTCCTTGCAAATCTGATTCCTACTTAAAGTCATTGAATCTGTTTTCAGCACCCTTTTGTGTAGTACGTTTGTTGAGAGGTAGAGTGATGAAGCTAGTGGAACTGTGGCCTATTGGCTCTAGTGACCCAGATTCACTCCTGACCTCCTACAATGCAGTCAGTAAAATGGCGCCATTTCTCTATTCCTGGTACATTCCCAAAGTGTGCAGGTTAACTGAAGAACATAAGTTATTCCTATTGTGCAGATGAGTAGTCAAATACAGGGGTAAATTGATGGGAATGTAAGGAGAATAACGGGTAGGGCTAAAATGCATATCTAATGATGGGTCTGAGTTGATGGGCTGAAGGGCTGTTTCAGTTTTCTCTGTGACAAAAAGAAATGTAATGTTGGAACTGTGTTGTTGATGCCCATGTATTTTACAACCTGTTGAGGCAGTGTGAGTTGGGATTGGGATACAAAATGATTGAAAGGAATGAAATTTGCAAGTATTTTTATAAAAATATGTTGGGGCAAGATATGCAAATAACTCTATGGGATATGATTAGATTTCACCAAAACAGCATTTGTAGGTGCATTTGACTTGATCACTAATGCACATGTATGTGTTAATTAGGTATGCCAGACTTGACTATGCAGTTATTTATAATTCAATTTATAAAGCTATGATTGTTCTAATGCCAGGTTCATTTTATCATTCTGTCATCATTCATAATTTCACCATACCTTCCAAAATAATGTGAAATGGTTTTGCAATCATTTGCATTAAGTACAGAGCATAACATTTAAGAACAAAACTAACAAGTAACAGTGTAACAAAGTGGTTTGTATGAGGCCGATGGACTGCTTGTATTTCCACACGAAATAGTTCAAAATAAGAGAATTAGAACCTGAGTAGATTCATTTAGTTTCTTTATCGCAGTTAAGCACAACCAATAGAGAGGTGCCTGAAGCACATTAATCCTGCTTATGTTCCATTACCGTTGCCTTGACTTTTAAAAATTTTAAAGATTTTTAATACTTGACATAACTTTTGAGTTTTCTCTTGTTTCCATCCATTGTAGGATAACCGAAATTCTGCATTGGCTGCAATAGTAGTTGTTATTCTATGAGAGTATGCAGAGTCTTGGAAAACTGTTCTTCGTGGAAATAAATTAGAACAAATATTAATCATTAAGAGGAATAGGGGAAACAACATCAAGTCTAGATTGCCTTTTATGCCTCTTTCATTTTGTAATGGCTACCATTTTAGTCATTTGATCTCTAGTGTTTCTACTAACCCATATGTATTTGGAATGTGAGAACACCTGGAGGCAACCCACATGGTCACAGAGTGAACGTACAAACTCCTTACTGAAACTGATCCCGGGTCACTAGTGTTGTAATCGTGTTACGCTAACAGTACAACTGTGCTGCCCTGGGTATACAGAGAGTAAAGGAGGGGGCTTAGGACACAGCCTAAGGGGCACCTGTGTTGAGGGTTAGAGGGGCAGAGGTAAGGGAACCCACTCTTACCACCTGCCAGTGATCTGACAGAAAGTCCAGGATCCAGCTACACAGCGCAGGGTGAAGGCCAAGGTCTCTGAGCTTCTTGTCGTGCCTGGAGGGATTTATGGTGTTGAATGCTGAACTGTAGTCCAAGAACAGCATTCTCACATAAGCATCTTCACCAGATGTGTAAGGATGGTGTGGACATGTTAACATTGGAAATGCTATATAAACACAGTTGTTGGATTGTACATAATGGTAATCTACTTTTCCAAATATCTGAGTAAATTCCAGGTCTTATTTGGGATGAAGGATCATTCAGTTTGAGGAACAGAATTACAGACAGTAGTAGTTTATACAAAAGATAATTATAGAGAGGAAGATGCCTTCATAATTCACCAGTAGCTGGAAAATAAGTGTTTAGGGATGCTTTTATCATTGCTTACGATTTACATGGAGAGTTCAGATGATGTTAGCAATTCTTTGAGCTTGTGGTTTATTTGGCTGAAACCTGAAATTGGATTATTGCCTAGAATCATCACACTGATGGCCTTTATTACTAATCTCAGAATCAGGCTTGGTCTTATTATCATTGACATATATCATGAACTTTGTTGTTTTGCAGCAGCAAAGAATGTTGGTCAATGTTAGAAATAAAAACAGAAGTTTCACTGTATTTTTGCAGTATAATATGGGATGCTTGAAGATTTTGGGACAGTTAGTTTTGGTAATGATTTTCAGAATTTTTACTACTTTGTTCTATACCATGGTGTTAACCATAACAGTTAGTGCAACATTATCACATTTAGGGGTGTTCCAGAGTTCGGAGTTCATTTCTGGCACTGTTCTGTAAGGAGTCTCTGTACGTCCTCCCTGTGGAATGGGTGAATTTTCTCCGGGTCCTCCAGTTTCACCCCACAGTCCAAAAGTGTACCAGGTAGATTAATTGGTCAATATATATTGTCTTGTGATTAGGGTTAATCGAATTTGTCAGGAGTTGCTGGTGTGGCATGGTATCAAGGACTGGAAGGGCCTACTTTTCATTATATAGCTAAATAATTAAATGCTGTACCCTGGCAGAGATGGTAATTTTGTTTCCATAAGCAATAAAGATCCTTGCCCTATAATTATTCTTACTTTTTACCTGGTGAAAGTTCAGCAGCTGTGTACACACTTTTACCAACTGGCACCTCAGCTCTCGAGTCTCAAGTGACGAGATGTATTTTCCAAGTGCCTTGTTTATACATGTTTGAACAAACTGAGCTCCACAGTGATGAATTTTCAATAGCACTGTTTAGACACTCTTGCAGATGATGATGGGATTCTATGGTTTAGTCACAGCCATTCAAAAAAAATTGAGCCAGTACCATATTAAATAATTTAATGAAGATATTAGATATGTTGGGTGTCTCTGCTGTTGAATAAGTCTTTTGGATTCTTTCTTTCTGGAATATGAAATTTTAATTAGTGATGATTTATGTGAGATGGGAAGTATGGGAATTCAAAAATGTGCTTGCATTACCTATTCACCAGGCATTGTAAGTTAAAATGGCACCATAACAGTGCCTTTCCGTTGAGTACTGGTCCTTTATTAGCATCTCATTGTCCAAAAGCTGAGCTCAGTCTCTTCATTCCACTCAGTATCTTAGAATTGCTCCTTATTTAGTGTTTGGCTTTTAAGTCTATATTCTGCTTATGAAGTGCAACTTGGAGCAGAAAAAGTTGTTGATAATAGAGTAACAAAACCATATCATTTGTTATTTCATTTGGCCCCAAATAACTTCTAACATTGGCTTGAATAATTTAACCAGAAATCATTGCAGGACGATATTTTAACAGTAACATTAATTTCAATTCAGGTTTAAACTTTCAGTAATTTGAGTTCTGTGGCAAATTGCTTCATGTCTACTATTTCCCATTGTTAATTGAAATGTTTGAATGAGGCAGATAGTGATCGAGGCCCATAGTGGAGCATTCTATTTATGATCTTGGCAGAATGCTGCTTAGTGGGAGAGGCTATAAACCGTTTATTCAGTATGATATTAGGTGCTGAATACTGTATAACAGAGTTTTGAGTACAGCAGAGAATTAAAGTGACATCAGAATACACAATAACATGAACATAGCATTGATTTGAATGAGACGAGTTATGTACTGTAAAGTTTGGTCACTAACTAGAGTACCTTCATCAGTCAGGAGTTGAGTATAAAAGTCAGGAAGTTATTTTGCAATTCTTTAAAACCTTTGTTCAACCACATTTGGCATATTTTGTGTGATTCTGGATGCCATATTACAGGAGGGATGTGGAAGCTTTGGAGAGGGTGGAGAAGTTCACCAGGATGTTGCTTGGATAAAAGGTGAGGTTAGATAAAACTTGGATTGTTTTCTCTGGACATCAGATGCTAAAGGATGACTTGACAGAAATACATAAAATTATGAGAGGCATAGATGAGTTACATAGTCAGTCTTCTCCAGATGGGAAATGTCAAATATAAGAAAACGTAGCTTTAAAGTGATAGGAGAATGCTTAAAGGAGATTTAGGAGGCCTGTCCTGGAATTAGAAGATTGTCCATGTGTGTGCGTGGGTGGGAGGGAGGTAAGGGCTTGGTTTGTTGTTGCTTGTATGTTCTGTGAAAATGGGTGGCATGTTATGTTGGTGCTAGATTGTGTGGTGACACTTGCGGGCTGCCCCAGCACATCCTTGGGTTGTGTTGTTTGTTAATGCAAATGACGCATTTCACTGTATGTTTCAATGTACAGTACATGTGATCAATAAATGAATCTGAATCCAAATGTTCTTTTTACACAGAGTGTGCTAGCAGGGGAAGTACTGGAAGCGGGTGGATAGCAGTATTTAGATAGGCACATGATCAGACAGAAAATGAAAGGTAGGGTGATGGGCACACACAGGCAGATAGAATTAGTTTTTCATTGTGAACTGAAGGGTCTGTTTCTCCATAGTACAGATACATGAATAAATTAGGTTATTTTGTTGTCTATCAGATTGCAGTCAGATTGCAGTATTTTGAAAGGAACAATGGCCAATAAATTAAAAACATTGAACTCTTTGGAAAAAATTCATGTTTTGTACTTGTGTTGACATATATTACTCTACTATCCCAGCTAATGAAGATAACTAGTGCATACCAGAGTAGGAACCTCAGAGCTTCTGTTATTAGCTGATGTAATCTGATGCTTAAAATTATGGGTACATTGGCCCTTTGGGCTCACTCCAGAATTTTATAGAATCATGGGTGATCTACTCATCTATTTTCATGCTCTTACCTTGAATTGCTCCAATGTACAAAAAATTATCAATCTCAGTTTTTAATGAAATCAATGAATCAAATACAGAGCCCACTGGGGTTGAGCCTACCATGTAGTCACCTTCCAAGAGAGGCACTTTCTCTTCATTTCAATCCTAAACGGTATGCCTGTTATTTGGGGATATGAGCATTAGTTTTAGCCTTCCCAGCCTGGCCTTAAGAATTTTGTATGTTTCAATGTGGTCTCTCTCATTCTTTTAAACTGTAAAGAAACAAGGCCTAGCCTTGCTCAAACTTTCTTCGTATTAGAGACCAGCAAATGCAGGAACAAGTATGGTAAAGTACATCTTTACTCATGTACTTAAATCTTTTACAATAAAAGGCAATAATTGGTCTTCCTAATAGCTTTGCATACTTGCTTCTTAGCTCCCATTGTGTCTGTAAAAGACTCCTAGATGTCTTTGAATGTGAACACTTTCCCAGTATTTTAACATTTGAAAAATATATGCAAGTATTTGATGTTTATATTTATCCAAAGTGGATAACTTCATTTTTTCCCCAACATAATATGCATTATGTATAGTTAATTCACCTCACTAGCCACACCTCTTAATATGAGTAGGAACTATTTATTCTTAGTCAATTTTCTGTTGTTACTCTGTTTTCTACAACATTTATGATCTAAAAATTGGCTTCTGATTCTGAATGAAAGAGAGGAGAAAATAATTCTTTTGTTCTGCTGCTATTATTTATTAACTTGGAAACTGTATTTGTGTGGATGGTAGGTGAGAATAAGGAGAGATTCAAACTGGAGCTCTCCATAGTTAATAGCCTATAGCTTTTACTAATGGCTTATAGATGAGGAATGGCTTCTTGGAAGATTTAAACACTGTGGGATTATATTTTACCAGTGTCACTGCTCTAAGAAGAGCATGGAGGAAATTTAAAATATAATCACATAAGGTTATAATGGAAGGATGTAGTGGATGATGGTTATAATATTCAAAACTTCATCTGAGATGATGTTTTGTGATGTGATATTATATGGGGCAGTAGACTAATACTTGAGCATAGTGAATCACAGAGTGCTGGCAGATGAATTCTGATTTCATCATTTACCTTGGGTGTCTGTACCCAATTATGTTCAGAGTGTGTGGAATTAATCAAGGTCTTGAAATCAGCTCATCAGGTCTCTAGAGAAATGTTACTTCATGAGAGATCTGAAATAAAAGGGAGGAGTAAAGGTAAACACGAGAGTAAAAAGTGGGATAGAAATCATTTGAGATATTTAGTAGGAATCAACTGTCATTAATTGTTTTGTAAACTGCATTTTTTGAAGTTTTGCTCTGAAAATCATAGTATTGTTAGGTGTAAAATTCAATTGATGTTTTAATGTTTAATTCCAAGTGATGGTTCACTTGGAATTGTGACTAGTTTGGAGAATTTGACACTGTTTAAAAAATTCTAGTTAAGAATCAAATTTGATGAAAATTCAAAATTTGAAAAATCAAATTGAATGAAAAATTGAATCAAAATGAATCAATTTGATGAAAAATCAAAACTCAAATTTGATGAAATTTGCACAATAAGTCCTCAGAGTTTCATATTGAATCCTGCATTGCCAGTTCAAGTAATTTCTTGGCACAAATCACTGAATAGTCAGGTCTGTGAACATTCACTAAAGAATCCCCCTGCTCATGCCTTAATGACTACTGCTGGAGGTTCTGACATCCACCATCATGAAGTGCCTCAAGACGCTAGTCATGGCATGCATTAATTCCAGCCTCCTCGACAACCTCAACCTGTTAAAATTCTCATATGGCTGAAACAGGTCTATGGCAGATCTCATCTCATTGTACTCATATCTGGAGCATCTGGACAGATGACTAATTATTTATTGACCACAACTCCTTAATCAGTGCTATAATTCCAAGCAAAATCATTTCCAAATTCCTAGTCCTGGGACTCAACATCTCCCTTTGCATATGGATCTTTGACTTCTTAATCAATAGATTACAATAATTAAGGATGGGCTGCAACACCTTCACCATAATTGTCCTCAGCATTGGTTCTCCACAAGGCAGTGTCCTCAGCTCCTTACTCTGCTCCCTGTATACACTCCAGACTGCTACAAGTTTGCAGATGATACCACCATAATGGACCTTGTCTCATACGACATTAAATCGGGGAACAGGAAGGAGATGGAGAGCCTAGTGCATGGTGTAATGACAGTAACCTTTCTCTCACTGTCAGCAAAAAAAAAACCAGAGCTGGAAGTAGAATGCTGCACACATTCCTATTTACATAAATAGTGCTGCAGTGGAGAGGGTTGAGAGTTTCAAGTTCCTAGGAGTGAACATCATCCTAATCCAACAATGGTAACATCAGGAGTAAGAAAGCTCAATAGTGCCTCTACATGTTCAGGAGGCTAAAGAAATTTGGCGTCCCCTTTGTCCCTCACCAATCTTTAATGATGCACCGTAGAGAGTATCGTACTTAGAGGCATCACAACTTGGTATATCAATTATTTTGCCTGTAACCACAAGAAACTGCAGAGTTGTGTATATAGCTGAATATATCACAGAAATTAGTCTCACTTCCATTTTATTTGTCAACACTTCTTGCTGCCTTAGTAAAGCAGCCAGCATAATCAAATACTCCACCCACCTTAGATATATTCTCTTTTCCCCCTGCCATTGGACAGAAGTTACAAAAGCATGAAAGCACATAGCAAGCAGCAGGTTCAAGGACAGCTTCTATTCTGCTGCTGTAAAACTATTGAATAGTACCTCAGTATGATTAGGTGAACTCTTGATTTCACAATCTACCTCATTATGACCTTGCACCTACACTGCACTTTCTCGTTGACAGTAACACTATATTTTGCACTCTGTTATTGTTTTCAATTGTTTGCATTTCCTCAATGCATTGTTGTAATGATTTTATCTGTATGAATAGTATGCAAGACAAATGTTTCCACTGTCTCTCAGTGCATGTGACAATAATAAATTACTTATCATGCATCTCTTTACCTTGTTTAACCTCCACAAATTCACCAACATGCACATTTTCATGTTGAATTTGATTTACCCACATAACCATACTTTTGGTACTTTCCTGTAGCGAGGAACATCTTCCTCAGTGATAATTACTGCATTGACAATTTTGGTATCGGGTGTATTTCTTTGTCACAGTTCCTACATTTGTCCAAGTTATGAAAAACAAGAGGTTTACCACTGAGCTTTGTAGAATTCTATTGCAGAGATCTTGCCAGATATGAAAACTCCTGTTGATGACTAAGCAGATGTTTTTTGTCTAATTTGTCATTTTCATTGGATCTCGTAGGGTGTTGCTTTCCTATTCAGTTTAGCACATATGTAACGCACTGCAAGGTTTCACTGCTAAGGTAATGGTTTCTCTGTAGCATCCATGAGCTCAAATTGTTTCATGGGAATGGGCCCTTTTGGTCTAGGGGTATGAATCTCACTTCAGGAGCAAGAGGTCCCTGGTTCAAATCCCGGACGAGACCCCACAATTGTAACTCTCGGTTTGGCTAGTGACTTAACCTTGGAGAAGACAGCCCTCGGCATGGCCAAACTTAAGAAATTTTGTTTGGATGGATGTTGCGCAATGTGTCCCCTGTTACAAATCAGTACCATGAAATAATAAGCAGTACACAATATGCAATTAAATGATTGAGCTTTATAATTCTTAATTTGACTATATGGTTAGTACAGAAACAAAAAAAGAAAAGGGACCATTCTCATGAAACAGTCTGATGTGCAACGTTGGAGCTCACGGTTCATTTGTTCCCCATTGACCTCCTCCGAGTGTAGCCGACCCTTGGCTCCAAGTCCACTCCATCCGGTGGTCTACCAACTCTCTCCATTTGTGTCTTCTCTCCTCATCCAAAAGACCATGAAATCCCTGCTCCGACACCCACAAGGAAGAACAACATCCCTCTCATTGGATAGCACACATTCCAAAGCCCAGTTATCTCTAGTTATATCCCAAGCATTGCTGCTACAGAGAAACCATTACATAAGCAATGAAACACTACAGAGAAGCCATTACATTAGTGGTGAAACATTACAGAAAGGCCATTACATTAGTAGTGAAACTTTACAGCATGTTACACACATATAAGTTAAAAACCATGTAGGCCAACACCCTACTAACTTACTAACACTCCTCATTGCCTCTCAAAAATATTTCAAATGTTAGCCTCTTGCGGCTTTCTCTTAACAAATCACATTGACTTTGCTCAAGTAACTTAGCTTTTAAAAAAAACTCATTTTTAAAGGCTAACACAATCTCTAGAAACTTTGCTAAACTTTTTTCCCGGCTTTTGTTTCCTTGTGAAGATAGATAGATAGATAGATAGATACTTTATTCATCCCCATGGGGAAATTCAACTTTTTTTCCAATGTCCCATACACTTGTTGTAGCAAAACTAATTACATACAATACTTAACTCAGTAAAAAATATGATATGCATCTAAATCACTATCTTAAAAAGCATTAATAATAGCTTTAAAAAGGTCTTAAGTCCTGGCGGTAGAATTGTAAAGCCTAATGGCATTGGGGAGTATTGACCTCTTCATCCTGTCTGAGGAGCATTGCATCGATAGTAACCTGTCGCTGAAACTGCTTCTCTGTCTCTGGATGGTGCTATGTAGAGGATGTTGAGAGTTATCCATAATTGACCGTAGCCTACTCAGCGCCCTTCGCTCAGCTACCGATGTTAAACCCTCCAGTACTTTGCCCACGACAGAGCCCGCCTTCCTTACCAGCTTATTAAGACGTGAGGCGTCCCTCTTCTTAATGCTTCCTCCCCAACACGCCACCACAAAGAAGAGGGCGCTCTCCACAACTGACCTATAGAACATCTTCAGCATCTCACTACAGACATTGAATGACGCCAACCTTCTAAGGAAGTACAGTCGACTCTGTGCCTTCCTGCACAAGGCATCTGTGTTGGCAGTCCAGTCTAGCTTCTCGTCTAACTGTACTCCCAGGTACTTGTAGGTCTTAACCTGCTCCACACATTCTCCATTAATGATCACTGGCTCCATATGAGGCCTAGATCTAAAGTCCACCACCATCTCCTTGGTCTTGGTGATATTGAGACGCAGGTAGTTTGAGTTGCACCATATCACAAAGTCCTGTATCAGTTTCCTATACTCCTCCTCCTGTCCATTCCTGACACACCCCACTATGGCCGTGTCATCAGCGAACTTCTGCACATGGCAGGACTCCGAGTTATATTGGAAGTCTGATGTGTACAGGGTGAACAGGACCGGAGAGAGTACGGTTCCCTGCGGCGCCCCTGTGCTGCTGACCACCGTGTCAGACCTACAGTCTCCCAACCCATCTTCTGGCTTGGAGGTTTGTTTAATAATCCTCTACCATGAGCCAAACAGATGCTGGGAATCTTGAGCAGCGTACTCAAAATGCTGGAGGAACTCAGCAGTGAGGCAGCGTCTATGGAAGGAAATGAACCTGTCATCAGGGCTCCTCCTTCTGTATTGTTACGTCTATCAGTGTTCTAAAATTGTCATTGGGTTCCAATCGTCCTGCTGCTGAAGTGTAAACCTTCCTAACTGTAATTTGCAAGGATATTGAATCTGTCACTATTACAATCCAATCTGTTTCATTTGGACATGTCTTTCTCACACAGAACCTGTCCCGTTGATTTGAGGATTCAGCAGGGTAGATGTGAGAATATTCCTCTGGGCTATGGATTCTAGAACTAGGGGTCATAGTCTCAAAATAATTTAAAACTGAAATGAGGAGAAATTCCTTTGGTTGCTCTGAGAGGTGGATCTTGGGAATTCTTTATCTCAGACTGTGGAAGCTCAATCATTGATTTTATTTAAAACAGATTGGTTTCTGAATAAAGGATTCAAAGGAAATGGGGATAGAATAGGAAAGTGGTATTGACAAAGATCATCAATTATCTTATAAAATGGCATACTTGCAAGGTTGAATGGCTTATTCCGTTCCCATGACATTCTAGTATTATTATCATATTGACATCCACCAACACTCTGAAAATTGTGCCTATTCAGGTTAATTTCAATTCAGGCTATCAATTAGTCAGCAAAGTAATGGAAGACAAGAGATGGTCAGAGACTAGATATTAGGCAGTGAGTGATCAAATCCCTCTATTGGTCAGAATCGACCATGTATATTGTGTCTTAGCTATATAAACAAGCCAGTAGGCAAGCCAGGGCAGTATGATATGGTGAGCAAGCTGTTGCACATGCAGTAGATTCCCCTCCACACAGCTGATAACTCTAAAGGAATGGCAAAGACCAATCCAGTTTGGCACCAGCGGCATCGCGGAAGTTGCCAGTTAGTGTTGAACTCAATGTAGGACTGCCTTTGGGGACACCAGCTCCAGCTTTTCCTTGGGGTTTACTCTTGAAGCCTTCCCCATGAGTGGTATAGCCGCAAGGCAGCAGAGGTTTGAGATCAGAGCTTTTCTTCTCTTGGATGAACTGAAAACCATGGTTGACAAACCCCATCTGCCAAAAGCAATGGGTTTTAAGGCACCAGTAACCTACCTTTGACGCTTCTCCTGTCAGTAGAAACTGTTTCGTTGAGCTTAGTAGCTGAACCATACATGAAAGCTGGTATTAGTTGTCAGAGGCTATTTGAGATATACACCATTGGAAGCATTTATAGGTAGTGGGAGCTTGTTCCCATTACATCCCCCACCTTGGGCTATGAAATTTTAAGGAACCAATGAATAATTTACCTCCTGATACTCAAGTCTTTCCACCATCAGTCAAGAATCTATGCACCAAGCCAAAGTAACCTGCATTCTAAACATTCCTTGCCATCACCACTATATCCCAGTGGCTGCTGTAGATGTCAGCTATAGTAGTCACTCATGTTAGGGGCAGGACAGTGGTGAATAGCACATTGCTTTACTGTGCCAGTGACCTGAATTCAATTTCTGCTACTGATTGTAAGGAGCTTTTATGTTCTCACCATATGGGTTTCCTCTGGGTGGTCAGTATTCTCTCACATTCCAAAGATGTACAGGTTATTAGCTTAATTGGGCAGCACAGGTTTGTTGGGACAGAAGGGCGTGTTACTGTGCTGTATCTCTAAACAGACAAATAAATAAATAGTTTGGTGAAATAAAAAGGACAAGACCAAAAAGGGAACACTGGTTCATGCATATTCCTCTACAAATTTGTACATTCCTTCATTGTATAATAATCATTTAACAATTACAGCACGGAAACAGGCCATCTCGGCCCTTCTAGTCCGTGCCGAACGCTTCTCTCACCTAGTCCCACATACCTGCACTCAGCCCATAACCCTCCATTCCTGTCCTGTCCATATACCTATCCAATTTTACTTTAAATGACAATACCAAACCTGCCTCTACCACTTCTACTGGAAGCTCGTTCCACACAGCTACCACTCTCTGAGTAAAGAAGTTACCCTTCGTGTTACCCCTAAACTTTTGCCCCTTAACTCTCAACTCATGTCCTCTTGTTTGAATCTCCCCTACTCTCAATGGAAAAAGCAATGTTAACTCTATCTATCCCCCTCATAATTTTAAATACCTCTATCAAGTCCCCCCTCAACCTTCTACGCTCCAAAGAATAAAGACCTAAATTGTTCAACCTTTCTCTGTAACTTAGGTGCTGAAACCCAGGTAACATTCTAGTAAATCTCCTCTGTACTCTCTCTATTTTGTTGACATCTTTCCTATAGTTTGGTAACCGGAACTATACACAATACTGCAAATTCGGCCTCACCAATGCCTTGTACAATTTTAACATTACATCCCAACTCCTATACTCAGTGCTCTGATTTATAAAGGCCAGCATACCAAAAGCTTTCTTCATCACCCTATCCACGTGAGATTCCACCTTCAGGGAACTATGCACCATTATTCCTAGATCACTCTGTTCTACTGCATTCCTCAAAGCCCTACCATTTACCATTTTGATTAGTCCTACCAAAATGCACCTCACACTTATCAGCATTAAACTCCATCTCCCAACTTTCAGCCCACTCTTCTAACTGTCCTAAATCTCTCTGCAAGCTTTGAAAACCTACTTCATTATCCACAATGCCATCTTAGTATCATCTGCATACTTACTAATCCAATTTACCACCCCATCATCCAGATCATTAATGTATATGACAAACAACATTGGACCCAGTACAGATCCCTGAGGCACACCACTAGTCACCAGCCTCCAACCTGACAAACTGTTATCCACCACTACTCTCTGTTCCTAATCAGAGCCTGTCTATCCAGATAATTATATATACCATCTCTAAGAATACTTTCCATTAATTTACCCACCACTGACTTCAAACTTACAGGCCGATAATTGCTATGTTTACTCTTAGAACCCTGTTAAAACAATGGAACCACATGAGCAATACACCAATCCTCCGGCACCATCCCTGTTTTTAATGACATTTGAAATATTTCTGTCAGAACCCCTGCTATTTCTACACTAATCTCCCTCAAAGTCCTGGGGAATATCCTGTCAGGATCTGGAGATCTATCCACTTTTATATTCTTTAAAAGTGCCAGTACTTCCTCTTCTTTAATCATCATAGTTTCCATAACTACCCTACTTGTTTCCCTTACCTTACAGAATTTATTATCCTTCTCCTTAGTGAATACCGAAGAAAATAAATTGTTCAAAATCTCCCCCATCTCTTTTGTCTCCGCACATAGCTGTCCACTCTGATTCTCTAAGGGACCAATTTTATCCTTTACTATCCTTTTGCTATTAATATAACTGTAGAAACCCTTTGGATTTATTTTTACCTTACTTGCCAAAGCAAGTAAGAAGAAAGCAAAGAAGAAGGACGCCTCACGTCTTAATAAGCTGATAAGGAAGGCGGGCTCTGTCGTGGGCAAAGTACTGGAGAGTTTAACATCGGTAGCTGAGCGAAGGGCGCTGAGTAGGCTACGGTCAATTATGGAAAACCCTGAACATCCTCTACATAGCACCATCCAGAGACAGAGAAGCAGTTTCAGCGACAGGTTACTGTCGATGCAATGCTCCTCAGACAGGATGAAGAGGTCAATACTCCCCAATGCCATTAGGCTTTACAATTCAACTGCCAGGACTTAAGAACTTTTTTTTAAAGCTATTATTAATGCTTTTTGAATTAGTGATTTAGATGCATATCATATTATTACTGAGTTAAGTATTGTATGTAATGAGTTTTTGCTACAACAAGTGTATGGGACATTGGAAAAATTGTTGAATTTCCCCATGGGGATGAATAAAGTATCTATCTATCTATCTATCTATCTATCTATCTAACCTCATATCTTCTTTTAGCTTTTTTAATTTCTTAAGATTCTTTTTACATTCATTATATTCCTCGAGCAACTCATTTACTCCATGCTGCCTGTATTTATTGTAGATCTCCCTCTTTTTCCAAACCAAGTTTCCAATATCCCTTGAAAACCATGGCTCTCTCAAACTTTTAACCTTTCCTTTCAACATAACAGGAGCATGAAGATTCTGTACCCGCAAAATTTCACCTTTAAATGATCTCCATTTCTCTATTACATCCTTCCCATAAAACAAATTATCCCAATCCACTCCTTCTAAATTCTTTCGCATCTCTTCAAAGTTAGCCTTTCTCCAATCAAAAATCTTAACCCTGGGTTCAGTCCTATCCTTCTCCATAATTATATTTAAACTAATGGCATCGTGATCACTGGACCTGAAGTGCTCCCCAACACATACCTCCTTCACCTGACCTATCTCATTCCCTAACAGGAGATCCAATACTGCCCCTTCTCTCGTTGGTACCTCAATGTATTGCTGCAAAAAACTATCCTGCACACATTTTACAAACCCCAGCCATCCAGCCCTTTTACAGTATGGGCTTCCCAGTCTATGTGTGGAAAATTAAAATCTCCCACAATCACAAGCTTGTGCTTACTACAAATATCTGCTCTCTCCCTACAAATTTTCTACTCCAGTTCTCGCTCCTCATTAGGTGGTCTATAATACACCCCTATAAGTATTACTACACCTTTCCCATTCCTCAATTCCAGCCAAATAGCCTCCCTAGACGAGCCCTCTATCTATCCTGCCAAAGAACCACAGTAATATTTTCTCTGACAAGCAATGCAACACCTCCCCCTCTTGTCCCTCTGATTCTATCACACCTGAAGCAACGAAATCCAGGAATATTTAGTTGCCAATCACACCCCTCCTGCAACCATGTTTCACTAATAGCTACAACATCATATTTCCATCATACTGTGTCTGGATCTAAGTCTTAGAGCTCCCTGTTGATCAGCATTCCCTGCCCCTAGTGTCTCTGCAGCAGTTTTATTAAATTGGATTACAACACTACAAGGTAGTTTAGGATAGGCAACAAACACTAAATAAATAAAATACAAACAAGTGTTCAACTGCTGCTCAATAACACCTTTGATCTTGCTACTAGGGAGTCAAACTTGTGGCTTTGAAAACTCCCATAACACCTTCTACTTATCCCATCCCATGTGGCTGAATTCAATAGATTCTGCCCTGATTATACTCTATTGAACAACATTCACCCTTTGTATTATTGAGAGACTGGTTAGAGAGTGTTAGAGAGTTAGAGATCAAATCCATGAGCTTCTTACACTTACTACCTGATCCTCCTGGGCTGCCTGACATTCAGCTCTTACTTTTCTGTGTATAAGATCATTAGCTGCAGGGTGACTACATTCTGAAAAGTCCATGGAGCACTTGATAAGTACTCTCCATATAACACTGTATTGTGGGTGTGCTATAATATGGCATCTGCTGCCCAAGGTTGAAGTCCTGGACTCTTGTGGTTGATTATGCTGCTTGTATGCATCCCAGTGGTACTATTTGTGATCTTCAGTTGACTGAGGAACTCTCTCATGTCACTGTTTACCAGAATATGAACAAAAATTCTCTAGGCTCAGCACTTCACACCTTATTGTTTTAATACTTTAATCACTTTTTCTTGTTCTGTGCTTTTTTAGTACTATCCCCTACCTCTTCTCTGACACACTGAAATTTCTGACATTTTCACTCTGCTCAGGCTGTGCTTTTACATCAGACACTCAGTTTATGGTTTGTAGTTTCATACTTACATACAGAATTAGGTTTCTCCATGCCTATGGTGTAACTTTTTCAACTTGATTAAAAATCCTTAGTTGGATATAAACTACCATTGAGACAAATAAATACTGTTTAATTTCTTTATGTTTACTGCACTCATCTGTTGAACTTTGGAATTAGTAAGGGTATATAACTCTACAGGAATTTATGCAACTATAATTACAAAATGGGAGACAATCCTGAACTAAGTTCTTCAAAGCATCATTTAAAATTACCACATACTACAGTGAAAATAAATCAAACTTTCTTTGGTTAATGAATGTTCCTAACACTGTCATTATAATTCTTCAGTGCCATAGAGAGGTTTATAAATCTTACAACTGAAAAAGTGTTAAATTATGATGTTGTGGAATTGGCTCACAATGTTTTCAGAGCAGCAACAAAGGGATCAGATGATAAATATCAATGTTGAATTGAGTGCATATATCATAAGCAAAATTATAACTGAACTTTTCTGCTTTATGCAAACAGAGCTTTTGTTTACATGTTTTGATTGCTGCCTTTTTCACCTTTAACTGATTATAATTTCCCTATATAAATCAAACACTAAATCAGTACTGTTGAACCTCGAAGGGAACATTTTACTTTGAAACAAAAGTATGCAAAGTTCAGTGTTGTATATGCAGAAAGTTTTGCTAGGCTGAAAAAAAAGTTGTGTTTGCCCAATCAGACTCTGCCTGATATCTGGGATTGTTGTCCAAATTGGGATAAGTGTCCCGCAATTCAGATAAGTAATAGCCTGACATAGTCTGTCATCGTACTTTACAAATAACAACATGTTAGATTTCTCCAATATAATCTTTCAGTGCATCCTCTCCCCTCGGTGAACAAACTGATAACTATAAAAGCTGGAAGTGGTTGTCCTGGGATTTCTCAAACTTTACTTAGACACCTTGCAGTCTAGGGCTATCAGTTCAAATGTGGGAAAGGAAGGCTTATCCTACTGATCAGTTACTGCTCTCTCTTATTGTTCATTTGGTGATCTTCCATGTTAAACAGCACTTGGAAGAAGTATTGAAAGTACTGGGGAAACAATGTAGTTTAGGTGGAAGTTTTCCAAGTCCGTTACCAAGAGAGGCTCAGAAACACAATTACGGACCAGGCTAACTGAATCACAAAGGAAATAATTGCTTGACAAGGTACATAGCAGGTAGTGGGTAACCCAAAGGAAGGAAATCATCTTTCATTCATCATCCTCACCAGTGTGTCTGTCCAAAGCAACATTGCTAGTAGACCTCGTGGAAATAAATCTCACTTTCCTACTGATAATACCCTCCATTATGTTGTGTAGTAGTGCCACTGTGCTAACTGGAGGAGAATTGATACGCTGCTGGCAGTTCAAAACTGGGCATCCATGTGTCACTGGACTGTTAGCAGTATCAGAAAGCTACACCACAACAACTTGGAAGCCCAGGATATTCTGCACAGTCAAGAAGGGTATTAACCCTAGTTCTGCAGAATGGCATGCTGAGAAAGCAGTAAGTGTACTAGAAAATGAGATATCATCTGAAATTGCCACTTGGAACTAAAGTGCAAAAGCAGCAGTTAATAGGCAGAGATCAATTATCCTGAAACAACAGATCAGATCACAGCTGGGCAGTCATGTCACATCAAGTCATGAATGCTGGTATACATCTAAGCAGCTAATGGGAGGAGTAAATTCATAAACATCATTATCCTCAATGGTGGAACTAGTGTGTGCTGTTGAAGTACAGTCGGCCCTCCTTATCCACGAGGGATTGATTCCAGAATCCCTCGTGGATACCAAAATTCGCGGATGCTCAAGTCCCTTATTCAACCTGGCTTAATGTGGTGGACCTTAGGACCCTGTGGAACTCCAGACTTTATTTAGCCTGTATCAGTGCAGTGGACATTAGGACCCGGCGGCAGAGATCCGAATCCGCAGTGTTTCTGTTCACGAAAATAATCACGATCACGATTGAAAATAAAGTGGAAATAATAAAGTGATCAGAAAGAGGTGAAACGCCATCGGTCATTGGAAAAGCGTTAGGCTACGTCGGTTAACGATCGGAACAATTTTAAAGGATAAAGTGAGAAAGGCTCTGCCCCGATGAAAGCTACATTTATTACTAAGCACTGCAGTGGTTTAATTATTGGGTTTTGGGTTTTTGATCCTCCACATCAACCCTGGACAGTGCACTCCGAAGCGATCTGTCACTAGACCAAACTTGGGAACTTGCGTTCCCAAGCCCGGCGCTAAAACATACTTTCTTAAGTGTTTTATATGCATAGAAACATAAAATATATACTATATACTAAGACAAACGTTTGACTGACACTAAATAATACAGGATGTACCTGTTCCGACTTACTTAGTAAGAGGACTTCCGATTTCTTTTTGATCCCAATCCATGATAACCTACGCACATCCTCCCGTATACTTTAAATCATCTCTAGATTACTTATAATACCTAATACAATGTAAATACTATGTAAAATAGTTGTTATACTGTATTGCTTAGGGAATAATGACAAGAAAAAAGACTGCACGTGCTCGAACAAGTGCGAGCACTTCCGGGTTTTCGCGATTCGCGGTTGGTTGAATTCGTGGATGCGGAATTTGCGGATAAGGGGGGCCAACTGTACTCAACCGTATTCAGCCAAAGTGCAGAGTGATCTTGGTTTCTTCTAGCAATCCTCACAGTTACAGAAGCCAGTCCTCAGCCAAGTTCTATGGTTCTAAGTTGATTCATTTTAGATTATATAAACAAATGGTTGAAAGATGTAGTTATGAGACATGGCAGCTACAGAACTGAATATTTGATTGCCAAACAACCTGTGTATTTAACTAAGTTATTCCACTAAAATTATAACGCTGATACTTAGCAATAGTGTGGAAAATGGCTCATTGCTCATTAACTGCATTTTATTTGTCCTGTTTTTAATATCTACCCCATCAGTTCACTATTCATCATTAGTAAAGTGATGATGTTGTTGATGGTGCTATTATGTGGTATTTACTGTCTGATAACCAACTTGGGCTGTTTGGCTTTTGCCCAGGACCCCTCTGCTCTAGACCTCATTATAGTCAACATCATAGAGCTAAATTACTGAGGTGAAGCTGAATTGGTTGATGCTGAATTAAGAACATTTGGCTGTGTTTCTTTGCGGAACCCTGATAAACCAGGATTCTTTAAGGCATTAAGAGGAAAGCATTCTGGGGTGGCATGGTAGCGTAGTGGTTAGCATAACATTATTACAGTGCTAGGGTTCAATTACTCTGCTGTCTGTTAGGAATTTGTACCATCTCCCTTTCACCACATGGGTTCCCTCTGGTACTTTGGTTTCTTCCCACTTTCCAAAGATATGGGTTAGTAAGTTATTTGGTCATGTGGGTGTGAGACTATAAGACATAGGAGTGGAATTAGGCTATTCAGCCCATTCCATCATGGCTCATCCTGGATCCCACTCAACCCCATACTCCTGTCTTCTCATAATAAATTGTTGATGCCCTTGTCATAATTCGGCTGGAAGGACCTGTTACTGTACTGTATCTCTAAATTAAAAAAAAAAGTACTTGGAGTAATACCTCACATGAAAGAAGATAGTTGTGTTTATTGGTGCTCAATCAATCTCACCCCAAGTCATCTCTACAGGAATTCCTCAGGACAGTGTCTCAGGCCCAACCATCCTTGGGTACTTCATCAATTATCTTCCAGTACAGGTCAGAAATAGGGATGTTTGTTGATGATTTCACAAAGCTTCGTTCCATTTGTAGCTTCTGTGTAAATGGATTAGGGATGCTTGTATTCAGAAAGCCCAAGACACATACACCAATGGGCTGAAAAGAGTTACAGGCTATATGCATGTGTCCAACTACCTGGCGTTACCATCAGCATCAGCATTAATGAGTGTTAGGAGTCCAATGGAATACTTTCAACCTGTCTGACAAACTAAGCCCCTCAACATTCAACAAGCTAAGCACAAACCAGGATAAAGCAGATGGCCTGATTGGCACACCATTATTAACCCAAGGGTTCATATCCTCCACCATCATCACACATCAATAAATGCAAGGCACTTGCTTGCTTATTCTACTCCTGTAACACTTCTGAAACCTGTGACCTCTACGACTAAGGGCAAAGGTCTGCACCATCGCCTGCAGTTTCCCTCTAGAGTGCAAACTACTCTGACTTGGAAATGTATTGCCATACCTTCGTAGTTGCTGAGACTGAATCTTGAACAATACCCAATAGCTTTGTTGGAGAACTGTGGTACCAATTGTAGAAGTTGGCTTACCATCTACTTCTTAGAGATAACTTGTGATGAACAATAAAGACTGGTTGAGCCAGCAATGTCCAGATACTGGAAAATGAATGAGAAATTTGTTAAAGAGGACTGCCCATTCAGTTTAGTCTGAGTCTCTGTCCCTGGTATTGATAATAATTTGGATGCTGGGCCTATTGCTCAAGGAAGCCAGATTTCAGACTGCTTACTGGTAACACACAAATTCAGTCAGAAATGATAGTTATCGCAATCTATCTCTATATATTTCAATATTCGAAAAGATCTGAGATCTGAAACACTTTTGGCCCCAAGCATTTCAGATAAGGAGTACTCAACCTGTATATTTAAGTAAGTTTTCTGAATTAATCTTGCAGTTTAGTGCAAAAATGTTGTGAAGTACATGGTAAGGCTTGGTGCTGTACAGCCATTGCTTCCAAAGCTTCCAAAGCAATGACCATGAACTGAGTGGTCAATTTTCTCCCTTTGCTAGGGTACAAAATCATGTGTGATTCATGCATATATTTTTAAAGAATAAATTTATGAATTAATTGCATTTCAACTTTCTCGTCCACAAGTAATCTAGCCCTGAGCCTGCCCCTCAAGCTAAGAAAGGGACTGGTGCAGAGTGCAGATACCCCACAAAGCAGGGAAAACTGCACAGAGGTAATTGGCATAATTCTTGTGTACTTTCTCATGATTGGCATATCCTTCAGATTTTACCAATTGTAGCCAATTTAGTAGTCTCATTTTTTACCTAATCTCCATGGTTCTTTCAGATGTACATTTGTTCTTTTCAGCTTTTCATCCAGTTTTTGCACCTGACAAATTGGTGTTCTTCCAAAGCTCTATTGCCTACATTCTGTCATGAACTAAGATCTGCTACTTTATCACCTCTTTCTGAGCACATTAATATCAAAGTCCTTGTCTTCATTCAAAGTTCCTTGTCATCCCTTCTGTAACTGTGTAACTTGGCTCCTTTCTGTGTTCTACTTTCTTCTACTTTTGCCTCCTTTAAGTTACCCTACTCATCTGTAGTCTACCTTCAGAATCAGGTTTAATATCACTGGTATGAGTAATTTTGTTAACTTTGTGGCAGCAGTACAATGAAATACATGATAGTAGAAAAATCTGTGAACTACAGTGAATAGAAATATATTAAATAGTTAAATTAAATAAGTATTGCAAAAATTAGGAAATAAAATAAGTAGTGAGGTAGTGTTCATGGGTACAATGTCCATTCAGAAATTGGATGGCAGAGGGGAAGAAGCTGTTTCTGAATTGTTGAATATGTGCCTTCAGGCTTGTGTATCTCCATCCTGATGGTAACAATGAGAAGATGGCATGTCCTGGGTGGTGGGGGTCCTTAATGATGAATGCCACCTTTTTGCTGCACTGCTCCTTGGAGATGTCCTGGATACTACTGAGGCTAGTGCCCATGATGGAGCTGACTAATTTTATAACTCTACAGCTTACTTCAATTCTGTGTAGTAGTACCCCCCCCCCCCCCCCAATATCAGACAGTGATGCAGCCAGTTAGAATGCTCTCCATGGTACATCTGTCGCATTCTGTGAGTGTTTATGGTGATGTTCCAAATCTCCTCAAACTCCAAATGAAATATAGCCGCAGTCTTGCCTCCTTTATTGTTGCATCAATATTTTGGGTTCAGGTTAGGTCCTCCGAGATATTGACACCCAGAAATATGAAATGGCTCACCTTTTCACTTCTGATCCCTCAATGAAGACTGGTGTATGCTTCCTTGAGTTACCCTTTCTGAAGCCCACAATCAATTCTTTGGTCTTTCTGACATCGAGTGCAAGGTTGTTGCTGCGACACCGCTCAACTAGCCGGTATATCTCACTCTCTCGTCACCATCTGGGCTTCTGCTAACAATGGGTGTAGGGAGAGTAGAGCATTGGGCGAAGCACACATCCTGAGGTGCATCAGTGTTGGTTGTCAGTGAGGTGGAGGTTATTTCCAATGCAATTGCAGAGGGAGGTACAGAGGCCCAGGCTTTTCTATCAGAACTGGAGGAATGATAGTATTAAACACTGAGCTGTAGTCAATAAACAGTATTCTGATGTATTTGTACTGTCCATGTGATCCGAGGTTGCATGGGGAGCCAGTGAAATCACGTCCTCCATAAACCTATTGTGGCAATAGACAAATTGCAGTGGGTCCAGAATCTTACTGAGGCAGGAGTTGATTATAGCCATAACCAACCTCTCAAAGCACTTCATCACTGTAGATATGAGTGCTACTGAACATTAAGGCAGCGCACCTTGCTGTTCTTGGGCACTAGTATAATTGTTGCCCTTTGGAAGCAGGTGAGAACTTCCGACTGTAGCAATGAGAAATTGTAATGTCTTTGTACACCCCCGCCATCTGGTTGGCATAGTTTTTCAGAGCCTTACCAAGTACTCCATTGGGCCTGTTGCCTTGCAAGGGTTCACCCTCTTGAATGATGTTAGCCTCCAAGACAGAGATTACGGGGTCACCATTTACTGCAGGGATCCTCATAGCTGTGATTTTATTCTCCCTTTCAAAGCGAGCATTAGAAGGTGTTGAACTCATCTGGGAGTGAGGCATTACTGCCATTCATGATGTTGGGCTTCATTTTGTAGGAAGTAATGTCCTGCAAATCCTGCCAGAGTTATTGTGCATCCGATTCCGCATCCAAACTCATTTGGAGTTGTTCCTTACCTCTTGAAATTGCCTTCCGCAAGTCATACCTGGATGGCCAGACTTGAATGCCTGAGCTCTAGCCCTCAGCAGACTATGAACCCTGGTTCATCTGTGGTTTTTGATTTGGATATGTACAATAAGTTTTCGTAGGCACACACTCATCCACACAGGTTTTAATGAAGTCAATGACAGCTGTGGTGCACTCATTCAGACTTGAAGATGAATCCCTGAATACAGTCCAATCCACCAATTCAAAGCAGTCGTGTAATTGCTTATGTGCTTCCATGTCCATACCTTCTTGGTCCTCAATACTGGTGCTGTGGTCTTCAGTCTCTGCCTATACTCTGAGTAGAAGTACAGCCAGGTGACTTTCCAAAGTGGGATGACACAGTAAGCACTACAAGCTGGTAATAATTATTTAGAGATTTTTTCAAACTGGCCTGGTTAAAATCTCCCAAAATGACAGGGAAAGCATCAGGATGTGCTGTTTCATACCTGTTGATCATATTGCTCAGTTCATCTAGAGTTCATCTGAGATATATATATGAGACAGGGAAGTTATGGTAGGGTACAGGAACCGTGGTGTACAAAGGCTGTAATAAATCTAGTCAAGAAGAAAAGAAAAGTTTACAAAAGGTTCAGAGAGCTAGGTAATGTTAGAGATCCAGAATATTATAAGGCTATGAGGAAGGAGGTTAAGAAGGAAATTAGGAGAGCCAAAAGGGGCCATGAGAAGCCCTTGGCAGGCAGAAGTAAGGAAAACGCCAAGGCATTCTACAAGTATGTGAAGAGCAAGAGGATAAGACGTGAAAGAATAGGACCTATCAAATGTGACAGTGGAAAAGTGTGTATGGAACCGGAAGAAATAGCAGAGGTACTTAATGAATACTTTACTTCAGTATTCACTATGGAAAAGGATCTTAGTGATTGTAGTGATTACTTGCAGCAGACTGAAAAGCTTGAGCATGTAGATATTAAGGAAGAGGATGTGCTGGAGCTTTTGGAAAGCATCAAGTTGGATAAGTCGCTGGGACCGGATGAAATGTACCTCAGACTACTGTGGGAGGCGAGGGAGGAGATTGCTGAGCCTCTGGCAATGAACTTTGCATCATCAATGGGGATGGGAGAGGTTCCCAAGGATTGGAGGGTTGCAGATGTTGTTGCTTTATTCAAGAAAGGGAGTAGAGATAGCCCAGGAAATTATAGACCAGTGAGTCTTACCTCAGTGGTTGATAAGTTGATGGAGAAGATCCTGAGAGGCAGGATTTATGAACATTTGGAGAGGTATAATATGATTAGGAGTAGACAGCATGGCTTTGTAAAGGGCAGATCGTGCCTTACGAGCCTGATTGAATTTTTTGAGGATGTGACTGAACATATTGATTAATGAAGAGCACTAGATATAGTGTATATGGATTTCAGCAAGGCATTTGATAAGGTACCCCATACAAGGCTTATTGAGAAAGTAAGGAGGCATGGGATCGAAGGAGACTTTGCTTTGTGGATCCAGAACGGTTTGCCCAGAGAAGGCAAAGACTGGTTGTAGACGGGTCATATTCCACATGGAGTTCGGTCACCTGTGGAGTGCATCAGGGATCTGTTCTGGGATCTTTACTCTTCGTGATTTTTATAAATGACCTGGATGAGGAAGTGGAGGGATGTTTGCTGATGACACAAAGGTTGGAGGTGTTGTGGATAGTGTGGAAGACTGTCAGAGGTTACAGCGGGACATTGATAGGATGCAAAACTGGGCTGAGAAGCGGCAGATGGAGTTCAACCCATATAAGTGGGTAACTCCTAGATTTACTAGAATGTTACCTGGGTTTCAGCACCCAAGTTACAGAGGAAGGTTGAACAAGTTAGGTCTTTATTCTTTGGAGCGTAGAAGGTTGAGGGCGGACTTGATAGAGGTATTTAAAATTATGACGGGGATAGATAGAGTTGATGTGAATAGGCTTTTTCCATTGAGAGTAGGGGAGATTCACACAAGAGGAAATGAGTTTAGAGGGGGCAAAAGTTTAGGGGTAACACAAGGGGGAACTTCTTTACTCAGAGAGTGGTAGCTGTGTGGAATGAGCTTCTAGTAGAAGTGGTAGAGGCAGATTTGGTATTGTCATTTAAAGTAAAATTGGATAGGTATATGGACACAAAGGAATGGAGGGTTATGTGCAGGACGGTGGACTAGGTGAGAGTAAGCGTTTGGCATGGGCTAGAAGGGCCGAGATGGGCTGTTTCCATGCTGTAATTCGACAGCTCAATCTCATCCTCACCGCAGAAATCCACACCAGGCTTACTTCCCTCACAGGAAAATAGCCACTCACAGGAGACCTTGCCCACGCCCAGGATTACGGCTGCACAGGTGGAAGGTCAACTGAGGAAGATCTGTACCAGCAAGGCGGCTGGACCGGATGGAGTTTCCCTACGATTACTGAGGGCCTGTGCGACTGAGCTGGGAGAACCACTACAGCGCATCTTCAACATGAGCCTGGAGCAGAGAAGAGTACCCAGACAGTGGAAAACATCCTGTATTGTCCCAGTACCGAAGAAACCACAGCCAAAGGAGTTGAATGACTTCAGACCTGTTGCCTTGACGTCGCACGTGATGAAGACCATGGAGCGGCTGATAATACAGAATCTGAGGCCACAAACCAGGCACGCCCAGGATCCTCTTCAGTTTGCGTATAAGGAGAAGGTGGGAGTGGAGGATGCTATCACGTATTTGCTGCACAAATCACTCTCTCACCTAGAGGGGGTCAGTTGTGCTGTGAGGATTACATTCCTTGACTTCTCTAGTGCCTTTAACACCATCCAGCCCAAGATCTTAAGGCACAAACTAACGGAGATGGGAGTAGACTCTCACATGGTGGATTGGATAGTGGACTACTTGACAGATAGACCTCAGTATGTGCGGTTGGGAGACTGTAGGTCTGACACGGTGGTCAGCAGCACAGGGGCGCCACAGGGAACCGTACTTTCTCCGGTCCTGTTCACCCTGTACACATCAGACTTCCAATATAACTCAGAGTCCTGCCATGTGCAGAAGTTCGCTGATGACACGGCCATAGTGGGGTGTGTCAGGAATGGACGGGAGGAGGAGTATAGGAAACTGATACAGGACTTTGTGATATGGTGCAACTCAAACTACCTGCGTCTCAATATCACCAAGACCAAGGAGATGGTGGTGGACTTTAGGAGATCTAGGCCTCATATGGAGCCAGTGATCATTAATGGAGAATGTGTGGAGCAGGTTAAGACCTACAAGTATCTGGGAGTACAGTTAGATGAGAAGCTAGACTGGACTGCCAACACAGATGCCTTGTGCAGGAAGGCACAGAGTTGAATGTACTTCCTAAGAAGGTTGGCATCATTCAATGTCTGTAGTGAGATGCTGAAGATGTTCTATAGGTCAGTTGTGGAGAGCGCCCTCGTCTTTGTGGTGGCGTGTTAGGGAGGAAGCATTAAGAAGAGGGACGCCTCACGTCTTAATAAGCTGGTAAGGAAGGCGGGCTCTGTCGTGGGCAAAGTACTGGAGAGTTTAACATCGGTAGCTGAGCGAAGGGCGCTGAGTAGGCTACGGTCAATTATGGATAACTCTGAACATCCTCTACATAGCACCATCCAGAGACAGAGAAGCAGTTTCAGCGACAGGTTACTATCGATGCAATGCTCCTCAGACAGGATGAAGAGGTCAATACTCCCCAATGCCATTAGGCTTTACAATTCTACCGCCAGGACTTAAGAACTTTTTAAAGCTATTATTAATGCTTTTTGAGATGGTGATTTAGATGCATATCATATTTTTTTTACTGAGTTAAGTATTGTATGTAATTAGTTTTGCTACAACAAGTGTATGGGACATTGGAAAAAAGTTGAATTTCCCCATGGGGATGAATAAAGTATCTATCTATCTAATTATTATATGGTTATGGTTAAGTGTGAAATGGGTTTATTTTGGTAGGTCAAATGTGATGGCAGAATATTGTATTAATCAAGTCAAGTCAACTTTTATTGTCATTTCGATCATAACTGCTGGTAAAATGGTAAAACTAAAATAGTAAAAATGAGACAACGTTTTTCAGGACCATGGTTTACATAACACAGTACAAAAACTAGACTGAATGACGTAATAAAAAAAAACACAGAGAAAGCTACACTAGACTACAGACCTACACTGGACTGCATAAAGTGCACAAAAACAGTACCGGCATTACAATAAATAATAAACAGGACAGTAGGGCAAGGTGTCACTCCAGGCTTCAGGTATTGAGGAGTCTGATAGCTTGGGGGAAGAAACTGTTAAATAGTCTGGTCGTAAGATCCCGAATGCTTCTGAGCCTTTTCCCAGACGGCAGGAGGGTGGAGAGATTGTACGAGGGGTGCATGGGGTCCTTCATAATGCTGTTTCCTTTGCGGATGCAGCGTGTAGTGTAAATGTCCATGATGGCGGGAAGAGAGACTCCGATGATCTCAGCTGACCTCACTATCCGCTGCAGGGTCTTGCGATCCCAGATGGTACAATTTCCGAACCAGGCAGTGATGCAGTTGCTCAGGACGCTCTCAATACAACCCCTGTAGAATGTGATGAGGGTGGGGGGGGTGGGATATGGACTTCCCTCAGCCTTCGCAAAAAGTAGAGACGCTGCTGGGCTTTCTTTGCTATGGAGCTGGTGTTGAGGGACCAGGTGAGATTCTCCGTCAGGTGGACACCAAGAAATTTGGTGCTCTTTACAATCTGTACCGAGGAGCCGTCGATGTTCAGTGGGGAGTGGTCGCTCCGTGCCCTCCTGAAGTCAACAACCATCTCTTTTGTTCACATTAAGAGACAGGTTGTTGGCTCTGCACCAGTCCGTTAGCCACTGCACCTCCTCTCTGTAAGCTGACTCGTCGTTCTTGCTGATGAGACCCATCACGGTGGTGTCATTGGCGAACTTGATGATATGGTTCGCTGTGTGTTGCAGCACAGTCGTCGGTCAGCAGAGTGAACAGCAGTGGACTGAGCACACAACCCTGGGGAGCCCCCGTGCTCAGTGTGATGGTGTTGGAGATGCTGCTCCCGATCCGGACTGACTGAAATCTCCCAGTCAGGAAGTCTAGGATCCAATTGCAGAGGGAGGTGTTCAGGCCCAATAGGCTCAGCTTTTCAATCAGTTTCTGAGGGATGATTGTGTTGAATGCTGAACTAAAATTAATGGTAAGACTCTTGGCAGTGTGGAGGATCAGAGGGATCTTGGGGTCCGAGTCCATAGGAAACTCAAAGCAGTTGCGCAGGTTGACTCTGTGGTTAAGGCGGTGTATGGTATTTTTGCCTTCATCAATCGTGGAATTGGATTTAGGAGCCAAGAGGTAATGTTGCAGCTATATAGGACCCTGGTCAGACCCCACTTGGAGTACTGTGCTCAGTTCTGGTCGCCTCACTATAGGAAGGATGTGGAATTGGGGACTGGGGATTGCCAAATGTTATGTGGATTTTCTAGTGTAGTCTATTTTGTCATATGCTTTTGTGATATCATTCTGGAGGAACGTTGTCTCGTTTTTTAACTGCATTGCATTTGTGGTTTCTAAATGACAATAATCTGAATCTGAAGCCATAGAAAGGGTGCAGAGGAGATTTACAAGGATGTTGCCTGGATTGGGGAGCATGCCTTATGAGAATAGGTTGAGTGAACTTGGCCTTTTCTCCTTGGAGCAAAGGAGGATGAGAGGTGACCTGATAGAGGTGTTCAAGGTGATGAGAGGCATTGATCATGTGGATAGTCAGAGGCTTTTTCCCAGGGCTGAAATGGTTGCCACAAGAGGACACAGGTTTACGGTGCTGGGGAGTAGGTACAGAGGAGATGTCAGGGGTAAGTTTTTCGCTCAAAGAGTGGTGAGTGCATGGAATGGGCTGCCGGCAACGGTGGTGGAGGCAGATACGATGGAGGCTTTTAGATAGGTATATGGAGCTTAGTAAAATACTGTAGAGGTCTATAGGTAAGCCTAGTAATTTCTAAGGTAGAGACGTGTTTGGCAGAACTTTGTGGGCCGAAGGGCCTGTATTGTGCTGTAATTTTTCTATGTTTCTAAATGGAGGAGGAAGGAATAATAAATTTTTCATGCAGACTTGAAAATATGCTGCCAGTGTATTCACATGGTCATTAACTGTATTCCTGCAGTCTTTCGCAATAATTCACGTGCCTGCAAAATGCATGACTGATTCCTGAGTCAGGCTGTTTCAGTTACTATAAGTTACATCAACAGTGTTTCTGTAGTTCAGAATCAGGTTTGTCATCAGTATTCTATATAACATGAATTTTTAAATACAAAAGATTCTGCAGATGCTGGGAATTCAGTGTAACTGATACAAAATGCTGGAGGAACTCAGCACGTCAGGCAACATTGATAGAAAAGAATATCAACTCAAGGTTTTGGTACCTAATGAAGGGTCTTGGCCTGAACTCTCTATTCTTTTCCCTGGATGATGATTGACATACTGAGTTCCTCCAGCATTTTGAGTATCTTATAACGTAAAATCTGATGTTCTACGGCAGCAAGCCAAATATATAGTGCAATAAAAAGGGACCTTTCAGAAATCTTATAGTGGGAGGGAAGAAGCTAATTCTGAATTGTGGATTATGGGTCTTCAGACTCCTGTACCACCACTCTGATGATAGGAACAAGAAGAAGGCAAGTCTCCGATAGTTAGGATTCTTGATAATAGAATGAAGCTCTGCAATCCCACTTGATAAATGAAGTTAAATCTTTTGTGAGGCCAAAGCTATATGTAGTGGCTGACATGAGGAAATCTGCAGATGCTGGAAATTCAAGCAACACACACAAAATGCTGGTGGAATGCAGCAGGCCGGGCAGCATCTATTGGGGAGAAGCGCTGTCGACATTTCGGGCCGAGACCCTTCGTCAGGACTAACTCAAAGGAAAGATAGTAAGAGACTTGAAAGTAGGAGGGGGAGGGGAAAATGCGAAATGATAGGAGAAGACCAGAGTGGGTGGGATGAAGCTGAGAGCCAGACTGGTGATTTCCATGTGTCGCCACTGAGGAGGCATAACATGAGGCTTGCTGATGGAGAAGCTATGTCCTGGCAGGGAGAGCTTACACAAGACTTCTTTTCACAAGGCTGCTAGCCAGCGGTGGAAACTGAAAATGAGAACGACAACCACTACCCACTACACTATCACACTAGACATGTTACACCAACCATTTTGACACATTTTGTTCAAAAGTAATGGTATAGATTAAAGACAGAATTAGAGTAATCAAGACTGACTTCAATCCCTTATTGCCAACGCTTCACCTAATGTGTTGTCTCTGCCCTATATAAGGCAGTATTCATCTTTGACAGTACAGTCGGCCCTCCTTATCCGCAGGGGATTGGTTCCGGGACCCCCCACTGAACCAAAAAATGCGGATGCTCAAGTCCCTTATTTAACCTGTCTCAGTGTGGTGGTCTTTAGGAACAAGCGCAGCTCTGAATCTGCAGTGTTTCTGTTCACGAAAATAATCACAATCATGATTGAAAATAAAGTGGAAGTAATAAAGCGATTGGAAAGAGGTGAAACGCCATTGGTCTTTGGAATAGCGTTAGGCTATACTCGGTCAACAATTGGAACAATTTTAGTGGAGCATGTGAAAGGTCCTGCCCCGATGAAAGCTACAATTATTACTAAGCAATGCAGTGGTTTAATTATTGAAATACATACGTTTCTTCAGTGTTTTATATGCATAGAAAGTAAAATGTATACTATATACTAAGACAAACGTTTGACTAACTGACGCTAAATAATACCGGATGTACCTGTTCTGACTTCAAATCTGACTTAAAATGGACTCGAACGGAACTTGTTCATATCCCGGGGACTGCCTGTACTTTTAAATCATCTCTAGATTACTTATAATACCTTGTAGCAATGTACTACATACAGAGCAAGAGACAATGACACGCAGTCGGTAAGTCGTTTCGAGACTAGTTGATTCAAACTTCGCGGCGCTGGCATTTAATCCCTAGCGCTCGCCCTCTCCGGGCGGAAATGACATCAGAGGTGCATTACCAAAGTCTCTCCCCGCGCGCTGGCTATTTGTGAGCCGGTTCGCCTGCATAGAAAGTGGGTCGCCATATAACCCCCCCCCCAGAACCGGCGATACACCCCCCAATGTCCACAGTCTGGATCAGCCTCTGTTTGGGAGGTCTGCCTCTGCGCCACGGTGCCTGAACCTCGACCGGCTGTGCCAAGTCCACATGGGCTGGTTTGAGTTGGTCCACTGTGAAAATTTCCTCTTTCTCTCCCCCCCCCCCCCCCCCAATGTCCAGAACGTACGTGGACCCGTTGTTGTTGATCACCTTGTACGGCCCCTCGTACGGCTGCTGTAGCGGTGCCCAGTGTCCGCCCCTTCGTACAAACACAAACTTACAGTTCTGCAGGTCTTTGGGTACATGGGTCGGAGTCCGTCCGTGCTGTGAAGTCGGTACGGGGGCCAGGTTGCTAAGCCTTTCGCGTAGTCTGTCCAGGACTGCTGCGGGTTCTTCCTCTTGCCCCCTTGGGGCTGGTATGAACTCTCCTGGGACAACCAGGGGTGTGCTGTACACCAACTCGGCCGACAGGTGTGCAGATCCTCTTTGGGCGCTGTGCGAATTCCAAGCAGGATCCAGGGAAGCTCGTCCATCCAGTTAGGTCTTCTCAGGCGGGCCATGAGAGCCGACTTCAAGTGGCTGTGGAAGCGTTCCACTAGTCCGTTCGACTGTGGGTGGTAGGCAGTTGTGTGGTGTAGCTGCGTTCCCAACAGGCTGGCCACAGCCGACCACAGGCTGGAGGTGAACTGGGCGCCTCTGTCAGAGGTAATGTGGGCCGGTACCCCGAAGCGTGCTACCCAGGTTGCGATCAGTGCTCGGGCGCAGGAATCGGCAGATGTGTCAGTGAGCGGGACCGCCTCTGGCCACCTCGTGAACCGGTCTACCATAGTTAGGAGATACCGCGCTCCTCGGGACACTGGTAGGGGGCCCACGATATCACATGAATGTGGTCAAACCTCCAGTGGGTGGGTTCGAACTGCTGTGGCGGGGCTTTAGTGTGCCGCTGCACCTTGGCTGTTTGGCACTGCGCGCACGTTCTGGCCCATTCACTGACCTGCTTGCGAAGTCCGTGTCACGCGAACTTGCTGGAGACCAGCCGGACAGTTGTCCTGATAGATGGGTGTGCCAAACCGTGTATGGAGTCGAAAACTCGCCGCCTCCAGGCTGCCGGGACGATGGGGCGAGGTTGGCCAGTAGCCACGTCGCACAGGAGGGTCCACTCACCTGGGCCTATGAGAAAGTCTTGCAGCTGCAAACCCGAGACTGCGGTCCTGTAGCTGGGCATCTCATTGTCTGCCTGCTGCGCCTCCGCCAGTGCTGCATAGTCCACCCCCAGGGACAAGGCCTGGATAGCTGGTCTGGAGAATGCGTCTGCCACGACGTTGTCCTTTCCCGAGACATGCTGGATGTCCATCGTGTACTTGGAGATGTAGGACAGATGTCGCCGCTGGCGAGCCGACCAGGGATCGGACACCTTCGTGAACGCGAAGGTCAACGGTTTGTGGTCCGTGAACGCGGTGACTAAGAAGTACCTGAAATGCCGGATTGCCAGATACAGTGCCAACAGCTCCCGGTTGAAGGCACTGTACTTGAGTTAGGGTGGTCGTAGGTGCTTGCTGAAGAACGCCAGGGGTTGCCAGCACCCCTCGATGAGTTGCTCCAGCACCCCACCGACTGCTGTGTTGGATGCGTCCACTGTGAGGGCGGTCAGAACGTCTGTTCTGGGGTGCACCAGCATCGTGGCATCTGCCAAGGCTACCTTAGCTTTAATGAAAGTGGCCGCAGCCTCCTCGTCCCAAGTAATGTCCTTGCCTTTACCCGACGTCAGGGTGTACAAAGAGCGCATGATACAGGCTGCTGAGGGGAGGAAACGGTGGTAGAAGTTCACCATACCAACGAACTCCTGCAGGCCTTTGACCGTGTTGGGCCGGGTAAAGTGGCGGATCGCGTCTACCTTGGCGGGCAGAGGTGTTGCCCCATCTTTGGTAATCCTGTGGCCCTGGAAGTCGATGGTATCAAGACCGAACTGGGGGGGACGTCACGTGATGACGTAGGGTCGCGACGTTGGAAATCCAGCTCCCTCGTAAAAAGTAATGAAATAGGGTTTAAATGAAGAAGAGTTAACTAATATCTATTAGAAATTACTTATAAGCAACTCGGGAATATCTTTTGATATGGCTCCTAAACTGAAACAGAAGAAAGCTATTACTTCGAAGACTGCGCAAATCGGTGGGGAAAAAGGCCTAATCGCTCCGGTGAAGCATCGGACTCAAGTTGGATCTCCTCCCGGCGAAGTGCACGGTACTTCTGATGATGAGGGGAAGGAAGTTGTAGCAATGTCGGCGGTCTCTAAGAAGAAACAGAAGGAACGCATGCGCGAAAGTATCTATGGGAAGATATCAACAGAACTACAAAGCCTAATTACGGCTGGAAGTGAAATTGGATCGGAATCGGAAGGAGACACAGACTCTTTGGGAAATTCGGAGGAGAAAGAAAAGGAAAAGAAGAAAGAGATTAAAGGAGACATAAAAGATATCCTGAGGTATATAACGAATGAATTAAAATCTATAAGAGCAGATATGATGAAAGAATCAAAAGTTACAAGAACAGATATGACGAAGGAATTGAAAGCTACAAGAATAGATATGATGAATGAATTAAAAGCTATAAGAACAGATATAAAAAGGATACAGAATACACTTGATAATGTGGTGGAAAAACAAAAGAAGATGGAAAAGGAAGTTAAAGAGATGGAAGTAAAAGTGGAAGAAAATACTGAAAAAATAGAAAATGATAATTCTGTCTGGATAGCAGAAAGAAAACGGATGCTTGAAAAAATGGATGCGCTTGAGAACTCTAGTAGACAAAATAATATTAAAATTGTTGGTCTTATGGAAGGTACAGAGGGAGAAAATCCAATAAAATTCTTTCAAGATTGGATTCCGAAAATTTTGGAAATGGAAGAAGGAAGTCAAGTAATTGAAATTGAAAGAGCACATAGAGCTTTAAGACCATGATCTCAACAAGATCAAAATCCAAGATCAATTTTGATAAAATGCTTAAGGTATCAAGATAAAGAAATGATCTTGAAGGCAGCTACTCAGGGTACCAAAGAGAGAAAAGGGCCATTGATAATAAAAGGGAAAAGAGTTTTTTTTTACCCAGACATAAGTTATGATCTTCTGAAGAGGCGGAAAGAATTTAATCCAGTGAAAAAATCTTTATGGGAAAAGGGTTATAAATTTTTATTGAGCTACCCAGCAAAATTGATAATTTTTCTGGAAAATGGAGAAAGAAGTTTTTTTGTTGACTACCGGAAAGCGGAGAAATTTGTACAAGAACTACCTGATGTTCATGAAGAGGACTAATGAATTATAGAAATGAAATGGACTTATGATGAAGATTGAAATAAGGTTGGACTTGATGGACATTTATAAAGAAAAAATAGTCGAGGAGAATTAATTGGGAGTAGAGATATTAATTATTTTCTTTTTTTTTCTTCATTAATATATATATATATATATATATGTTTTTTTTCTGTCTTTTTGCGGGGGAGCTGGAGGAGCTCCTGATCGACGGCTGCGAGTTTCACGTGTACAATCATGGCAATTGCCATGACCTGTAAAATGGCGGGGGTAATGTTGTGTTCTTTTTATTCGCAACATTAGTGGGGGGGGTATTTTGTTTTTTTTTCTTATATATTAGTTATCTTTTTTATATCTTTCTTCTTTTTTGCCTGGATGGTTGGGGAGAGACTCGTAGCAACATGGAGAATTTTAAAGAGTTCCCAAGGTATTATGAATGACTAATTTGCTTAATTTATTAAAGTTTTAATGTTAATGGAATTAATGGACCTGTGAAAAGAAAGAGAGTTTTAACATATATTAAGAAAATGAAAGGAGATATAGCTTTTTTACAAGAAACGCATTTAATAGAAACAAAACACAAGAAATTAAAGAGAGATTGGGTTGGAAATGTTATTGCAGCTTCATTTAATTCAAAATCGAGAGGAGTTGCAATTTTGATTAATAAGTCTTTACCAATTAAAATACAAAATGTAATAATTGATTCTGGGGGGAGATATGTAATTATACATTGTCAAATTTTTTCAGAATTATGGACTTTTATGAATATTTATGCACCAAATGAAAATGATACAAAATTTATACAAGAAGTCTTTTTGAAATTGGCTGATGCACTTTATTCATCCCCATGGGGAAATTCAACATTTTTTCCAATGTCCCATACACTTGTTGTAGCAAAACTAATTACATACAATACTTAACTCAATAAAAATATGATATGCATCTAAATCACTCTCTCAAAAAGCATTAATAATAGCTTTTAAAAAGTTCTTAAGTAGTTTACTTAAATACATTAAATACAATCAACCCCGGCACTTTAACATATCTTACTCCTGGCGGTTGAATTGTAAAGCCTAATGGCATTGGGGAGTATTGACCTCTTCATCCTGTCTGAGGAGCATTGCATCGATAGCAACCTGTCGCTGAAACTGCTTCTCTGTCTCTGGATGGTGCTATGTAGAGGATGTTCAGGGTTTTCCATAATTGACCGTAGCCTACTCAGCGCCCTTCGCTCAGCTACCGATGTTATACTCTCCAGTACTTTGCCCACGACAGAGCCCGCCTTCCTTACCAGCTTATTAAGACGTGAGGCGTCCCTCTTTTTAATAGGTGGAGATTTTAATTTTTGTTTGGATCCAGTTTTGGATAGGTCAACTAAAGTTGCTACAAAATCAAAAGTAACAAAATTAACTTTATCATTAATGAAAGAAATTAAACCTGATTGATATATGGAGAAAAATGAATCGAAGAGAGAGAAATTATTCATTTTATTCAAATAAACATAAAACTTATTCAAGGATTGATTTTTTTATTATCAAAAAATATTCAAGATAGAGTGAAAATTGTGGAATATAAAGCAAGAATATTGTCAGATCATTCTCCCTTGATAATGACAATGATAATGATGGATAAGGAGGAATCGATTTATAGATGGAGATTTAATTCAATTTTATTAAAACGTCAAGATTTTTGTGATTTTATGAAAAAACAAATTCAGTTTTTTTTGGATACAAATTTACATTCAGTAGAGGATAAAATTGTATTATGGGAAGTGATGAAAGCATATTTAAGGGGTCAGATTATAAGTTATACATCTAAAATCAAGAAGGAATACGCAGCAGAAATAGATCAGTTGGAAAAAGATATTATAAAGTTAGAAAAAGAATCTCAAAGACACATGACAGAAGAAAAACGAAGACAACTTGTTAACAAAAAATTACAATATAATACACTTCAGACATATCGTACAGAAAAAGTAATTATGAGAACTAAACAGAAATATTATGAACTAGGTGAAAGATCACACCTGCTTGGCAGTTGAAAACAGAACAGGTTTCTAAAACAATAAATGCAATTAGAACAAGTGTAAATAAGGTTACTTATAAGCCTTTAGAAATTAATGAAACTTTAAAAATTTTTTATACTGAACTATATCAATCAGAATCAAAAAATAAGATTACTGAGATAGATAATTTTTTATCACAAATAACCCTTCCAAAATTAAATTTCGAAGAACAGAAAGGATTAGATATGCCTTTTACATTAAAAGAGGTTGAAGAAGCTTTAGGATCACTTCAGAGTAATAAATCTCCAGGAGAAGATGGTTTTCCTCCTGAGTTTTATAAAAAATTTAAAGATTTATTAATTCCTCCTTTTATGGAATTAATATATCAAGTGGAAAGAATGCGTAAACTCCCACAATCTTTTTTAACAGCGATCATAACTGTACTGCCAAAAAAAGATAGAGATCCTTTAAAACCAGCATCATATAGGCCTATTTCTTTGTTGAATACAGATTATAAAATAATAGCAAAAATTTTATCTAATAGAGTATCTAAATATTTACCAAAATTAATACATATGGACCAAACAGGTTTTATTAAAAATAGACAATCAATGGATAATATAACCCGGTTAATTAGTATAATTCATTTGGCACAAAAAAGAGAGGAAATGAGTGTGGCAGTTGCTTTGGATGCAGAAAAAGCATTTGATAGATTGGAATGGGATTTTTTATTTAAAGTATTGGAAAAATATGAATTAGGAAAATCTTTTATACAATGGATTAAAATTCTAAATACTAATCCTCAAGCTAAAGTAGTTACAAATGGTCAGATTTCAACACCATTTTGTTTAACAAGGTCAACTAGACAAGGCTGCCCATTATCACCTGCTTTATTTGTATTGGCAATAGAACCATTAGCTGAATTAATTAGAACAGATTCAGATATTGAGGGCTTTAGAGTTAATCAAGAAGAATATAAGATTAACTTATTTGCTGATGATGTTTTGATTTACTTAACAAACCCATTGCAATCTTTGCAAAGATTATCTTTTAGATTGGAAGAATATGGGGAAGTATCGGGTTATAAAGTAAATTGGGATAAAAGTGAAATTTTACCCCTTACCAATGGAAATTATAACCAATGCCGATTAGTAACTCAATTTCGATGGTCAATAAATGGGATAAAATATTTAGGTATTAGAGTTAATAATGATGTAAAAAATTTATATAAACAAAATTATTTGCCATTATTAAAAACAATAAAAGAGGATCTTGATAAATGGATGATATTACCAATAACATTAATAGGTAGAGTTAATGTTGTAAAAATGAATATATTTCCTAGATTGCAATATTTATTTCAAACTCTACCAATACAATTACCTCAGAAGTTTTTTCAAGAACTGAATAAATATGTAAGGAAATTTCTTTGGAAAGGAAAGATGTCAAGAATATCATTGGAAAAATTGACATGTAAATTTGATTTAGGAGGGTTACAACTTCCAAACTTTAATAATTATTATAAAGCAAATCAACTTAGATTTATTGCGTCTTTTTTTGATGAAGAAAAACCGGCATGGATTAGAATAGAATTAGATAAGATAGGAGAAAATACACCGGAAGATTTTATATATAAATGGGAATCCAAATGGATACGGGAAAAAAAAGAATCTCCTATATTAAGACATTTGATTGATTTATGGAATAAGGTAAATATGGATGATGAGATAAAGAAATCTTTATTAGCAAAAAGGACTTTAATTCAAAGTAGGCTTATTCCTTTCACAATGGATAATAAACTTTTACATAATTGGTTTCAAAAGGGGATTAAATATATGGGTGACTGTTTTGAAGGAGGTATATTGATGTCGTTTAATCAATTAAAAAATAAATATAAAATATCAAATAACACTCTTTTCTGTTGTTTTCAATTAAAAGCTGATTTACGAGAAAAGCTGGGACAAACAATGTTGATACCAAAACCTAGTGAAATAGAAATATTAATTCAGAAAGGAAAAATTTAAAAATTTACATCTTGTATGTATAATTTGATTCAAAAGCAGACAATTAGATTAGGAATTCATAAATCAAGACAAAAATGGGAATCTGATCTGAATGTTAAAATTGATGGAAAAATTTGATGGTCAAGATTATGTTCTGATAGTATGAGAAGTACAATAAATTGATGGTCAAGATTATGTTCTGATAGTATGAGAAGTACAATAAATGTTCGACTTAGATTAATACAATATAATTTTTTACATCAATTATATATAACACCACAAAATAAATAGATTAAATTCAAATATGTCTGACCAATGTTTTCGATGTAAACAAGAAATTGGTACTTTTATACATTCTACTTGGTCTTGTTCTAAAATTCAACCATTTTGGATTAATTTAAGATTTTTATTGGAACAAATTATTGGAGTACAACTTCCACATAGTCCATTGCTATTTTTATTAGGAGACATTGAAGGGACAATAACGAAATTTAAATTGAATAAGTATCAGAAAAAATTTATAAAAATTGCTTTAGCAGTAGCCAAAAAAGTTATTGCAGTTACTTGGAAATCTGATTTAAATTTAACTATGGATCGTTGGAATAATGAAATACATAGTTGTATTCCATTTGAAAAAATTACGTATAATTTAAGAAATGAATATGAGATATTTTTGAAAATTTGGTCACCATACTTACGAAAGATAGGATTAGATACATAGGTCCTTTGAAGATAAAATTATAGTAATTGGGGAAAGTGAAAATAAATATCAAAATTATTTTGAATTCCATGGAACATGTGGGGATCCTCCGATATCCAGGCAATCTTTCTTCTCTTTCTTTCTTTCTTTTTTTTTCTTTAGGTAAGGATTAAGGGGGGAGGGTTAATATCACTTTTCTTACCATTTCATTATTACATTTATTCTTGTAATTTCTAAAATTCAATAAATAAATAATATTAAAAAATAAGACCGAACTGACATTTGGCCGGGTTGATCGTGAGGCCGAAGTCACTCAGGCAAGAGTAGAGCTGACGGAGGTGGGACAGATGCTCCTGACGACTACTGCTGGCTATAAGGATGTTGTCCAAATAGATGAATGCAAAGTCCAGGTCGTGTCCCACTTCATCCATTAGCCGCTGGAACGTCTGTGCGGCATTCTTCAGGCCGAACAGCATTCGGAGGAACTCGAACAGGCTGAACGGGGTGATGAGTGCTATTTTGGGGATGTCTTCAGAGTGCACCGGGATTTGATGGTATCTCCGGACGAGGTCTACTTTGGAAAAGATTCTTGCCCCGTGCAGGTTTGCTGCAAAGTCCTGTATGTGCGGCACGGGGTAACGGTCTGGAGTTGTAGCCTCGTTCAATCTGCGGTAGTCGCCGCATGGTCTCCAACCCCCGGCTGCTTTGGGCACCATGTGCAGGGGGGAGGCCCATGGGCTGTTGGACCTCCGTACGATCCCCAATTCCTCCATCCTCTTGAACTCCTTCGTCAGGCGGAGCTTTTCCGGGGGGAGCCTTCGTGTGCGGGCGTAGAGGGGTGGTCCCTGGGTCGGGATGTGGTGCTGTACCCCGTGTCTGGGCATGGCTGCCGTGAACTGCGGTGCTAGAATCGATGGAAAGTCCGCCAGGATTCTGGTGAATTCATTGTCCCACAGCGTGATGGAGTCCAGGTGTGGGGCCAGCAACTTGGCTTCACCCAGGGAGAACGTCTGGAAAGTCTCGGCATGTACCAGTCTTTTCCCTTGCAAGTCAACCAGCAGGCTGTGAGCTCGCAAGAAGTCTGCCCCCAGGAGTGTTTGGGCCATGGCGGCCAGTGTGAAGTCCCACGTGAACCGGCTGGCGCCGAACCACAACTGCACTGTACGGCTGCCGTAGGTCCGTACCGTGTTGCCGTTTGTGGCCCTCAGGGTGGATCCTGGCTTCCTGTTGCAGGTGTCGTACCCTGTCGGGGGCAAGACGCTGATTTCTGCTCCGGTGTCGACCAAGAAGCGGTGTCCCGACTGTTTGTCCCAGATGTACAAGAGGCTGTCCTGGTGGCCAACCATCATAGCCACTAGCGACAGCTGGCCCTGGTCCTGGTCCTGGCCCTTGCAGGGCGAGCGACAACGGCGGACTTCTGTGCCCCACCGCTGGTGGTAGAAACACCACTGTTCACTGTCCTCCTCACTGCTGCCTCTGTGTTGTGTGCGCCCCCCTGCCGGGCCTGGTCTGATCTGCTGTTGGGCACGTGGCCCGGTAATCTGACCGACGGATGCCATGCTCTCCCTCTTGGCTTTCCACGGCATGTCTGCCCGGGCCGCCACCTTCCGGGGGTTGCTGAAATCTGCGTTGGCCAGCAGCAGATGTATGTCCTCAGGCAGTTGTTCTAGGAACGCTTGCTTGAACATGAGGCAGGGCTTATGTCCGTCAGCCAGGGCCAGCATCTTGTTCATCAATGCTGACAGCAGCCTGTCTCCCAAACCATCCAGGTGAAGCAGGCGGGCACACCGCTCACGCTGTGAGAGGCCAAAGGTCCCAATGAGCAGCGTTTTGAATGCTTCATATTTGCCTTCTTCCGGGGGCGACTGTATGAAATCCGCAACCTGGGCGGCCGTCCCCTGGTCAAGGGCGCACACCACGTGATAGTAACGCGTGGAATCAGAAGATATCTGCCAAATCTGGAACTGGGCTTCTGCTTGGCTAAACCACACGTGTGGTCGCAGCGTCCAGAAAGTCAGCAGTTTTAGCAAAACTGTGTGAACAGCTGAAGAGTGGGTCATCTTTGGTCCAAATCCTGTTTGGACCGTCAGGGTCACCAATGTGGCGATGTACTACATACAGAGCGAGAGACAACGACACGCAGTCGGTAAGTCGTTTCGAGGCTAGTTTATTCAAACTTCGCGGCGCTGGCATTTAATCCCTAGCGCCCGCCCTCTCCGGGCGGAAATGACATCAGAGGTGCATTACCAAAGTCTCTCCCCGCGCGCTGGCTATTTGTGAGCCGGTTCGCCTGTGTAGAAAGTGGGTCGCCACAACCTAATACACTGTTTAGGGAATAATGACAAGAAAAAATAGTTTGTACACGCTCAAGCAACGAGTGCTGGAGAGGGAACTTCTGGGTTTTCCTGATCCGTGGTTGGTTGAATCCGTGCAAGCGGAACCCACGGATAAGGAGGGCCGACTGTATACTTACTGAGTTACAGTTTACAGACAATTATGCACGTGAACTTTATTGCTGCTATGTTGTACAACTTTCAGCCTTTTGCTCTGAACAAATTTTTACGCACTTTAGAAGGTGGAATTCTAAACATCTGCCTGTATGTATCTATAAATGTAAAAAGAAAAATGATATTTAGTGGAGCATTCAGAATGAGTTGGAATCCTAAAGAAAATCCTATAGATTTTCACCTTCTTAGAAAACCATTGATCTTTAGAAATGGTTGAGTTTCTCCTATGCAATTTTACCAGTGAGAATTTTGCAAGTGAATTTGTGAACTCAGTATACCAACCAAGTTATCTGTTTATAGCAAAGTTAACTATTTCTGCTGTCTTGGGTTTTTAAGGCCTGGATTGTGTGGTTAGTCTTGAATGAACAGAGCTAGACGATAATTTGTGATTTGCCTATGTGCTTTGCATAGACTTTTGAAGTGGAATTTGCAGTGATTAGAAACTAGGAAAAATGAAATGGATGATAATATCAGCAAATACTGACGCTTAACAGCAGGAGAAACAGTGGGGACATCCACTTTGAGATCAAACTTCCATGCCTATGCATTGAGAACATCTGAATTACAGAAAATTTACAAAACAAATCTCTATTTGACTAATGGTGTGTGCACTAGATGGAACAAAAATACGTAATTTCATCTTGCAGACTTGGTCTGGAACCCCACATTCATGTACCATTTCAATATTTTGTGGGTCTTGACTCTACTGTTCTATCAGGTAGTTAACTCCAGTTCAGTAGTGCTCTCGATGCATTCCTTATTTTGTTTCTTGGTTTTGTACTAATTTTCAGGCTCCTCTTAATTTTAACACACCTCAGTTATGTCTCCCCCCATCTTCCTTTGTTCCAAAGTAAACATCCCTAATTTATCTAATGTATGTCTATTTCCTATGGACATCCTAAAATATTCTCTTTCATTTTGTCCAATGCAATCACATCTTGTAACATGGTGACTAGATCTATACGCAGTACCCTAGCAGTGGCCTAACAAATGCTTTGTACAGTTGAATGTCTGCTCTTGACTACAAGAGCAGATGTTCCTGCTCTAGTAGTTTATCTTTCATCCAAGATTGAATATTCTTTTAATCTTTTCATTCTCTTATAAGGATATATGGATCTAAGGTCCCTCTGTTGGACCATCTCATTCAATATTTATAGTAGATTCTGGCTAATTGGACTATTGGTTGATCAGTACAGCTGCTTATTTGGGGCAACACCTAAAGAACAAAAACTAATCGAAAAAGTAGCTGGAATTCCCTTTTTTTTAGGACATTGTGCTGCTTAATTGGGTCAGGTGACTGTTGCTGAACAGTTTCTAACTAGCGTTAGTCATGCGCACTTGTGTGGCTTAAGACGTTATATCAGTTTTTAAATGGGATCAGTTGCATGTGTTTATATTGAGAAAGTAGTGACTTTTGTCACTGATAGTTGGTGAGAAATAAGCAGTAAGACAATTCAGAACTGTTTTGTTCACTGTGGTTTCAAGCACTCAGGCTTGGAGATGCCAGAAACAGCTCGGAGTGGAAAATGAAACTATTTCACTGCTTCAACAAATTAGAAACTGAAGAATTTGAAAGTATTGACAATGATCATGAATACTAAAATGAAAATGAAGATTTGGATGATTAACTCATTGAAAGCATTATATGAAGGCAGTCCATTATCTATATGAGGTATCTGCACTTGTTTTGTTCATTTACAGTCAATCCAAAATAATATGACTGCATACACTGGATGAATTCATCTGTTGATAAATACTAGGAATTAATGCACAATTTTATAGTATTGTGGTAGTATTGGTAATGTTCTAATTTGTTCTGTCTTTCATTGAAATTCATAATCTGTTACTCATTTAAATGATAGTTTGTCATTTTATACCTTTTTTAACTATTTCCATGAAACTTCACTAATTGAAGCAGCCACCAAATTTGGCCAAAATATACTGGACCTGAGGTGTTCCAATTAACCTTGCGCCTTGTTGCATCTCCCTAAATTTATTATCTTGCACTTCTCTGAATTAATTTCCCTTTGCCATCCTTCAACCAAACTATTCAGATAGAACATAGAAAACCTACAGTACAATACAGGCCGTTTGGCCCACAAAGTTGTGCCGAACATGTCCCTACCTTAGAAATTACTAGGCTTACCCATAGCTCTCTATTTTTCTAAGCTCCATATACCTATCCAAAAGTCTCTTAAAAGACCCTATCATATCCGCCTCCACCACCATTGCCGGCAGCCCATTCCATGCACTCACCACTCTCTGCATAAAAAACTTACCCCTGACATCTCCTCTGTATCTACTCCCCAGCACCTTAAACCTGTGTCCTCTTGTGGCAACCATTTCAGCCCTGGGAAAAAACCTCCGACTATCCACATGATCAATGCCTCTCATCATCTTATACACCTCTATCAGGTCACCTCTCATCCTCCTTTGCTCCAAGGAGAAAAGGCCGAGTTCACTCAACCTATTCTCATAAGGCATGCTCCCCAATCCAGGCAACATCCTTGCAAATCTCCTCTGCACCCGTTCTATGGTTTCCACATCCTTTCTGTAGTGAGGCAACCAGAAATGAGCACAGTACTCCAAATGGGGTCTGACCAGGTCCTATATAGCTGCAACATTACCTCTTGGCTCCTAGATTCAATTCGACGATTGATGAAGGCCAGTGCACCATACGCCTTCTTAACCACAGGGTCAACCTGCGCAGCTGCTTTGAGCTACCTATGGACTCAGACCCCAAGATCCCTCTTACCATTAGTGCTGTATTCTGCCATCATAGTTGACCTACCAAAATGAACCACTTCACACTTATCTGGGTTGAACTCCATCTGCCACTTCTCAGCCCAGTTTTACATCCTATCAATATCCCACTGTAACCATTCCTGTCCCTGAGCCATCCAAGCCTCTGTAATGGCCACCACATCATAGCTCCAAGTACTGATCCACGCTCTTAAGCTCATCCACTTTGTTCACAATATTCCTTGTGTTAAAATAGACACATCTGAAACCGTCCGTCTGGGTGTGTCCCTTCTCTATAACCTGCCTATCCTCCCTCACACACCGTCTCCAAGCTTCCTCTATTTGTGAGCCAGCCGCCTCTTCCCCAGTCTCTTCAGTTCGGTTCCCACTCCCCATCATCCCATTACTTCCTGCAGTTTCCTTCTCACTATCAACCAATATTTGCATCATCTGAAAATCTCTTCATACCCTTACATTTTAATCTGAGTCACTAACAAAAATCACCAAAAGCAAGTGACTAAATTGTGGAAGGCCATTGCTGACAGCCTTCTAGGTACAAAATCACTTATCAGTTTACTTCCTGTTGCTGAGGTAATTTTATATCCGATTTGACTTGAATCCTATGGTCTTTTACTTTTTCAGTCACGTGGCCTTATGGGGCTGTGACATGTAGTTTACATCAAATGCTTAATTCCCTGAATTAAGTTTTACCCTGAAACAAAACCAGGAAATGCTGGGAATACTCAGCATATTGGACTAGATCTGTTGAATGAGAAACAAAGTTAAGATTTCAGGTTGAAGTCTGTTAAGTCTGTTTTGTTACTCACAGATGCAGCCTGACCTGCTGAGTATTTCCTACATTTTCTGATTTTTGTTTTAGATTTACAGTATTCACAGTTAATTCTTATCTTTCCCTCATCAGCCATCCTTGTATTTAAAAACTTCAATTTAGTCCCTTTTAATGAATGTCCCTGGTTAAACTGGCTTTTTAAAAAATAAACGAAAATAGATTGTTCCTTAGAATAGATACCAATAACTGACTCACCAGTAAGGTTTAACATCAGAATCAGGTTTATTATCACCAGGATGTAACGTGAAATTTGTAACTTAGCAGCAGCAGCAGCAACAGCAGGAGGTACAGAGGCCCAGGTTCTGCAGCTTCTCGGTCAGGATTGTATGAGTGATGGTATTAAATGCTGAGCTACAGTCGATGAACAGCATCCTGACAGGTGTTTATGTTGTCCAGATCATCTAAAGTCGCATGGAGAGCTATTGAGAATGCGTCTATTGTTGACTTATTGTGGCGATAGGTAAATTGCAATGGGTCCGGGTCCTTGCTGAGGCAAGAATTCAGGCTAATCATAACCAATCTCTCAAAGCATTTTATCACTGTTGATGTGAGTACTACTGGGTGTTAGTCATTAAGGCAGCCCACATTATTCTTCTTAGGCACTGGTATAATTGTTGCCTTTTTGAAGCAATTGGGAACTTCTGCCCGGAGCAGTGAGATGTTGAAAATGTCCTTGAATACTTTTGCTAGTTGGTTGACACAGGATTTGAGAACCTTACTAGGTACTCCATCGGGACCTTCTGACTTGTAAGGGTTCACTCTCTTTAAAGACAGCCTAACATCAGCCTCTGAGACGGAGCTCACAGGGTCATCAGGTGCAGCAGGGATCTTCACAGCTTTAGTTGCGTTCTCCCTTTCAAAGCAGGCATAGAAGGCGTTGTGTTCATCTGGTAGTGAAGTATTGCTGCCATTCATACTATTGGGTTTTGATTTGTAGGAAGTAATGTCTTGCAGACCCTGCCAGAGTTACCGTGCATCCGATGTTACCTCCAACCTCGTTCTTATGTTTATTCCTTACACCCTTTCGAAGCTGTGATACATTAGAGTTGTAAATAGGCAGAGAATAGACAAACAAATCAAGCTCATTGGTCCTGGTGTAACTATATCCACATATAACCATGTAACAATTACAGCACGGAAACAGGCCATTTCGGCCCTTCTAGTCCGTGCTGAACACTTACTCTCACCTAGTCCCACCGACCTGCACTCAGCCCATAACCCTCCATTCCCTTCCTGTCCATATACCTATCCAATTTTACTTTGAATGACAATATCGAACCTGCCACCACCACTTCTACTGGAAGCTCATTCCACACAGCTACCACTCTCTGAGTAAAGAAATTCCCCCTTGTGTTACCCCTAAACTTTTGCCCCCAACTCTCAACTCATTTCCTCTTGTTTGAATCTCCCCTACTCTCAATGGAAAAAGCCTATCCATGTCAACTCTATCTATCCCCCTCATAATTTTAAATACCTCTATCAAGTCCCCCCTTAACCTTCTATGCTCCAAAGAATAAGGACCTAACTTGTTCAACCTTTCCCTGTAACTTAGGTGCTGAAACCCAGGTAACATTCTAGTAAATCTTCTCTGTACACTCTCTATTTTGTTGACATCTTTCCTATAATTCATGACCAGAACTGTACACAATACTCCAAATTTAGCCTTACCAATGCCTTGTACAATTTTAACATTACATCCTAACTCCTATACTCAATGCTCTGATTTATAAAGGCCAGCATACCAAAAGCTTTCTTCACCACCCTATCCACATGAGATTCCACCTTCAGGGAACTATGCACCATTATTCCTAGATCACTCTGTTCTACTGCATTCTTCAATGCCCTACCATTTACCATGTATGTCCTATGGATTATTCCTACCAAAATGTAGCACCTCACACTTATCAGCATTAAACTCCATCTGCCATCTTTCAGCCCACTTTTCTAACTGGCCTAAATCTCTCTGCAAGCTTTGAAAACCTACTTCATTATCCACAACGCCACCTATCTTAGTATCATCTGCATACTTACTAATCCTATTTACCACCCCATCATCCAGATCATTAATGTATATGACAAACAACATTGGACCCAGTACAGATCCCTGAGACACACCACTAGTCACCGGCCTTCAACCTGACAAACGGTTATCCACCACTACTCTTTGGCATCTCCCATCCAACCATTTTTGAATCCATTTTACTACTTGAATGTTAACACCTAAAGATTGAACCTTCCTAACTAACTTTATGTGTGGAACCTTGTCAAAGGCCTTACTGAAGTCCATATAGACAACATCCACTGCTTTGCCCTTGTCAACTTTCCTAGTAACCTCTTCAAAAAATTCAATAAGATTTGTCAAAACATGACCTTCCACGCACAAATCCATGTTGACTGTTCCTAAGCAGACCCTGTCTATCCAGATAATTATATATACCATCTCTAAGAATATTTTCCATTAGTTTACCCACCACTGACATCAAACTTACAGGCCTATAATTGCTAGGTTTACTCTTAGAACCCTTTTTAAACAATGGAACAACAGGAGCAATACGCCAATCCTCTGGCACCAGCCCCGTTTCTAATGGCATTTGAAATATTTCTGTCAGAGCCCCTGCTATTTCTACACTAACTTCCCTCAAGGTCCTAGGGAGTATCCTGTCAGGACCTGGAGATTTATCCACTTTTATATTCCTTAAAAGCACCAGTACTTCCTCCTCTTTGTCATAGTTTCCATAACTTCCCTACTTGTTTCCCTTATCTTACACAATTCAATATCCTTCTCCTTAGTGAATACCGAAGAAAAGAAATTGTTCAAAATCTCCCCCATTGCTTTTGGTTCCACACATAGCTGTCCACTCTGATTCTCTAAGGGACCAATTTTATCCCTCACTATCTTTTTGCTATTAATATAACTGTGGAAACCCTTTGGATTTATTTTCACCTTACTTGGCAAAGCAACCTCGCATCTTCTTTTAGCTTTTCTAATTTCTTTCTTAAGATTCTTTTTACATTCCTCGAGCACCTCATTTACTCCATGCTGCCTATATTTATTGTAGATATCTCTCTTTTTCTTAACCAAGTTTCCAATATCCCTTGAAAACCATGGCTCTCTCAAACTTTTAACTTTCCTTTCAACCTAACAGGAACATAAAGATTCTGTACCCTCAAAATTTCACCTTTAAATGACCTCCATTTCTCTATTACATCCTTCCCATAAAACAAATTGTCCCAATCCGCTCCTTCTAAATCCTTTCGCATTGCCTCAAAGTTAGCCTTTCTCCAATCAAAAATCTCAACCCTGGGTCCAGTCCTATCCTTCTCCATAATTATATTGAAACTAATGGCGTTGTGATCACTGGACCCGAAGTGCTCCCCAACATGTACCTCCTTCACCTGACCTATCTCATCCCGTAACAGGAGATCCAACACTGCCCCTTCTCTAGTTGGTACCTCTATGTATTGCTGCAAAAAACTATCCTGCACACATTTTACAAACTCCAAACCATCCATCCCTTTTACAGTATGGGAAATTGAAATCTCCCACAATCACAACTCTGTGCTTACTACAAATATCTGCTATCTCCTTACAAATTTGCTCCTCTAATTCTTGCTCCCCATTAGGTGGTCTATAATACACCCCTATGAGTATTACTACACCTTTCTCATTCCTCAATTCCAGCCAAATAGTCTCCCTAGATGAGCCCTCTGATCTATCCTGCCAGAGTACCGCTGTAATATTTTCTCTGACAAGCAATGCAACACCTCCCCCTCTTGCCCCTCCAAATCTATCACACCTGAAGCAACGAAATCCAGGAATATTTAGTTGCCAATCATAACCCTCCTGCAACCATGTTTCACTAATAGCTCCGACATTATATTTCCAGGTATCAATCCATGCTTTAAGCTCATCCACCTTTCTTACAATGCTCCTAGCATTAAAACAAATGCATTTAAGAAATTCTCCACCTCTTCCTCTCTGTTTACCTCTAACAGTGCAAACAACTTTACTATTTTTCTTCCTTCTCCCATACATCTGTTCCTACATTCTGGTTCCCCTCCCCCTTGTATCTAGTTTAAATCCACTGGAGCCTCTCTAGCAAACCTACCTGCAAGAATATTTGTCCCCCTCCAGTTCAGATGTAAACTGTCATGCCAGAACAGGTCCCACCTTCCCTGGAAAACTGCCCAATTATCTATAAATCTGAAGCCCTCCCTCCTGCACCATGTCTTCAGCCATGTGTTGATCTGTGCTATCTTACTATTTCTAAACCCACTGGTAGCAATCCTGAGATTGCTATCCTGGAGGTCCTGTCCTTTAACTTGGCACCTAACTCCCTAAACTCACCTTTCAGGACCTCCTCACTCTTCCTACCCACGTCATTGGTCCCTACATGGACCATGACATCCAGCTGCTCACCCTCTCTCTTGAGAATACTGAGAACTCGATCCGAGATATCGCGGACCCTGGCACCAGGGAGGGAACAGACTATCTGGGATTCTCGATCTTTCTCAACAGAACCTCTTATCTGTTCCCCTAACTATTGAATCCCCTATCACAACTGCTCTCCTCTTTTCCCTCCTTCCCTTCTGAGCCAGTCTCGGTGCCAGATACACAACCACTGCAACTTGTCCCTGGTAGGTCGTCCCCACCAACAGTATCCAAAACAGTATACTTATTATTGATGGGAACGGCCACAGGGTGCTCTGCTCATTCTGTCTTTTCCCCTTCCCTCTCCTGACAGTCACCCAGCTACCTGTCTCCTGACTCTTAGGGGTGACTATCTCCCTGTAACTCCTGTTTATTTCTGCCTCTGCCTCCCGAATGATCCGAAGTTCATTCAGCTCCAGCTCCAGTTCCCTAACGCGGTTTGTCAGGAGCTGCAGCTGGATGCACCTTTTGCAGGTGTAGTCATCAGGGACAACAGTGCTCGCCCTGACTTCCCACATACTGCAAACGGAGCACTCAACTACCCTAACTGCTGCCTCCATTACCTACTCCTAAGGTAATTAAATTTATTAAAGGAGCTTACCTGGCTGTACCTCACTTGGAGTGAAGCTTGTTCTCAGCCTCTGCTCACTTTTTAAATTCTCCTGCTGATCTGAGTCCGACTTTCACGCGTTTGCGCGGTCGTGCCCCGTTTAAACCTTGCCTCTGCCTGTTCTCGCTGAAGCCTGTTGAACCAAAGCCATCCCACTCTGCCTCAGTCCACTCCGACAATGGCTGCTACGGCGATGGCTGCTGTATATGGCAGTCTTTTTTTTAAACCTTTTGTGCGCTACGTCACACACCTGCGCAGTCTAGCCTCTTTTCCCCAGTCATTTTTAAAAAAGTCTTCTCTCTGAGATGCCTTTACTTCTTCCCTCTCTGCCTCTTGCTTTGATTTAAAAGACCGTTGAAAAACTCCTCTCCTTTTAAAACCTTTGGTGTGCTACATCACATGCTTGTGCAGTCTAGCCTCTTTTCCCCAATCAGTTTTAAAATAACTGGCTTCTCTCCGAGATGCCTTTACTTCTTCCCTCTCCGCCTCTTGCTTTGATTTTAAAACTATTTATTGAAGATAGAGCCACTATTACACAAATTTAACCATTTATTCACTATATATTGATAAGGACAAACATACCAAAACTAAAGAGGCATAACATGTCCAGGGAACTAGTCTACTTGCGGAACTGGTCATTAGTATGAAAGATTGTCCACTAAAGGAAAAAAATAGAAAAGCATCTAAAAACTAGACATATTGAGCTGTTGTCTTTATTTGCAGCCAACTATCAGACACTCCTTGTTAAATCTTAGTTCATTTTCTCTTTCAATCATCTTTCACTGCATCATCTCCAGTGCCCTTAAAATAGTTCCTAGACTTGCATTTAGAAGTATATGCAGTAGACTCAAGTGGTATCTAATCAATGTTCAGTACTAGTTTTTCTATGTTCAACTTTTCCCTTGAAATAAATACCAGTGCTTGATTTGCTTTATTTATGGGCTTGCAATTTTGTGTGCAACTCTTAATGATTGGCATATATGTACCCAAAGTTCTCTTCTATAACCCCTACCCCACATGGGCTTGTACCATCCAAAAATTTGACCTTTCTATACTGCCCTGCATTTATCTTTGTTGGACTTTATTTACCAATTATTCACTAATTTATTTACCAACTAATATGTTAAAGTCTTCCTCACTCTTAACTGTAACATCAATTTGGTATGAGCCACAAAACTTAGAAGCAGGATATTAGATTCAGTTTTAATTATAAATGGCAGTGGATTCAGCACTAATGAGAGAAAATCTGCAGATACTGTTAGTCCAAAACACCACACACAAAATGCTGAAGGAACTCAGCAGACCAGGCAGTATCAACGGAAAAGAGTAAACAGACATTGTTTCAGGCTGACACCTCAGGGAAAAAAGTCTGCATGTATTTACCCTAATAATATCCCACATAATTGTGTATACCTCTATAAGATCTTGTCACATTCTCCTATGCTTCAGAAAATAAAGTCCAAACCTATTCAACCTTTCCCTATGACTCAGTTCCTCAAGTCCCAGCAATATTCTTGTCTTGTAAATTCTCTCCACACTCTTTCAAGTTTACTGATATCTTTCCTGTAGGTAGATGACCAGAACTGCACCCATTACTCTAAATTTGGCCTCACCAACATCTTATACAACTTTAACATAACATCTGAACTCCTGTACTCAGACCTTGGTGTCCTGCATTCACAGTGCAAGTCCAACCCTACTTTGTCCTGCCAATGTGCAACATTTCACACTTGTCTGCATTAAGTTTCCTCTGCCTTTTTTTGTAGCTGGTCCAGATCATGGTGTAAGCTTTAACCTTCCTTGCTATTCCCTACTCCCCCAATCTTGGTGTCATCTGAAAATCTGCTGATTCAATTTACCTTATTATCAACTAAATAATTAATATAGATGATAGAAAACAATGGATCCAGCGCCAATCCCTGTGGCACACCACTAGTTACAGGCCTCTAGTCACAAAGACAATCATCTATTACCACTCTCTGCCTTCTTCATCCAAGCCAATGCTGAATCTAATTTAGTACTTCATTCTGAATGGCAAGTGACTTCTGGACTAGCCTCCCATGTCGGACTTTGCCAAAGACCTTGCTAAAGTCCATGTGGACAATGTCCACTGCCTTTCCTTCATCAACCTTTCTTGAAACCTCCTCAAAATTTCTTAAGGTTGGTTAGACACGGCCTGCAATGCACAAAGCCATGTTGTCCCTAATCAGGCCCTGCATATCCAAATAATTTTATATCCTGTCCCTTAGACAGGACATTAACTCTGCTACTGCCTGCACAGATGCTATTTGACCTGTTAGGTATTTCAAGCATTCTATGTTTTTATTTTTACTTCATCAATTTGTTCTTGTCAGTTCCAGCATTTAATGTTTTTTTGTTCTATCCTCATCCTTGGGTTTCATTTGTCTCCTACATCATCGAGACAGATTATTGACAAGTTTTTACTGCCCTCCACCATCCAATATTGCCAACTCGAGTGTCATTCAATCTGTCTGCATAAACTGAGAGATTCTTTTGTTCTCTCCACTCCACCAAAAACCTGTTGGATTTCTAAGTTTTTTCACTTCTGATTTTAAAAAAAAGTCATCAACCTGAAATGTGAACTATGTTTCCCCTTTGACAGATGCTGCCTGACCTGCTAGGTATTGCTCACATTCGCTGTTTTTATTTGGATCACTTCTTAACCTCTTATAAGACCTTACCACCTGTTAGAGCCATTTGAAGAGATTTTCCCTCTCCTCAAACTGTTCTGTGTGCATTCTATCATCTCATCCTCTGAGCTGTTTTGCCAATTAGATTTATCAAGTCTAAATGAATATTATATTCTTATATTTATTATATTGTCCTTGCTACAAGCATATTTTATACTTAATTAATCCTCTTCCCAACACCCATAACCCACTCCAACCAATTTTTAGATGTTGCCATTTATTTTTTATGTGCACCCTGTATGACTTTTCCGTCTGTTGTGGGGCAACATAATTTCTTTCTCCTCCCCTTATATCTTCTTTTATGAACAGTACTCACTCCTTGTCATTTTCCTTTATGTCTGTCCTTTTGAAACATTGAAAACTGCAGAATAGTTCCAACCTTGGTTGCCATGCAACTCCAGCTCTATTCTGTTCTTTTGTTTGAAAGCATTCATAGTCGGGGACAAGCATCAAAGTGGTTTCTTCTGGATGATTTTTAAAAAAAAATTTGAAATATTTTAATAGCAGAATGGAATCTACTATTATGGGTGGTAATGTGAGTTCACAGACCAGTGCTGATCTTGATGTGATAAATTTAGTTTAAGACCTAACTTTTTCAACTGAATGTGTCTTTCATACTGACAAGATACTGCTTCTTGAAGAGAGTTTTCTCGTTTCCAATGTTTAATCATTTATAGAACTGGAAGATGTTGTTCAATAACAATAGATAGATAGATAGATACTTTATTCATCCCCATGGGGAAATTCAACTTTTTTCCAATGTCCCATACACTTGTTGTAGCAAAACTAATTACATACAATACTTAACTCAGTAAAAAATATGATATGCATCTAAATCACTATCTCAAAAAGCATTAATAATAGCTTTTAAAAAGTTCTTAAATGCTAACAGCTTTTTTATTTCTAATTGTGAAACATGACCAATACTGTTTCAAGACAGCTTTCTCCATTACTCATTATCAAAGGAATTACACACAAGAATGATTGCAAAGGATGCCACTGAGCTGTTAAACTCATTATTTGGCTGTCAACTTTACACAAAACTTTTATTTGTGTTCAATCTAGGCCTAATACAAAGACTTGTTATCTTATTTTCTGCTCAACTTGCTTGTTTGGCACAGGTAATTATTTTCGTTCCTCCATTTTGTGCAGAGTTTATCTTCGAAAAAGGAAAACTTCCTTTTAGTATACAGTAGCTCATGTAGCGAAAAGCTATTGTTGGAGAGGAGCTGTGTAGATTGATCCAGCTTTGGCTCAACAGGCTTGGGCAAGCACAGAGAAAGGTCTGAAGTAAATTTCTAGTATTTTCTTTTCACCTTCTTTGTCTTTCAGTACATAGTTGGTGCGCTGAGAATGGATGCTGTGTTGATGGTAAGTTCTTAGTGTGAGACGTGGGAACTCTTAGATTCCACCTCCCAGTCCCCCTGACAACTACATTTGCATGAAATGCATTGAGCTGCAGCTCCTTAGAGATCATGTTAGGGTCAATACAGCTCAGTGACCTTCAGGTCATACAGAAGATTGAGGAGGTGATAGAGAGAACTTATAGGGAGGTGGTCACCCCTGAGTTGCAGGAGGAAGGAAGCTGCTAACTGTCAGGAGAGAAAAAGCAAATGGGCAGCCAGTGGTCATTCGCCTCAATAAAAATGATAACGCTTTGCATACTGTTGGTGGGGTATGACCTACCAGGGAGTAGGTCTCTGTCACCGTGGCTCAGAGGAAAAAGGAGGAGAAGAAGAGGAATGCAGTAGTGATAGAAGATTCCATAGTTAGAGGAATAGACAGGAGATTCTGTGAATGTGAAAAAGACAACCGGATGGTATTTTGCCTCCCAGATGTTATAGATGTCTCAGTTTGGGTTCACAGCATTCTAAAAGGGGAGGGTGGCAGCTGGAACTTGTGGTACATATTGGTACCAACAACATGGGTAGGAGATGGGAAGAGATCCTAAAGAGAAAATATAGGGAGTTAGGTAGAAAGTTGAAAAGCAGGACCTTCAGGGTAGTAACCTCTGGATTGTTGCCTGAATCACCTGCCAGTGAGGGTAGGAATACGATAATTTGGCAGATAAATATGTGACTGAGGAATTGGTGCAGGGGGCACTATTTCACATTTTTAGATCATTGGGATCTCTTCTGGGGATGGTATGACCTGTACAAAAAGAATGAGTTAAACCTGAAACTGGGGGGGACCAATATCCTTGCCTTCTTCTTGTTCCTATCATCAGAGTGGTGGTACAGGAGTCTAAAGACCCATAATCCACAATTCAGAATCAGCTTCTTCCCTCCCACTACAAGATTTCTGAGTGGTCCCTTTTTATCGCACTGTATATTTGGCTTGCTGCCATAGAACATCAAATTTCACGTTATAGTACACTCAAAATGCTGGAGGAACTCAGTATGTCGGTCATCATCCAGGGAAAAGAATAGAGTTGACGTTTCATGCCAAGACCCTTCATCAGGTACCAAAACCTTGAGTTGATATTCTTTTCTATTAATGTTGCCTGACGTGCTGAGTTCCTCCAGCATTTTGTATCAGTTACACTGAATTCCCAGCATCTGCAGAATCTTTTGTATTTAAAAATTCATGTTATATAGAATACTGATGACAAACCTGATTCTGATCTACAGAAACTCTGTTGATGTAACTTATAGTAACTGAAACAGCCTGACTCAGGAATCAGTCATGCCTCTTGCAGGCACGTGAATTATTGCGAAAGACTGCAGGAATACAGTTAATGACCATGTGAATACACTGGCAGCATATTTTCAAGTCTGCATGAAAAATTTATTATTCCTTCCTCCTCTATTTAGAAACATAGAAAAATTACAGCACAATACAGGCCCTTCGGCCCACAAAGCTCTGCCGAACACGTCCCTACCTTAGAAATTACTAGGCTTACCTATATCCCTCTACAGTATTTTACTAAGCTCCATATACCTATCTAAAAACCTCTTAAAAGACCCTATCGTATCAGCATCCACCACCGTTGCCGGCAGCCCAATCCACGCACTCACCACTCTCTGAGTAAAAAACTTACCCCTGACATTTCTTCTGTACCTACTCCCCAGCACCTTAAACCTGTGTCCTCTTGTGGCAACCATTTCAGCCCTGGGAAAATGCCTCTGACTATCCACAGGATCAATGCCTCTCATCACCTTGAACACCTCTATCAGGTCACCTCTCATCCTCATTTGCTCCAAGGAGAAAAGGCCGAGTTCAGTCAACCTATTCTCATAAGGCATGCTCCCCAATCCAGGCAACATCCTTGTAAATCTCCTCTGCACCCTTTCTATGGCTTCCACATCCTTCCTATAGTGAGGTGACCAGAACTGAGCACAGTACTCCAACTGGGATCTATATATATGACCACGGTCCTATATAGCTACAACATTACCTCTTGGCTTCTAAATTCAATTCCACGATTGATGAAGGCAAAAACACCGTACGCCGCCTTAACTACTGAGTCGACCTGTGCAGCTGCTTTGAGTTACCTATGGACTCAGACCTCAAGATCCCTCTGATCCTCCACACTGCCAAGACTCTTACCATTAATACAATATTCTGCCATCGTATTTGACTTACCAAAATAAACCACATCACACTTATCTGGGTTGAACTTCATCTGCCACTTCTCAGCCCAGATTTGCATCCTGTCAATGTCCTGCTGTAACCTCTGACAGCCCTCCACACTATCCACAACACCTCCAACCTTTGTGTCATCAGCAAACTTACTAACTCATCCCTCCAATTCCTTATGCAAAGGTAAAAAGACCCTGTTGGGAGTTGTATACAGGCTTCCAAATTGTACCTAGGTTCTGGGGTACAAATTACAATTGGAGATAGAAAAGACATGTAATAAAGGCAATGTTATAGTAATAGGGGAGTTCAATATGCAGGTAGATTGGAGAAAATCATGTTGGTGCTGGATTCCAAGAGAGGGAATTTGAAGAAGTCCTTAAGATGGCTTTTTAGACTAGCTTGTGGTTGAGCCCACTAGGGGAAAGGCAATTCTAGATTGGGTGTTGTGTAATGAACCAGGTTTAATTAGAAGATAAAGGAACCGTTAGGAGACAGTGATCATAATATGATTGAATACACCATGAAGTTTTGAGAGGGAGATTATAAAGTCAGATGTATCAGTATTACAGTAGATTAAGGGGAATTACAGAGGCATGAGAGAGGAGCTGGGCAAAGGTGATTAGAAGGGGACACTAGCAGTGATGACAGCAGAACATCAATGGCTGGAGTTTCTGGAGGCAACTCAGAAGATCCAGGATAGTTGCATCTCAAAGATGAAGATGTATTCTAAAGAGAGAATGAGGCAACTGTGGCTGATCAAGGGAAGTCAAAGACAGCACAAAAGCAAAAGAGAGTGTATTTAATATAGCAAAAATTATTGAGAAATTATAGGGTTGGGAAGCTTTTAAAGCAGGAGTGAGTGACATTGCTATTACTGAGGAGGTGCTTGGGAAACTGAAAAGGGATTCAATGGGTTTCAATAGGTACATTTAATGTCAGAGAAATCCTGAAATTCTTTTTCTTCGCAAACATCCACAAAAACAGAATCAGAATCAGGTTTATTATCACTGGCATATGACATGCAATTTGTTAACTTAGCAGCAACAATTCAATGGAATACATAATCTAGCAGAGAAAAAATATAGTAATAATAATAGTAAATAAATAAATAACATATATATGTTTATTATACATATATAAAAAAAGTGAGGTCGTGTCCAAAGATTCAATGTCCATTTAGGAATTGTATGGCAGAGGGGAAGAAGCTGTTCCTGAATCGCTGACTGTGTGCCTTCAGACTTCTGCATCTCCTACCTGATGGTAACAGTGAGAAAAGGGCAAGCCCTGGATGCTGGAGGTCCTTAATAATGAACGCTGCCTTTCTGAGACACCGCTCCCTGAAGATGTCCTGGGTACTTTGTAGGCTAGTACCCAAGATTTACAACCTTCTGCAGCTTCTATCAGTCCTGTGCAGTAGCCCCTCCATACCATTCCAGTCAGTAATGCTGCCAACAGAGGAGTGCCCCAAAGAATGAATGACAGTTAAAATGTCAGAACCCCAGCTCCCCCCTCCCATGTACAAGCAGCAGCAAAGCAACGATTCCCCCACCAGCAAAAATGCATCAGTACCCTCCACCGAGCACTCAAGCTTGCAGCTAAGCATCAATAAAGACACAGACTAGCAATACCCCAAAAATTACTTGTTCACCCAGTCATTCAACATACCACAAGTCCTCTCTCTTCCTAATAAGGGAAAAAGAGGTGTCCTCATTTCACAGCGAGAGGGGAGACATAACAAATAACTCACTGATTTATGATGTTAAAAACTTGTTATGTTGCTTTTTACGAGCTCTGCGCCCAAAGAGTCGGTACCAAAAAGGCACTGCACTCCTGACACACAACCCCCGGCAGCTAACCTGTTCCATGCTCCCCATGATGCTTCAGTCAGGGGTACCGGCCTAGAATCAGCATTTCTCCAGGTCCACGAAAATCCAGAAAACTGAAGGTGCACATGCCTTCCAGGCTACGTCCTTGGGAAAGCAAAAGAGCTGGTCATGAAGCCCTGTGAGCGGCTCCCATTCCCGCAAAGAACTGAAGTCAGAGTGCAACTCACATCAGGGTATTCAAAAGAACCTTGAAAAGGGAGGGGGTGGGGGAAAAAGAGATTCCAGTAAAATGGAAGCACGTGTAAACACAGCAGTCTCTTGGGGACCAGCCAAAGGTGTGTTCTTTTTGTAAAATTTGTTTTTTAAAATCCTAAGACAATTCTACTCCAAGAACATTGAACACTGAAGGGCTACTCTATCAATGTGCTGCTTGTTGATCATAGTAGCTGCCCACGCCCAGGATTACGGCTGCACAGGTGGAAGGTCAACTGAGGAAGATCTGTACCAGCAAGGCGGCTGGATCGGATGGAGTTTCCCCACGATTACTGAGGGCCTGTGCGACTGAGCTGGGAGAACCACTACAGCGCATCTTCAACATGAGCCTGGAGCAGAGAAGAGTACCCAGACAGTGGAAAACATCCTGTATTGTCCCGGTACCGAAGAAACCACAACCAAAGGAGTTGAATGACTTCAGACCTGTTGCCTTGACGTCGCACGTGATGAAGACCATGGAGCGGCTGATAATACAGAATCTGAGGCCACAAACCAGGCACGCCCAGGATCCTCTTCAGTTTGCGTATAAGGAGAAGGTGGGAGTGGAGGATGCTATCACGTATTTGCTGCACAAATCACTCTCTCACCTAGATGGGGTCAGTTGTGCTGTGAGGATTACATTCCTTGACTTCTCTAGTGCCTTTAACACCATCCAGCCCAAGATCTTAAGGCACAAACTAACGGAGATGGGAGTAGACTCTCACATGGTGGATTGGATAGTGGACTACTTGACAGATAGACCTCAGTATGTGCGGTTGGGAGACTGTAGGTCTGACACGGTGGTCAGCAGCACAGGAGCGCCGCAGGGAACCGTACTCTCTCCAGTCCTGTTCACCCTGTACACATCAGACTTCCAATATAACTCGGAGTCCTGCCATGTGCAGAAGTTCGCTGATGACACGGCCATAGTGGGGTGTGTCAGGAATGGACGGGAGGAGGAGTATAGGAAACTGATACAGGACTTTGTGATATGGTGCAACTCAAACTACCTGCGTCTCAATATCACCAAGACCAAGGAGATGGTGGTGGACTTTAGGAGATCTAGGCCTCATATGGAGCCAGTGATCATTAATGGAGAATGTGTGGAGCAGGTTAAGACCTACAAATATCTGGGAGTACAGTTAGACGAGAAGCTAGACTGGACTGCCAACACAGATGCCTTGTACAGGAAGGCACAGAGTCGACTGTACTTCCTTAGAAGGTTGGCGTCATTCAATGTCTGTAGTGAGATGCTGAAGATGTTCTATAGGTCAGTTGTGGAGAGCGCCCTCTTCTTTGTGGTGGCGTGTTGGGGAGGAAGCATTAAGAAGAGGGACGCCTCACGTCTTAATAAGCTGGTAAGGAAGGTGGGCTCTGTCGTGGGCAAAGTACTGGAGAGTTTAACATCGGTAGCTGAGCGAAGGGCGCTGAGTAGGCTATGGTCAATTATGGAAAACTCTGAACATCCTCTACATAGCACCATCCAGAGACAGAGAAGCAGTTTCAGCGACAGGTTACTATCGATGCAATGCTCCTCAGACAGGATGAAGAGGTCAATACTCCCCAATGCCATTAGGCTTTACAATTCAACCGCCAGGACTTAAGAACTTTTTAAAAGCTATTATTAATGCTTTTTGAGATAGTGATTTAGATGCATATCATATTTTTTACTGAGTTAAGTATTGTATGTAATTAGTTTTGCTACAGCAAGTGTATGGGACATTGGAAAAAAAGTTGAATTTCCCCATGGGGATGAATAAAGTATCTATCTATCTATCTATCTATCTACGATGTTAGTGGTGGATGTTGAAGGGGCCTGCTGAGGCTGGAATGGTGGAGAAGGAACTAGTCAAGGTGTCAGAGGGGCTGGTTGGGATATCTGAGGAGTCGGTTTGGGTATGGAGGAGACCATCAGGATATCGGAGGAACCAGTTGGGGTTTGGAGGAGCCCGCTGGTGTGTTGGAGCAGCCCATTGGGATGTTGAAGGAGTCATTGGGTATGGAGGAGCTGACTTGGCTGCAGGCCATGTTGCTCCCGCTACTCAGAAGCATTGAAGCTGGTGCAGTATAACTGTGGAGATTGTCTCAGACATTTCACTTGCAATTTCAAGACTCTGTTGGGCAGTGATAATGTAAGTTGCCACAGGCCTGTTATTCTTGTCTGGTGGAAGGACAGATGACATGGGATCTGTGCAGCCTCAGTTGTAGTAAGGACTAGGCCTCAAGCCACGGGCTTGCTTGCTGCTGCAGACCAGGTGAGAAATGAGGAATCATTTACGGCATGGCGTCCGAGCTTGGTTGGGGCCTGGCCTTTTCCATCAGTGCTGCCCTCACATGTTTGAGCGCTGGAATGACAGGTTGGATTGCGTGCATCTGTACACTGCTGGGAGACAGTACCATCGATTACTGGATATTGTCACTCAGGGTCTTGGACCAAATATATATATTTTTTGAGTGAATATGCTTCTCTGCTTGCTATTTGAATTGTGTCGTTTGCTGTTTTGAATGTTACTCACTATGTTTGAATGTTTGCTGTTTTGAATAAGGGACACTGTATGTATGGTATGAATGATAATTAAAATTGATTTGATTTGAAGGCATATAAATCACCTGGACCAGATGGACTACACCCCAGGGTTCTGAAAAGGTAGCTGAAGAGATTGTAGTAATGATCTTTCAAGAATCACTAGATTCTGGAATGGTTCCAGAGGACTGGAAAGTTGCAAATGTTACTGAACTCTTTAGAAGGGAGGGCAGAAATAAGGAAATTATAGGCCAGTTAGCCTGACTTCAGTGTTGAAGTTTATTATTATTTAAAGATGAGTTTTCGTGGTACTTGGAGGCTATGATAAAATAGGTCAAAGTCAACATGGATTTCTTAAGTGAAAATATTGTATTACAAGTTTGTTGGAATTCTTTGAGGAACTAACAGGCAATATAGACAAAGGAAGGTCAGTGGATGTTGTCTACTTTGATTTTTAGAAGGCTTTTGACAAGATGCTGCACATGAGGCTGCTAAACAAGATAAGAGCCTATGGTACCACAGGAAAGCTACTAACATGGATAGAAGATTGGCTGACTGGCAGGAGACAATACTTGTGAATAAAGGGAACCTGTTCTGGTTCACTGCTGGTGACTAGTGTTCTACAGAGGTCGGTGTTGGGACTACTTCTTTTCACGTTATATGTCAATGATTTGGATGATGGAATCGATAGCTTTGTGATCAATTTTGTGAACAGCGATTCAGATTATTATACAGAAAAATATCAGATACATGCGTATTTTAAGATTTGAATTTTCCAGTTAGTTAACACTATACATCGGATGTTTGTGCTTGCATGTTTTTCAGCAAGTTGCTTCCTTTAACATTTTTTTGGCAATTTTCAAAATGACTACAAATCTCATTGGAATACGTTATGCTAATAAGTAGGAATTTTATAAAGAATGCTGAAAAAGTGCTTTGTCCACAAAGCATTTCACAAAACGCTTGAAATGTCATGCCTAGAATTTTCATGGCATGAGGTACTGTCATTTAGGTGTAACTAACAAGGTATTCGTGAATAGTGAGTGACTTTGATTTTGTTTTTAAGAAGTTGATTATTTTAAACTTTTTAATCACTAACAAATCTGGGCTTCTGGCAATGTCAGCATCCGTAACTGAACTGCTAGTATCCTGATAAGATACTGCCAGAGTAATATTCGGCAGAGGCTCCCAGGAATTAGGACTGGTTTCAGATTGTAATTCCAAGCTGGTGTTTGCTTGATTTGTAGCAGTACAGCATGTGGTCATGCTCCCATGTTCCTCTTGTCCTTGAGTAGCCTGAGGAACTGATGATTGAAGATGTGACAATAATGCAGTCTTCTTTGTCCTGGATAATTAACTACTTGAGTTGTTGACTTTGTGTTCATCAAATGGAGAGTTTCCTATTACACTCCTGCTTTGTACCTTGTTAGATAGTAGAAAGGCCTTAGGTGCCATGATTGAATTATTTATTGCAGGATATACAGCTCTAATCTGCTTTTGTAATCACAATATTTTTTAGGCTTGTCCAGTTGAATTTCTGGTTAGTAGTGAGCCCTAGGCTTAATGGGTTGGGGTAGGAGATTTGGAAATTATAATGCCATTGAATCCAATGAGGATAGTTATTCTCTCACTTCTTGCAAATGGCCATTGTATGGCACTTTAGTTCAATTGTTATTTGCCACTTATCAGATCATTCCTGAATATTGGCGAGATTTCATGCATGGATGGCTCCACTTGCCGAAGAGTTTTTAAATGAATAGAGCATTGTCCAACCATTAGCCGGTATTTCTACTTGTGACCTTGTGAGGTAGGAATGTTTTTGTTGGAGGAATTGAAAATGGCTGGGTCATTTTTGTATCAGAATCAGATTTAATATCACCGGCATATTTCGTGATTTTTTTTTAACTTCATGGCAGTAGTACAATGCAATACTTGATAAATATAGAGAAAAATACTGAATTACATGAAGTATATATAAGCCTATTAAATAGTTAAGTTAAAACAAGGAGTGCAAAAAACAGAAATAAAAAAGTAGTGAGGTAGTGTTCATGGGTTCAATATCCATTTAGAGATTGGATGGCAGAGGGAAAGAAGCTGTTCCTGAATCGTTCAGTGTGTGCCTTCAGGCTTCTATACCTCCTTCCCAACAGTAACAGGGCATGTTCTGGGTGGTGGGGATCCTTATTGATAGATGCTGCTTTTCTAAGACACTACTCTTTAAAAATGTCTTGGATACTATGGAGGCCAGTACCCGTGATGGATCTGACTAATTTTACAAGTTTCTGTAATTTATTTCAATCTTGTGCAATTTATTTCAATCCTGCTCTCCCCGCTTCCCATACCAGATGCTGATGCAGCCAGTCAGAATATTCTCTGCAGTACATTTGTAGAAGTTTTTGAGTGTTTTAGTAATCAAACCAAATCTCTTCAAACTCTTAATGAAGTATAGCCGCTGCCTTGTCTTCTTTATAGCTGCATCATTATGTTGCACCCAGATTAGGTCCTCAGAGATATTGTCACACATTTTAAGATGAAAGATTTTGGCGATCAGGATACAAATTGTGCAAGTTAGACAATGAGATTAACTATATTCAAATAAACAGAGGTTTTGAGATGGGAAGTACTAAGATGCTCTTGGGAAGACTTGAGCAGATGAGAAGATGCCAAGCATCAAGAAGACAGCTAGAAAGTAGCCAGTCTATTAGAGTATTAAGTTTGAAATTCAAGAGGGAATTAGAGTAGAGAGTTGGAGGCATTATATAAAACCTGGCATAGCAGGGCACAATGAGTGGGAATGGAGGATGTTTACAGAGACCAGTGACCATCGTGAGCGGAGGATGGACCAGATTGAGAGGTTATACAGAAACGGGGAAGATATATATCAGAAAATTCCTACTACCAGACTCTCTACCCAGTTGACTCAGGTAAAGATAGCCCATAGCTTGGTTATAAGCTGCTCTGACGTTTGAAGGCTCTGCTGTTCTTGTCTATTTTATAGTGCATTTACTTATTGGCCTTTCTGTGTCTGTGCATATAAATGGAGAGGACTAGGATAAAATTATAATTATAAACTGGGTTTTAACTAAGAAATTTTAAGCCATAATTCTTTACTAAAGAATTTGAGCTGTAAATCTATCCTAGTTGAGATATCATAGTGACAGTATGCTGTGTATTATAACTTGCATTGAAGTTAGATTTTCAATACCTTCTGTTTATATTTAGAGCAAGCATTTAATGAGAAATGTTTTGTATTGTAGGCATTCAAAGAGATGCTATATGCAGCCCAAGACCAAGCACCATCTTTAGAAGGTAATGATTTTCATATTACTCTAATGATGAACAAAGCTCTTTTTTATTGCTTTTGATGCATAATGTTATATAGACATCCCCATTTATGAGGATTATTCAGAATCCAACATCATAGTATCAGGAAAAAGAAAATAGAATGCATGGAATAAGAAAGGGGAATATGCCAGTGCTGAACAGAATTTAATTTTAATAATTGTAGAATGTTTACTATTCAAACCAAAATAATTTTGATTAATACTCTTACAATAGCACGTTCTTTCACAAATAATTATTTCATCATTTAGGAACAAATTCAAAAGGAGTGATGTAAATGATAGTTGTGAATGAGATGCACAAGAGAGCAACTATGATGTAATTTCTTTTTAACTATATGTTTTGGAGCTGAAGATAGTAACCAGATTCTCAGAAATAAACTTTATACCAGGCTGGTGGTTTGAGCTGAGAAGAAACAAAGGCTGCAAAATTTTGTATTGGCTGCAAAATGACCAATTGAGATGAATGTCATATGTTTTGGACAGTTGAAAAGTAAGTGTAACCCTCTCACCAGGGCTCATCCACCATCTTGGCTCATTAGCTCTCTCTGCTAACAGCCACGTAACTCAGTGTTGAGAAGACCACCTTACATAAGCAAAATACATCTAGGGTTGGTATGATTTGGGATTCAATCAAACCGGCAGGTTGGGATGTTCCAATTAAGGGATGTTGATTGTGGCGAATCCTGTGTAAATGCTACCCATACACAGTTATTGGTCACCAAGAAACGACAGATCACGCACCAGTATAAAATTATAAAGGAAGTATATTTACCTATTTTCAACTTTATCAAGCAGTTAATAGGAAAAGAAAGAAAGAAACAGTTAACCAGTCTGAAAGTACAAATAAACGTTGGAGCTCATTTCTGTAGTAGCTGTGTATATCAGTTTACGCACGGCACAGCATTCCTATCACCAACCACAGGTAGAACTTCCCTTTTTGGAATCTTTTGTCTTGCAAAGCACTTCTTATACCAGGGTCTCTCCTTTGATTGGCATTTGGCAGACCTTGTGCCCTGCTCTGCAGCTCCTGCCAAAAGACCCCAAACCAGTGCAGCACTCTCAGATGTTCCACTGGGCAGAAAGTTATGACACGTACCAAAATAAGCCTGATTGGCTGACACCACGTTCCTAATGTGGACAACATGGCTCCTTGTCTTTAGCCGAAGCCAAAGCACTCATCCTAGGAGGAAACACTGTTTTTACTAACAGAAAACTTGCTAAAATAAAAATACCTCACAGCATACCAGTAGAAATCTTAACCCAAGGCATTACATAAGGATGCATTAAATTTGACAGAATAAAAATAGACATTGTTTAACTGTTTTTGTGACCGTTTGTTCCCTATTTTTGATTCCTTTCAAATTTCAGCTGAAACAACCATGGACTTGATTCTGTTCCTTTGGTCTACATCTTAAACTTAGAAAAGGTGGCTCTAATCAGTTTTGAATTTCACTGTGCTATTTACAGTTAGATTTGGAAATGGGTGGGGTATTTCCCTACTCAGTCCAACCAATCAATATTCTCATCAGTGGAGCCTCTTTACCCAAACAGGAGGATCCGTAGATAGTAAATTAATGTAGGAGGCTGTGTCCTGGCTGACTTAGCCCAATGTTTCTACAAGTTTCTACTTTATCAGTACCTTTAATGAGGAAGATTTGCTAATGCTGCAGTTCTTTATGTTCTCATGGACCTGCAGACTCTGCCACAGATGATGCAGGATGTGCTTGATGGATTTTTTTGTAAAAAAATGGTGCATTCTTTTGCCATTTTCGCTAGATTTTTGCATGTTTGTAATGGTGAAATTGGATTCTCAGTGCCTTTCTGAAAATTCCAACATTTTTATTATTTTTATTTATTATTAGCTGAAGTCAGAAATTCCAATAGTTAAGTATTTTGCTTTTTCTTCAAAAGCACTTTGAGAAGATCCATGAATTATTTCCTCTGTCCATTAGGTCATCTCTTGCCGAGGTACTGCAGAGTACAAGATACAAGAAACTAGATGCTGGACTTTGAAACAACAAAGATCTGCTGGAGGAACTCAGCTGGTTGAGCAGCATCTGTGGAAGAAAGAAAGCTGGTGCTGAAGCAGGTTTTGACTCAAAACATCGATAGTTTCTTTCCTCCCACAGATACTGCTCAACCCGCTGAGTTTTCCAGAAAAAGCTAATTCTAGAATCTGGTATTGGACGTGAGACCAACGAGACCTGTACCTGAGCTAGCTCAGTATTATTAAAATATTAATAATGGGGCTGATTGTTTTTGCTGGGTTGCTGAAATTGCTTTGCTTATCCTGCCAGTGGATTTGAAAGTTTTTATGGATTCAGCATTGGTGGTATATCTGCATTGCATTAAGGTGTTTTGTGTAGATGGTCCAAATCTGTGAAGTGTAGAAGAGGACAGCGATCACTGCAGCCTGCTTAACAATCAGCTTTGTGCCAGTTCGAGACTCTTGAGCTGCACTTGTTCTATTGTCTGGATGTTCAGTATTTGCAATATTGTATTGAAGTTGATGGTAATTTTTAATTCATTGTTACCTGTCTTGCTGAGCAGTGGCTCCTGACATATGCAAAGTAGTTTGTGTTTTCCAGGTAGAATGGATACATTTTTATGGCAACCAAACCTGAAAAGACTTCTATAGACCCTCAGTTGGCAACACCGAGGTTATGTTTCATGGTAGATGCTGCTGCCTGCATTTTCTTGGAGTTGTTACAAGGTGCAGACTATTTTGTCCTTTGATGGACAAATGGCACATGCATTTCATGGAGCAGCTCTCTGACCCCATTAGCAGTGGTGATGATATTTACCATGTTCCTTAAAGAAGGTCACAATTGTAGTGTCTCTGAATTTACCTGGCATATCATCATATTCCCAATTGTGAGGAATAAGGTTGTGAATTTATCACTAAAGCTATTCTCTGCTAGTCTTTAGCAGGGAGCTCAAGGGCTTGTGTGTTTTTTAGTTGACAAATGATCTTTTAAACTTCTGTTGCTCTGCAGAAAGCCTAGGCTGAATAACATATTATAAGATGGTTGAGCAGCATCTTGTCAGGGATAGTATGGTTGAGAAATTCTGGAAAAAGCCTTTTCTAGTGGGTTTTAACTAGCTCTCTGTATTTGACAAAGTTTCCTCCGTTCATGGCTATTAGTTACAACACTCAGGAACCCAAATTTGTCATTATTATCAGTGTCATGCTGAAGATTCGGTATGATGTTTAAAATTTTGACAAACTTCTATAGATGGTTCACTGAACTGTTCCCACAACCTATTGGCTCACTTTCAAGTAGTCTTCATGTCATGTTCTCGATATCCATCCATACATCTTTTCTTCTGTATTTGCTCAGAGTGTCGCCGTTTGCATGTTGGTTGATGTTGCTTGGATTTACTGTGAATACCAGTAAGAAAACTAATATCAGGGTTGTGTATAGTGACGTATATGTACCTTGATAATTTTACTTTGTACTTTGACTTGCTCTATCTCCTGTATTCTTTCCATCCAGTATTTGTTTTTTATATATCACTGGTTGCCTTTTGGACTTTGGACTTCAGACTTCAGCTGTTTGTACAGCTGTTGCTATTCCCTTGAGTTTTTGGGGGATGTTATTTTTTAAAATGATCAAATATCTATATCATTACATTTTTCTTACAGCATATTTTAACTTAAATCTTTCACAGTAAAAGGAAGAATCGGTAATAATTGAAATATGAAATATTAACATTAGCATTCATAAAGGAAGAAAAAACAAACTACATAATATGATGAGATGATTGAATTCACCTTGATCCATACACTCAAACCAAAACATATTTGCTAAAATGTGTCTGCACTTCACTATTCTAGCCAGCTACTTCCCCATTCTGGACAAGTCTGAGCTCCCAGATCTCTTCCCAGAAACAAGTCTTAAGTGCCCTGTGGAACCATTTATCCTTTTCTTCTGAAGGACCTTTCCTGATTAATATTCTAATTTTAATTACATTTTGTATAGCTCGCCCCAGTGTGCTTTTTAGTTCCTGATGATTTAATTTTTAACCATTACTTGAAACCCTAGCTTAGCTTCCAGAAATTATCACAACATGGCATGGCTAAGATGCAAGTTAAGATTACTTGAAATTATATAGAAGCTCAAAGTGCACAAGTCTGACTTCTAACTTCTTTATATTATTTGAAAAGAAAACTTGAAAATAAGACAAAAGGTGTTATAAGTACTCTACAGTACAGGCAGTATCTGTTTTTAGGTGAATGACCTTTCATTCAAAGTAGAAAAAGTTAGATTAAAATTTAAGATGCACACAAAGGTGTGGAGAAGCCTATGTTCTATATATAACCGTCAGGATAGGTTTTGACATGACCTTGACTTGTTGTTCCAGGCAATCTAGGTTGAGAGTTACTGCACCAAACACAAAATGCTGCCTTCAGTAAAGGAGGTACTGTTTCTATTTCTACCACTGTCTAATCATCTATGCTTGCAGCAACAAAGAAACTTAGATTCTTGAGTTTGTGATGTTGCTGCTTTAAGACCGTAACCATGTGTGAAGGAAATAGAGATCGGTGTTTGCTAGCTAGAATAAAGATGGTAATGATGATGCCATCCAATGGATGTGCTGTATACATTGGTGAGTTCAAAGGTTAAAAACATTTGACCAGTGTATGAAACACAAGGAAATACTTTTGAAGGCTATCAATATCATGTAGAGAAGACACAACAGAGAAGATGTGAGCTGAGGAGAGAGTTATTTTTCTTGGTGACAGATATTATAACGTGAACTATAGATAAGGTAGAAAAAGCCTTCGAAGGGACAAGTAAATCCATCCACCACAGTAATTTAGTGAAATTTCACTGGATTATGGGCCACAGCTCTGATGCAACCAAGGCTTAGATCAGAATTGATTTTTTCAAAATCACATGCACATTGAAATGTACTGTATAGTAAAATACATTGTTTGCATTAGAAAAACCAACACAATCTGAGGGTGTGCTGGGGGCAGCAGAAGTGTCATCACACACAACACAGAGCAACAGCAACAAAGCAAACCCCTTTCCTACCAACTCATCACTTCCATGCACACAGATAGGCCTCCAATCCCAGGACAGGCCATTCCGGTCCTCTGATCTCCAGAATGTAGCTCCAGACTCATACCTCCAACCTCCGTACTTGCCAACCTAGGGACTTCAGTGACTACCATGGGTGCATATTCTGTTTTTTCAATTGGGAATGTAACTTTTCTTCTTGATAACCACTCATTTTGGTTGAATATGTTAACATTGTGCACAAATATAGTGTCAATCATAGGGATTCTGAGCTTTCTGCTATCTAGGACCTCCATAAGAAATTGGTTTTTGATCATGGACCACTATACAGGTTGCTATGAAATGTCATATTCTTCCACCTCCATCTGTGTCAGCCATTTGGTTAAGGAAATGATAAAATGATAGTTGCTGGACCAGAAATCCATGAGTGGTTGCTTTTTTTCTTTTTACGGTCTGGACAATCCTTTATTCTAAAATATTCCATACCCTAACTGCGGAATGAACAATAATTGCAGGCACAGATGGAGGAAAAGAAGAGGAATCAGGAGGTGGTAGGAGATTTGTTTTCAAGTGAAAAATACTGTGAAAGGCTTATTATTATAAGGTAGTGGAGGATTGTTGAGATGGAGCGCTGGAGAGATGGTAAAGAAACTGAAAATGAGGAACAACATAGTAAAGATGAACATTAGAAGCCAAAAACTCCATGTATATGTTAGTATATAGACTGGGTGCAGAGAAGACAATTGGAAAAAAAGGACAAGCATAGATTTGGACTACAGGCAGTTTTGATGCAGCTGTTGTTGCTGAGGACCAGAAATCTACACTGCACAGCACACAGGAAGAGTTGGTCCACCAGAATTTTTTTAAACATTACGTAAACTGGAACTTCAGTAATGATAATAGCACTTTTGCAATTCAAATTACAAGGGCCAGCAAGACCAAAATGAATTTATTGTTGAAATGAAAACAGAAGATGCTGGAAAGACCAGACATGTCAGACAAAATCTATTGAAAGAGAAACAGAGTTAGCATTTCAGGTTGGAAACCTGACTATTTTGGAACATTTTCTTTTAATACAGTAATTTGATTTATTTTTATTGCATGTACTGAGCTACAGTGCTTTGCGTGTTATCCACAGAAATCATTTCATCACATTGAGATAGAAGAAGGGAAAAGCAATAACAGAGTGCAGAATATAATATTACAGTAACAGAAAATGCAGTGTGGTCATTCAGTAAGATGCAAAGCCAAGGTGCGGTAGATCGTGAGGTTAAGAGTCCATTTTATTGTCTGTTCAATAGTCTTATAACAGCACAATTAAAGTTGCCTTTGAGCTTGGTGGTATGTGCTTTGAGATAGATGTTCACTCCTAGAAACCTGAAGCTCTCAACCTCAGCTTCATTGATGTAAACAGGTGACGTTAATGACAAACTCTTGTTTTGCTGACATTGAGAATGTTGATTTTGAATAATTGTAAGGCCCTCTATTTTCCTCTTCTACTCTAACTCTTCAGTGTTTGTGGTTCTGTCCACTATAGTGGTGTCATCTGTAAACTTGTAGAGGCAGTTAGAGCAGAATCTGGCTATGCAGTCATGAGTATATAGGGAGTAAAATAAAGGGCTTAGGATACAGCCTTGTGGGGCTCCAATATTGAGGATAGTTGTGGCCGAGGTGTTGTTGCCTAACTGATTGTGGTCTGTTGGTCAGGAATTCCAGGATCTTGTTGCAAAGGATTAAGTTGCAGGTCTAGGTCTTTGGAAATGAGTTTGTTTGGAATTATGATATTGACAACATAGCTGTTGTCAATAAATAGTTGTCTTAGGTAGATGTTTTTATTATTTATTTGCTCAAGAGTTGAGTGTAGGGCCAAGGAGGAAGCACGCATCATGGACCTGTTTGAGTGGTAGATAAGTTGCAGTGGTCATGGAAGACTGGATCTCATGCCCCCACGACCAGCCTCTTGAAGCACTTCATGATGGTTGATGTCAGGAGCCACAAGGCATAGTCATTAAGGCACACTAAATTATTTTTATTTGATACTGGGATGATAGTGATCTTCTTAAAGTGGTGAAAACTTTATATTGAAGTAGGGAGAGGTTAAAATGTCTACAATACCTCCACTAGCTGATCTGCACGGTATCTAAGGACATACCCAGGGACTCCATTGGGGCAAGATGCTTTTAGTGTTCCAGGTTAATACTTAGTTGCTATTCTCATTTGCTGATTAAAGTAACTTTAGACTGACTGGAATATCACTCTGGCCTTTGAGAGAGAGCAGTTAAAATATTGGAATGATATTGAAATAGTGTATTTCTTCAAGGACAACACATTATTTGGATTTTTATAGCAAGTGTCAATTGCAATAAATACATACATTTTTGGATACTTTTATGAATTTCAATGCTATGTTTGATTTTAGTGAGATGCCTGCTATATTTTTGAGCAAGCCCAAACTTTTCTCTAGTAGACCACTAAATGTGATATTTTATGCCAAGTATTGAAGTGATGTCTGGACTCACAGTCTGCTGATAAAGTTGTCATACGACCTTCAGCCTGAGAGCCCAACATGGGACAATAAAAGCATTGGTGGACAATAAAAGCATTTTTTAACAGTAGTCTTAAGAGTTAGCAGATCGATATTCATATATTGCTTCAGAACTCAAATGCAGATTAGAATGTCAGTTTTAGAGGCAAATCAAGGGAAAACTATGCAGTTGGTGGTGTCCTATCAATGAGGTGATAACTAGATTTGTTCAGATGAGTGTTAAAGATCACAGTGTGCTATTTGAAAAGGGTATGTAATCTCAGTTCTGATCAGATTTCAGCACTCAATCAAAACAAATTATCTGATGAATTATCTGTTTTGCTTTTGAATTCCCAATGCGCAAATTAATACTACATATGCCTACATTACTATGAATGATTAATTACTGGTTTATGAAGTGGTTTGAGAGGCTCTGGGAATATGCTAGTTATTATATAAATAAGAACTTCAATCTTTCTAAATTTTCTGTGCTGCAGGATGTTTACTGTTCTGTTAAAAACGTACCATTTGAAGGTCACCTACTTGTTCTAAAGCAAGTAGGAATGTCATTGAAGTGCTATAAATACCATACCATGAATTCTGCAGTCCTTGGCATTCCACTTTTGGCATTCTGTTGAGAGTACTGCAACTTAATTCGAAGCAAATCATGTCTTTGAAATACTTTTTAATTACTTTTAATTAATTACATTACTGCCAATGGTTTACATTAAATTGATCATTGTTAATAGGACTTGTGGAGCATATTAATACCATATTGGAAAAATAGCAATTAAACAACTTTAAACTTTGTGCAAATGTGATTCTTAAGCAAAGACACCTGTTCTTAGCCCTAACTGTTCTTCACATATGCCCAAAGCTGTAATTCTCCACTATTTATCAGATTTAAACTAGACAAAGTTTAAAAATAAGTTTCATTCAACTAGCTTTCAACTTAAATTCCAGTAAAGGAACATGTTAATAGTATGAACAGATTTTATTGTGCAATGAATTAGTGTGTATCATAGCAATCTTTGAATCATGTAACTTATTACATTAAAGTTCTAGTGCACTCCACGTCCATGGAATCAAATTTCTTATAGGTTTATTTGGATATATGAAAATATATAAATGGGTTTTTTGCTTGCTATTTTGAATGCACTGTGTATGTTTTGCACTTTGGCCCCAGAGGAACGCTGTTTTGTTTGGCTGTATTCATGTATGGTTGAATGATAATTAAACTTGAATTTAATTTGATTTGAATTTGATTTCTTAGTGACCTTAGTTGCACTCACCTTGCCATGATGCAATTTTAATCTGGAGGGATTCTTCCTGAGCCCCAAGGCTGTCAAGCTTCCATTATTCATCTGAACTCGTTTCAACAGAACCAAGTTAATTGTCAAAAAAAGGACTGTAGATGGTAGAAATCTGAAAATTCTGGGAAAAACTCATGAGATTAGGCAGCATATGTGAAAGAGAAACAATCATTAAAGGATCATAAACCCAAAACATTGACTGTTTCTCTTTTTACAGATGTTGGCAGACTTAAGTTTTGCCGGTCTTTTTTTGTTTTTATTTTAAATTGTTGTGTTACTCTGCTGTATTACTGATTTAGATTTGATCTGCAATAGTCCCTGTCTCACTTTTTGGCTTCAAATCAGGACAAACTGCATATTTGGAACAGGTGGCTCTTCCTTATTAATATCACTGTTTCCATTAGTCCTTACTAATTAGATAGATAGATAGATAGATACTTTATTCATCCCCATGGGGAAATTCAACTTTTTTCCAATGTCCCATACACTTGTTGTAGCAAAACTAATTACATACAATACTTAACTCAGTAAAAAAAAATGTGATATGCATCTAAATCACCATCTCAGAAAGCATTAATAATAGCTTTAAAAAGTTCTTAAGTCCTGGCGGTAGAATTGTAACGCCTAATGGCATTGGGGAGTATTGACCTCTTCATCCTGTCTGAGGAGCATTGCATCGATAGTAACCTGTCGCTGAAACTGCTTCTCTGTCTCAGGATGGTGCTATGTAGAGGATGTTGAGAGTTATCCATAATTGACCGTAGCCTACTCAGCGCCCTTCGCTCAGCTACCGATGTTAAACTCTCCAGTACTTTGCCCACGACAGAGCCCGCCTTCCTTACCAGCTTATTAAGACGTGAGGCGTCCCTCTTCTTAATGCTTCCTCCCCAACACGCCACCACAAAGAAGAGGGCGCTCTCCACAACTGACCTATAGAACATCTTCAGCATCTCACTACAGACATTGAATGACGCCAACCTTCTTAGGAAGTGCATTCGACTCTGTGCCTTCCTGCACAAGGCATCTGTGTTGGCAGTCCAGTCTAGCTTCTCGTCTAACTGTACTCCCAGATACTTGTAGGTATCTATTTTGTAAATTTTGTAAATTTTGCAAATGTAGATACATTTGGTATCTATTTGTCAAACAGACAAATAGAATGATGTGGATAAGAACCATGCTCACAGTTCCAGCTTGGCCTCTTTCTTTTAATTTGCATCTTTTGAAAATTTAAAAAAAAGGGTAATTGCAAACTGGTACAAGAAAGTAATGTTCAGTTGAAGCAAAAACCTGCAGATGTTGGAAATCCAAAACAAAAAATGGTGAATCTGTGGAATTCGTTGCCACAGGCGGCTGTGGAGGCTCGGTCACTGAATACATTCAAGGCCGAAGTTGATAGGTTCTTGATCACGCAGGGCGTGAAAGGTTACTGGGAGAAGGCAGAGAATGGGGTTGAGAAGGACATGAATCAGGCCATATGAAATGGCAGAGCAGACTCGATGGGCTGAATAGCCTCGTTTTGGTCTTGTGTCTTGTAATAAGGCACAGACTAAAATTATTAAGATAATAATTACTTTATAAACTGACAATTACAGATAGAAGGGGAAAAATTGAAATGGAGTGGTAGACATATGTGGAAAGAGAAAACTTGAGTAATATGGAAGGCTGGCGTGATTTGCACCAGAGTTCTTCTCATGGGGTTTAGTCTATTACAAATACCTCTGGGAGTTTGAGAGTCAGAGAGAGGAAATTGAACCAACTGCATGCATTATTGTGTGTGAATGTTGCAATACTTCATTGATTTCTTTGGTCTAATACATTAATAATTTGCTTTAGGTTTGATGTCAAATTACAAAGCACTAATTTCTGTTTTGGAATTGAGTGACATTCTTGAGATTTCCAGGTTTTAGTTTTATACTAAATAATATTATTTGAACTTGTAATAGAATTTTATCTGTCCATAGTTTTCTTCTGGTATTGCATTTGTAAGTCCTGAATTTAAGGTTAAAAGTAATTACAAAACTACATCTGCATTATTGATTTTAAAAATTACCTTCTATGGAATATATAACCTATTTTGTGTATAAGATGAGGCATTGATCGTGTGCATTGTCAGAGGCTTTTTCCCAGGGCTGAAATAGCTAGCATGAGAGGGCAGTTTTAAGGTGCTTGGAAGTAGGTACAAAGGAGATATCAAGGGTAAGTTTTTTACGCAGAGAGTGGTGAGTGCGTGGAATGGGCTACCAGCGACAGTGGTGGAGGCAGATACGATAGGGTCTTTTAAGAGACTCCTGGATGTTGAGGCAAGCTCCCTTTGACAAAATTAAAACTGCCTGGGAGCATGATTTAAATTTTTCTTTGAACTTCTCTATGTGCTCACCACTGCCTTTTATAGTTCAAGGTGGTATACAGGGCTCATATGTCCAAAACTAAATTATCGCGTTCTATCCTGACATTAGTGCCCGTTGCGATAAGTATAAAGGGGGTGAGGCTACTCTTATTCATATGTATTGGGCTTGTCTTAGCTGGGAGAAATTCTGGAGAGAGGTTTTTTAAACTTTATCTCATGTACAGTGTCCCCTTCACCATCAGGTCTGATCACGTGAAGGTGTTGGGGATCTGGTTCGGAGGGGCCGAGGCATGCAACAAGAACTGACAGGAGCGGACTGCCAAGGTGAAACAGAAACTGGGACTGTGGGAAGGGCGCTCTCTTCTGATAACGGGCAAGAACCTGGTCATCAGGTGTGAGGTGCTCTCAAGGCTGCTGTACTTGGCGCAGGTGTGGCCCATCCCCCACTCCTTCAGCTCGGAAATCACCTGAGCTGTCTTCAGATTCTGCTGGAGATCCAAGATGGAGCGGGTCAGACGGGCCACCATGCGTGTCCCTGGACAATGGGGGCAAAAACGTCCCCAATGTCGCCCTCACCCTGATGGCCAGCTTCATCTGTGGCTGCACCAGGTTGTGTGTGGATCCTAGCTATGTGGGCCCAGGTTCTACCTGTTGCCCTGGCTATGAAGGATGGGTCTGGCCCACTACCACGCAACATCCCAGTCAGCTGGTCATTGCCGCCATACCTGTCCCACCATAGAAAAGTTCTTCCAGGTCAATGCCTTTGATGACAGGGCCATCAGACAGTGGTCAGCATGTAATGTCCTGCAGGCACTGCAGGAGAGGGACATGATGGACACAGTGGGGTGGTTCCCTGAGCAGACCATCCAGATCATCTAGCAAAATGCCTCAATGCCAGACCTCACCAACAGGTACCAAGACCTCGCCTGGCTGGCGGCAAGAGGGGCCCTCCTGTACGCACGGAATGTCGCCTCCACACCCCGCTGCCTACGGGAGGACTGCAGTGAGGAGGAGTCAGTGACCCACCTCTTTGCACACTGTGGGTTTGTGGAGAAGGTGTGGAGGAGGATGGAAGGGGCAGTGTCGAGATTCATCTCCAGCAGCTGCATAACAGAGGATTCTCCTATCTATGGGCTGTTCCCAGGGACGCACCCGGAGACAAACATCAGGTGCTGCTGGCAGATCACCAACTCTGTGAAAGATGCTCTCTGGTTGGCCCGAAACTTGGTGGTCTACCAGCACATGGAGATGTCCGTGGGAGAATGATGCCAACTGGCACATTCTCGGCTGCAGGAGTATGTGCTGAGGGACGCACTAAAACTTGGTGCAGCTATCGCAAGGGCCTGGTGGGGAAGGATCACAGATTAGAGTTCTTCTCCCACGGGAGTTGAGGGGTAGGATGGCAGGGAGTATACCCCTCAACAATGGAATGTAAATATGAAACAACAGAGGGCCACGTGGGTGGCTAAAAGTGTGGAAATGTAAAGACCGTAATGGAAACATTTGTAAAGGATTGAGAGACATTGAATGGTTTATTGTACATAATTTTATTTTTGAATAAAGTATATTTTGTTTAATTAAAAAAATCTCATATACTTAATTGCTATTTGGAACCTAACCCTCTGATTGCTCTTTTCCGTACTTCGGGAGAAGTTGACATGCATCTGACTCTGACTAAGCGTCGTACATTGTCTTTTAGCCTCTCTTTTGGTCAGACGTGCAGTCATTCTTAGTTATTAGAGATTCTGCCCCACCCACTTATGCTCAGTGGCTCAGAGACATTATGTCCTGCTTAGACCTTGAAAAGATTCATTATTCACTTCTTAATTTGGATGTAAAGTTCCAAAAGGTGTGGAGACCTTTTTTTGAATATTTTCATAATTCTCATTTAGATTGAGGGTGCGTCCCTCCCTTTTTTCTTTTGCATTTAAATCCCTTACTGTTAAGATCTATGGGTTTTTTTGATGTGTAAACCTATTATAGCTTAGGTAGTAGGCAATATACCTTTTTATAAATACAGCTCTGGTGATAAATGTTCTGATTAACTTTGTTATATATCTTAAGGTTAGCTTGGAGTTGGGTAGTGGGGGGTGGGGTGGTAACTAACTTTATAGATTCTACTATGGGTGCTTTTTCTTAATCATTATCAAATGTACAGTTCATATGTTTTTGCACTGCATAAACCTTTTTTTACTGTTTTTTTGTTTTGTTGCATTGTAGAAACTCATAAAAAAAATTAATTAAAAAAAAAGAGACTGCTGGACAGGTATATGGAACTCAGAAAAATAGAGGGCTATGGGTAACCCTAGGTAATTTCTCAGGTAAGGACATGTTTGGCACAGCATTGTGGGCCGAAGGACCTGTATTGTGCTGTAGGTTTTCTATGTTTCTATTTTTGAGATGCTAAACATTAGAGCAGCTGAGTACAAATTTAACCATAATATCCAAAAGCCATGATGGGAGAATGCAATCTTAAATGCAATTGCTGTCATAAAAAAAAGTTCTCCCAAAATGAATATATTTAAAGAAAAGATTAAACCCCATTTGTAGAGTGCTCTGTAATTTGTGCAAATTATTTCTGGCCCCTTAAGTGGTTGGTACATTATGTGTTCAGAAGAAACCCTGCTGATAGTGATATTTGAATGCCAAATGTGCAAGTATTTCCCCAGGCTCCGTTCCCACTCAATTAGATGCTGGGTTGATGCAAATGAAAGCAGTGTATAAATTATTCATGGCAGGTATCCATTTGGATGGCTCATAAGGGATAATGTTTTTGAAGGTGCTATTCCTTTCAGAATAATTGTGTTCATCAAGGTTGTGTGTTTCTCCCTCAGATAAAAATTGGTTGATTCTCAAATTTTCATGTAAGTTTCTTTACATTTATTAATTTTTGTGGGAAGCCAAAGTCAGCACTTCTTGCCCATCTTTAATAGTCCCAGAGGAGATAGTGGTGAGCAGCAGCCTTAATCAACTATCTTTCTGGTGAAGGTACTCCCACAATGTTATTGAGAAGGAGATTCTAGGATTTAATCCCCATAATCATGACATAGTATATGTCCAGGCCAGGATGGTGCACAACTTGGAGGGGAGTAAGCTGGTGGAGGTTTTCCCATGAACCTGCTATTTTTGTCATCCTTGGTGGTAGAGCTGGTGAAATGGATGGTGGGTGATGTTAGAGATTTCAGGCAATAGATACAAACACATGAATTAAGAGCAGTAGGTCTCTCGGACCTTAAACCTGCTCTGCCATTCAGTATGAATGGCTGATCCAATTATACCCTTAGCTACTGTGTAATGTCAGTAGACCCTTTTTTATCAGGAACTTCTCTTAAAAAAATCTCTAAAGAATTTTTCTCATCTTTGTTTTAAATGAATGCCCTACTTATTTTTAAACAGTTGCTCTTTGTTCTAAAATCTCCAATACAGCAAATTTCCTCTCCACAATCACGCTGCAAAGCTTGTTTGAGATTTTAGGTGTTTCAATTTAGTCACCTTTTGCTTTTTTAATCTACGTTAGATACAAACCCAGATTAGCAATTTTTCCACGTGAGGCAGTCTGTCCATTCCATGCTCCAGTTATGAGAGACTGCATAGTCTGGGCTTCTTTTGTGTGGACACCGTAATACCATTGTAACGTTCTCGCTCGGGTGTAACGGACCTGAATTAAACGTCGAGGTAAACCGGAGTCAATGAAAACAAGGTCGCAGTAAGATTAACCATTTACTGTTCACTCTTCACATTAACGTATGGTGAAAACTGTTGATAAAACAATACAAGATTGGTACAGTGTTTGTTTCCTTCTAAATATCACATTTACATTGTGAATACTTGCAAAGGTAAAACTACAATAACTACATTACATTAAAGTGCAGCATACAGTCAGAATCTAGCTGCTCCATTGACTGCTTTAAATACACTTCAATACAAACTATCCCGACTCTTTAACTAACGAAAACATAAACCTTATCGACCGTCGTTACTTTTAACAGAATCGGCGTTAACATTTTAACTCAACATATCGATTATCTAATGACTTACAGCGTTGCTTTCACTGTGTCTTTGGTGCGTAGAGAAAACTTAACTAGCGCTGTGGCGCCACATGTGAGCGACCCCCACCCTTGCGTTTATCCCAAACTGGTATTTTCCCACAAGACGCGGCGAACCTGGATGTGACGTCATCGCAGCCGCGATACATTACAGACAAATAAATTGACTTAAACAATCCTAACTTTAACTAAAAAATGCTAACAAATTACTAAGCGAAAATATTATAAACTAAATAACTGCCATAAAGGCAGCACAACCATCAAAGACTATTTGCTGCTTCCCTAACAACAAACCATGGGTCACCAGTGATCTGAAGGCTCTTCCCAACCACAAAAAGAGAGCCTTTAGATCAGGAGACGGGGAGGGGAGGAATTGAAACGTGTGCAAGGGAGCTAAAGGAGAAGATCAAGCTGACTAAAGAGGATACAGGAGAGAGCTGGAGAATAAGCTTGGGCAGAGTAGCACACAAGAGGTATGGAGAAGCATGAAGAACATCACTGGCTTCAATGCCTAGCTGTAGTGGCTTGAAATGCAGCTGTGAGTGGACTAATTATTTAAACTAATTCTTTAATAGCTTTGACAATTGCCCTCCTGTTCACAACACCCACAGCACACCTGTCCAGGTGTCAAGGCACTCAATGCTTCCTCAGCGCCAACTCCTCCCTCCTCCCTCTAGTTAAATGCGTGGATGAATAACACAGGCTACCACTGTCTATATCCCCTCTCTTTCCCAGCACCTACCATCCACACCTCCACATACCAGCTGCTGTCGTCCTGATCAACACCTCCCCTAGCCCCCACCTTCCACCAACTCCCCAGTCTTTTTGGACTCTCTTTCAATACTGAGCAGGTGAGAAGGGCTCTGTGGAAACTCAGACATGGCAAAGCTTTGGGACCATACGGTGTGACCCAGGGTCCTGAAAGAGTGTGCTGAGTAGTTGTGTGGAGTTCTCCAGTGCATTTTCAATCTGAGTCTCAGCTTAGAAAGGGTCCTGACTGTGTGGAAAACATCATGTTTGGTCCCAGTCCCCAAGAAGGGTCGACCAGAAGCCTTGAATGACTACTGTCTTGTGACCCTGACCTCACACATCATGAAGACCTTAGAGAGGCTGGCCGTGGCTCACTCTGACCCCTGATCAGATCAACCCTCGATCCCTTGCATTTTGCCTACCAGGAGCACAGGAGTTGATGATTCTGTCCTGCTGAACAGAGCCGACTCCTATGTGGATAAGCGGGGCAGTACTGTGAGGATCATGTTTTTTGACTTCTCAAGTGCCTTCAATACCATACAGCCCTCATTGCTGGGGGAAAAGCTCTGTTCAGTGCAGGTTAACACTTCCATTGTGTCCTGGGTAATGGACTACCTGACTGGCAGGCCACAGTTTGTGTGGCTTCAGAGCTGTGTGTCAGACATGGCTGTAAGCAGCAGTGTGGCCCCACAGGGGACTGTATTGGCTCCCTTCCTGTTTACCATGTATACCTTGGACTTTCAGTACAACACTGAGTTGTGTCATCTGCAGAAATTCTCTGATGACTCAGCAATAGTTGGGTGTATAAGGGGAGAACAGGAGGATGAATCCAGGGCCTGGTGGAAGACTTTGTCCGAATCATCTGCAGCTCAACATCATTAAGACAAAGATGGTGATGAACTTTAGAAAGACTAAGCCTGCACTGCTCTCTGTTACCATTGATGGTGAGGACATGGGTGTGGTGAAGGTATAAAGTACCTGGGTGTGCACCTGGATGATAGACTTGAGTGGAGCACCAACACAGAGGCTGTGTACAAGAAGAACCAGAATAGTCTCTTCTTCCTGAGGAGACTGAGGTCCTTTGAGAGTATTCAGGCCTCCCCTTCACATGTTCTACCAGTCTGTTGTTGCCAGTGTAGTCTTTTATGCAGTGGTGTGCTGGGACAATGTTACCAACACAGGTGATGCCAGTAAGCTCAATAAACTGATTAGAAGGACTAGCTCTGTTATAGGAGTCAAACTGGACACACTGGAGGCTGTGGTAGAACAATAGACCCCATGGAAAATCTGGCAATTCTGGACAATGTTTCTCACCCTCTGGCTGAAAAGAACAGCACTTTCAGTAATAGACTAAGAAAACTGCGCTGCTGCAAAGAGTGCTTGCTGTATGAGGTAATTCTTGCCCTCGGCCATAAGGCTCTATGATGAGTCAGCCTCTAGCTAGGGAGCTGATGACCCCCTCCTCTTAGACTGTTTAAGGTAACTTATTGTTTTTATTTCTTCTTCTTCTCCTCATCCTCATCCTCATCTTCTAATATTGTGTATCTGTGCACATGTAATGCTACTGTGATACTGTAATTTCCTTTGGAATCAATAAAGTATCTCTCTCCATCTATTCATTCCTTGTAGTAGAGGAGGTTGTGGGGTTTGGGGAAATTGCCCTGCCAGATATATCCAAAATTATGAGAAGCATAAATAGGATTAAAAGTAAGAAACATTTTTGCATGGTAGATGTCCCTAAGATTTAAAGTGCATAAGTTTAGCATTAGAGATCATCAGTGTATTCATCACTCATCAGCCATGTCATAATGTGTGGAGAGTTTTATTTGTTGAAGAATTGTGAATAGATTAGAATATTATTCAAAAGGCAAAACAATTGCAGAGAGTGGAAATCTGACAAAACTAAAACATGAAATGCTGGAGATTTCCATCAGGTCAGGCAGCAGCTTTGGAAAAAGAGGCAGAATTAACCTTTCAGGTTGATAATCTTTCAGCAGAACATGAAAAAGGAGAAAGAAGATAAATATGTTATGTTGCAGCACAACATAATGGACAGCACAAAAGGAATTTGCATTTAGGGAGATACCAAGAGGAATCCAATTGATATGAATACTGTGGTGCCATGTCGATAGCTATCTGACTGGGAGGAGGAGTGTAATGGATGGAGAATATTAAGGGCAAAATAAAATAAAAGTTAGTAGTGGAACTGTGAAAAGGAACACAGTCGTTACTAGAACATATAAATTTACAGGCCCACAATGTTGTGACAACCATGTAACCTACTCCAAAGACTGCCAAGAATTTCCCTAGTGCATAGCCCTCTATTTTTCTAAGCTCCATGTACCTATCTAAGAGGCTCTTAAAAGACTGTGTTGTATCTGCTTCCTCCACCACCGCTGGCAGTGTATTCCACACACCCACCACTCTGTGTAAAAAAAAAAAACAAACCACTTAACCCTGAATCCATCGGTATCCATTTCCAAGCACTTTAAAACTGTACCCTCTCATGTTAGCCATTTCAGCCCTGGGAAAAAGCCTCTGACTATCCACACGATCACGATCAATGCCCCTTGTCATCTTATACACCTCTATCAGGTCACCTCTCATCCTCCGTCACTCCCAAGAAGAAAAGGTCAAGTACACTCAACCTATTCTCATAAGATTCACCCTCCAATCCAGGCAACATCTTTGTAAATCTCCTCTGCACACTCTCTATGGTATCCACATCCTTCGTGTAGTAAGGTGACCAGAACTGATCACAGTACTCTTAAGTGGGGTCTGACCAAGGTCTTATCTAGGTGTAACATTACCTTATGGTCTCACCCTCCAGACTATCCACAACACACCCAACCTTTGTGTCATCTGCCAACTCACTAACCCACCCTTCTACTTCTTTATCCAGGTCATTTATAAAAATAAAGAGGAGAGGTCCCAAAACAGATCCCTGCGGAACACCACTGGTTACCGACTTCCACGAAGAATACGAACCATTTGAAATCTGAAATAATGCATACATATAGTCTTATATGGATTATGTGCCTCATTATTAGGCATGCCTAGTGATGCCTTCTTCATTGAAATAGGGTGATTTCCTGACTTGATAGTATTGGTTGAGACATTGAAGTTACAAATTGAACTGATCTACAACCTATGGATTCACTTCTTTCTTTCTATCTATCTATCTATCTATCTATCTATCTATCTATCTATCTATCTATCTATCTGTCTATCTATCTATCTATCATTTTCTTTTTTGTATTTGTACAATTTGTTGTCTTGCATATTGGTTGTTTGCCCATCTTTGCAGTTCTTCATTGATTCTATTATGTTTCTTTGTATCTACTGTGAATGCTCACAAGAAAATTAATCTCAGGTGACATCTATGTACTTTGATAATAAATTTACTTTGAACTTTGGCCTTTGAAGTGTGTTGTACTTTTCTGCTGCTAGTGATGGATTAGGAATGTCTCATGAATTCCTAGTTTAAAGTTGCCAGAACTTTGTTGAGTCTTTCCTACTTAGTATGGTGAGATACATTAAGATCAAATGCAAGGTTTCAGTTTTAGTCTAGTCTTGGGAGCAAGTACTTTCTCTTAAGCAAATTAGAGAAAGGAAAATAATATGCTGTCAAGAGTAGAACACAGATAGCAGAACAACCACCAGAGAAAAATATGAAGTTCAAAGTTAAAATTAAATTTATTATCAAAATACATATTGTATTTTGCCATATAGTACCCTGAAATTAATTTTCTTACCGGCATTCACAGTAAATACAAAGAAACACAATGGAATCAATGGAAAAGTACATACAAACCAATACAGATAAGCAACCAATGTGCAAAAGACAACAAGTTGGCAAATGCATGTAACTCCCAGGTTCGGTGGGCTGTGTTAGTCTAGGGGAAGACAGTCGCTGCCCCCACCAAACTGGTGAAATCTCATTTGTGTGGATGCTATGTGATGTGTTCTTCTGTTACAACTCAGTAGCACGAAAGATCAGACAGTACATCGTCTGCAATTAAACAATTGAGCTTTATAATTCTTAAATTGACTATAGAACCATAGAACATTACAGCACAGAAACAGGCCTTTTGGCCCTTCTTGAACCATTTTTCTGCCTAGTCCCACTGACCTGCACCTGGGCCATATCCCTCCAAACCCCGCTCATCTATATACCTGTCTAAGTTTTTCTTAAATGTCAAAAGTGAGACCGCAATCACTACTTAATCTGGCAGCTCATTCCACACTCCCACCACTCTCTGCGTGAAGAAGCCCCCCCAATGTTCCCTTTAAACTTTTCCCCCTTCACCCTTAACCCATGACCTCTGGTTTTTTCTCCCCTATAGGATTAGTACAGGAAACAAAAAGAAAAAGGGCCCATTTTAATGAAATAGTCTATTGTACATGTTGGAGTTCACGGTTTTCTGTCCTTGAATTCCCCATCGATGTCCTCCGAGTATTGTCGACTCGACCCTCACTCCAAGTCCACTATGTCCTGTGGTCTACTAGCTCGCTTCTTTCACATCTTCTCTCTTCATCTCTCGCCGACAAAAGACCGCAAATACCTCCTCTTCGACACACAAGAAAGAAACAACACTCCTCTCATTGGAGCCCCCGTTATCTCTTGTCATAACCCAAACACTGCTGCTACAGAGAAACCATTTCATAGCAGTGAAACCTTACAGAGCGTTAGATACAAAAACCATAATATTAATAGATAAATAAGTAATAACTAATACAGAGAACATGAGTCATTGAGTCCTTCTTGAGTCAATAGGTTGTGCAGTCAGTTCAGTGTTGGGGTGGTTGAGGGGTAATAACCAGGTTTGAACAGGCAGGTGAATAAAGGTACTAGCAATTACAGGTGCATACATAACAACATTGTGTATAGTGGTGACACAGCTGTGAAGTTGCCAGACTGGTTTTCCATGGGCTTGAACTAATAATGCAAAGTTTCAGATTTAAGTTCCATTCCAAATTTAGTCATAATTTGGAATGAAAAATAATGCTTTCCAATAGTAATAGAAACATAAAAACATAGAAAACCTACAGCATAATATGGGCCCTTCAGCCTACAATGCTGTGCTGATCATATACTTACTTTAGAAATTACCTAGGGTTACCCATAGTCCTCTATTTTTCTAAGCTCCATGTTCCTATCCAAGAGTCTCTTACAAGACCCTATTGTATCGGCCTCCACCATCACCGGCAGCCCATTTCACACACTCACCACTCTCTGTGTAAAAAAAACCACACACACACAAACAAACTTATCCCTGACATCTCCTCTGTACCTGCTTCCAAGCACCTTAAAACTGTGCCCTCTTGTGTTAGCTATTTCAGTCCTGGGAAAAAGCCTCTGACTATCCACATAATCAATGCCTCTCATCATCTTATACACCTCTATCAGGTCACCTCTCATCCTCTGTTGCTCCAAGGAGAAAAGGCCAAATTGTAATGTTGACTCATCACCTCTGGATTGTCATAGAAACCCATCTGTATGATGAATATCTTCAGGGGATAAAATCTGCCAAACTTATACCCATATGTAACTTCAGACCCACCGGTGTGGTTGACTTTTGCATGCCCTGTGAAATATCTGAGCAAGCCATTCAACTCTGGGGCTGTTTGGGATTTCTAGCCCAGGTTCTGAAATTTTAAAAAAACTGGGCACTTCATAAAACAGTGCTGAGCACTTGGGCACATTACATGAACACCAAAGCAACAAACTTTAAATCTATTACATACATATTGCTAGTAAATTGTTTTGTACTTCAAACAGGCATTAAAGTATATAACTATATAGTTTAGTCATATACTGAAAGCAAAAGATTGGAGATTTTGAAATAAAAGCAAAAATGCAGGAAACACAACAAGTCAAGCAGCATCTGTGGAAGAGAAGTAGAGTTAACATTTCAAGTCAAAGAGCACTCATCAGAACTGGGAAAGAAAGGAAACCAGTCAGCTTTAAACTAGGAAAGGGAGGGGCAATACTAGACAGGACACAAGGAATATCTTTAATGGAATGAGGGGAGGTTTGCACTGGGGACCTAAGGAAAGAGATATAGTTTTGGTCAACAACAACAACAGGAAAGAGGATAGGTGAGATATAGTTTTGGTCAACAACAACAACAACAGGAAAGAGGATAGGTAAGGCAAAAGAGACAGATGGAAATTCCATCGAAGGTTGCCATTCTTGGAAAAAGTTGCAATGAATTCAGTAATAAATTAAGTCTCAAAACAGCAATGATGTTACCTTATTCAATGAGGCTTTAAAAATGTCCTTTTCATTGTCAGTGCTTCCCTTTCACCTAGGTACTCAAGAAGTTTGACCAAGCTTTGTACAATTTTCTATGCTGCTATCCTTCAAGCTCCTTCCTTTCTGACCCAGCACACAACTTGCCAAAATAATGGAAGGTTGCTTTTGACTCAGCCTACTACCATCCATGTTCTACTAGTGAACTTGTATTACTCCTATTATTGGTAACATAATCCCACTACAAAATTCCTTTTCCAATGAAGCCTGAATTGCAACAGCTCACTTTGCAGCTCCCTGGCTTAAGTATGTTTACTTTGACTGGGAATTTTGGCAGTGGAAGAGAAATGTTTCTCTTCTAGGATGGATGAAGATTATTTGTTAGTGACAATCCTATATCACAACACAGTGCTAATGAGGTAGTTTGAACTCTGATATCTAATAACTCTTATTAGGATCCTTTAAATCTTCCAGTTTACTATGTTTCAGTAGCTAGCTACTATATTAAGCTGTTTACATGTTATCTTTGACTTTTGTCATCATCAGTTTGAGTACATGATAGCAAAAGCATACTATTAAGCTAGAGGCTTGGGCTTAATGAACTGGTGTGTAAAAGCCAGCTCATGAATTGAAATTAATTAAGTAGAAAGTTTCTAAGAGACTACATGAAAACTATATGGATGGTTAATGCCCTTTAAGGGAGCAAAGTAATGGCTTAAAAGCAATAAAAATGTGATTTCTACTCTGGATAAAACCATTTCAGTGGTTCAAAATGACAGCAAAGAGCACTTCAGTACAGGCGGTATATATCAGCAGGAACTTAAAGTGTATCAGCAAAAGATTTTTTGATTCCTTTGAATCTGCCTCCTATCACTTCATGTCAGCATCACTTATGCCACTTAATCATCCAAGTTAAAAGTTTAGCAGTTTGCAGGCAATACCAGTTCTTTTCCTTTTTATGCATTTCTGAACTTCATAACTTCAACCCTGCTCTTAAGTTCACTTGGTTCATCTCTGACACCTCCCTCCTCTTTTTCGAACTCTGTCTTCATCTGTGGAGACAAACCTGTCAACCGATATCTTTCATAAACCTGATTCTACACTTATCTTGACTGTAACTCTTCCCACCCTATCTCCTTTTCCTTCTTTGTCTCCGCTGCATCTGATCCCAGGTCATGGCTCTCCATTTGAGGACATCAGAAATGTGTTCCTCCTTCAAAGAATGGTTTCCCTCCCTCCACTATTGATGTTGCCCTTAGCTGCTTTTCCTCTATTTCCCAAACATCCACGCTCACCCCATCTTCTGCCATCTTAACAGTGATAGAGTTCCTCTGGTCCTTATCAACCTCTGCATCCAACACATTATCCTCCGCAACTTCTGCCATCTCCAAAGGGATCCTATCACTAAACATATCATTACTCCCCCCACTTTCCACAGCAATCACTCCCTCTGTGATTCCCTTGTCCATTCAACCCTCCCTGCTAATCTCCCTCCTGGCACTTATCCCTGCAAGTGGCCTAAGTGCTCCACCTGCCCTCACCTCCATTCAGGGCCCCAAACAATCCTTCCAGGTGTGGCAATGCTTCACCTTCAAATCTACTTTGGTTGTTTATTTTATCCAGTGCTCCCGATGTGGCATCCTCTACATTGGTGAGACCAGTCATAAATTGAGGGACTGCTTCATTGAGCATCTTCATTCCATCCGCCATAAGTGGAACTACCCGGTAGCTAAACACTTCAATTCCCATTCCCATTCTCATTCCCTTTCTGACAAGATGGTCCATGGCCTTCATCTTGTGCTAAGTTGAGGCTACCCTAAGGGTAGAGGAGCAACACCTAATATTCTGCATCTGCTATCAGGATGAGACTTTTCATTCCAGAGGCTTTCTTTCCTCTACCATCAATGCTGCCTTCGCTTCATCTGCCCACCACCACACCAGGGATAAGGTTCCTCTTAACTTCACCTACCACACCTCTCGCTCAATGTCCAGCATATAATTCTCTGTAACTTATGCCATCTCCAACATGATCCTATCACCAAGCACTTCTTGTCCTCATCCCACTTTCCGCGTTCTGCAGAGATTGCTCCCTACATGAACCTGTTGTCCACTCATCCCTCCCCACTGATCTCTGACCTGTTACTTATCCTTGCAAGCAGAACTAGTGCCACACCTGCCCTACACCACCTCCCTCACTACCATTCAAGGCCCCAAACAGTGCTTTCAGGTGAGGTGACACTTCACCTGCAAACCTATTGGGATCAACTACTGTATCCATTACTCCTGTTGTGGCCTCGTGTATAGGTGAGACCCAATGTAGATTGTGAGGCTGCTTCGTTCTGTGTGCCAGAAAAAGTGGGATTTCCCCGTGGCCATTAATTTCAATTCTATTTCCCATTCCAACACGTTAGTCCATGGCCTCTTCTACTGTCTTAATGAGACCACACTCAGGTTGGAGGAGCAACATCTTGTATTCAGTCTGGGTAGCCTCCAACCTGATGGCATGAACATCGATTTCTCGAACTTCAAGTAACTGTCCCGCCCCCTAGCTCCTCCACTATTTCTCCATTCCTGTCACTCTCTCCCATCTTATCTCCTACCTGCCCATCACCTCCCTCTGGTGCTCCTCCCCTTTCCCTTTCTTCCATGGTCTTCTGTCCTCTCCTATCAGATTCCCCCTTCTCCAGCCCTTTGTCTTCCACCATATTCCCAGCTGATTACTTCCCCCATCCCCCCTCCCGGTTTCACTGATCACCTACCACCTTACACTTTTTTTCCTCCCTTCCCCCACCTTGTTCTGACTTCTCTTCCTTTCCAGTCCTGATGAAGGGTTTCTGCTGAAATGTCGACTGTTTACTCTTTTCCATAGATGCTGCCTGACCTATTGAGGTCCTCAATTACTTTGTCTGTGTTGCTTTGGATTTCTTGCATCTGTACACTTTCTCATGTTTAGATTAAGAAACCTGTGAGAAGGTACTATTTGAGTTGCACTTAAGCTTTGCAGACAAAGAAACTATGGAAATATTGAACCAAGTACACTTGTCTTGTTACATACACCTGTTAGGGTGCATTCTCCAGATACCTTATGAGGTAACCATAGCCTTCAGCCAGGACCAGATGTCATCAGGTGGTTCCCAACCTTCACAGAGTGTTTCGACCCTTGATCACAACACTCTCCAGTTGGTGGGCCGGCAGTGGTGGCCAAATCACTGCCCATCTGCTCCTGGCTTCCAGCTTCCCTCCTCTCGCCTACTCCAAATCCAACAAGAGGCTTGTTCTGCCTCTTCCTCCATCCTACAGGCTGCTTGTTTTTTGCTTCTTTCGTCCAGGTTTAGAGCTGACAACAACCACTATGCTGATTTGGCTGGGAAACCTCTGCAGCCGATCTCCACAGGGAACAACCATGCCTGCTATCCCTTGTCTTTGCACTCCTGCACTAAGGACTGATATTTCAAGACCTTTCTCTCATGGGCCTCTTCCCATCCCTCCTCCCACGGCACCATCAGCTCAACCAGAATTATTTTCTGGTCTTCAGTTGACCATAATACAATGTCCGGGTGGAGAGTTGTGTGCACCACCTCCGGGAACTGCAGCCTCTTTCCCCCATCGACCCTTATCTCCCAGGACCTGGCCGTTAGCAGCAGATTTGGCTTTGATTGTTTGGTTATGATAGGCCTAGCTCCCTCTTTGATGAAGTGATGGCCTTCCTCAAATCTGTGCAAGCCGTTCTCTTGCATCTCTCTCGCTCTAGTGTGTCAGCAAGAGCCAGCGGCACCTTATCATGGCGCCACCTATACCGCCCTTGAATTAGAACTGTTTTACACCCGGACAGTATATGAGCCAGTGTCCACTTTTGACCACAGAGCTTACAGTTCGGGTCCTCTCTCATCCCCCATGTGTACAGATGTAATGGCGAAGGAAGGGTGTCATACACCGATTGCAAGAGGAAGGAAATAAGGAAGGGCTCCAGTCTCCATAACTCTGCCCATGAGATCTCGTGCTTGGGCAGATCCCATTTTGTCCAGGCACCCTGGGACACTTGTTCCACTGCTTTTGACATTTGCTTCTCTTCCTCATGGATCCGTACTTCTGCCAGTACCATGTCTCGCCTGTTCCTTATGCTTGCGTTTCCCCACTGTTGGAAGTGAACTGAGCCGAGGTCTCGCTGACCATCGCAGGGGTTGCCGATGATATCTCGCAGCTTCAGAGAACACACTGCCTGCTCTACTACTGCTTTGGCTGCCCACTTTCACCCAGATCTGGTTGTAACGCCTGCTTGCTTCACCAGGTTGTCATTGGAATCTCTGAAGTTTAATAAAGCTCTGCATTTAGCCACCTTGAATTCCACCACAACAGATGACAGGAGAAGCTGCAGCTGCCCGGATCGAATATAGAGGCCCACTGAAGAGAAGCTTGGGGGAACACCTAACCATCTCCGCAGGTGCTTATTGGTTTTCTTCTTAATGCCCTCTATGGCGGTCATGGGGAACTCGTAAAGTGTGAAGAGCCAGAGAAGCCTGGGCAGAAGGCCGTATTGGTACAGCCGGGTATTGAATTTACCGGGAAGTTCGTATTTTTCGATCTTCTTCAGCCATTCGCCTGTCTGTTTCACAGCATTGGTGATATTGACCCCATCTGTCGGTGACGCATTAAACCACTTCCCCAAGCATTTTATTGGGTTATCTTCGATGGAAGGGATGACCTCACCCTAAACTTTGAGGCTCAACTTTCTAGTTACTTTGCCCTTCCTGATCACCATACACCTGGACTTCTTGGCCTTGAAGGACATCCCTGCCCAAGTGGTTACATTGTCCAGGGTTTCCAATACCCATCTTGCTTGAACATTTGACACAGTTGTTATAGTGATGTCGTCCATGAACCCTCATAGAGCCGGCTGGGCAATGCCCGACTCCAGCGTCAGGCCACGGGTTACATCTGCTGCTGATATTAGGAAGTTCACTCCCATAATAAATAGGGTGGGGGAGATGGTGCACCCTGTTGGAATCCCCTTCTAGAGGTCTTGCCAACTAGTTGAGAAGTGGGCTGATGTAAATCTGAGTTTGAATCCTCCTAGGTAGCTGGTGATCATGTCTTGAATAGCCACTGGGATGTAGTAGTGATCAATTTCTAGGATGAGGTCGTGTGGAATAGACCTGTAGGCATTCGTGAGGTCTAACCAGACATTACATTATTTAAAGATTACAGACAAACATGTTATACAAACATATAGGCTAGCATAAAAAAAACTAAAACTATAAGGAAGCATGCAATAAAAACGTCAATATGGACGTTAATATGATTGTATTGTGCTTAGGTTTTCTATGTTTCTATAATCATAGAACATAGAAAACCTACAGCACATTACAGGCCCTTCGGCCCACAAAGCTCTGCGGAATATGTCCTTAACTACCTAGGCTTACCCATAGCCCTTAGTTTTTCTAAGCTCCATGGGTCCAGGAGTCTCTTAAAAGACCCTATTGTCTCCACCTCCACCACCGCCGCCGGCAGCCCATTCCACGCACTCACCACTCTCTGTGTAAAAAAAAACAAAAAAAAAACACTTACCCGTGACATCTCCTCTGTACCCACTTCCAAGCTCCTTAAAACTGTGCCCTCTCGTGCTAGCCATTTCAGCTCTGGGAAAAAGCCTCTGACTATCCACATGATATATGCCTCTCATTATCTTGTACAGCCTCAACTAGCCTCAAACTGTTAAGTACTTCTTTCCCTGAGGAAGATTCTGAGCAATTCAAGACTTTTATGGAATACTGAATACTAGACATTGTGATTTTGATTTAATGGTAATAGCATTCAATGGACTAGGCAAAAAAATTATTTCATGTAATATGAAAAGCCTCACATTTGAATATCTCACCTGTCAATCCATGGCGTTAGTTGGCTGCCTGAGATGCCTCTCATCATAGACTTTAATGAGCAAGATGATGTGATGTGCTCGATGGTTTTAAACTTCTGGTTGTTTCATTTTGAGTCATCAAATATTTTCCTGTTGTGGAACAGTTGGTCTTAAAGGGAAACTGTTCCATCATGGGCACTAGCCTCCCCTGCATCAAGAATGGCTTCCAAAGGCAATCCTCAAAAAGGTACATCCATCATTAAGAACCCTCATCACCCAGAATATACCTCCTTCTCATTGGTAGTATCAGGGAGGAGGTACAGGAGCCAGAAGACACACACTCAACATTTTAGGAACAGCTTCTTTCCCTCTGCCATCAGATTTCTGTATGGACAATGAATCCATGAACCTATCTCACTATTTTTATTTGGCTCTCTTTTTGCACTATGCATATATGTGTAATTCATATTTTTTATGTATTGTACAGTATTCCTGCTGCAAAACACAAACTTCACAACATATGCCAATGATATTAAACCTAATTCTGATTCTGAGTTGGCCGTGCTTTCCGTATCCTGTACTGATTTCATTGAAGGCCATTCACTGTCTTTAAAAGATCAAAACAATGGACCTGCACTGCAGGGTCACTGATGGGGTCCCTACTGCAATCTCCCTTTAGTGCGTTTTTGTATAGAGCACAGATGTTGCTTGCTGTTCTCCAGAATGGGTAGTATAATTTTAAGGGTGTTTGTGATGCATACAATGGCTATGGAATAGTCCATACTGGCATCTAACTCCACAGTTATGATCTTTGTACAGCAGCTGTATGACCTTGAACTAGAATAGTCTTTTGCCACTGTATGTACAAAAGACCATGTTACAGACATAGCGTTCAAGCTGTGCTATGCATGATGATCTGACAAGTTTTTGAACTGGCTTGCATTTGCCTCTTATAATATAAAAAAAAGCACACAAAAGACCTGTCTATAATGATACCCAGATATAAGACCATAAGATGTAGGAGCAGAAGTAGGCACTTCGGCATATCGAGTCTGCTTTGTCATTCAATCAGGGGCTAATCAGATTCTTCCAGTCATCCCCACTCCCCTGCCTTCTCCCCATACCCTTTGTTGCCCTGGCTAATCAAGAACCTATCTATCTCTTCTTTAAATGCACCCAGTGACTTGGCCTCCACAGTCACTCGTGACAATAAATTCCACAGATTTACCGCCTTCTATCTAAAATAATTTCTCTGCATCTCTGTTGTCAATGGACGTCCTTCAATCCTGAAGTCGTGTCCTCTTGTCCTGGACTCCCCTACCGTAGGAAATAACTTTGCCATATCTAATCTGTTCAGGCCTTTTAACATTGAGAATGTTTCTATGAGATCACCCCCCCCCCCCCCCCCCCCCATTCTCCTGAACTTCAGGGAATACAGCCCAAGAGCTGCCAGACGCTCCTCATACAGTAACCCTTTCATTCTTGGAATCATTCTCGTGAATCTTCTCTGAATCCTCTCCAATGTCAGTATATCTTTTCTAAAATAAGGAGCCCAAAACTGCACACAATACTCCAAGCGTGGTCTCACGAGTGCCTTATAGAGCCTCAACATAATGTTCCTGCTCTTGTATTCTATACCTCTAGAAATGAATGCCAACATTGCATTTGCCTTCTTCACAACTGACTCAACCTTTAGGGTATCCTGCACAAGAACTCCCAAGTCCCTTTGCATCTCTGCATTTTGAATTCTCTTCCCATTTAAATATCTGAGGTAAGGGTCAGGCAGAAGCACACCTTCTCCAGCATCTGCTTGCTTAGATAAAATATCGACTTTGACTCATTGCATTACAGTGATGGCTAGTTGCTTTGTGAGCATCTTGTTTGTCTTTTGTGACATCGATGTTCCTGTCAGCAGTGCAATATTGTCAATGTAGATGAACTTTTAGGGAAATTGGGCAAACTATGTTGGTTTTGTCAACATTGTAAAATCTGAGATGCAAAGGAGTCCTTATTGAGAACACCCTAAAAGTTAACTTGCAGGCTGAGTTGGTGGTGAAGAAGGCAAATGCCATGTTAGCATTCATTTCAAGAGGTCTAGAGTACAAGAGCAAGGGTGTGATGCTGAGGCTTTATAAGGCACTGGTGAGACCTCACCTTGAGTATTGTGAACAGTTTTGGGTCCCTCATCTGGGGTTGAGGAGGCGATAAAAAGAAAACTATTAATCATGATTGAATGGCGGAGCAGACTTGATGGGCCAGGTAGCCTAATTCTAGTCTCATGTCTTATAGTCTTTTAAAGGGGCTGTCAAATGCCAACGATATATCTATGAAAGCAGCTCCTATTTGCATCTCTCTCTAACATCTTGACTTTTTGTTGATAATATAAAGCACTGGTTGGCTCAACAATTTTTCTCTCTCATAACGTTATAAAGCAGCTTTTAAGGTTTTTTTCCCCTCTGGTTCAGGGCAAGCTACTTAAATTGCAGACAGAAGAACTATTGGATGTTAACTCTTGGGATTGGTGACTGGTTTTCCTGGTTTTAGTTTAGCAGTTGTCTGGGAATAGTGCTAGACTTCTGGTATTATTCCTTTGTCACTAATTTAGAGGTAGATCAAACAAACCAAATTTTCCCTCAGGATTAGGTTCTTAAGGTTCTGGGTAAGTGTTACAGATATCAGCAGGCTTCTTGGATTGGAGCACATCTATGTTATGATCACCTCTCCTGTGATAAAAGCTATTGTCAAAGTAGTTTGGGGAGAAACATTTTGAAGAGTTTCTCAGTCTCTTTGGTCATAATTGTTTATTTCTTGGGATTTGGTTGCAATAGCATTGTCATCAATCTTTGATACCTTGAGAAATCAAACTTCACATCATCAGAACAGAAAATTCTGGAACCATTCAAGAGGTCAAGTAGCATCACATAACAGAATTCATTAGGAGTCCTTAACTATTTTCTGTTGTAGTTTCCAGTGTATAGCACCTACAATTTATTTGCACTGATGAACCGACTTTGGCTACATCCACACTAGACTGGATAATTTTGAAAACGCTGGTTTTGCGTAAAAATGATAGGTGTCCACCTATGTGTTTTTGAAAATATGTCTATCCACATTGAAATGGAGATTTAAGCGAATCTCCTCCTAATGTGCAGGACACATTACCAAAAACAAGCGACATGTTTGGTTGTCGAATCTCGCTGTAAAAGTGTGCATTTGTGTAGTTACAGACTAGAAAAACGTAAAACGACTGTTGGCTCTTGTGCAGGAGAACTTAAAAGTAAAAAAAAACAAATACTAGAGCGTATGGAGGCAACCGACAGGGAGTTCATGGACAGATTGACCCGACTGATGAACATTGAAAAACGGACTAACTCTGTTGCATTAATAAAGCACCTTGTTAAATGTATAAATGTTTTAATGTTTGCATCAGTGTTATCTTGTATTTCCATACAAAGTTACATTAGACTGTTACACATCTATTGTCAGAGAAGTACTTGCATAAATAGGTAAACCACCTTCATACGAGCAAGGACAGAAAACGGCAAAGTGAGTATACTTATTTATTCAATAAATTATGGGTCAAAGTATTTGGTGAGTACATTTCTAACTCTTCTGGCTTCAGTCTCGTTGCTGTTTGTTCTGAAATTGATAGGTTGCGTTCAAGAAAACGATGAAATGGCGCGCTGCCATCTGACAGCGTTTTCAGACGTCTCCGGTTACCCCTTCCACACTGATCTGCCCGAGCAGCGTTTTCAAAAATACCCACCCTGGACAGTGTTTCTGTAAACCTCTGGTTTCGGGGGACAAATACGCCATTTTAGTGTGGACGAAGGGTAAAAACGAAGAGAAAAAGCTTCGGTTATGGATTTATCCGGTAGTGTGGACGTAGCCTTTGACTCTTGATTTTCTCCCATAGACTTTGCTTTACTTGGTGACTGAGACTGGCTTTCTCTTTCTTGTTTCAACTTTCCATTATTTGTAGTTCTTTTCCTAAAGTATTACTTGATAACATTTGTTCGATTTCAAATTCCATGTCAGAAAATTATAAACAACTGTGTGGACTTGCTTTACTGATCAAGGTTTATTTCATTTTCTGTTACTGTAAGTGAATTACTAAGAATGTTTTTAGTAAAACACAAATAGAAATTTGATGAGTATGTTTTACATGGATAGAATTAACCTCAGAGAATTTGACTATTTCATTATTTTGTTTTCACCAGTCTTTTACTGAAGGTGTCAGCATTATTAATGAAGTGTAGTTATACTGCTGTCTGCCTTTGAGCGCATTGCCATTGTTTGTGAATGTACCTTGACACTCGTGAGCAAAAGTAGCTCAGGCTACGTCCACACTAGACCAGAAAAATCTGTAACCGAAGCTTTTTCTCTTTGTTTTGACCCTCCGTCTACACTAAAACAGTGTTTTCCTCCCTCTAAAACGCCCTCCAGAGTGTGTAATTTTGAAAACACCAGATTGGCTGGAGCAGTGTGGACGGGGTAACCGGAGAAATCTAAAAACGCTGTCATGATGTGCCGGAACAGATGGTGACGGCAGCGCGCCATTTCATTGTTTTTTTGAACGTAACATAACAATTTCAGAAAAGACGGCAACGAGACTGAAGCCAGAAGAGTTAGAAATGTACTCACCAAATACTTTGACCCATAGCTTACTGAATAAATAAGTATACTCACTTTGCCCTGTTTTCTGTCCTCGCTCATATGAAGGTGGTTTACCTATTTATGCAAGTACTTCTCTGACAATAGATGTGTAACAGCCTAATGTAACATTGTATGGAAATACAAGATAACACTGATGCAGACATGTTTTATACATTTAGCAAGGGGCTTTATTAATGCAACAGAGTTAGTCAGTTTTTCAATGTTAGTCATCAGCCGGGTCATACTGTCCGTGAACTCCCTGTCGGTTGCCTCCATACGCTCCAGTATTTGTTTTTTTAGTCTTAAGTCCTCCTGCGTGAGAGCCAACAGCTGTCCGTCGTTTAAGTTTTTCAAGTCTGTAACTGAACAAATGCGTACCAACTCTTTCACGGTGAGATTCGACACCAAACATGTCGCTTGTTTTCAGTAGATGTGTCCTGCACATGCACAGTAGGAGGAGATTCGCTGAAATATCCGTTGTAATGTGGACAGAAATATTTTCAAAAATGCTTAGTGTGGACGCCTATCGTTTTTACACAAAACTGGCGTTTTCAAAATTATCTGGTCTAGTGGAGTCTAGTTCGCTTGTTTGTATTGTGGGTCTTTTGACAAAGAGTATGTACTAATTGTTCCTCCAACACCTCGTTTACTCTGTGTGCCATTCAAGCACAGTGTTGCTGAGCTCCCATGGATACTACCATCAGGGAGGAGGTAGAGGAGCCTGAAGGCACACACTCAATGTTTTAGGAACAGCTTCTTCCCCTCTGCCACAGATTTCTGAAAGATCCATGAAAAATTACTTCACTATTTTGCTCTTTTTTTGCATTAGTTATTTATCTTTTTTATCTCTTACTTTACTTTATAGTAACTTTTTTATGTATTACACTGTACTGCTGCCACAAAACAAGCTATTTCATGACATATGTTAGTGATAATAAATGTGATTCTAATTCTGGATCTAAGTGAGATTTTGGGCAGATTTACAGCTGTGCCATATTCTTTCCATTTCTTGATGATTGACTTAATTGTACTACATGGGATATTCAGTGTCTTGGAAATATTCTTGTATCCATCTCCTGACTTGTGCTTTTAAATAACTTTTTCGCTTTGTCATCATGGTATAGTTTTTTGCCAGGATATTGACTCACCAGCAGTTGGACCTTCCAGATACAGGTATATTTTTACTACAGTCAATTGAAACACCTTGACTGAACACAGGTGATCTCCATTTAGCTAATTATGGGACTTTTAAAACTAATTGGCTGCACCAGTGATGACTTAGTGTGTGAATACTTATGCATCAATTATATTTGTAATTAATTTAGATCACTTTGTAGGTCTGTTTTCACTTTGACATGAAAGAGTCTTTTTCTGTTGATCAGTGTCAAAAAAAGCCAAATTAAATCCACTGTGATTCAATGTTGTAAAACACTAAAACATAAGAACTTCCAAGTGGGATGAATACTATTTATCGGTGACTAAATTCTATTGACCATTTGGCAAAATAAGCAAAGAGTTTTCAACATGTTATGTCTATTACTAAAGAGAAAACTGAAGTCATAAATACATATTGAATATGTCCTGTAAAAATGCTATTCCCTTCTTAGTTTCTTCACCTCAGCCACATCTGTTCTCAGGATGTAGCTTTCCATTCCAGGACATCTGAGATGTCCTCCATTTTTAAACAATGTTTACCTCCCTCTGCTATTGATGCTGCCCTCACTCACATCTCCTCCATTTCCCATATATCCATGTTCACCCTATTTTCCCGTCGCCTTAACAGTGATAGAGTCTGTCTCGTCCTTACTTACTATCCCATCAACCTCTGCAACCAACACATTATCCTCTATAACTTCCACCATCTCCAAAGGGACACTAGCACTAAGCATATCTTTACCTCACTCCCCCACCTCTGTTTTCCACAGGGAAACCTACTACGTGATTTGCTTGTCCATTCATCCCTCCCCTTTAATCTCCCTCCAGGCAGTTATCCATACAAGTGACCTAAGTGCCACACCTGTCCATATACCACCTCCCTCACCTCCATTCAGGGCCCCAAACAGTCCTTCCAGGTGAGGCAACACTTCACCTGCAAATCTTCTGGGGTCATCTATTGTGTCCAGTACTCCCAAAGCCGCCACCTCTACATTAGTGAGACCTGTTGTAAATTGGGGGACCACTTCATAGAACACGTCTGCCCCATCTGCCACAAGTGGGACTTCCCGGTGGCCAAACATTTTGATTCCAATTCCTTTACTTGTTCCGATGTTATGTTGATTCATGACCTCTTTTGCCAAGATGAGGCCATATTGAGGGTGGAGGAGCAACACCTCATATTCCATCTGGGTACTCACTAACCCGATAGCATGAATATCGATTTCTCCTTCTGGTGAGCAAAACTACTCCCCAACATCCCAGTTCACCCCAGTCCCCACTCTAACTTTTTACTTCCCTCACCTGCCTATTACTTCCCCCTAGGTCCTCTCCTCCTTCCCTTTCTCCTTTTATCCACTGTCCTCTCCTGTCAGATACCTTTTCCAGCCCTTGACCTTTCCCATTACCTGGCTTCATTTATCACCTTCCAGCCAGCCTCTTTCCCCACCTCCCAGCTTTTAATTCAGGCATCTTCCCCCTTCTGTCTGTCCTGAAGAAGGGTTGACCCAAAACGTCAACTGTTTACTGTTTTCCATAGATGCTGCCTGACCTGCTGAGTTCCTCCACCATTTTGTGTGTGTTACTTTGGATTTCCAGCAGCGACTGATTTTCCCATGTTTGCAATAAACACATTCTCATTGTGCAGAATGATTCATCATGATCATCTTGTGAAGGAGCTTTAGCTGATCAATGCTTCTGTAATGCAATGATTTTGTAGCTGTCTATGCCATTCATATCAAGTTTGTTGTTGTCTGTGAATTGAAAGCAGAGTATTGCTGGTTTCTCTGATTCAAAGAAGGTGACTTTCATTGCACTGATTATTGTTGTGATTTTTATATTAAGAACAAATTAATTTTATGCCTGCTGAAAGATAATTCCTTCTGTTTGGGTCTGCAAGAATTGTTTCTGTTGTGGCGACCCAATCACTAGCACACTCGAACCGGCTGACAATTAGCCAGAGCCAGAGACAAAGGTAGATAGCCTCAAGGAGTTTCAGTTACGTGCCTCTCGAAGTATCGAGTGGGGGAGACAGGCTTTAAAGCAAGACTGTGTTTTTGAAATAAACTGATTCTGTGGTTGCAGTTTATCGACTCCGTGTCGTAATTTCAGCGCTGCGCGTAGCACCCCGCTACATTGGTGACCCCGACGGTCCAAACGTTTTTTTGGACCGGAGATGGCAGACGCTGCGTTTGTTAACGCGGTTTCCTTGAAGCTGCCAAGCTTCTGGACGCTACAACCTCACCTATGGTTTCAGCAAGCAGAAGCCCAATTCCATGTTCGGCAAATAACCTCAGAGGACACCCGTTACTACTACGTGGTGAGCTCCCTCGACCAGGACACAGCGGCCCAGGTCGCGGAGTTCGTACAGTCTCCCCCGGCGGACAGCAAGTACATGGCATTCAAAGCCCTGCTCATAGGGACTTTCGGGCTCTCCCGCCGTGAGCGAGCTGCCCGTTTACTGCACCTGGATGGCTTGGGAGACAGGCCTCCATCAGCTTTAATGAATGAGATGTTGTCTCTGGCCGACGGACACACACCCTGCCTCATGTTTGAGCAGGCTTTCCTGGAGCAGCTGCCCGAGGACATACGCCTGCTGCTGTCCGACGCGGATTTCAGCGACCCCCGGAAGGTGGCGGCCCGGGCGGACTTGCTGTGGAACGCCAAGAAGGTGAGTGGGGCGTCCGTCGCACAGATCACCCGGCCACACCCCCAGCAGCAAACCAGTCCAGGCCCGGCTGCAGAGCCCGCTAAACCCAGAGGCCGGGGTGTGGAGCCCAAAGAGCACTGGTGTTTCTACCACCAGCGGTGGGGCGCAGAAGCCCGCCGTTGCTGCCCTCCCTGCCAGTTCCCGGACGCCCTGCCAGTTCCCGGGAAACGCCAGGGCCAGCCGTCGCTGATGGCTACGACGGCTGGCCGTCGGGATAGCCTCCTGTATGTCTGGGACAAACAGTCGGGACGCCAGTTTTTGGCCGACACCGGTGCCGAGATCAGCGTCTTACCTCCGACGAGTTACGACACCCGCAGCAGGGCGCCGGGTCCCCCCCTACGGGCCGCGAACGGCAGCACAATAAGGACTTATGGCACCCGTCCGGTGCAGCTACGGTTCGACTCCAGCCAGTTCACGTGGGACTTCAGACTGGCCGCCGTAGCCCAACCGCTTCTGGGTGCGGATTTCTTGCGGGCTCACAGCCTACTGGTCGACCTGCCCAGGAAGAGACTGGTTCACGCCGAGACCTTTCAGACATTCCCCCTGGGTGCAGCCCAGTTGCCAGCCCCTCACCTCGGCTCCATCACGCTGTCCGACAACGACTTCACCAGGGTCCTGGCGGATTTCCCATCGGTTCTGGCACTGCAGTTCACGGCAGCCATGCCCCGACACAGTGTACAGCACCACATCCTGACCCAGGGACCACCCCTCCATGCCCGCGCTCGGCGGCTTCCCCCGGACAAGCTCCGACTGGCGAAGGAGGAGTTCAAGCGGATGGAGGAATTGGGGATCATTCGGCGGTCCGACAGCCCATGGGCCTCTCCCCTGCACATGGTGCCCAAGGCGACAGGGGGCTGGAGACCGTGCGGCGACTACCGCAGGCTGAACGAGGCTACAACACCGGACCGCTACCCTGTGCCGCACATTCAGGACTTTGCAGCAAACCTGCACGGCGCGCGGATCTTCTCCAAGGTAGACCTCATCCGCGGATACCATCAAATCCCGATGCATCCGGACGACGTCCCCAAAACGGCTCTCATCACCCCGTTCGGCCTTTTTGAGTTCCTCCGCATGCCGTTCGGCCTGAAGAATGCCGCACAGACGTTCCAGCGGTTGATGGACGCGGTGGGACGCGACCTGGACTTCGCATTCATCTATTTGGACGACATCCTCATAGCCAGCAGCAGTCGTCAGGAGCATCTGTCCCACCTCCGACAACTCTTTGCCCGGCTGAGTGACTACGGTCTAACGATCAACCTGGCCAAATGCCAGTTCGGGCTCGACACCATTGACTTCCTGGACCACAGGATTACCACAGACGGGGCAACCCCTCTGCCCGCTAAGGTAGATGCGGTCCGCCATTTCCCCCGACCCACCACGGTCAAAGGCCTCCAGGAATTCGTAGGTATGGTCAATTTCTACCACCGCTTCCTCCCTTCAGCTGCCCGGATCATGCGCCCCCTGTTCGCCTTGCTGTCCGGTCCGGGCAAGGACATTACCTGGGACGAGGTGTCCGCCGCCGCTTTCATTCAAACAAAGGAGGCCTTGGCGAATGCCACGATGCTAGTGCACCCCAGAATGGACATCCCTACCGCCCTCACGGTGGACGCATCTAACACGGCAGTCGGTGGGGTACTGGAGCAGCTCATCGCGGGCCGCTGGCAACCCCTGGCATTTTTCAGCAAACACCTGCGGCCACCCGAGCTCAAATACAGTGCTTTCGACCGGGAACTGTTGGCGCTATACCTGGCAATCTGGCATTTCAGGTACTTCTTAGAAGGTAGGCCCTTCACCGCGTTCACGGACCACAAACCGCTTACCTTTACATTCACAAAGGTGTCCGATCCCTGGTCGTCCCGCCAGCAGCGCCATCTGTCCTACATCTCTGAATACACGACGGTCGTCCGGCACGTCTCGGGTAAGGACAATGTTGTGGCGGATGCGCTCTCTCGCCCTAACATTCACGCCCTTTCCCAAGGGGTAGACTTTGAGGCACTGGCTGAGGCACAGCTGGCAGATGAGGAGATCCCGTGTTACAGAACCGCAGTCTCCGGTTTGCAGCTCCAGGACCTCCCCGTAGGCCCAGGTGAGAGGACCCTACTCTGTGACGTCGCCACCGGCCAGCCCCGTCCCGTCGTCCCGGCACCTTGGCGGCGACGTGTGTTCAACTCCATTCATAACTTGGCCCACCCCTCCATCCGCACTACCGTCCGGATGGTCTCCAGCAGGTTCGTTTGGCACGGACTCCGCAAGCAGGTCCGTGACTGGGCCAGAACGTGCCTGCACTGCCAGACGGCCAAGGTGCAGCGACACACCAAGGCCCCGCCGCAGCAGTTCCACCCCACCCACCGGCGTTTCGACCACATTCATGTGGATATCGTGGGCCCCCTGCCAGTGTCGCGCGGGGCGCGGCACCTCCTCACTATCGTGGACAGGTTCACAAGATGGCCAGAGGCGGTCCCACTCACCGACACCACCTCCGAATCTTGCGCCCGGGCGCTGATCGCCACCTGGGTTTCCCGCTTTGGTGTCCCGGCCCACATTACCTCCGACAGAGGCGCCCAGTTCACCTCCAGCCTCTGGTCAGCGATGGCCAACCTGTTGGGGACTCAGCTGCACCACACCACTGCCTACCACCCACAGTCGAACGGACTGGTGGAGCGTTTCCACCGCCACCTGAAGTCGGCTCTCATGGCGCGCCTGCGAGGAGCTAACTGGGCGGATGAGCTTCCCTGGGTCCTACTCGGCGTCCGCACGGCGCCCAAAGACGATCTGCACGCTTCGTCGGCCGAGTTGGTGTACGGCGCGCCCCTGGTCGTTCCCGGGGAGTTCATACCAGCCCCAAGGGGGCGAGAGGAAGAACCCGCAGCGGTCCTGGGCAGACTACGCGAGAGACTCGGTGTCCTGGTCCCCATACCCACTTCGCAGCATGGGCAGCACCCGACCTGCGTACCCAAAGATCTGCGGAACTGTAAGTTTGTGTTTGTACGCCGGGGCGGGCATCGGCCACCGCTGCAACGGCCCTACGAGGGGCCGTTTACGGTGATCAGAAACGACGGGTCCACGTTCGTGCTGGACGTTGGGGGGAGAGAGGAGGTTTTCACGGTGGACCGACTCAAACCGGCCCATGTGGACTTGGCGCAACCGGTCGAGTTTCCGGCACCGCGGCGCAGAGGCCGACCTCCCAAACAGGGCCCGGCCCAGACTGTGGACATTGGGGGGTCTACCGCCGGTTCTGGGGGGGGGGGGGGGGTTATATGGCGACCCAATCACTAGCACACTCGAACCGGCTGACAATTAGCCAGAGCCAGAGACAAAGGTAGATAGCCTCAAGGAGTTTCAGTTACGTGCCTCTCGAAGTATCGAGTGGGGGAGACAGGCTTTAAAGCAAGACTGTGTTTTTGAAATAAACTGATTCTGTGGTTGCAGTTTATTGACTCCGTGTCGTAATTTCAGCGCTGCGCGTAGCACCCCGCTACACTGTCATATATAAAAAGCATATAAATGTTTTATTTGTGAAATCTTCTAATATTTTCTATAGACAGTCATTAAAGTATAATAAAAATAAATACATGCTAATCAAAATTACATTTCATGTATAATAAAATATACATCTAAGTGGAACAAGAGAGCGCTCTTCAAATACCTTACAATCTTTCAAACTTCAAAAAATAAAATAACTCTAGATGTTTTCTTTTACTTTTTCCAAACCAAATGGTTGAATTTTATTTGAGTTGTGAGATTTAGCAAAGTTATTGCATTGATATTCCATCTTTTTTGTCTGAGCAGCCTATGGTTAAAGTCAAATTGCTTGATACAAGGTTTATTCCAGTAGAGGTAGCATTAAGGGAACGGCTGTGAAAATGACCAGATAAGCAAAAAAATATGGGCAGGAAAGGAATGGAGGGTTATGGGCTGAGTGCGGGCCAGTGGGACTAGGTGAGAGTAAGCATTCAGCATGGACTAGAAGGGCCGAGATGGCCTGTTTCCATGCTGTAATTGTTATATGGGTATATGGTTATAAATCAGAACCTAATTTAAACTGAATCTATTTGGGGATAAAAGTGTTGCCTAGGAGCCACTTGAGATCCACATAGATTAGAAATCAATTGGTTTGTTATTTATACAAAGATGCACTAAATTCTGCTACACACAAGCAAAGAATATTTTATGGAATGAATCTGATTTAATACCAAAGGCAACAACATTCTTAAATAAAAGTTGTGTACTTCATGACTCTGGTTATCAAATAAAGGAGAAAATGTAAAATTAGAACTGAAACTGATAGAAGTACATTACATGCATCTGTGTATGGATGGGATGTCATGTTTTAGGTTTTGTTTAACAAAACATCTTAAATTGTATTTTCCATTTCTGTGTCTAAGTGTACTGTGTGTGTGTTTCTATGATTTTCTTAAAGACTAAAGAGTCTTCAAACAGCTAACACAGAACAATTTATAATATTGTAAAGTAGGCATTTTATAGCATGCCTCTTCTTTTTGCAAGTGTACATCTTCATTTATAAATAATTCAGTGTTGCAATTTGGCCTGAGGGTGTTATTTTTATTTCTGAATTAAAATGTTCCACTGCCTGAATACTGAAATAAGATCTCACCTTTTCTCCAGTGAGCACTTTTCTGCAAACACAGATAATTGTGTGTAGTAGATTGAAGGACGTGATTTGGTGCCTAGATTTTCAATGTTTTTGCCATCAAGCCACATGCATGCAGTAATAGGTACAGGACCAGTTTCAAAAGCATAGGACCAATTGGTTTGTGACAAGAGGTTCCAGGAATTTTGATTAGTATGTATGCAAGGCCTCCAGTCTGGCAGCTCTTTATAATCTGTTTCTTTTCATCTTTCATTCCCTTCCCCCCACCTTTTGAAAACTCCTATTGTTCAAGCCCATTCACAGGTCCCAAGCGTGCTTTGCACTGTGTCACTTTGTACTCAATGCAAAGATATAGTTTTGAATTCATCAAAACTCCTTATTGGAGTTACCTTACCATAAAAATTGTGATTAAAGTCATCAGACTATTTTGATGTATGGTTTGGAAATAAAGCAGGAGTAATTAAAGATGTCAGTTAATAGCAGGTTTGCAGTGTTCATTCATTTTTATGACTTATTTTAATGAATACTATAATTGTAACACCAGATCTACAATTCTTCATTGACCATTAAGAAGAAATTCTAAAGGAAAAAATTGATGATAGAAGTATTAACACCATAAGACCATTTGGCCCATTGAGTCTGCTCCACCATTCAGTCATGGGCTGATCTAATTCTTCCAGTCATCCCCATTCCCCTGCCTTTTCCCATACCCTTTGATGTCCTGACTAATGAAGAACCCATCTGTCTCTGCTTTAAAGGCACTCAGTGACTTGGTCTCCTCTGCCGCTCATGGTAACAAATTCCACAGATTTACCATCCAATGACTAAAGTAATTTCTCCACATCTCTTCAATCCAGAAGTCGTGCTCTCTTGTCCTAAACACCCCTACCATGGGAAATAACTCTGCCATATCTAATCTGTTCAGGCCTTGTAACATTCAGAATATTTCTATGAGATCCCCCCCCCCCCCATTCTCCTGAACTCCAGGAAATACAGCCCAAGAGCTGCCAGACGTTCTTCATACGGTAACCCTTTCATTCCTGGAATCATTCTTGTGAATCTTCTCTGAACCCTCTCCATTGTCAGTACATCCTTTCTAAAATAAGAAACCCAAAACTGTACACAATACTCCAAGTATGGTGTCATGAGTGCCTTATAACGTCTCAACATCACGTTCCTGCTCTTATATTCTACACATCTAGAAATGAATGCCAACATTGCGTTTGCCTTCTTCACCACCATCTCAACCTGGAGGTTAACCTTTAGGGTATCCTGCACAAGGACTCACAAGTCCCTTTGCATCTCTGCATTTTGAATTCTCTCCCCATCTAAATAATAGTCTGCCCGTTTATTTCTTCCACCAAAGTGCATGACCATACACTTTCCAACATTATATTTCATTTGCCACTGCTTTGCTCATTTCCCTAAACTATCTAAGCCTCTCTGCAGTCTCTCATTTCCTCAACACTACCTGCTTCTCCACCTATCTTTATATCATCAGCAAATTTAGCCACAAATCCATTAATCCCATATTCCAAATCATTGACGTTGACAAATCATTGACAACAACGACTCCTTTGGAACTCCACTGGTAATCAGTAGCCAATCAGAATAGGATCCCTTGATTTCTGCTGATCAGCCAATGCTCCACCCATGGTAGTAACTTCCCTGTAATTCCATTGGCTCTTATCTTGCTAAGCAGCATTATATGCCGCTCCTTGTCAAAAGTAAGGTGTTCGTAATCTGATGAATTGATTGGAGTGCTTTTTCAGAAAGTATGGAGTAATTCACTTAAATATACAGTTTGTATAGAGGATGATGTGAAAGGGTAGCAAGTGTTTCAAAGCTAGATGCATACTTATTGAATAGCAGTTTGGCAGTGGGAATAATATCAGAATGTAAATGAGCTATGTACATTTGCAGTGCATGTACAGTGCATTATGTACTTTCAAAAATTAACTTAAGTCACTGTAAGATTATCCCTGGATATCAGTGCAGTGACTGAAGGAAATCAGTATGATTGCTTCCATCTCCATTTGTCAGAAAGACAGATCCAAGATCTTGCAGCAGTACCCATGATCCATGGCACAGTTAGATTACCATATGTTATTCAAGTGAGAGAAGTTATTTGTCTTTTGCATTGTTTTTTTTTTAACTTATAGTAATTTTATGTCTTTCATTGTACTGCTGCCGCAAAATAAGAAGTTTCACAACATATGCCAATGATAATAAACCTGATTCTGATTCTGACTACATTGTTTATTGAATCACCCAAACCATGACAGGTACGGATGACTGTTGGACTGCATACTATCCAATCTGATCTGTTATTGCCATTATCTGGAGCCTCCCAAAAATGGCAGAAACAGAACAGGAGCTTCAAAGTATCCAGAGAATCTGGACTGCGCTAAACTCCACCTCAGTTAGCATTTATGAAAAGACTCTCAGCTTTTGTCAGAAACACCAGGACTGTTTGATGAGGATGATCAGGACGTTGTGAAACTAAAACAAGACAAGACACTCTTACGATCATAAGAGTTGTACAGTATTGGTATGGGCCCTTCAGCCTGTCATGCCTTTGCCTACCATGAAATATATCTATAATAACCCTATTTGCTTGCATGAAATCCATATTCCCTTTATGCCCTGCTCACTCAATTATCTGTCCTCAGAAATGTTGTTACTGCCATCAACGCCTCTTCAGGCTGTGCATTCCAGATACTAACTACTCTTTGTGTGACCTTAAACTTCTGTGTCTAGTTTTAGACACTCGACCAATGCTTATCCACCCTAACAACGCCTTTCATAGTTTCATACCTCTATCGCATCATCTTGTCTTTATAGCATAGGCCCTCCAATGGAAAAACTACCATATTACTGTTTAGGATTTATTTCAGATTCAGATTTATTTATCACATGGACATTGAAACATACAGTGAAATGTCCTCTTTGCATTAATAACCAGCATTCCCAAGAATGTGCAAGGGGATAGCCTGCAAGTGTTCCCATACATTCTGGCACCAACATAGCATGTCCACAATGTTCAGCAGAACAACACAAGCAATAACATCCGTAACAGTAAAATAAGACCCTTTCTCACCGTCCCACCCACTCACAGACAGGCTACTTCTGGGCCTCCAGTCCTTAGCCCCGGACTCAGACTCGTAGACATTAGGCCTCCAACCTCCAGTTCCTGGCCCTGGCTAGCAGACATTGGGCCTCAAAAATCTGGACGTTAGCCCAGGTCTACCACTAGAATTGCCAACTACAGTCTATGAACTTCGGACTTCTACATCTGGACTCATTGAGTTCAGCACTTTGACCTTTGGATTTCGCTGACCTTTGTGTATTGACCCCAGGACTCGCCAATCATAAGCTTGACCTTTGGGCTTCTACCTCAGAACTCGCTGATCATGGGACTTTGACCTTTGGACTCATGCACCTCTGACTCTGGTGACTTGGGGAAGGAGTGGGGTGAGAGAAGGGATTGATCACCAGTCTTCATGACTTCTACCTGTATGGACCTCCAACCCAGCACTTGCTGACCTGGGAATCACTGGTGCCTGCTGATCTGACTCTAACTCTCCTTTCCTTTTTTTAAAACTTTTTTTATTGTTTTCAAATAGTCACAGAACAAACGTGCATGAAAAAAAAATGTGTCACCCAGCCCCCCTCCCCCCAACCCCTCCCCCCAACATCCCTACCAAAAAAAAGAAAGAAAAAGAAAAAAAAAGGAATGCCTGGATATTGGAGGGTCCCCACATGCTCCACGGAGTTCGCAATAACTTTAGTATATATATATTTATTTCTTTCCCCAAGTAACCAATTATTTCATCTTCGGAGCACCTGTATATTTAATCCTGTCTTTTGTAAATAAGGGCGCCAAATTTTCAAAAATGTTTCATATTTATCTCTTAGATTGTAAGTGATTTTTTCAAGTGGAATACAGCCATAAATTTCGTTCTTCCAACGATCTATACTTAGATATGTATCCGATTTCCAAGTCACTGCAATAGCTTTTTTGGCTACTGCCATGCAATTTTTATAAATTCTTTCTGATATTTATTCAATCTGGATATCGGTTTTATCCCTTCAATATTACCTAATAAAAGTAATATTGGGTTGTGTGGAAGTTGTATTCCAATAATTTGTTCCAGTAAAACTCTTAAATTTGTCCAAAAAGGTTGAATTTTAGAGCAAGACCAAGTAGAATGTAAAAAAGTACCAATTTCTTGGTTACATCGGAAACACTGATCAGATAGATTTGGGTTTAATTTGTTTATTTTTTGTGGTGTAATATATAGTTGATGTAAAAAATTGTATTGCACTAATCTTAATCGAACGTTTATTGTATTTGTCATACTCTCAAGACATAGTCTTGACCAGTTTTTTTCTTCAATTTTGATATTCAAATCACTTTCCCATTTTTGTCTTGACTTATGGACTCCTTGTTTAATTGCCTGTTTTTGAATCAAATTATACATACAAGAGATAAATTTTTTAATCTTTCCTTTTTGAATTAAAGTTTCTATTTCATTGGGTTTCGGTAGTAACATTGTTTGACCTAGCTTTTCTCTTAAATAAGCCCTTAGTTGAAAGTAACAAAAAAGAGTGTTGTTTGATACTTTATACTTATTCTTTAATTGATCAAATGACATTAATATACCTCCTTCAAAACAATCTCCTATATATCTAATCCCTTTTTGAAACCAATTATATAAAAGTTGATTATCCATTGTAAAAGGAATGTCTATTTTGAATTAAAGATCTCTTTGCTAATAAGGATTTCTTTGTCTCATCGTCAACATTTATCTTATTCCATAAATCAATCAAATGTTTTAATATAGGAGATTCTTTCTTTTCCCGTATCCATTTGGATTCCCATTTATATATAAAGTCTTCTGGTATGTTTTCTCCTATTTTATCTAGTTCTATTCTGATCCATGCCGGTTTGTCTTTCTCAAAAAAAGATGCAATAAATCTAAGTTGATTTGCTTTATAATAATTCTTAAAATTTGGAAGTTGTAACCCTCTTAGCTCAAATTTCCATGTCAATTTTTCCAACGATATTCTTGACATCTTACCTTTCCAAAGAAACTTCCTCACATATTTATTCAGCTCTTGAAAAAACTTCTGGGGTAGTTGTATTGGTAGTGATTGAAATAAGTATTGTAATCTAGGGAATATATTCATTTTTATGGTATTTACTCTACCTACTAATGTTATTGGTAATACCATCCATTTATCAAGATCTTCTTGAATTTTTTTCAATAGTGGTAAATAATTTAATTTGTATATGTTCTTTATATCATTATCGACTCTTATACCTAAATATTTTATACCATTTGCCGGCCATCTAAATTGGGTTATTGATCGACATTGATTATAGTCTCCTTTAGTAAGAGGTAAAATTTCACTTTTATCCCAATTTATTTTGTAACCTGATACTTTCCCATATTCTTCTAATCTATAGGATAATTTACGCAACGATTGCAATGGGTTTGTTAGATAAAGCAGAACATCATCAGCAAATAAGTTAATCTTGTATTCTTCCTGGTTAACTCTAAAACCCTTAATATCTGGGTCCATTCTGATCAATTCAGCTAATGGTTCTATCGCCAACACAAATAAAGCAGGTGATAATGGACAACCTTGCCTAGTTGACCTTGTTAACTGAAATGGTGTTGAAATTTGACCATTTGTCACTACTTTAGCTTTGGGATTAGTATTTAAGGTTTTAATCCATTTTATAAAAGATACTCCTAATCCGTATTTTTCCAATACCTTAAATAAAAAATCCCACTCCAATCTATCAAATGCTTTTTCTGGATCTAAAGCAACTGCCACGCTCATTTCCTCCCTCTTCTGTGCTAAATGAATTATACTAAATAAGCGAGTTACATTATCTGCTGATTGTCTATTTTTAATAAATCCTGTTTGTACTATGTACTATGTAATATGTACTAATTTTGGTAAGCATTTAGATAATCTATTAGATAAGATTTTTGCTATTATTTTATAATCAGTATTTAATAAAGAAATCGGTCTATATGATGATGGCTTTAAAGGATCTCTATCTTTTTTTGGCAATACTATTAAAATGGCTGTCGAAAAAGATTCTGGAAGTTTATGCGTTCTTTCCGCTTGGCGTATTAACTCCATAAGAGGAGGAATTAATAAATCTTTAAACTTTTTATAGAATTCAGGCGGAAAACCATCTTCTCCTGGAGATTTATTACTTTGAAGTGATCCTAGGGCTTCTTCGACCTCTTTCAATGTAAAAGGCATATCTAATCCCTTCTGTTCTTCCGTATTTAGTTTTGGAAGAGTTATTTGTGATAGAAACCTTTCTATCTTGACATTGTCATTTTGTGATTCTGATTTGTACAACTCAGAGTAAAAGTTCTTAAAAGCTTCATTAATTTCTAAAGGTTTATAAGTAATTTTATTTACTCTTGTTCGAATTGCATTTATTGTTTTAGAAGTCTGCTCTGTTTTTAGCTGCCATGCAAGAACTTTGTGATCTTTCACCTAGTTCATAATATCTTTGTTTAGTTCTCATAATTGCTTTTTCTGTTCGATATGTTTGGAGCGTATTATATTGTAACTTCTTGTTAATAAGTTGTCTTCGTTTTTCTTCTGTCATATTTCTTTGGGATTCTTTTTCTAATTTTGTAATCTCTTTTTCCAATTGATCTATTTCTATCATATATTCCTTCTTAATTTTAGAAGTATAACTTATTATCTGACCTCTCAAGTATGCCTTCATTGCTTCCCACACTATAAATTTATCATCAACTGAATGTGAATTTATATCTAAAAAGAACTGAATCTGTTTTTTCATAAAATCACAAAAGTCTTGACGTTTTAATAATATTGAATTAAATCTCCACCTATAAACTGATTCCTCTTTATCTATCATTATCATTGTCATTATTAAAGGAGAATGATCTGACAATATTCTTGCTTTATATTCCACATTTTTCACTCTATCTTGAATATTCGTTGATAATAGGAAAAAGTCTATCCTTGAATATGTTTTATGTCTATTTGAATAAAATGAATAATCTCTTTCTTTTGGATTAATTCTTCTCCATATATCAATCAGATTTAAGTCTTTCATCAATGATAGGGTTAATTTTACTGCTTTTGATTTTGTAACAACCTTTGTTGATCTATCTAAAACTGGATCTAGACAAAAATTAAAATCTCCACCTATTAATATTTTATCATGTGCGTTGGCCAAATTCAAAAAGACCTCCTGTATGAATTTTACATCATTTTCATTTGGTGCATAAATGTTCATAAGGGTCCATAGTTCTGAAAAAATTTGACAGTGTATAACTAGATATCTCCCCGCCGAATCAATTAATACGTTTTGTATTTTAATTGGTAGATTTTTGTTAACCAAAATTGCAACTCCTTTGAATTAAATGAAGCTGCAATAATTTTTAAATAATCTTTTTAATTTCTGATGTTCTATGTCTGTTAAATGAGTTTCTTGTAAAAAAGCTATATCTGTTTCCATTTTTTTAATATATGTTAAAATTCTTTTTCTTTTTACTGGCCCATTAAGCCCGTTAACATTAAAACTTAAAAAGTTTAGTAGATTAGTCATTATTTTTTTTAATTATATTACTCCAATCTATAATAATACCTAATCTTTCCACTTTCGTGGTATCCTGGGAAATCCTTATAAAAATCTCCGTGTTGCTATGTGTGACCCCACCAATCATCCAGGCAAAAAGATAGAAGAAAACTAAAATATAAAGAAAAAAACAAAATACCCCCCTACTAATGTTGTGGAAAAAAAACACAACATTACCCCCCTCTGCTGTACGGGTCATGGCAACCGCCATGATTACACACGTGAATCCCGCAGTAACCGATCCAAAGCTCCCCAGCCCCCCCGCAACACAAAAAAGTATATGTATAAGAAGAGAAAAAAAAATACTATTCTCATTTAGTATTTCTAAAATTTTGCTTTTCTCTTCTATAATATCCATAAATGTCCATCACTTCTGTTCGTTGGGTCTATCTTCATCTTTAATCCATTACGTTTGGAATTCTCTATGTGTAATTAGCGAATAGATGGAAGTTCTTGTACAAACTCCTCCGCTTTTCGATAATCGGGAAAAAAAATTTTTCCCTCCTCCAAAAAAATTATCAGTGTTGCTGGATGACGCATTGTAAATTTATAACCCTTTACCCATAAGGCTTTTTTCACTGGGTTAAATTCCTTCTTTCTCTTCAACAGGTTGTAACTTATATCAGGATAAAAAAGAACTGGTTTTCCTGCTATCATCAATGGCCCGTTTCTATTTTTGGCACTTTGGGCAGCGGCCTTCAGGATCTTTTCTTTGTCTTGGTATCGTAAGCATTTTATGAAAATTGATTGTGGGTTTTGATCAGCTCGAGGTCTTGACCTTAAGGATCTATGAGCCCTTTCGATCTCAATTGGAATTTCTCCTTCCATTTCCAACTTTTCAGGGATCCATTTTTGAAAAAAATTTATTGGATCTTCTCCTTCTATATCTTCTTTAAGTCCAACAATTTTAATATTATTTCGTCTACTGAAATTTTCAAGCTTATCAATTTGTTCCATAAATTGTTTTCTTTCTGATGCCCAAGCAGCATTTTCATTTTCTATTTTGTCCATTCTTTCAACCATGTCCTCCGTTGTAGTTTCCAAGTCCGTAATTCTTTTTTCCATTTTTTCCTGTCTCTTTGTCATTTTATCAAGCATAATCTCCATTTTGGTCATTTTTTTTCGAGTATTTTTTGATTATTTTTAATTACTTTTAATGTGTCTAATTTACGCATTATTTGCCTCAAAGTCTTTTCTATATTTCTAGAAGGACTTTTAACTTCTTCTTCATCTGATCCTTCCGAGAGATTTGACTCGCCCTCCGATTCGCTATCGCTTTCAGTTGCAGTGGTAGTTGGGCTTTGTAGTTCTTGTTGCTCCCGTTTGCGCATGCTCCGTCCATTGCGTTTGCGCAATTCACGATGGCCTTTCCCTTTAGGAATGACCATTGTTGCCGCGGTCTCCTGTTCCGTATCACCGGTGGTATAATGTACCTGAGACCGCGGTTCCTCGGTAGACGTGGGCCTTGTTCTTGTTCCAACTTGCGTAATCTTCCCGGTATTAGTTTTCTTCATCTTCCTTCTTTGAGGCATAGCTTGACACAATCCGGAGTAGTTTATAAGTAACTTTTAGAAGGTACTGACTAACTTTTCTTCATTTAGACATTAATTTATTAACTTTTTACGGGAGAGCTGGGTTCCAGCGTCTCGATCCTACGTCATCACGTGACGTCCCCTAACTCTCCTTTCCTGACCCTAAACCCTATCTTGACCCCCTTCCTCCCTTGCTCACTCCCTCTTTCCCTTACTCCTGCTTCCCTCCTGCCTTCTCCCTCTCCCTTCCTTCTCCCTCACTCACTCCCCCTGCCCCTCCCACATGCTCAACCTCCCTCCTCCCTCTCCCCTCCCCCTCACAAGAAAAGCTTGGCGCCTCTAAGATGGTTGTTGCTAAGGTGCACCGAAGGTCTGAAAGATTGCTGATAATATGGAATAGATGGATTCCTCAAAGCTGTCATTATCGTCTAGAGGCCAAATGCCTCCATGTGTACCCTGCTGAAAGACAGAAATGCATGTAACTTTGTGAGGGAAAGGAAGCACAGGCGAGATTTTGTACCATCATGTAAGCCCACTGATAAAGGACGCTGAGATATTTAGCCCATTCTACAAGATACACTTCAAAGAACTGCCCAGTTATCACTGTCTTTGACATAAGCATCTTTAATTCTATCCCACAATATGCACAACCACTACAGACATATAAAAAGTTGCAAAGGTTGTTTGTCAACTAAAAAATAAATAATCTTGGGAGTATGCGGTAATCATACCTCTGAACCATTCCATCTAGTAAAGGTCAGAGATAATAAACCTTCTCCAATTGTTTTCAATGCAATAACATCCTTCCTAAAAAATGGAAAACAATACACAGTATTCCAGATATGGTCCCACCAATACCCTATGTCACTGAAGCATAGTTTCCCTACTACTATGTTTAGTTATTTCAGTAATAAATTAAAACATTCCATAAGCTTTCATTTTCCTGCTAAAATGAGCAATTTTTCCCCACATTATACTTCACTTTCCAGATCTTCAACTACTCAGAATCATTCCGTGTACTATTGAAGTACTGCCTATTTGTGACATCAACAAATATATCGACTATATCTTCAGTTCCTTCATTTATATAAATAGTAAAAAATAATGACCGCAGCACCAATCTGAGTTGTACAGTACTCATTACATCTTGCCAACCAGGTTATGTCTATTTCTATTGTCTGATTCCAGTTATCCAGTCAATCTTCTATCCATGCTATTACATTACCTGCTGCACTCTCAGTTTTCAGCTTCTCGAACAACCTTTGATGCTGTTTCTTATTAAATGCCTTTTAGAACTCTTAGTACATTCACCATTTCCCATATATTCACAGCAGAAAGAAAATTCAGTATGTTGGTTAAACATGATTTCCCTGTCATAAAACTATGTTGACTTCATCTGGTTATCTTGAATGTTTCTAAATGTTCTGCTGTAATGCCTTCACATTTTCTCTTCAACACATATTAACTTAATCAGCTTGTAGTTTACTTCTACCAACCTTTTTGAATCTAACAGATACATTTCACGTTTTCTGATCAAATAGAATCTTCCCAAAGTCTAGGGAAATTTGGAAATGCATTATTATGCTACTAGTTACCGTAGATTCCGGACTACAGAGCGCACCTGATTAAAAGCCGCTGGCTCTAATTTTAGAAATAAAATCAATTTTTTACTTGTACAGGCCGCACCGGATTTTCGGCCGCAGGTGTCCCACGTTGTAATATGAGATATTTACACAGAAAGATATTACACGTGAGGATTTTTTAACTTTTAATTAAATCCATATGGTAACATAAACAAATACATATTGCAAATGCTTTTTTTCGAACCGTGCCTGTAACGCGGCTACTTTTAAATATACGTTGTGTATACTTCTTTACTGAACAACATTCCAATATCTCCTAACGACTGGTAAAAAATATATATACTGCAGCCTACCAGGAAAAGTTATTGATCGCCTTTAACTTAAAAGCAGCGTTTTCGCTCCGCCGCTCCCCCCCGCCGTCCCGTTTATCGCAAACCGGTATCCCACAAGACGCGGCGAAACCGGGTGTGACGTCATAGCATCCCGCGATGTAGTACAGAAAACAAATATAGTTAAAACAGTTCTAACTTTAACTAACAAATGAATTACTAAGCGAAAATATTATAAAGGGGGGGAGCGGCGGAGCCAAAACGCTGCTTTTAAGTTAAAGGCGATCAATAACTTTTCCTGGTAGGCTGCAGTATATATATTTTTTACCAGTCGTTAGGAGATATTGGAATGTTGTTCAGTAAAGAAGTATACACAACGTATATTTAAAAGTAGCCGCGTTACAGGCACGGTTCGAAAAAAAGCATTTGCAATATGTATTTGTTTATGTTACCATATGGATTTAATTAAAAGTTAAAAAATCCTCACGTGTAATATCTTTCTGTGTAAATATCTCATATTACAACGTGGGACACCTGCGGCCGAAAATCCGGTGCGGCCTGTACAAGTAAAAAATTGATTTTATTTCTAAAATTAGAGCCAGCGGCTTTTAATCAGGTGCGCTCTGTAGTCCGGAATCTACGGTAATTTAATTGTGAAAGTGCGCTTGATTTATCGTACAATTTCATTGGACCTCTGTGAACTACTCATCAATTTTATTGGTCTACTGTTATGAGGCAAAATGTTTTTGGTGGCATGAAAAAAAATAATACATTAGCCGCTCCGTATTAAAGGCCGCAGAGTTCAAAGCTGTTCAAAATGTGGGAAAAAAGTAGCGGCTTAAAATCCGGAATCTACGGTAGTTAATATAAGACCATTGGATGAATTTGTTCAATACCATTTCCCCAGTGATTGTAATTTTCCTAAAATTCTTCCTCCCATTCATTTCCCTGCTATTACTGGGTGTTAGTTATATCTAAGTGAAGGCAAGTGCAGAAAATCTATTTTATTTATGTACCCTCTGGACACCTCCCATTATTAATTCCCCAGATTCTCTTTCTATAGTGAGGTCAGTTGAGAAGATCATCGGGATCTCTCTTCCTGCCATCAAGGACATTTACACTACACGCTGCATCTGCAAAGGAAACAACATTATGAAGAACCCCATGCACCCCTCATACAATCTCTTCTCCTTTCTGCCATCTGGGAAAAGGCTCCAAAGCATTCGGGCTCTCACGACCAGACTATGTAACAGTTTCTTCCCTCAAGCTATCAGACTCCTCAATACCCAAAGCCTGGACTGATACCTTGCCCTATTGTCCTGTTTATTATTTATTGTAATGCCTGCACTGTTTTTGTGCACTTTATGCAGTCCTGTGTAGGTCTGTAGTCTAGTGTAGCTTTCTCTGTTTTTTTTTAACGTAATTCAGTCTAGTTTTTGTACTGTGTCATGTAACACCATGGTACTGAAAAACGTTGTCTCATTTTTACTATATACTGTACCAGCAGTTATGGTTGAAATGACAATAAAAGTGACTTGACGACTTGACTTGACTTGAAAAGACTAGTTCTTACTTTGCCAACTCTATTTTACATATCTATAGAAACTTTTACCATTTGTTTTAATATTCCTGGCTTCCTTTCTTGCTTATCCTGTAGTCATTCTTTGCTGTTATTTACACTCTACCTAGTCTTCTTCTCTGCTATCTGTCTTTGCGCAATTATATACTACCTTCCAAAGCCTGGTATAATCATTACCTTTTTCATTAAGTACAGTCTTCCCCTTGGATTTTATTCTCCTCTGTGGAATGCATTTATTCCATATAATCTGAAAGATCCCCTTCAATATCCACCACTGTATCTTGATTAGCTACCCCTTACCCTAATTTGCCACTTTAACTAGATCTGCTTTCATGCCCTCTCAATTGCTCGTTCTTAAATTGAAAATATTCATCTTAGACCCATTCTTCTCTTCCTCAAACTAAATACAAACCTCAATCATCACTGTAATTGCTGGTATTTTGGTTTGCCTTTATGATGGTCATTATTTAATCTCAAGCATATTGCTTTGTCGTGGATGATGTTGAGCTACTTGAGCATTTTTTCTGGGCAAGTGGAGAATATACCACCACACAGTTGACTTGTGACTTGTTGATAGTAGAAAGGCTTCATCGGGAGTCATGGCACTCACTGCAGGATACCCAGCCTCTGATTAAAGATTAGCTTTATTTGTCACATGTACATTGAAATATCAAAACATAAAGTAAATGTGTCATTTGTGGCAGTGACCAACCGATTCGGAATATGTGCTTTTGGCAGCCTGCAAGTGTTGCTTCTGGCGCCAACATAGCGTGTTCACAATTTACTAACCCAATTCTGTACACTTTTGGAATATGGGAGGAAACCAGAGCATCCTGTACAGGGAGAATGTACAGACTCCTTACAGACAATAAAGGAAATTAATCCCTGAACGCTGGCACCGTAATTGAGCTTTGACCAGTGATCAATCTAGACATTGGAAGTTTAAGAGGAGGGGATTTCACTCAGCTGCACTGCTTGAGTAGAAAACGGCAGCAGTGAATCGTGACAGCATAATTGAGCTTTGACCAGTGACCAATCCATGTTTGGGATTGATTAGCAAGAGCAAATTAATGGAAGGCACAGACCAGCACAGTGGCCATCTTGAGGCTTTAGCTCTTCAAGGCTTCAGTCAGAGAAAGCTAAAAAAGAAAAGCTCAAGGCTAAGTTTTTTTTCTCCTTCCCTTCTTTATATGTGCTCAGCTGGGGCAGTAGAGAAACCAGGCAGGATAGTTGAATACTCCTTTTGTGGGATGTGGGAAGGCAGGGAGACATCCAGTGTAGTGTCCCTGACAACTACAACTGTGAGAAGTGCATCCAGCTGCAGTTTCTAACAATGCACATTAAGGAGTTGGAGCTGGAACTGGTTGAACTCCAGATATTTCTGGAGGCTGAGGGGATGACAGATAGGACATATAGAGAGGTAGTTACACCCAAAGAGCAGGTCACAGGACTGGATGACAGTCAGGAAGTGGAAGAGTTAAGGAGTCAATGCAGACTACCACTGTGGCCAATCCTCTCAACAACAGGTATATCACTTTGGATACTGTTGAATGGGAGGACTGACCAAACAGATGAAAGTCACTGTAGTCGGGTTCTAGGCTCTGAGTCTGCCTCTGTGGCTCAGCAGGGAAGTTGGGGTGGAGGGTGGTGAGAAGGGGCATGCTGTAGGGAAAGGATTGAAGGTTCTGTGGGCAAGAATGCGATTACTGGATGGTATGTTGCCTCCCAGGTGCCAAGACCTGGCACATCTTGGATCGAGTCCTCAGTATTATTAAATGGGAGGTTGAACAGCCAGATGTCAAGGTCCACATAGGTACCAATAACATAGGAGGGACAAGTAACAAAGTTCTGCATAGGAGCTTAGTGAAATAGGAGCTAAGTTGAAGGGCAGGACCTCCAGAGTTGTGATCTCAGGACTGCTACCCATGCAATGTGCTAGTGAGGCCGGAGCTAGGAAGATTATACAGTTTAATATGTGACTAAGGAGTTGGTGTAGAGGGGAGGGCATAAGATTTCTGGATCATTGGGTTCCCTTCCAGGGAAGGTGGGACCTATATAGAAGGGGCAGTTTGCACCTGGAGGGGAACTAATATCCTAGTAGGTTTGTTAATGCTGCCCCATGGGTCTTAAACTAGAGTTGTTGGGGGGGGGGGGAATGGGAACCAGAGTACCAGAACAGTTAGTGGAGAGGTTGTGGAAGTAGATGTTGTTAAGGCCTCAGACAAAGTCAAGAATCAAAAAGTTGAGTATGGTGTGACTAGTGTCCTGAGCTGTGCATATTTCAATGCAAGGAGTGTCGTAGAAAAGGTGAATGAGCTCAGGGCATGGATCAACACCTGGAATTATGACATTGTAACTACTAATGAGACTTGATTTCAGCAGAGGCAGGACTGACAGCTCAGTATTCCGGGATTCCATTGTTTTAGACGTGACAGAGTGGAAGGGATTAAAGAAGAAGAGACGGTGTTACTGGTCAGGGAAAATGTCACGACTGTGCTCTGTCAGGACAGACTGGGGAACTCGACTAGTCAGGCATTATGGGTGGAACTGAGAAATAAGAAAGGTTTAATGGAGCTTTATTACAGACCACCCAACAGTCCTAGGAATTTAGAGGATTTAGAGGAACAAATTTCTAAAGAGATTGCAGACTTGCAAAAAACATAAGGTTGTTACAAGTAGGTGATTTTTAACTTTCTACATATTGACTGGGAATTCCATACTGTAAAAGGATTAGATAGGATAGAGTTTGTCAAATGTGTTCAGGGAAGTTTCCTTCGTCAGTAGGTAGAAATCATACAGAGTGTGCAATACTGGATCTGCTATTAGGGAATGAGAGAGGGCAAGTGACAGAAACTTGTGCAGGGGAGGACTTTGTATCCAGTGACCATAATGCCATTAGTTTCAAAAAATGATCTGGAAAGTGTGGATTGGGACAGGCCGTTTTCAGGCAAAGGTGTACTTGGAAAGTGGGAGATCTTCAAAAACAAAATTTTGAGAGTATAAAGCCTGCATGTGCTTGTCAAAATAAAAGGTAAAGAGAACAAGTGTAGGGAACCTTGTTTTTCAAGAGATATTGAGGCCCTCGTTAGGAGAAAAAGGAAGTGTATTGCAAGAATAGACAAATAGGAGCAAATGAGGTGCTTATGGAGTACAAGGAATACAAGAGAACACTTAATAAATCAGAAAAGGAGACATCGGAATAGCAGAAAAGGTGAAGGAGAATCCTAAGGGGTTCTATATGTATGTTAAGAGCAAAAGGATTGCTAGGGACAAAATTGGTCCCCTGAAAGACCAGAATGATAATCCATGTGTGGAGCCAAGACAGATGGGGGAGATATTAAATTCATTCTTTGCATCTGTATTTACTTGGAGACAGTTGCAGAGTCTATATGCAACAGGCAAAGTGGCATCAACTTAATGGACCCTGTACAGATTGCAGTGGAGAAGGGGTTGCTATCCTGAGACAAACGAGAGTGGATAAATCCCTAGGGCCTGACAAGTTGTTCCCTCGGACCCTGCAGGAGACAAGTGCAGAAATTGCCAGGGCCCTAGTAGAGATATTTAAACCGTCTTTAACGACAGGAGAGGTGCCTGTGGATTGGAGGATAGCTAATGTTGTTCCGCTGTTTAAAAGAGGCTCTAAACATAAACCAGGAAATTATAGCCTGGTGAGTGTGACTTCAGTTGTGGGAAGTTTCTGAAATGTATTGTAATGAACCTAATATATAAGTGCTTAGATAGACATAGACTGAATAAGGATAATCAGCATGGCTTAGTTCATGGTAGATCACGTTTAATCAATCTTATAGAGTTTTTTTGAAGAAGTCAGCAGGAAAGTAGATTAAGGCAAGGCAATGGATGTTGTCTACATGGACTTTGGTAAGGCATTTGACAAGATCCCATATGTGAGGCTGGTCAAGAATGTTTAGTTGCTTGGCATTCAGAATGAGGTTGTAAATTGGATTAGACATTGGCTTTGTGGGAGAAGCTGAAGAGTGGTAGTAGGGGTTTGCCTCTGACTGGAGGACTGTGACTGGTGGTGTGCCACAAGGATTGTTGCTGGGTCCTTTGTTGTTTGTCTTCTTTGTTAAAGGTCTGGATAATAATGTGGCTAACTGGATCAGCAAATTTGAGGATGACACCAAGGTTGGGGGTGTAGTGGACAGTGAGGAAGGCTATCATGGCTTACAGAGGGATCTGCAGCAGCTGGAAAAATGGCAGATGGAATTTAATGCAGATGAGTTCAAGGATTTGCACTTAAGTAGGATCAACCAGGGTAGGTCTTACACAATGAACATTAGGGCACTGAGGAGTGTGGTTGAACAAAGGCATCTGGGAATACAGGTCCATTATTCATTGAAAGTGACGTCATAGATAGGAAGTTCTTGGCACATTATCTTCATATGTTCTTCATAAATCAACGTATTGAGTACAGAAGAGTGGATGTTATGTTGAAGTTGTATAAGGCGTTTGTGAGGCCTAAATTGGAGTATTGTGTGCAGTTTTGGTCACCAACCTACAGGAAAGATGTAAACACGGTTGAAATTTACAAGTATGTTGCTGGGTCTGGAGGACCTGAGGTTATAAGGAAAGATTGAACAGGTTAAAACTGTACTCTTTAGAATATAGAAGATTGAGAGGAGATTTGATAGAGGTGTGACAACTTATGAAGGGTATAGATAGGATAAATGCAAGCAGGCTTTTTCTACTGAGGTTGAATGGTACTACAACCAGAGATAATGTGTTAAGGGTGAAAAGTGAAACTGTAAGGGGAACTTGAGAGGAAAATTCTTTACTTACAGGGTCATGAGAATGTGGAACGAGCTACTAGCACAAGTGGTGCATATGAGTTTGACTTCAATGTTTAAGGGAAGTTTAAATAGATACATGGATGGTAGGGTTATGGAGGGCTATGGCCTTGTTGCAGGTCGATGGGAGTAGGCAGTTTTAATGGTTTTGGTATGGACTAGGTGGGCCGAAGGGCATGGTTCTGTGCTGTACTTCTCTTTTTTTTGTAATTTATTTTTTATTGAAGTTTATCATCAAACATTCAGATACTGTACATATATTATCATATTTGTCACAAATCACATAATTATCTGAGGTATACACTTATAGAGAGGAGAGGAGAGAACAAACAATCGAAATAAGAAAACTATGTACAAAGTAGGGAGTGATCTTTTTTTAACAACATATTCATTGACTTGTGAGAATAAAACCAGGCCTATGAGGTGTTATGTAGTTAAACCATTTTTCGCAGTATGAATCAAATTGTTCCAACTTATGAATAACAGATGCTGTTATCTTCTCCATTTTGTAAATGTCCATTGTAATTTCCATCCATGCATTTAAAGTTGGGCTCTCCTGTGATAACCATTTCCTGGTAAGGGCCTTTTTACCAGCCACCACAGTATATTCCTTAAATATTTACCTTTTTTCAACCATTCTTGAGGTATATGGTATATGGTCTTACTCTCTAAGGGGTATTTCACATTTAAAGATGTCTTGTAGGGCATTATGTATCCCACTCCAATAGTCTTTGATAAAGGGGCATTCCCAGAAAATATGATAATGGTTTGCATTTTGATTTCCACAACTTCTCCAGCAAAACTGAACAGTGTTCCTTCTTTCATTATATTGCAAATAGCTGTTATTCCTTTAGGTGTCCAGTCCTTCAATCTAGCATTCAGTTTATTCAGCGTAATATCTGAGTCATATGCACACCATTTAAGAATTGCAATGTCTTTCTCTGGTTTATATTCTTTTATAATAGTTTTCCGTATTTTAAGAGTCCATTTCACCCAGAGGTTATCAGTAATATTTATGTAACTTTGTAAGTTGTTATCAGCCAAAATTGCCTGTATGGGGATGGAAAGTATCCTCTCCTCAATGTTTTTCCATTGAGCGTCATATGATGGGTTACACCAGCATATCACAGCTCTCAACTGTGCTGCAAAATAATAATCTCTAAGAGAAGATAGGCCCCAATTTCTCCTCCCCCCCCCCCCCATTTTGGCTAATTGCAAAGTTTTGAAATGAACTCTAGGCCTTTTACCTTGCCATATTGATAGCATCTTATTCCATTCATTAAATTGATTTTGGTTAATCTCTGTTGGTAGGGTCTGAAAGAGATATAGTAGTCTAAGCAGTATATTCATTTTAATAGATTCATCCTTGAACTGAGACCAAGAAAAGGAATTGGGTTTCATCTTGTTATATCTTCCTTAATTTTTTTATATATAGGCTGATAATTGCATTCTGATAATTTTGCTAAATCTTGTGGCATAATGATGCCCAAATATTTGACAGACTCTGTTTGCCATGCCCAAGGATATCTCTACGCTGTACTTCTCCTATGACTCCAGCATTACACTACCATTACTCTACCATGTAGTGTAATGGTAGTGACACTATTATGCTGCCTCACATGCTTTTGTAGCCACAGTGTTATGTGGCTAATTGTGTCAATTTCTGCTCAACTATGACTTCCAGGGTCTTGGTGTTCCCTTTGAATGTTATAGGTAAGTGGTTAGACTTTTTTTGTTGGTTGTGGTAATTGCTTGGCTTTTGCATAGCATAAGCATTATTTGCTCCTTATCAGCTCCTACCTGAATACAGGTATGAATGTTTCTTTTTATGAAAAACTGCAAATGGAATTGACTATTGTGCAATCAGCATTGAACATTCCCACTTCCGACTTCTTGTTGGAAGGAATTCATTGATGAAGAACTCAAGATGGTTCGGTCTAATGTAGTGCTCTCCTGGAACACCATCATGAGACTGGAGTAGTTCATCTCCAACAACCAAGCCATCTATTGAGGAAAAAAGCAATTGATTGCTTTTATTGGGATTCTGTGGTGGTTATATACTGCCTGGATGTCAAGAGCCTCTCCTTACACTTCTGGAACTCATTTCTCATAATTCATTTGCTGATAAGTGACAATTAGACTGGGAATTAGCCGATTTTAATTTGTTCTGCTTTTTGTGGACATCAAGCGGTCTTCCATATTGTCATTTAGGTGCCAGGTTTATAACTATACAGAACAACTTTATTAGAGGTGTGGCTAGTTATGTAGCTATTAATACTGCAGTGATATTGTCTGGCCCTGTAACCTTTACATGTAGTGCTGTCAAACATTTCTTTATTATTATGGAGACGAATCTGGAGCAACAAGCAATTGGTGGACTGACTAGTATTAGTGAGGGGGAAGGAGTTGTTGATGCTTTCGGTTGAAACCTTACTTCAGAGCAGTCCATAATTCTGTGTTGCAGTGAACCCCATTTGGGACCTTATGCTGGGTGCACATGTGCTGCAATACCATACTATTTTATATTCTTCATGGAACCCTGGCTTGATGGTAATTGTAGAACAAGATATACACATAGCTAAAAAGGTTGTGAATGGAATAAAATTCTGCTTATGCTGATAACATTACGGTGTTGCATTCAATTCACGCTGATCTGCTGACATTCAGTATAGAGATACATGACTGACAAAAAGTGAAAGGCATGCTGAAAATTTAATTGCAAAGCAACATGCATGCACTCACAACTTTCACAGTATGCTACCTGTCAAGACAAGACCTGTTTGTTTTGGTCAGGCTCATGGCTTCTCTCTTTACTGTGGTTTTCAAACTCAGTGTTGGCGTTGGGTTTCTATCCTAAATTCTCTTGCTGTTCCGGACCAGGATAGGAGCCAAGTCCTGTCTCTGAGACACATTCCATCTGTTGTCCTCCAGTTCGACAGTACCACATCAATGGTCAAGTCCAGGTCTGACCCATTTCATCCATCTTCATCTTCTTGTACCTGAGGATGAGTTATGGGTCTGACCACTTAAGTATTTCACCATCTTAAGCTACACTTCTGGTTATCTCTTATTACTTTACTAACAACCAGCTCTGCTGCTTGCATTTGAGGTCCTGATACCATTGGAAATATCTGAAATGATCCATTGTTTCTTATCTTACTACAGCAGATAGCCACTTCCCAATTAAGATTTGAGGCCTTGAGTCTTGGCAAGTGAACTACCCAATTTAGAGTTGCTGGTGGGTATCTAGTTTCAATTTGATTCAGGTCCATTATTTAACATGGTGTCACTTAACACCATGGATAGTATTCACAGCATGAAGCTAGGACTTTGTATCTACAAGTACTGAGTGGCATTCACTTCAAATGCTATCAAGGATAGAAGCACCAGCAGCAAGTAGATTGACGAGAATTATGTCAAGCAAGTTTATCCTGTAAATTGATCTACCTGCCATAAACCTGATCTCAACAGAGCTTAAAGTTAAGGCAGCTCAATAATCAGTGATGCTATTAAGCGACTTACAATGATGAAAATTGAAGTGTATGTGTAACGTTCTCGCTCGGGTGTAACTGAACGCCGAACTAAACGTCGAGTTAAACCATAGTCAATGAAAACAAGGTCGCAGTAAAATTAACCATTTACTGTTCACTCTTCACATTAACGTATGGTGAAAACTGTTGATAAAACAATACAAGATTGGTACAGTGTTTGTTTCCTTCTAGATATCACATTTACATCGTGAATACTTGCAAAGGTAAAACTACAATAACTACATTACATTAAAGTGCAGCATACAGTCAGAATCTAGCTGCTCCATTGACTGCTTTAAATACACTTCAACACAAACTATCCCGACTCTTTAACTAACGAAAACATAAACCTTATCGACCGTCGTTACTTTTAACAGAATCAGCATTAACATTTTAATTCAACATATCGATTATCTCATGACTTACAGCGTTGCTTTCACTGTGTCTCTGGTGCGTAGAGAGAAAACTGCTCGCGCTGTGGCGCCACATGTGAGCGCCCCCCACCCTTGCGTTTATCCCAAACTGGTATTTTCCCACAAGACGCGGCGAAACCGGATGTGACGTCATCGCAACCGCGATATATTACAGACAAATGAATTTACTTAAACAATCCTAACTTTAACTAAAAAATGCTAACAAACAAATTACTAAGCAAAAATATTATAAACTAAATAACTGTCATAAAGGCAGCACAGTATGTGTGCTCATTTTGAGATTATCCAGAACCATTTGACTGGACCTCATTATAGCCTTCGTCCAAACAAGGACCAAAGAGCTGAATGTTAGAGATGAAGAGGAAGTGAACTGCCTTTGACACCAATGTAGTAGTTTACTCAGTGTGTTGTCCAGACGCCTTGAAGTCATTATCAATGCACATCACCCAAAGAAAGATGACTGTGGTTGTCAGAGACTAATCCTATTTGCGCCTGGAAATCACTGCAGGTAAGCCCAAACATCTTCAGCTGCTTCATCAATGACTTTACTTCCATCAAAAAGTCAGAAGCCATGTTTCTGGTCAACAAATGGCAACAATTATCAACATACATATCCTGAAAAAAAAATGTATTAAATAAACATGGTGCAATAATTCATCAGCTGAAGAAGGACAGTGAGCAGGAATTGGAACAAAATTTCCTCCTTCATGTTTCCTCTGATGCTGTGACCTTCATAAAGTTCGAAGTCATGTTGAAATCCTTCCTCCCTTGTATCAGGTACCTGGTGGATCTGATTTGCTGGAAATAGAAGTCATGCCCAGGTATTTAATGTCAGAGTAAGGCATGATTTTGAGAGTGCAACCAAGTATAAGGTAGCTTTGTGTACTCATCTATGGAAGGCAATACAGTGAGGAGGTCAAACATTCTTGTGCATTTTTAAAAAAAGTGTCTTAGCTGTTGCTGATCTAATCTATTTTCTTTCAGGATGAATTTTTGATCTGTAGATCACAGTGTGTTGTCCATTTCACGAGGTACACCTGTGTCATAGTAGATTTGACAATAAATGTGCAATACAATGAAAGGTGAACAATTTTTACACTTAAATGTCTTTTCTAAAAATGATACCTTGTTTATAATTTAACTTAGTATTGAATGGTTACCGAAATTTGAAACAAATGCATTGTTTCACTAATTTGTAATATGGTGCAAGTTAGTCACTAAGATATGTAATGACAAACTGCCAATTATGTTGAAGAAAATATTGTATATCTTAGAAGTGCAGCAAAAGCATTCCAAAATTGCAGAGGAATCCCGAGTTTGCCTATGTATGTCTAAGACCGGAATTTAACATTTATTTCACTCAGTAATGAGTAACTATTTTACCAAAGGGTTCAGCTGAGGTTGGTGCTTCCCAATAGCTGTAATCTTATGCGACTTTTTAATGTTACTAAGAATGTATTTAGGCAATGTTTGAACATATGCCTTTTTCTTCCTATGCGAATCTAATTTAACTTTGTGCATGTTTAATTAATTGTGAAAGAAAGAGAAACATCTGATCACTACATAACTAATTTGATTGTTGTTTATTGTGAATATTTTCATTTCCAGGAAGATTCCAGTATGAGCTTTTTTCCTTTGACACTCAGTTCAATTAATAGTTCCTTTACAGAGTCCCCAATTGTATGATTAAGTTACATGTGCATATGATTTCAGTTTTTTATTGCTGCCTTAGGCCATCTGTATTGTTTCTGTAGGAATGGATCTTGAAAATTGTCGAACAATTTTGGGTATTTTGATGCGATAGAATACAAATACAGTGGATTCCAGTTAATTGTGCCTTTGGTCAATCAGGGCAACCTCTTATTTGGGACAACTCTTAAAGAACAAAAACCAATCGAGAAAATAGCTGGAATTCCCTTTGTTTAATGGGACACTGCACCACTTAATTGGGATGGAGACTGTTGCCAAACAGTTTCTAACCAGCATCAATTGTATGTAGTTGTGTGGCTGGTAAACACTACATCATTCTTAGAGCGAGCAGTTTGTAAATAGTGTCAGATGTGTGTGTTTGTGCTCAGAAAGCAGTGATTTTGTCACTGATAATTGGCAAGAAATAAGCAGTAAGATAATTCAGAAATGTTTTGTTCACTAGAGGGAGAGAGGGTTCAGAGAAGATTCATGAGAATGATTCCAGGAATGAAAGGGTTACCGTATGAGGAACATCTGGCAGCTCTTGGGCTGTATTCCCTGGAGTTCAGGAGAATGGAGGGGGGTGGGGGGTGAATCTCATAGAAACATTCCAAATGTTAAAAGGCCTGAACAGATTAGATATGGCAAAGTTATTTCCCATGGTAGGGGAGTTCAGGACAAGAGGGCACGACTTCAGGATTGAAGGACATCCATTTAGAAAAGAGATGCAGAGAAATTAGTTTAGTAAATCTGTGAAATTTGCTGCCACGGTGGAGGCCAAGTCATTGGATGCATTTAAGCAAAGATAGATAGATTCTTGATTTACCAGGACATCAAAGGGTATGGGGAGAAGGCAGGGGAGTGGAGATGACTGGAAGAATTGAATCAGCCTGTTATTGAATGGGGGAGCAAATTCGATGGGCCGAATGACCTACTTCTGCTCCTATGTCTTATGGTCTTACTGTGGTTTCAAGCAGTCAGGTTTGGAGATGCCAAAAATGGCTGTGTGAAAATAAAACAAATTAACTACTTCAACAAGTTAGGAATTCTGTAGAATTTGACGGTATCAGCAATCATCTTGAATGATTTGGAGGATGAAGTTGTCAAAAGCATTGTATGAAGGAGGTCCATTATCTGTACTAGGTGTCTGTGCTGACATAGTTAATTTACAGTCTAATCAAAAGAACAAGGCAGCTTACACTGGATGAATTCCGCTGTTGATAATTACTAGGAACTAAAACACAGTTTTTTATAGTACCCTAGTAGCATTCATAGTGTTCTAATTTGTTTTGTATATATTTTAAATACATAATCTGTTACTCAGTGAAACAGTAATTTGTCTTTTTATATCTTTTTAACTATTCATATGAAACTTCAACTAATTGGGGCAGCCACTTAATTGGGTCAAAGTATACTGGTCCCAGTATGTTCCAATTAACAAGAATCCACTATAGTTGGCATGAGAAAGTAAGACTAAATTTGTATTATAAAGGTGTCTGTAGACCCAAATCTATTATATAAACAACAACACATGTGCCTCAGGAAGCACACGCCATCAATAATAAGGGATTTTTATTTTATACTTCTAGTCAAATTAACATATACAACAAATATAAATGGCTTCACATTTGTCCAGGCTGCCTGCTTATTTTGGATGATAGACTCTGAATTTCGATGTTGCTGGCCTAAAACAAACCTTCCCCTAAAATAGCAGTACAGTTATTCTGATGCCTGCATCACTTACTGCATCCTATAAATGAAATCCAATATGTAAACCGCAAAGATCTCTCAAAGATAGACCTGCCTCTTATCAAGCTGTTCCAGTCCAGCCACACTACTGGTTTCTGTTCATTAATGGAAGATCACACTGGTATTCACAAATAGAAAGAGGGATTCAGTGAGCTAATTATTGCCTCATAATTAATCATCATGGAAGAGAAGGAAGATGTTCTCGTCAATAGTAACTCACCAATGACTTGTTCTCACATAATATTTGGGTTTCTTCAGGACCATTCATCTCCAGACCTCTTTGCAGCTGTAGCCCAAATAATAGAGGTGAATCTAGAAATGAAGCAACAATGACAATGTTGTAGCAATTGCATCAAGAAGCCTTGCTAAAACTGAAGCCAGTGGGCATCATTGGGAAAACATTCCTGATAGTTGCCATCATACCTTGCACAAAGATGGTGAAGATTGTTTAAAGTTGATAATTTCAGCCTCAGGATAACAGTGTACAGTGATATTAGAAAGTTTGTGAACCCTGTAGATTTTTTTCTATTTCCGCATAAATAAGACCTAAAATGTGATCAGATCTTCATGTAAGTCCTAAAGCTAGTTAAAGAGAACCCATTTAAATAAATAACACAAAAATATCATACTTGTTCATTTATTTATTGAGAAAAATGATCCAATATTACATGTATTTGTCAGAAACAGTATGTGACCCCCTTATACACCAATAACTTCAACCAAACATATCCAATAACTGCACATCAACTTTAGAATAATCTATTTTGGAGAAAATATTGTTAATCACCTGGCTATCCTACTCAAGTAATTTGTTGACCTGCTCAGAATGCTTGCCAACTACTTTATGATTATGAACACTAATTGGGATAATGTATTTGAAACTTGACCTTTGTGTGTTTGTGCTTCTTGGAATTACCAATCTGAGTTGAGGCCTTTGCTGATTCTGCAGTTACTTTGATTATCTTGCATGTATGTGATCGAAACTGCTATTAATAAATGGAAAACACTTGAGTATTTGTAGGGATCCTGTTGTATATCCATGTAGTCTAAAAACATTGTGTTTCTTTGCTTGAAATCTGTTTAGTTAAAAGGACAAAATTCTAATCTATCATTTAATGAAAATCAGAATTAATGAAAGCTGTTAGTTGTGTGCTGATGTGTAAAATTAAATAAAATTTGACCGACACACGACTCTGGCAGCTGAGCTGAATGATTTCACCCATGGGTTATCAACAGTATTTATGTACCTTCGTAGGTTGTTATCAGCCAAAATTGCCTGTATGGGGATAGGAAGTATTCCCTCCTCAATGTTTTAACATTGAGCTTCATATGATGGGTTGCGCCAACATGTCACAGCTCTCAACTGTGCTGCAAAATAATAATCTCTGATAGAAGGTAGGCCCCATCCTTCCTTTTCCTTTGATAATTGCAAAGTTTTGAGACGAACTCTAGGCCTTTTACCTTGCCAAATATATCTTGATAGCATTTTGTTCCATTCATTGAATTGAGTTTGATTAATTTCTGTTGGTAGGGTCTGAAAGAGATATAATAGTCTGGGCAGTATATTCATTTTAATAGATTCAATCCTTGAACCGAGACTAAAAAAGGAATTAGGTTCCATCTTGTTATACCTTCCTTAATTTTTTTTTATATATAGGCTGATAATTGCATTCTGATAATTTTGCCAAATCTTTTGGCATAATGATGCCCAAATATTTGAAAGACTCTGTATGCCATGCCCAGGGATATCTACTTTCAATTTCTCTTGGTGGGCTATAGTTATATGCAAGTTAATGGGTTTTATCTATGTTGATCTTCTATCCTGATAATTGACCATATTGTTTAAAAGATTGTATCAGTTTAGGTAAAGAGTATGTTGGTTGCCCTAGATAGATCAAAATGTCATCCGTGTAACAAGCCAATTCATTCTTTGTCCCTTTACTAGTAGTTCCCCTGATATCTTCATTTTGTCTGATGTATTGAGCTAATGATTCCAGATATAATGCGAAGAGTAGCGGTGACCATGCACAACCCTGTCTCGTGCCTCTTTCTAGGGTAAGACTATTTGATAAGTATCCATTGATTTTAATGCTAGCAGTAGGGTTGTCATATAGTGCCTGTATAGTTTTAATAATTGTGTCATGGAAACCAAATCTATGTAAAACTCTGTAAAGAAAATTCCAATTAACCGAATCAAATGCCTTTTCAGCATCCACGCTTATCATTGTTGCTTCGATTTTATTTTTTTTGTATATGATCCATAATGTGAAGTGTCCTATATTGTCTTATGTTTGGCGTTGTTGTATAAAACCTGTCTGATTGTTATGTATCAGTATGGGTAAAAAGTCTTCTAATCATTTGGACATAATGGAGGTAAATAATCTAAATCTACATTAAAAATGGATATTGGTCTAAATGACCCACATTCTGCTTTATCCTTGCCTTCTTTCGGTATAGCTGAGATTATCTCTTCCTTCCAGCTGGGTGGCATTTGTGTCTTTTTTAGAGCCCAGTTCAGTGTGGAGAGTAAAACAGGAATTAACTCATTTTTAAATTCTTTGTACCACTCTGCCGTATACCCATCTGATAGAACCATAGAACATTACAGCACAGAAACAGGCCTTTTGGCCCTTATTGGCTGTGCCAAACCATTTTTCTGCCTAGTCCCACTGACCTGCACCTGGACCATATCCCTCCATACACCTCTCATCCATGTAGCCATCCAAGTTTTTCTTAAATGTCAAAAGTGAACCCGCATTTACTACTTCATCTGGCAGCTCATTCCATACTCCCACCACTCTCTGTGTGATGAAGCCCCCCCCCCCATATTCCCTTTAAACTTTTCCCCCTTCACCCTTAACCCATGTCCTCTGGTTTTTTTCTCCCCTAGCCTCAGTGGTAAAAGCCTGCTTGCATTTACTCTATCTATACCCATCATAATTTTATATATCTCTATCAAGTCTCCCCTCATTCTTCTACGCTGCAGGGAATAAAGTCCTAACCTATTCAACCTTGCTCTGTAACTCAGTTTTTTAGGTCCCGGCAACATCCTTGTAAACCTTCCCTGCGCTCTTTCAACCTTATTAATATCCTTCCTGTAATTCGGTGACCAAAACTACACACAATACTCCAAATTCGGCCTCATCAATGCCTTATACAACCTCACCATAACATTCCAACTCTTATACTTAATACTTTGATTTACAAAGGCCAATGTACCAAAAGCTCTCTTTATTACCCTATCTACCTGTGACAGCACTTCTAGGGAATTTTGTATCTGTATTCCCAGATCCTTCTGTTCTACTGCATTCCTCCGTGTCCTGTCATTTACCTTGTATGTTCTACCTTGGTTTTTCCTTCCAAAGTGCGATACCTCACTCTTGTCTGTATTAAACTCCATCTGCCATTTTTCAGCCCATTTTTCCAGCTGGTCCAGATCCCCCTGCATTTAACATTATCATAGAAGAGGATAAAATCAGACAGGACAGGAAAATGTTTAATTGGGGAAGGGCAACTTATGAGGCTATAAGGCTAGAACTTGCGGGTGTGCATTGGGATGATGTTTTTGCAGGGAAATGTACTTTGGACATGTGGTTGATGTTTAGGGAGCTCTTGCAGGATGTTAGGGATAAATTTGTCCTGGTAAGGAAGATAAAGAATGGTAGGGTGAAGGAACCATGGCTGACAAGTGAGGTGGAGAATCTAGTCAGATGGAAGAAGACAGCACATGTGAGGTTTAGGAAGCAAGGATCAGATGAGTCTATTGAGGAGTATAGGGTAGCAAGAAAGGAGCTTAAGAAGGGGCTGAGGAGAGCAAGAACGGGGCATGAGAAGGCCTTGGAGAGTAGGGTAAAGGAAAAGCCCAATGCATTCTTCAATTATGTGAAGGACAAAAGGTTGACAGGAGTGAAGATAGGACCGATTAGAAATAAAGGTGCGAAGATGTGCCTGGAGTGGAAGTGATCTTGGTCCTCAATGAATACTTCTCTTCGGTATTCACCAATGAGAGGGAACTTGATGACGGTGAGGACAATATGAGTGAGGTAGATGTTCTGGAGCATGTTGATAATTGAGAGAGAAGAGGTGTTGGAGTTGTTAAAATACATTAGGACGGATAAGTCCCCAGGAAGTGAGGGGATATTCCCCAGGCTGCTTCACGAGGCGAGGGAAGAGATTGCTGAGCCTCTGCCTAGGGTCTTTATGTCCTCGTTGTCCATGGGAATGGTACTGGAGGATTGGAGGGTGGCAAATTTTGTCCCCTTGTTCAAAAATGGTAGTAGGGATAGTCCAGGTAATTATAGACCAGTGAGCCTTATGTCTGTGGTGGGAACGCTGTTGGAAAAGATTCGTAGAGATAGGATCTATGGGCATTTTAGAGAATCATGGTCTGATGAGAGACAGTCAGCATGGCTTTGTGAAGGGCAGATCGTGTCTAAAAAGCCTGATAGAGTTCTTTGAGGAGGTGACCAGGCATATAGATGAGGGTAGTGCAGTGGATGTCATCTACATGGATCTTAGTAAGGCATTTGACAAGGTTCCACACGGTAGGGTTATTCAGAAAGTCAGAAGGCATGGGATCCAGGGAAGTTCGGCCAGGTGGATTCAGAATTGGCTTGCCTGCAGAAAGCAGAGGGTCTTGGTGGGGGGAGTACATTTGGATTGGAGGGTTGTGACTAGTGGTGTCCCACAAGGATCGGTTCTGGGACCTCTACTTTTTGTGATTTTTATTAACAACCTGGATGTGAGGGTAGAAAGGTGGGTTGGCAAGTTTGCAGACGACACAATGGTTGGTGGTGTTGTGGATAGTGTTGATGATTGTTGAAGATTGCAGAGAGACATTGATAGGATGCAGAAGTGGGCTGAGAAGTGGCAGATGGAGTTCAACCCAGAGAAGTGTGAGGTGGTACGCTTTGGAAGGACAAAGTGAAAGGCAGAGTACAAAGTAAATGGTAGGATACTTGGTAGTGTGGAGGAGCAGAGGGATCTGGGGGTACATGTCCACAGATCCCCGAAAGTTGCCTCACAGGTAGATAGGGTAGTTAAGAAAGCTTATGGAGGGTTAGCTTTTATAAATCGAGGGATTGAATTTAAGAGTCGTGGGGTAATGATGCAGCTCTATAAAACTCTGGTTAGGGCACACTTGAGTACTGTGTCCAGTTCTAGTCGCCTCACTATGGGAAGGATATGGAAGCATTGGAAAGGGTACAGAGGAGATTTACCAGGATGCTGCCTGGTTTAGAGAGTATGCATTATGATCAGAGAATAAGGGAGCTAGGACTTTACTCTCTGGAGAGGAGGAGGATGAGAGGAGACATGATAGAGGTATACAGGATATTAAGAGGAATAGATAGAGTGGACAGCCAGCGCCTCTTCCCCAGGGCACCAGTGCTCAATACAAGAGGACATGGCTTTAAGGTAAGGGGAGGGAAGTTCAAGGGGGATATTAGAGGAAGGTTTTTCACTAGAGAGTGGTTGGGGCGTGGAATGCACTGCCTGAGTCAGTGTTGGAGGCAGATACACTAGTGAAATTTAAGAGACTACTCGACAGGTATATGGAGGAATTGCAGGTGGAGGGTTATATGGGAGGCTGGGTTTAAGGGTCGTCTCAACATTGTGGGCCGAAGGGCCTGTACTATGCTGTATTGTTCTATGTTTATTTTGTCTTTGTCTTTTCCAAATGTTGTGAAATAGTCTATTCTTGTATATACAGAATGGGGGAGGGCAGAATAATGAGTGTACAGGTGTCCTCTGTTTTTCAAACGTTCGCTTTACAACACCTTGCTGTTACAAAAGACATACATTAGTTATCTGTTTTCGCTAACAGAAGGTGTTTTCACTGTTACGAAAAAGGCAACGCGCGCCTCGAGCAGCCAAGCTCCTCCCCTGGAACTGAATTCTAGCCGGCATTGCTTAAAGACGTGCCTGTGAGCATCTGTGCTTTATGTTGATTTATTTTGGGCATCCATTAGCAAGATGAGTTCTAAGGTATCAGAAAAGCCTAAAAGAGCGCGTAAGGGTGTTACACTTAGCGTAAGACTAGACATAATAAAGTGTTTTGATCATGGTGACCAAAGTAAGGATATAGTGAGTTTGGCTAAGGGTTTGTGGAAGCTGACGAAGATGATATTGAAGAGGTTTTGGCATCCCATGACCAAGAACTGACAGACGAAGAGATGATGAAGAGGAAAGGATAACATTTGAAACCGAACGTAGTAGCGAATGGCCCGAAAGTGAAGTCGTCCAGGAACTGAACGTGAAGCAATTACGTGAGATTTTCGCTGCGACTGACAACGCTGCAATGATTGCAGAAAAGAGTGACTTTAATTTTGAAAGGGTATGTAGGTTTAGGGCATATTTGCAGGATGGTTTAAGTGCTTACAAAGAACTCTATGATAGAAAAATGCGCAAGGCTTAGCAGTCAAGCATACTGTCTTTTCTCAAGCCTTCCACATCAGCTGCAGCAGACAATGAACCTCGACCTTCAACATCGAGGCAGGCAGACATAGAAGAAGGTGACCTGCCTGCCCTGATGGAAACAGATGACGATGAGATGACACCCCAGTCTCTTGTAACTCCCAGCACCCCAGCCTCCGACATCTCAGCCTAATACACCATCATCAGTGTGCTCACTGTCTTCCCGATTCCGGTAAGTGAAACTACACTGGATGTACATTATTTCTACTTTATATAGGCTGTGTATTTTTGTGTTATTTGGTATGATTTGGCAGCTTCATAGCTTAAAGGTTACTGGTAAGAGTGCTTCTGCTGAGAGCGCTTGCACCGAGTGTTTCTGCCGAGAGCGCTTGCGTGAGATTTTCGCTATGGTTAACAGTGCTGCAATAATTGCAGAAAAGTATTCCTACTTTATATGGGCTGTCTATTTATCAGATCATTCCTGCTTTTACCAAATGTTACTGTTATTTTAGGTTTTATGTGTTATTTGGCATGACTTGGTAGGTTATTTTTTGGGTTTGCGAGCGCTCACAAATTTTTCCCATATAAATAAATGGTAATTGCTTCTTCACTTTACGACATTCTGGCTTACAAACCATTTCATAGGAACACTCTACCTTCGAATAGCGGGGGAAACCTGTAATCCCTTGTGTTGGAGGAAAAAGTCCCTCCATATATCAACTAGACTAACATCCTCAAAAAGTGTATTAACTTCCTTATGTAAAGATTTTGTTTCACAGGTTTTTCTACTGGAAGAGTCTAACTTTGGTTACAATTGTAAATTTAAGTCTCCCCCACATATCAGGAGACCTTCTGTTTCTGTTGCCATAATATTCGTAATTTTCTGTAAGAAACCAGTATCACTTCCTGTGGGTGTGTATTTTTTCAATAGAGTAACTGAATTTCCGTCTATATTCCCCCTTACCAGAATATATCTGCCCTCCTTATCTCCCATTTTGAATACTTTTTCAAAATTTAGCTTGCTTGAGATAAGAATAGCAACTCCTCTCCTATGTTCTGATTTATATGAGGAGAAAAACAAGTTAGTGAAGCCTATTCTCATTAGTTCTCCATGCTCATTATCACTTAAGTGAGTTTCCTGTAAATATACTACACGGGCTTGTTGTTTTTTCCATTTTGGATAGAATTTTTACAGCATTTATCGAATTTAGTAGCCCATTGACATTGAAAGAAATGAATTTACTTTGTCCTTAGCCATGTGTATTTATCTGTCAATATATCATTGAAATTAGCAGAATTAAACTTAATCGATCTACTCCCTGAACAAATAAGAACCAAGAAACGTGAATAATTTAAAAAAGGCAACAAAGGTGTGGTTCCAACACTGAGGTCTCTAGTAGATGACCTTGGGTTGAGCTGGAGGAAATGTCTAGCTGTGGGGGATAGCCCCTCTTACCTGTGAGTTGAGGGCCCCCATTGCAGTACCCATAAAAGTCAGTGACCAAATCTATGTCCACTACACAGATGTGTTCCATGTGTTTTCCTCCCATATATATATTCTCATTTAGGTGGGGAAAAGAGAGTGAATGACTGAATAAAAAAGAATAATTGAGTAATATAAAATCCACATTATAATAAGTATTTCTTTAGATAGTAATAGCACAGTCTATTTTTGCTTCCGTTTAGCCTATCAACACTTTCAAAGTTAACCAAACCTTATGGCTCTTCTGGAGGGGTTGAGGGCTGTCTTCAGAAAACTCACAGTCTCTTCCTGACAACAACACACACAAAATGCTGGTAGAACACAGCAGGCTAGGCAGCATCTATAGGGAGAAGCGCTGTCGACGTTTCGGGCCAAGACCGATCTTGGCTCGAAACGTCGACAGCGCTTCTCCCTATAGATGCTGCCTAGCCTGCTGTGTTCTACCAGCATTTTGTGTGTGTTGTTGTTTGAATTTCCAGCATCTGCGATTTCCTCGTGTTGTCTCTTCCTGATATACTTCTCTCACCCTCTTCCCATCCCCTGCTTTCTCAATTCTCTCATTATTTCCCAAGCAGAGAGGAAAAATTGCTCAGCCAGACATTCCCGCGGTTTGATCATGCTGACGGGCAACCCTTTGGCCTTCATGTCTGTAGTTGCCTCTTCCACTGTCTGATACAGCTGGACCCCATCTTCATAAAACACTCGCATTTTAACAGGGTATGGAGTTAGGAATCTAATCTTTCCTTGCTTTAATATTCGCTTTACTTCAGAGTATTCTTTATGTTACTGCAGGACCACCGGGGGGGGGGGGGGGGGGGAAGGGTAATCTGAATCGAAATATATTAATTTCCCATCCAAAAATACCCTCTTCTTTCCCCAGGCCCTTTGTGGAATCTCCGCCTTGGTAATGTATCGAAGGAATCTTATTATTACTAGACAATGGGGTAACCCGTTGGGGCATCCTTTGAGAGAAGGGTAGTGCAGTCTGATGTGACCAGAATGAACATTAAATTTTCCTGAATGGTATTGGTATTGCTTTGCTTTGGAAATTGAAGAAGAAAACCTCAGTTTATTAAAGAAGAACGACACGTAGCAAGGCAAATATACCTCCTCCTCGTTTAACGCAGGAAACTTTTGATGGCATCGTTTCTTTTTTTTTATTAGTTTTTTTATACATTTTCTACATAGCTACAGATAAAAAAACCAGATCAAAATGAAGAACATTGATACAGTACAAAAATAAACATACAATAATAATATGATACAAAGAAAGATAATTGAGAAAGCACCCAAATTGAGGACATGTAAAATTAGTATCCTCCCCAAGCCCCGCAACAAACAAAAAAAAAACTCCAGACCAACCACAACACAATATAGAGAATATAAATCAGGACAATCAAACCCCCAAAACTGTAAATACACTTAGCAACAGAAGATATTAATGCCTACTACCAACAAAAATGGAGCTGAAAGCAAGGGACCGAAAAAAAACCTTAGTTAAGAGGAAGGTTATGAAAGTACTCAATAAAAGGTCCCCAGACCTTATGGAACTTTAAATCCGAATTAAGAACTGAATAATGAATTTTTTCAAGGTCTAAGCAGGCCATAATATCGTTAAGCCATTGAGCATGCGTGGGCGGGGCAACATCTCTCCATCTAAGGAGGATTAAACGTCTAGCCAGGAGAGAGGCAAAAGATAATATTCGACACTTAGTCGAACTCAGACATAAATCTCTCTCACCCCAGAAACCGAACAAAGCAATTAAAGGGTTAGGTTCTAGGTGGTGATTCAGAATATACGATAACGTTATGAAGACATCTTTCCAAAATTTCTCCAAGCTAGGACAAAACCAGTACATATGAATGAGAGAGGCCTCGCCCCTTTTGCATTTATCACAAAGCGGACTAATGTTAGGGTAAAATCGAGATAATTTAGATTTAGACATATGGGCTCTATGAACAATCTTAAACTGTAAAAGGCAATGGCGAGCACAAAGAGAGGTTGAATTAACCGATTTGAGAATCGAGTCCCAAGTCTCATCAGATAAGGAGGTATTTAAATCGTGCTCCCATGCCATTTTAATTTTATCCACAGGGGCACATCGTAAGGCTGCTAATTTATCACGAATAAATGATATTAAACCTTTACCTAGTGGATTAATAGAAAGAAATAAGTCCATAACATTTTCCTCAGGCATTTCAGGGAAGTTAGGAATTAAAGGAGTAATAAAGTGTCTAATTTGGAGATACCTAAAAAAAAATGAGCATTGGGCAGATTGAACTTAGCAGAGAGCTGTTGAAAAGAAGCGAAGCGATTATCAATAAAAAGATCTTCAAAATGTCTAATGCCCTTCCTATACCAATCATGGAATGCTGAGTCATACATAGTAGATAAAAAAAGGTGATTATGTAAAATAGGGCTAGAAGAGGAAAAACCATGGAAACCATAAAATTTCCTAAACTGAGCCCATATACGCAAAGTGTGTCTAACAAGAGGATTAACTATTAATCTGGACAAACTACTAGGGAGTACAGAGCCAAGACGTGCAGAGATAGATAATTCTTTAGTGGAGCTCAACTCCATTGCCACCCAATTAGGGCACTCGGGTTGGTCATGGGAAAAAGACCAAAAGGTAGCACAACGTATATTGGCTGCCCAATAATATAAACGAAAGTTAGGTAAAGCCATGCCACCCTCTTTTTTAGATTTTTGGAGATAAACTTTATTAATTCTAGAGCGCTTATTCTTCCACAGATATGACAAAATAACAGAGTCTAAGGAATCAAAAAAAGATTTAGGGATAAAAATTGGGATTGATTGAAATAAATATAAAAGTTTAGGGAGAACATAGATTTTAACAACATTAATACGACCTACCAAAGACATAGAAAGAAGTGACCATTGTAACAGACTCTGTTTAATAGTATATGAAAGATTGGCAAAATTTTCACGAAAGAGATCTTTAAACTTCCTTGTAACTGTAATCCCAAGATAAGTAAATTGATTATGAACTACTTTAAAAGGGAGATCACTAAATGTTAATTCTTGTGCTTCTTTATTAATTGGGAAAAGTTTGCTCTTATGTAAATTAAGTTTATATCCAGAGAGCTGGCTAAACTGGTCAAGAAGTGAAAACATTGGAGGTAAGGATGTAGACGGATTTGAGAGAAAAAGTAATAAGTCATCAGCATAAAGAGAAACTTTATGCTCAACACCCCCTCTCCAAATCCCGGTCAGTTCAGGACAATTTCGAAATGCTATCGCCAAAGGTTCTATAGCCAAATCAAAGAGAAAGGGACTTAAAGGGCATCCCTGACGGGTGCCACGTTTGAGGTTAAATAACTGGGATTTCTGAAAATTAGTTAAAACAGAGGCAGTAGGGCACAAATACAGCAATTTGATCCAAGAGATAAAACTTTGATCGAAGTCAAATTTTTCTAAAACTGCAAAAAGGTAGTCCCACTTTATACGATCAAATGCTTTCTCCGCATCGAGGGAAATAACACATTCAGGAATCCCAGTTGGAGGTGAATATAAAATGTTAAATAAGCGCCGCATGTTAAAAAAAGGGAGACGGTTTTTAATAAATCCAGTTTGATCATCAGAAATAATAGAGGGAATAACAGTTTCTAATCTATAAGCCAAAACTTTGGTCAAGATTTTAACATCAACATTAAGCAAAGAAATCGGCCTATACAAGGAACACTCTGTTGGGTCTTTACCCTTTTTTAATAAAAGAATAATAGATGCCTCATTAAAAGAGGGTGGCAATTGGCCGTAATTAAACGAGTCAGATAATACTGAGAGTAACTGAGGAGAGAGAAGTAAAGAGAATGATTTATAAAATTCTACGGGGAACCCATCAGGTCCAGGAGTTTTCCCTGAAGACAATGCAGAAATTGCAAAAGATATTTCTTCTGATGATATAGGCGCATTAAGTTTGGCTTTAAAATCAGATGAAAGCGAAGGAATATTCAGATTATTTTAAAAATGATCGATAGAGATATTGTCATTCAAAGATTCAGAGGAATAAAGTCGAGAATAGAAATTTTTAAATGCATCATTGATTTCTAAGTGATCCAATGTAAAGTCTCCATTCACCTTCCGGATCTTTGTAATATGTTGTTTGGCTTTGGAACGCCTCAGCTGATTGGCTAGAAATTTACCAGATTTGTCACCATGGATATAAAAGCGACTCTTACGTTCAAGAAGTTGGCGTTCGACAGGTTGAGTAGACAGAAGATTAAATTTAGTTTGAAGTTCTACATGCTTCTTGTATAGTTCAGGATTCTTAGTTTGAGCATACAGTTGATCCAATTCTTTAATCTGATTAATGAGGTCTAATCGATCTGCACAGGACTTTCTATTAAGATTTGCTGTATAGGAGATTATTTGGCCCCTCAAATATGCTTTCATGGCATCCCAGACAATCTGGGATGACACTTCAGGTGTTATTGGTGTTAAAATAAAAGGTTATCTGATCCTTAATAAATTTTAGAAAATCATCATCCGATAATAAAGTCGAATCAAACCGCCAGTGTTTATTCCTCTGAGGGAGACCAGGAAAATTTAAAGACAGAGTAATTGGGGCATGGTCAGAAATCAGTATACTCTGATAATCACAAGAATAGACAAATGGAATGAGTTGATTATTGAGTAAGAAGTAGTCAATTCTAGTAAAGGTATGGTGAACATGTGAAAAAAAAGAATAATCTCTCTCAGTAGGATGAAGGAAACGCCATATATCAGAGATACCATAATTAGAGAGAAACGATTGAATAGCTAAGGCAGATTTAGTAGGTGGTCTAGTAACAGAGGACGATCGATCCAAATTAGGATCTAACCAACAATTGAAATCACCACCCAGTATAAGAGAGTATGAGTTTAAGTCTGGTAGTGAGGAGAAAAAACGTTCAAAAAAATTAACATAATCAAAATTGGGGGCATACAGGTTTGCTAGTACAAATTTAGTATTATATAGTTTACCAGAAACAATAATAAAATGGCCATTTGTATCAGATATCTTATTATAGAGTTCAAAAGGAATATTTGAGTTAATAAGGATGGAGACCCCCCCCCCCCCCCTAGCTTTGGCAGCAAAGGATGAATGAAAATGCTGACCCGCCCACTTTGACAAAAGCCGGGAGTTATCAAAACAACGAATATGAGTTTCTTGAAGGAAAGCAATGTCAGCTTTGAGTTGTTTAATATGTGAGAAGACCTTCCTTCTTTTAACAGGGTGATTCAATCCCTTTACATTCCAGCTCACAAATTTAAGTGTATTAACCATTATCAATTGTTAGTGCGTAGAAGGCAGCAGGCATATAAAAAGTCAAGCAGTACAATAACAGTCTGGGAGCAAAAATGTAAACATAGATTCGTAGAATCAAAGCAGAAACATGTCCTGAGTAACAAAGGAAAGCAAAGGAAACAGTGAGTAGTGTTGGAACTGGAGAACCCACCCCAACCTCGCAACCCAAAACTAGACGGCTACCAAAAAAAGCAGCTAGCTCTACCAAAAAAATTAACCCAAGTATGACTTCCAGTTCTGTGTCATTAACAGCAGTTCCGTATAACTACTATAGCAAATAGTAGCTAGTTTATGCACTAGAAAACATAATAACAAATAGGAACAACTTCAGCAGAAGTATAAGACTTAATACAAAGAAAATCAAAAGAAAACCAAAACTAACCTACCCGTGAAAAATTATAGAAGGTTAAAAGAAAAAAAAGGGGAGGGAGAAAGGAGGGAAATTATAGATTCGAAGAGAGTACTTATCAACCATTTACAGAAAAAAAAGCAAAACTTAAACTATGAATCAACCAACAGGGAGGCCTTCAATAAAAACTCCAAACCTCCAAAACAAGTTAAAGTCGATTGTAGATCTCTATAGATAAAGTTATACAAGAATAAAATAGATTACACAAGTACAATCTAAACGTCTGCAGGGAAACATTAAACTCAGATTATCTATTTAGAAAAAACGCAGCAGGTCCAGGGAGAGATTGTCTACAGCCCTTAGAGTTTCAATAGATAATGTCTGAATTATTCAAGTACAGTCTGAGTCCGGAAAAAAATAGCTCTACTACGAGAGGTACTTATCCACCATTTTAGAAGGTCAGACCGGGTTCCTAAGGAGACGGGATGGCTGGAAGACTTCCAACAAATGTCTCAGCATCCTTCACTGATTTAAACCACTTATATTCTCCAGTAGTAAGCGTAATTCGAAGATTGGCTGGGTTTCGAAGGGAGGGTCTGAGACCACGATCAAAAAGCACTTTCATTACACCTTTAAACTCAGCACACATCTTCAGAACCTGGGGGGCAAAATCCTCCACAAAACGAATGACTGTATTTTGAAAAGCAAAAGTACCTCTGCGGCGTGCCTCCATAATCAAACGGTTTTTCACCTGGTATTGATGAAAGCACACAATTACCGGCCATGGGCGGGAACCCAGAATTGCACGGGGAACGTAGATCCTGTGTGCCCTTTCAAGCTCAGGTGGAGTCGGAAGAAATTCTTTCTCAAAAATCTCAGAGTGAAAATCGGAAAAAAATTTCACGGGAGAGCCCTGTTCGGTGGCCTCTGGCAAACCAAGAATTCGTAGATTGCAACGTCTGCTCCAGTTTTCAAGATCCACCATTTTGGAAAAAAGTTTGCAATTCTTCTCCTCTAGGCTGGAGCAGAGAGTCTCGAGATATTGAACACGGCGTATTAAATCTTCAGAAGTTGAGTCGATGCGAGATAAACGTTCAGCACGTTCGTCCACTCTAGCGTTGATCCGATCCAATTTGACATCCAGCTGGTTGAAAGAAGTTCTAAATTCCTTTAAAATATCTTGTCGATGCTGTTCCAAAGCAGCGAAAATGTCAGCCGGCAAAGCCGTAGAAGTTTCCTTTTTCCCTGTTTTAGTACTTTTGTTAGACATTATAAGATAGATGTGTTCGCAGGCAAGTAAAAGAAACCTAATAAAATACTTAACTAAGGTTTAAGAATGGAGACATATAGTGCAAAGGTAGGGAGAATGACGGAGCAAAAGTTCGGAGCAGCTAAACAGTCGCCATCTTACTGGAAGTCCTGATGGCATCGTTTCTGGTAGATTTTCCACCCTTGTGCCTCTTGTTGTCATTCTGGAGCTGTGCAGTCCTTTCATCCGCCATCTCTTCATCTCTTCTGCTGTTTATTCTTTGTATCTGATCTTGGAGACGTGCATTTCTCAGCTCCTTTGTCTCTTCCTCTCTCCTCCTCTTGTGCCAGTTGTCATTTTGGAGACGTGCATGCCTCTCCTTCTTCTCATCTTTTTTGTCCTGACTCTTTGATCCTGGAGTCGTGCAGCCCTGGCCTCATCCGATTCTTGTTCTCTCTCTCTCCTTGCCGCTTCCCGACAACGTTTGGCATCATCTCTTGACCACAATGTCGCCCTTCTCTTTCCACACGGCAGAATTAGGCTGACCATATTTTTTTTTATCCTAATGCTAGATAGAAGATACAAAGCAGTAACACCAAAGCCTCCAGGATGCTGATTATTCTTGATGATGTGGTTGACCCTCTCCTAAATGGACGTGATATAGTTACCACTGTCCTTTGACTGCTGCAAAGTGTTTGATGGGTGTCTCAAAGTATGTCATTACAATAAGATTTAATTATCTCTTATTGATGGGTGGCAGTTAGATCTGTCCCAATCCTGCACATGCTGATGGTGATCAGCAGTATGTGACTGCTCGAAATAGAGCTGCCCTGCCCTTTTGCTCTGGTTGGTGTCGCTGCTTTGAAAATCGTAAATAGCTTCTGAGGCTAGCCGTGCGTGTGCGTTGTGGTGTTGCGTCACTGTTTCCATCATGGCTGACATTGGCTCTCAGGTGAAAGCGGCGCTGTTGATTTTTGGCGAGTGAGCAATTTTATATGAATATACTACCCTGAACTTTGCCTGCATTCTGTAAGTTAGCGCATTTTAACTCGATTTAGCCAAAAATAGTGCCGCTGTAATGCACCGTTTGCGCTAATTGGACGTCAAAAACAGACAAGCAGAGCATGAGAGGTTTAGTAGTATATAGATTGAGCATGGCTTATCTTCTCTGTCTCCAGTAGGCTGAGGGGCGAGCGCACAATGCGCCCTCTCAATTTCAAGCTCCATAGTCGAAGGAATCTCCAGTGCGTCCCGCAGCAACTTTCATACAAACACTATCATAGACAATCCCTCGGTTCCTTTGGGAACATTGTATATCCTGATATTTTTCCGCCGTGATCTTCCTTCCTGTCAAGCACTTTACTTTCTTGTTGATTTAATATTTTTATCGTCTTACTTAGTATCTGTTCCACGTTTTGCGCATGATCTTCCACCTTCTCAATTCGTGTCTCTGCCACCACTATTTTTTGATTGATGTTGGTGAGCTCTGACTTGATATCATTTAGTTGCTGTTTTATATCTTTTTGGAATCCCCGTATCTCTTCCAGAATTTTTATCATATTTGTTGCTTCGCCCGAACGAGGCCCATCATCAGCCTCACTACTACTCGTTCGGGTAGGAGAACCACTTGCTGCACCCCTCTTGTCCATAGGCTCCGCAGTGATGCTTTTTTAAAAACATCTCCATTCTTTTTCCCCATTCTTGCCCCCCTTATCAATTCAGATATTTTCGAAAGGTCTTATATTTGATGGATTAATGGGACAAAATATGCGTTTTTCAGGAGGAGCTATTGACTTAAGCTGCCATTCTGAATGATGATGTCACCGGAACCCTGGTTTTCTATGATTTCTAATATTTGGTGACATATTAATTCTCCTCAAACTCCGAAAGAAATATAGCCACTGTCATGCCTTCTTTGTAATTGCATCGCTGTCCGCTAGAAAAAGCAGGATCTCTCGGTGGCCATCCAGTTTAATTCCACTTCCCATTCCCATTCTGATATGCCTATCCATAGCCTCCTCCACTAAAGTAATGAGGAAACACTTAGATTGGAGCAACAACATCTTATGAGCAAATATCAGAAGTGGAGAGAGAGAGCAGTTTCAGTTCCTGGGTGCCAAGATCTCTGAGTCCCAACATATCGGTGCAGCTACAAAGAAGGCAAGGCAGCAACTGTACTTCATTTGGATTTTGAAGAGAGTTGGTACGTCAACAAAAATGCTCAAAACTTGTATAGATGTACCGTGGAGACATTCTGACAGGTTGCATCACTATCTGGTGTTGGGGGGGGGGGGGGGGGGGGCTATTGCACAGAACCGAAAGAAGCTGCAGAGGGTCATAAATTTAGTTGGCTCCATCTTGAGTACTAGTCTTCAAAGTACCCAGGACATCTTCAAGGAACGGTGTCTCAGAAAGGCAGCGTCCATTATTAAGGACACCTGGCACCCAGGGCTTTACCTTTTCTCATTGTTACCATGAGGTAGGAGGTACAGAAACCTGAAAGCACACAGTCAGCAATTCAGGAACAGCTTCTTCCCCTCTGCTATCCAATTCCTAAATGGACATTGAACCCATGAACACTACCTCACTTTTTTAACATATTTTATTATTCTTTCTGTTTTTGCACAATTTTTAATTATTCAATATACATAGACTGTTATTGATTTACTTTTACTTTTAAAAAATTCTATACGGGGTGATTGATAAGTTCGTGGCCTGTAACGTTCTTGCTCGGGTGTAACGTAACGCCGAGTTAAACGTCGAGATAAACCGTTGTCAATGAAAACAAGGTCGCAGTAAGATTAACCATTTACTGTTCACTCTTCACATTAACGTATGTGGTGAAAACTGTTGATAAAACAATACAAGATTGGTACAGTGTTTGTTTCCTTCTAAATATCACATTTACATTGTGAATACTTGCAAAGGTAAAACTACAATAACTACATTACATTAAAGTGCAGCATACAGTCAGAATCTAGCTGCTCCATTGACTGCTTTAAATACACTTCAATACAAACTATCCCGACTCTTTAACTAACGAAAACATAAACCTTATCGACCGTCGTTACTTTTAACAGAATCGGCGTTAACATTTTAACTCAACATATCGATTATCTAATGACTTACAGCGTTGCTTTCACTGTGTCTTTGGTGCGTAGAGAAAACTTAACTAGCGCTGAGGCGCCACATGTGAGCGACCCCCACCCTTGCGTTTATCCCAAACCGGTATTTTCCCACAAGATGCGGCGAACCCGGATGTGACGTCATCGCAGCCGCGATATATTACAGACAAATAAATTGACTTAAACAATCCTAACTTTAACTAAAAAATGCTAACAAATTACTAAGCGAAAATATTATAAACTAAATAACTGCCCTAAAGGCAGCACACTCCCCGCTTGACCTTCGTAAGGTCACGATGAACATAATACAAACTTCAGTCTCTAAATCAGTCATTAGGTAGAAGTAGAATGACTTCTGTAACTGGCCTTTGGTAAATTTTCACATCGCCTTGGTCGGTAGTTTTCAACTCGACTTTCCTGACATGTCCATCCCGACTAGGGAATGTGGCAGTGATTCTGGCCATTGGCCAGCAGTTGTGGGCGATTTGCTTGTCCCTGAGCAGGACTAAATTTCCAACTTGAAGGTTCCTGCGGGGTTCTGTCCACTTTTGTCTGTGTTGCAACAAAGGTAGATATTCCTGTCTCCAACGAGACCAGAATCGATTTGCCAGGGCCTGGACCTGTCTCCATTGCTTTGTGTACAGATCTTTATCGGAGAAGTCCCCTGGTGGAGGGGCAGCTCCTGCCTTCTGCGTAAGGAGCATTGATGGCGAGAGTATGAAGGGGTTTTCCGGGTCGGAAGACACGGGTAGGAGTGGTCGTGCATTTATAATGGCTGTGACCTCTGCCATTAGTGTGCACAGTACCTCGTGGGTCGATCGGGTGCGTTGCTGCATCTCAAGTTTCCTTTTCAGGGTTTTTTGCAAGGACGTGAACCGCTTGACTGCCTGCTCTTTGTTGTTTGGCAAGCACTGGCGTGGTTCTCTGAAAGGTAGTGGGGCGACCCCACTATTTGCTTTGTCTCTGAAGACCTTGGTGTCCTCTGTTTTCAAGAAGATGGCGTCTTGAGCTGATGTAGCAAGTTTATTATCATGCTCCGTTTGAGCGAAGACTGACTGACCCAGCGTCTCGTCAGTTACTTTGAGCTTGTTAAAGCCTTGTTGTGCTTCCTGGACACCCATGGAACTTGTGCGGGGTTGAAGAATCGAATGGCGGCTACTCTCTAGCACATTGGTCTTGAGTGTGTTAACCGTTGATTTGTGTATGTTGCCAGGGCACACCTCTCCTATCACCACCCAGCCCAGATCCAGGCGTTGCGCAAAGGGGGCGTCGTGTGGTCCATTGACCTGCTGCCTAACCTTATGTACCCGGAGAACATCTCTTCCTAATAGCAGGAGTATTTCTGCTTCTGGATCCAGCTCTGGGATGTGTTTGGCGATGTGGTGGAGATGTGGCTGGTGTAGCACCGCACTTGGCGTCGGGATCTCAGTGCGGTTATTCAAGATTTCATCACACTCTAAGAGTGGATGGAGACGGATGAGGACTTTACCATCCAGCGACTCGATCTGGAAGCCTTCAGCCTTCCTTCCGTAAGTTTTCGTGTTGCCTGAGCAAGTTCTAAGGTAGTATGGGAACTGCTCACTCTCAATGTTGAACAAGTTAAAGAACTCTGGACTGACTAGCGAGTGATTGCTCTGATCATCCAGAATTACGTAGGCTTTGATGGCCTTGTCTTTGGCTCCCTTAGGGTACACCTTAGTGAGACAGATCTTTGAACAAGAACTGCTTGACTGAGCTTGACCGCAAACTTCTGTACAGCTCGAGCTGACAACAGTTGTCCTGGAGTGAGCTTCTCCCTCCCCGCCGTCCTGTTGTGGGGGTGAAGGAGCGTTGTCGGTTTGTGGTAATGGGCCGGGATGCATGGCCCCGTTGTGATTAGTGCTATTACATTCCAGGCACTTCACGGCGATCGTACACTCTCTAGCACAGTGAGAGGTCGAGGAACAGCATTTAAAACATATTCTTTTCTCCTCGAGAAGGGCCTTCCTCTCTTCAAGGGGTTTTTCCCTAAACGTTCTGCATTTCTTGAGGGGGTGGGGTTTGTCATGCAATGGACAATTCTTGCTAGGGTCGTTGTTAGTTGTAAAGACTTCAGTCTTAAGCGCTGAGACTGGTTTAGTAATGTTGGAATTATTCGAAGAGGATTTATCTGGCTTGGTGTAAATTGTACTGCTTCCTGGACCTATGAGGCTAGGATCATTTCGCTTCTTCGCCTCCTTGCACACAAACCTAGTGAAATACTCGAAGGGAGGAAATCGACCTTCGTGTTCTTCCTTGTACTCTGAGGCAACGGACAACCACCTGTCCTGCAGCCCAAATGGAAGTTTGTCCACGAGTTGTCTAATCCCGGTTGGAGTGTCTAGGTATACTAGACCAGCTGAGTAGCCATCTTCTTTGGCGCCTTGAATCTCCATGAGTAAATCTCCGAATTCTCTTAGCTTGGCGTGGTCCTTGGCTGACACCTTAGGAAAATTTCCCAAACGTTGGCATAGCGCCGCTTCAATAATTTCGGGGGCTCCATAGCCCTCCTGAAGTCTCTCCCATGCTTTCTTCAATGCTAGCTCGGGTTTGTTGATGTACACTGAACGTATGCGTCTCACTTGTTCACATGATTCTTTTCCCAGCCATTTTGCCATAAGATCCAACTCCTGGGTTGCTCTGAGCTGGACTCCGTCGATAGCGTTGGTGAATGTGGAGTGCCATGCACGGTAATTTTCAGGTTTATCGTCGAACTGGTATAGTCCTGAAGTGACGAGATCCCGTCGTGTGAAATACTGTGCTACGGGTTCGTCTGCAAGTGGCATGCGGGCTGAGGGAACATGTCCACAGGTACACGACTGAGGGCGTACATCTGTTATGGAATTTGCTGGTCTGGACTCGGTCTTTGCCTCTCTTCTCCCCAAATCTGGTAAGTTCGGTGTCGAGAAGTACTTGTCGTGAGCCCTTGCATTCTTGGATTCATCGCGGAGTTGCAAGGGTAAATTGTCTTCCTCGGATGGATGTGGTGCGGTCGGGCCTCTCTGAGACTCCTCATGAAGTTGGACGTTATCTAATGAGTGTGGAGCGGAAGAACGAATCTTCCAGCTTGTTTGAGATTGGACATAGTCTCTTGTGCGTTCCAACCTGATCTTTTCTGAAGTAGATTTTCCCTCAACCGGATCATGCATTTCTTCAGCATCTTCTATTAACTCTGCTTCCACCCTGGCAGCGGCTGCTTCTCGTTCTAGTTTCAGCACTTCTAACTCTGCCGCTACCCTTTTTCTTTCCAACTCGTTTTTGGCTTCTCTGGCAGCCTTTTTCCTCTTGTTTTCGGCTTCTCTGGCAGCCGCTTTCATTTTTACTTCTAATTCTTGTTTGGCAAAGCGCGCTCGCACATTGGCGGCTTCTGCTTTAGCTCTTGCTTGGGTGGCCTTACTTGATGCCCTACTGCCCCTGTCGCAGGATGGCGACGACTTTGGCAACGACTTGATGCTGGACCGAGTTGACATTGCTGCACTTTAAACACCTGATAATGCCGCTTTTTCACTGTAACGTTCTTGCTCGGGTGTAACGTAACGCTGAGTTAAACGTCGAGATAAACCGTTGTCAATGAAAACAAGGTCGCAGTAAGATTAACCATTTACTGTTCACTCTTCACATTAACGTATGTGGTGAAAACTGTTGATAAAACAGTACAAGATTGGTACTGTGTTTGTTTCCTTCTAAATATCACATTTACATTGTGAATACTTGCAAAGGTAAAACTACAATAACTACATTACATTAAAGTGCAGCATACAGTCAGAATCTAGCTGCTCCATTGACTGCTTTAAATACACTTCAATACAAACTATCCCGACTCTTTAACTAACGAAAACATAAACCTTATCGACCGTCGTTACTTTTAACAGAATCGGCGTTAACATTTTAACTCAACGTATCGATTATCTAATGACTTACAGCGTTGCTTTCACTGTGTCTTTGGTGCGTAGAGAACTACCTGCCTGCGCTGGACTGCCACATGTGAGCGACCCCCACCCTTGCGTTTATCCCAAACCGGTATTTTCCCACAAGACGCGGCGAACCCGGATGTGACGTCATCGCAGCCGCGATATATTACAGACAAATAAATTGACTTAAACAATCCTAACTTTAACTAAAAAATGCTAACAAATTACTAAGCGAAAATATTACAAACTAAATAACTGCCCTAAAGGCAGCACATGGCCTAAGGTAAAGGAGTCAATTTTAGAAAACCTAGCATATTTATTTTTCCTACATTTACACACTTAGTCCAGCGGTCATGGAGCATGTGAATCTCTTCTTTGTAGAAGTTGGCGTCTTGGACCTCCAGAAGTGGGTGATTGATAAGTTTGTGGCCTAAGGTAGAAGGAGATGAGTTATTAACTTCAAACTTTATGCATTTTCACTCAAAGGGTTGAACTGCACGTGTTTGTAATGAGAGCAGTGTAACTCATCTCCGTCTGCCGTAGGCCATGAACTTATCAATCACCTGTGCTGTGGACCACTTCTACAAAGGGATTCGTCTGCTCCACGACCGCTGGACTGAGTGTAGAGTGTACATGTAGGAGGGGACTGTGTTGAAAAATGGATGGCTAGGTTTTCTAAAATTGACTCCTCTACCTTAGGCCACGAACTTATCAATCACCCCCTGGGCCAAAATGTATTGCATTGAACTGCTGCTACTAAGTTAACAAATTTCACAACACATGCCGGTAACAATAAACCTGATTCTGATTATATTCCATCTGAGTAGACCCCTCCTTTCTTCTATGGCCTTCTGTCCTCTTCTATCAGACTCCCCCTTCTGTCCTGTATCTCTTTCACCAACCAACTTCCCAGCTCTTCACTTCATCCCTCCTCCTTCAGGTTTTACCTATCACCTTGTGTTTCTCTCTCCCCTCATCCTACCTTTTAAATTTACTCCTCAGCTTTTTGTTCCAGTCCTGCTGAAGGGTCTCAGGCCAAAATGTTGACTGTACTTTTTTCCATAGATGCTACCTGGCCTACTGAGTCCTCCAACATTTTATGTGTGTTGCTTGGATTTCAAGCATCTGCAGATTTTCTCTTGTTTGTAATTCGTCAAATCAATATGTCAGGACAGATCCTCAGAAATGTAGACATCTAGGAACTTGAAACTGCTCACCATTTCCACTTCTGATCTGTCAATTAGGCTGGTGTGTAGTCCCTCGATATCCCTCTCCTGAAGTCCACAATAATTCCTTGGTCTTACTGACATTAAGTGCAAAGTTGCTGCTGCTCAACCTTCAATCTGTTGTGACAATAGTTGTGTTGTCATCAGAATTATAGATGGCATAAAAGGTGTTGAGCTCATCTGGAAGTGAAGCATCACGGGCATTCATGATACTTTTACTTTTTACTTCGTAGGAAGTAATGGCCTACAAAACCTGCCAGAGTTGATGTGCATTGGATTCTACCTATAACTGCAGTTGGAATTGTTTTTTCGCCTTGGACCATAGCCCTCTACACCCCTCCTATCCGTTCACGTTTAATTTACGACCTCTAATCTCACTCAACGTCAGTGGAAAAAGCCTGCTTGAATTTAACCTATCTATACTCCCTTATAACCATATAACAATTACAGCATGGAAACAGGCCATTTGGCCCTTCTAGTCTGTGCCGAATGCTTCTCTCACCTAGTCCCACCTACCTGCACTCAGCCCATAACCCTCCATTCCTTTCCTGTCCATATACCTATCCAATTTTTTTTAAATGACAAAATTGAACCTGCCTCTACCACTTCTACCAGTAGCTCGTTCCACACAGCTACCACTCTCTGAATAAAGAAGTTCCCCCTCGTGTTACCCCTAAACTTTTGCCCCTTAACTCTCAACTCATGTCCTCTTGTTTGAATCTCCCCTACTCTCAATGGAAAATGCCTATCCATGTCAACTCTATCTATCCCCCTCATATTTTAAATACCTCTATCAAGTCCCCCCTCAACCTTTTACGCTCCAAAGAATAAAGACCTAACTTGTACAACCTTTCTCTGTAACTTAGGTGCTGAAACCCAGGTAACATTCTAGTAAATCTCTGTACTCTCTATTTTGTTGACATCTTTCCTATAATTCGGTGACCAGAACTGTACACAATACTCCAAATGTGAAGATGTATGGCATAAAAAAGGGTTGGGAACCCCTGGTCTAGTGGAATGCCACTGAGATCAAGGCTGGGACCTTTGTAATTTATATAAATAATTTGAGTGTGAATATGCAGACATGGATAATTTGAAGATGATACTAAATAGGTAATGCATAGATAGTGTTGAAGGTTATGAAAAATTACAGGGGGACCTTGGTCAGCTAGGTATGTGGACTGCGGAATGGCTTTCAAACCAGATAATATGAGATATTGCATTTTGGGAGATCCAACCAAAACTGGGCCTTGTAGAGTGTTATGGAACAAAGGGACTTGAGTGCAAGTGCACAGTTTGCTGAAAGCAGCATTATGGGTATATCGAGTGGTGTTTGATATCCTGGCTATCATCAGTTAGAGCCAAGTATAGGAATTGGGAATTTATGTTCAAGATTCAAATATTCAAAGTGCATTTATTATCAACAACTATAAATTATACAACCCTGAGATTTGTTTGCTTAACAGGAAGTCGCAAAACAAGGAACCCAAAATAACCCAATTTTAAAAAAGACTAAGCCCCTAGTGCCCACAGAGAAAGAGGAAAAATTTCAAAACAAATCATGCAAACGATATTGTAGTTATATAAGATATAGGTAATGTTGCTCTGAGTATTGTGTACAGCTTTGGTCACCCTGTAACAGAAAAAATGTTATTAAACTAGAAAGAATGCAGAAAAGACTTACTTGGACGTTGGGGGCCTGAGTTACAAGGAAAAATTGTGTAGACCAGGACATTATCCCTTGAGTGTAGGAGATTGAGAGCTGACCTGATGGGGGTATATAAGATTAAGGAGGGCTTAGACAAGGTGAAGGCACATAGTCCTTTTCCAGGAAGAGCATTGGTTTAACATTGTTTGGGCAATGTTTAAAAGCGATATAGATAAGTACATGGATAGAGGAGGTTTAGAGGGCAATGTGTCCAGTACAGGCAGAAGGAATTAGTTAGTTGGGCTGAAGGTTATATTTCTATGCTGTACGACAATGGTGAATGGTACTGGGTAATATGCAAGTTCCTCCAGCATTAGATACTGTGTGACTCTGGTGAATAGTACTAGGTAATATGTTGAGTTCCTCCACCATTAGGTATTGCAGAAGAACAACGTCATTGTATAAGAACAGGAACTGTCACATGATTTAGCAACCTGTGCATTTCATATCGTATAATTAAATTTCTCATCATTTTAGTAATGCAATTCCAATTACTTAGGCTGAAAGTCAAAATTTCTCATATTACAAATATATTTATTTGAACGTGGCAGGGAGAGCTGCTACTTCACTGGTTCACTGACTGGTTTAATCACTAATTTCTTGTTGGTTGTGTGGAGTTAGCACTTTCTGTTCGAACCACATGGGGTTCCCTGAGTTTTTCTTTTTTTTTCTCAGCTCCCAAAATCTGCCAGTTGTTAAGTTATTGGCTAACTGTAAATATGTTAGATGATTGTTAAGAAAATGGATGAAGGTTGTTAATGATCATGTGAAAATGAATAGGTTGTAGGAAATTAAGTTTGGGTTTCGTATGATCAGAGAGTTGGCGTAGATATGATGAGCTGCAGTGCTTTGTGTGTCATAAGCAAGATATAAGAAAATAAAAATGAAATGCTGAAAACGTTCAGGCAGCATGTGGAAAAAGAAACAGATTGAATATTTCTGGTTGAACACCCTTTGTCAGAAATAGGAAAGAAAAACAAATTAGTTTTAAATTGCACTGAGGGTGGGTGAAGGATAGATAGGACAACGGGAAATTTTCTGATGTGGCAAGGCAATGGTTGCCATAGTGATAAACTGTTGATGAAACCATCTGGTTGATAGGTTAAAGGGAGCAGTTACAGATGGAGAACATAAGCAAAAATAAGGTACAAAAGCTTACTTGGACTGCAAATTAAACTGTCCGGCAGATCAAGCAATGTTAGTGGAACTTACTATTACGATCGATAATAGTAAAAGATAGAATATCCAGTTCAGATATAAACAAAGTGAATTACCTGGAATTGTTGATTTTGAGTCTGGAAGGCTGCAAATTGCAACACAAAGTTGACGCACAGTTTCTCAAATTTACATCAGGACTCATGACAGTGCAGGAGGGCACAGAAAGATAGATCACAGTGGCATGTTCTCTGCGACTTTGATAATTTTCAATTTCTTCATCATTGCTGAGCAAAATGGGTTCTTATTTCAGATTTCCAGCACCTGCATGTTTTTTTTTTATTTTCATTTATCCTTGCTGTGCTAACTTGCCATTTGGTTTAAAACAAAACTCTTAAGTACTCTGTTAGGAATTATGTTTGATACCTTCCACAGTTTCTTTTTAATGCCCTGCCTTGCTTAGGAAATTATTGGTTTTGGGTCGTTTATTCAGTATCACTCTGGTCAGAAGTTAAATTGTGTTTCTCTTTCCCCACCCAACAGAACTATAGAACATTTTAAATATATCTGCCAGGGCCCCTGCAATTTCAAAACCCGTCTCCTTCAAGGTCTAAGGGAATACCCTGTCAGGTCCTGGAGATTTATCTACTCTGATTTGCCTCAAGATAGCAAGCACCTCCTCCTCTTCAATCTGTATAGGTTCCATGACCTCACTACTTGTTTGCCTTATTTCCATTGACTCCATGCCAGTTTCCTTAGTAAATACAGACGCAAAAAACTCATTTAAGATCTCCCCTATTTCTTTTGGTTCCATACATAGCCGACCACTCTCATCTTCAAGAGGACCAATTTTATCCCTTACTATCCTTTTGCTCTTAATATACCTGTATAAGCTCTTCTAATTATCCTTCACCTTAACTGCCAAAGCTACCTCATGTCTTCTTTTAGCCCTCCTGATTTCTTTAAGTATTTTTTTTGCATTTTTTATACTCCTCAATCCGTTTCCTATACATGTCACACATCTCTCTCTTCTTCTTTATCAGAGTTCCAATATCCCTAGAGAACCAAGGTTCCTTATTCTTATTCATTTTGCCTTTAATCCTGACAGGAACATACAAACTCTGCACTCTCAAAATTTCTCCTTTGAAGGCCTCCCACTTAACAATGACATCCTTGCCAGAGAACAACCTGTCCCAATCCATGCTTTTTAGATCCCTTCTCATTTCTTCAAATTTGGCTTTTTTCCAGTTTAGAACCTCAACCCGAGGACCAGATCTATCTTTATCCATGATCAAGTTGAAACTAATGGTGTTGTGATCACTGGAACCAAAGTGTTCCCCTACACACATTTCCATCACCTGTCCTAACTTGTCTCCTAATAGGAGATCTAATATTGCATCCTCTTTAGTTGGTACCTCTATATATTGATTTAGAAAACTTTCCTGGACACATTTTACAAACTCTAACCTGTCTAGACTTTTAACAGCATGGGAGTCCCAATCAATATGTGGAAAATTAAAATCCCCTACTATCAAACTTTATGTTTCCTGCAGTTGTCTGCTATCTCTCTGCAGATCTCTCCAATTCTCACTGACTTTCAGGTTGTCAATAATACAACCCGATTAATGTGGTCATACCTTTCCTGTTTCTCAGCTCCACCCATATGGCCTCGGTAGACAAGCCCTCTAATCTGTCCTGCCTGAGCACTGCTGTAACATTTTCCCTGACTAGCAATGTCACCCACCCCCCCCCCCCCCCGCCCCCACCCTTCATCCCTCTGCCTCTATCACGTCTGAACCATCGGAACCCTGGAACATTAAGCTGCCAGTCCTGCCCCTCCTGTAGCCAAGTTTCACTAATGGCTACAATGTCATAATTCCACTTGTCAATCCATGCCCTCAGCTCATCAGCCATCCCCACAATACTTCTTGCATTGAAATAGACACACCTCAGAAGATTATTACCACCACACTTCCCTTCTATTTGTGACTTTGCATGAACCTTTAACATCATTTATTATCACCCCGGCTCCACTATCAACTCTGGCACTCTGGTTCCTAAACCTCCTGCAAATCTAGTTTAAACCCCACCCCCCATAGCACTAACAAACCTCCCTGCAAGGATATTGGTCCCCCTGTAGTTTAGGTGTAACCCGTCTCTCTTGTACAGTTCCCACCTGCCTCAGAAGATGTCCCAATGATGATGAAATCTGAAATCCTGCCCCCTACACCAGTTCCTCAGCCACGTGTTCATCCTCTAGAGCATCCTATTCTTCCCTTCACTGGCACGTGGCACAGGTAGCAATCCCGAGATTACCACCCTCGAGGTCCTGCTTTTTAACTTCCTACCAAGCTCTCTATACTCACTCTTCAGGACCTCCTCACTCTTTCTTCCTAAGTCATTGGTACCGATGTGTACCATGAAATCTGGCTGCTTACCCTCCCACTTCAGAATGCAGTGCATGCGATCAGAGACATCCTTGACCCTGGCACCTGGAAGGCAACAAACCATCCGGGAGCCTCTGTCACACCCATAGAACCTCCTGTCTGTACCTCTAACTATCGAGTCCCCTATCACTATTGCTCTCCTCTTCTTTCACCCTCCCTTCTGCAATGCAGAACCAGATGCAGTGCCAGAGATCTGGCTGCCGCAACTTGTCCCAGGTAAGTCATCCCCCCCCCCCCCCCAACAGTATCCAAATCGGTATACTTGTTGAGGGGAATGGCCACAGGGTAGCCCTGCTCTGCCTGCCCTTTCCCCTTCCCTCGCCTGACAGTAATCCATTACCTGTGCGCTGCTCCTTTGGCGTAACTGCCTCCCTGAAGCTTCTATCTATAAACTTCTCATTCTCCTGAATGATCCGGAGGTCATCCAGCTCCTGCTTCAGTTCCCTAACACGGTTTGTTAGGAGCTGCAGCTGGATGCACTTCTTGCAGGTGGTGTTGTCAGGAACACTGGAGGTCTCCCAGACTTCCCACATCCTGGAAGAGGAGCATTCCAACATCCTGCCTGGCATTCTCTCGACTCTAAACAAACAAAGCAAAACTTACCGAAACCTACCCTTGCACCTGCCTGTTCATGCCAAAGCCTGTTGAGCCAAAGCCATCTCACTCTGACTCAGTCCACTCCGATGATGGCCGCAGTATATGGCGGTCTTTTTTTTAAACTATGTAACCAGTGCTCATTTTACAATGAGTTTGTGTGGTTGTAAACTCAATATTCTTTTGAATATACAATTTCTTCTTTAATGTTTTTGTTTAATAGACAGTGTATTGCATTGTTAAAGTTGAGAGTCTATCAAAATTTATATTCAATCTTTTTCTTGAAGGGGAATGCCAATTATATTTCACTCAGGATACATAGTATTTTTTTAAAATTTTGTGATGCAGCGGTGGAATAGGAGAGGAATCCCTTTTATCTTACACTCGTTCAAATCTACAAATAGTGCATCAGTTGTCCATGGTATGGTTCCTTAATGGTTCATATTTTAATAGTCTTAAATTTGGATTCATACTCATAGAATAGCTGTATGGTAGTCTCATTAATTGCTAATAATGCACACTGTGCTCCATATGTAAAGGACAGTTTTATGATAATGCTTTCCTCTGTTAGGTTAGTGGGATCCATATTATCTGGATGATTGCTGCTATTTCACAGTAATTGATTGATTTCACAGGATTTGAAGCATTCTGGTGTGTCATTTCCATAGTATTTTACTAATCGCATTAAGTGGATCCAGTGGATACAGTCTTGATTAAAATTATTGCAGAAGCTCAACATTGCAATCTGGCCATTATTCCTGTAGAATTAGTTGTGATATTGCCCTTTTTTTTGCTTTTGTAAAAACTTTTTGCTTTTGAAAAATTATTGACTCTTGTGAAAATATCAATCCAGGAATGTAGATTGTTTGTCTTTGTCTCATCTAATGTGATCCAGTTGTGTATGAAGCTAAAAAGCAGGACCTAGCAGAATATTGAGCTGTCAGAGAGTGAGCAGAGGAAGGTTGGATCACACCTGATCCTGTCATGACTTAACATATGATGTTCAGAAGCTGGAATGCTAATTGATTTCCCCAGGGGCACTAACCCTAAATTAGCATTCTCATCATTGCTTCAGCTCACGTCAACTAAGCAGAACAAAGGGTCAAATCTGAAAACTCCTGGGTTCTTTTAAATCATTAAAGTTCTGTGTTTAGCCAAATAGTCATTATGAGATCACTGCACAAAATATGATAGAGGAACCAGATGCATGTATAAAATACGAAAGGACAGATGAAACAGTGAAAATATAAATGATGGGATGCACATATCATGATTGTATACCTTAACACAGTGCCTTAAGCTTTGTTTAAATGACCTTTCCCCACAGGGAAAATAACATGTTTGAAATAATACTTAGGATTTAAAAAAATTATTAGTATGTTGTGGAATTTTGCAGGAAAGTGTAATGCATACTGTACAAGAGGATTTACGGTAGTTGCCGAAACACTGACACACAGATGTGTTGTCCTAATGAATTAGTTTCACTTTTTCGTAGTAAATTGTGCACCTGCTGCAAATGTTAAAAATTAATAACTAATTAAGCCATGCTCAGCTGTCATGTGATCACAGCATGCAATCAGTTTTTTAGCTCTCAATGATGTGTACCCAGGTATGTATTAATTTTAACTCGAAGTGAAAGCATACTTCCCACAACACCTTAGTGTGATAAAGGAACTGGTGCAATCAGAGATGCTGAAATGCATTCTTAGTTGTCAGCTTCATCATGGCAAAGGTCGTTTATTTTACCATGGATTTAATAATCAAATATTAAACTCTCAGTTCCAAAGGTTAGTAGTGACATTTTTAAATTACTGATTTGTTGGAACATTCCTGTATCATTAAAACAATACAGTTACAGTCATTTAAAAAATAAAAGTGTGAACATTGGATTCATGTAATTGAATGTAAAGTATTTGAATTTTCTTTAAATAGATTTGTATATCTCACGGCTTATTCACTGCATGTTATTTACTATGATAAAAGAACTGCTTCTGGAGATGATCCATTGATGGATTCTACTGCATAACTTAATTTTCAACTGATTTTAAAAAAAAATAATGTCCAGGTTGTGTAATGGTTATTGTTCTGGCCATTCTGTATATCTGGCATTGGAATACAATCTGATAAATATAATTAGAGAATAATGTATTGTTCCCAGTAGGTCCTTTTGTGAATTATATTTTGTTACTCATTTCTCAATTTTTTATAAGGCTTTAAATCTAGACACCTGATTTGTTGATATGTATCTTTGCATCTAATCTTACAAAGCTGGATTTCCTGTGGTTTCCTTGTTAATCATGTGACAGTTCCAAACTCTCTGACTCCAGTCAGCTTCGAGGATTAGATCTAAGAAGAAATTCATTTCACAATAAAAGTTAATCATGCTGATATTCTTGGAGACAATATGAATAGTTTAGATATGTGTGTTCTTTGGTACTGTGATTGAAATTTGCAGCCAGATCCACAGTGTTATTTTGCAACTTTCAAAATTGAAATTGCCTGGGACAACTGGATTTGACACCAATATCTAGAATTTTTTTTCAGTTTATTGTAGAAATTTATAAACTATAGAATGATATAAAGTTCTTGACTGAGATGAAGGTTCTATCAGTTCTGCCTGAGCCAGTCCAAAAATAGCTACCCAGGTTAATAACACCTTGCAGCACAAGGTCTGTAGCTCCAAAGATTGTGGTTCTTCAATTGCAGAACCAAGTAGATTTTAAATATAAAGAAAATTTATGCTTCTTTCACCTTTCAGTGAATTCCAAACCCCTTCCACTTACTGGATAAAAATATTTTTCCTCATCTCTGATCTCATTAATTGTGTTAAAATTCTACCCCTTTTTTGACACTTTAAATGTCTTTCCTATTTACCCTATGTGGCCCCCTTTTAGATATTATACTACTCTATTAAATCTCAATTAGTTTCTGTTCCAGACAAAACAAAATGTAGCCTAATATTTTTCCGTGGTTTAAAATTTCCAATCATAAATCTTTCCATAGTAACACATCATTCATGTGATGGGATAACCAGAACTTCCATGTAGAACTTAATCTGTGGCCAGCTAGTTTTGTAGCAGAATGTTATATTTTGTGTTTTAAAGTTTTCAAAGGTATATTTAATGTCAGAGAAATGTATACAATATACATCCTGAAATGCTTTTTCTTCGCAACCATCCATGAAACCAGAGGAGTGCCCCAAAGAATGAACGGCAGTTAAATGTTAGAACCCCAAAGTCCCCCCCAGTTCCCCTCCCTCCGGCGCGTAGGCGGCAGCAAGCAACAACCCCCCCTACTCCCCACCAGCAAAAAAAAGCATCAGCACCTGCCACCAAGCACTCAAGCGTGAGCAAAGCAACAATAAAGACACAGACTTGCAGTTACCCCAAAGATTATATTGTTCACCTGGCATTTGACATACCGCAGGTTTTCTCTCTCCTTCTCTCCCTAATAAGGGAGAAAGAGGTGTCCGTTTCACAGCGAGTGGGGAGACATAACTAACAACTCACTGGTTTACGATGTTAAAAGTCTGTAACGTTGCTTTTTTCAAGCTCTGTGCCCAAAGATCTTGAGTCTCTGGACACACAGCCATAGATATTATGACTCGCCTGACGACACATGGGTCTCCAGCCATGACATGACCTTCGACCCGCCTATCTCCAGAGCTCTGAGATCCTAGGCCTCCAAAGCTGAGCTGAATTCTTAGGTCGAGCCTCTGGTATGCCGAGCAATGGCCGGTTATGAAACCGTGAGAGTGGTCCCATTCCCACAAAGAACCGTAGTCAGCGTGTAACTCCAGGTCAGGGTCTTCAAAAGAACCCTGAAAGAGATAAATAGAAATATTAAAAATGGAAATAGAGCTGTTTCAGAAGATGCAAGCAAAGGAGTCACCATTTGGCACCATCATCACATTGCTCTGCCTGTGTGCCCCCGTTTTTTAGCTAATAAAGGAAAAATCACATATATATTAACCATGCCATTGATCTGTCTTTCTACCTTTAGTCATAAATTCCAAAGTGCCACTGATCCTCCATAATTGAGTGTATTTTCCTGCTTGTAATGTATTCCCTTTCCTTATTGCGCATCCTCTGGATTACCTCTCATCCCTTGTTGGATAGAATTCCATTCACCATTTTTCTGCCCACTTTATCAGTCCATCAATATCCTACTGCAGTTCAGTTTCATTTTTACTATCAACTGTACAGCCATTTTTTAAAAAACATGCAAATATCATTTAAGTCTGAGCTAATAATGTTTGTTGCAAGAGGCCTAGTACTGAGCCCAACAGAACTATACTGAGAAACAGCATTCCAAGCACAAATATGCATGTCAAACTTGGTTGCATGTCACCATGCCACTTGATCAAACCACTCATGAAATGAAAAAGTAGAAGTAGGGGACACTTCGTTTATATTCAGGACCTCCACCAATAGAACAAGCATATCAAGATAACTATTCAGCAGCACACAAAATGTTTGAGGAACTCAGCAAGTCAGACAGCATCTGTGGAGGGAAATAAACGTGATGTTTCAGGCTGAGATCCTTCATTAGGACTAATCAAGATGAATATTATTGCCTCATTAATATTATTACTATGAGAATTATTCCTGGCAATGATTGGGTTAATCTATGAGGACCGTTGATGACTGTAGACCTGTACTCACAGGAGTTTGGAAGAATGAGGGGGGGGGATCTCACTAAAACCTTAACATATACATGGTAAATGGTAGGGCATTGAGGAATGCAGCAGAACATAGTGATCTAGGAATAATGGTGCATAGTTCCCTGAAGGTGGAATCTCATGTGGATAGGGTAGTGAAGAAAGCTTTTGGTATGCTGGCCTTTATAAATCAGAGCATTGAGTATAGGAGTTGGGATGTAATGTTAAAATTGTACAAGGCATTGGTGAAGCCAAATTTGGAGTATTGTGTACAGTTCTCGTCACCGAATTATAGGAAAGATGTCAACAAAATAGAGAGAGTACAGAGAAGATTTACTAGAACGTTACCTGGGTTTCAGCACCTAAGTTACAGAGAAAGGATGAACAAGTTAGGTCTTTATTCTTTGGAGCATAGAAGGTTGAGGGGGGACTTGATAGAGGTATTTAAAATTATGAGGGGGATAGATAGAGTTGACGTGGATAGGCTTTTTCCATTGAGAGTAGGGGAGATTCAAACAAGAGGACATGAGTTGAGAGTTAAGGGGCAAAAGTTTAGGGGTGACATGAAGGGGAACTTCTTTACTCAGAGAGTGGTAGCTGTGTGGAACGAGCTTCCAGTAGAAGTGGTAGAGGCAGGTTCAATATTATCATTTAAAGTAAAATTGGATAGGTGTATGGACAGGAAAGGAATGGAGGATTATGGGCTGAGTGCAGGTAGGTGGGACTAGGTGAGAGTAAGCGTTCGGCACGGACTAGAAGGGCCGAGATGGCCTGTTTCCGTGCTCTAATTGTTATATGGTTAAAACCAATCGAATATGAATGGCACAGGTAGAGTGGGCATGGAGAGAATGTTTCCAGTAATGGGGAAAATATAGGACCAGAGGGCACAGCCTCAAAACACAAGGATGTCCTTTTAGAACAGAGATGAGAAGGAATTTCTTTAGCTAGAGGGTACCGAATTTGTGGAATTCATTGCTACAGATTGCTGTGCAGACTAAGTTATTGGGTACATTTAAATTGGAGGTTGATAGCTTCTTGATTAGTGAGGACATCAAATGTTATGGTGATAAGACAGGAGAATGGGATTGAGAAGGAAAATAAATCAGTCATGATTGAGTGGCAGAGCAGACTTAATGGACCAAATGACCTAATTCTGCTCCGATGTTTTATGATCTTATAGTCTTTGCCATCAAAATAGCATTTGACTATGTGTGGTATCGAGGGGCTCTGGTAAAACTGAAATCATTGGCAAAGAAGAGAAGAAAAACATCATTACTATGTATAGAGTCGTATCTCATATAAAGGAAAATGGTTGTGGTTATTGGAGGAATTTTAATTGGAAAGTGTTATTGAATTGGTAACCATTGTAAGTTGACAAGATCAGAGGTGATTGATGTATAGACCTTGGGAAGTACTAGTACATTGGCAACAGAATTTTGGAGAACCCATAAGTCACAGAAAGCAAAAATAAGAGGAACTAGCCAGGTGTCCATTGAAATATTTGTCCAGATATAACAAAGTCATATTGGAAATCTCAGTAATTGACAGTATAGTTGATAGTATAGTATTATAGAGAATTTTTGTGGTAGGTTCCAAGGTTTGGAAACCAGTCTTAACTTTGTAATATGCAAACAGGAGGAAATCTTCGTAATATATGTCTTGTAAGGCGTTCGTCTAGTTATCTGAAGGTCGCTAGTTCGAGCCTTGGCTGAAGCTGTGTGTGTGTGTCCTTGAGCAAGGCACTTAACCGCACATTGCTCTGCAACGACACCGGTGCCAAGCTGTATGGGTCCTAATGCCCTTTCCTTGGACAACATTGGTGGCGTGGAGAGGGGAGACTTGCAGCTTGGGCAACTGCTGGACTTCCACAAAAAAAACCTTGCCCAGACTTGTGCCCTGGAAACTTTCCAAGGTGCAAATCCATGGTCTATCGAGACTAATGGAGGCCTACCTACCTAGTATATTAAAGTTTGGATTATGATTACACAATAGTAATTGTAATAGCTAGATCAAAACAAACTGCAAATACTGGTATTTGCGAGAAAAATCTTAGAATAATGGAAGTGTTTGGCTTTACAAATAAGAGAAAATCTGCAGATGCTCAGCATGTCAGGTGACATTAGTGAATATAGAAACAGAATCAATGTGTTGGGTCAAATATCCTTCATCAGAATTGGAAATTTACATATATAAATTGAGGAGTTGAGGCCTGAGACAAATCAGGCATAATTATTTTGAACAGTAGTGCATTCCTGGAGAGCTGCCCAACTCCTGCAAAATGAAGCAAAGGTGACAAAGAGGTTTTACCTGAAACTGATAAAGTCAGTATTAATTTCTGAAAGTTGTAATATGCCTAGTCAGAAAATGAGGTGCTGCATCTCAAGCTTAAACATCACTGCAGCAATACAACTTGCCAAAGGCAGAGAGATCAGAGTTGGGCTATTATGGTGAAAACTTAACCCATTTTTGGTCATAGATGTGGTAGCTTATTTGTATCAACTTATTATGTTTTAATTGTTCCCGTTCATTTTGTTCCAACTGAATTCATTGCCACAGGTGGCTTAGGTATATTTAAGGCAGAGGTTGATGGGTTCTTGATTAGTCAGTGCATCAAAGGTTATGGAGAGCAGCCAGGAAAATGAGGTTGAGAGGGAAATGGATCAACCATGATGAAGTGGCGGAGCAGACCTGATGGGCCAAATGGCCTAATTCTGGTCCTATATCTTATGATGTTATCTTTAGAGAATTGTTCCAATGGACACCTGTAGATGAGTTGAAAGGCAAGAATGAAGTTTGACAGTGTTTCAGCAGCAAGTGTAACTTGTCCAATTAGATTTTGTGGAGTGATCTATATTTAGTTCACTTACGGTACACTCCCAAGGATGGAGATAATCTGGTTCAGTGTCAGACAGTTGGCTGAGAGGTGCAGTGATTTGGTCACAGGTAAGTGAGGTTTATGGTGAGGCCTAAAATCAGTGGTTTAATTCTTCCCAATATTGAATGGGAGTAAACTTGTGCTAATTCAGAACTGGAAGTTGGTTATAAACAGTGGAACAATCAAGACAGATGGTGGTGAGTTAAGAGTTGGATGGGATAATTGACACTGTGTCAGAAAACATCACTGAAGCGCATCACATGGTTGTAGACCAATCAATAGCTAAAGATAGATTATTGAGGACTCCAGAGGTGTCCTCTGACACAGGAAGTGAAGCATTGGTGGGTGATTCTCTGGGAATGATTGAATAAGAATGAAACAAGGCCAGCACAGTTCCAATGACAGTGGAGAAGTATAGTGTGTTGATATCATGTGCAATGATGTGCCAGTACATGATTGGACAGAGCACTGAGCATGTGTGGGATTGCCAGAGTGTTCCAGCATGTGGCTGGGTTAAGACGTGTTTGTTACTGTAAATAAAAGTTCTCTAATTCTTCCAGTATATGATTCTTTACTGTTAACCCACGGTACGTTTAAACAGAAGTAACATAACGTGTCAGAAGTGGTTCTGGAAGAATAATACAGGAGAATCTAGAATCGAAGATGATCGAAAAAAACAATTTTTCAGGGAATCAGGTCATCTTTGTTATTGCATATAACAGAAAATTTACAAATGCTGGAAATCCAAGTAGCACACACAAAACACAGAAACATAGAAAGCCTACAGCACAATACAGGCCCATCAGCTCACAAAGCTGTGCTAAACATGTCCTTACTTTAGGAATTACCTAGGGCTGCCCATAGCCCTCTATTTTTCTGAGCTCCATGTACCTGTTTGGGAGTTTTTTAAAAGACCTCTACGTATCTGCCTCCACCATTGTCACTGGCAGCCCATTCCACACACTCACCACTCTCTGCGTAAAAAAAACTTACCCCTGACATCTCCTCCGTACCTACTTCCAAGCACCTTAAAACTGTGCCCTCTCATGCTAGCCATTTCAGCCATGGGAAAAGCCTCTGACTATCCACACAATCAATGCCTCTCATCATTTTATACACCTCTATCAGGTCACCTCTCATACTCTGTCACTCCAAAGAAAAAAGGCAAGGTTCACACAACCTATTCTCATAAGGCATGCTCCCCAATCCAGGCATCATCCTTGTAAATTTTGTCTGCACCCTTTCTATGGTTTCCACATCCTTCCCGTAGTGAGGTGACCAGAACTGAGCACAGTACTCCAAGTGGGGTCTGACCAGGGTCCTACATAGCTGCAACATTACCTCTCAGCTCCTAAACTCAGTCCCACGATTGATGAACGCCAGTGTACCGTATGCTTTCTTAACCACAGAGTCAAACTGTGCAGCAGCTCAGAGTCCTATGGACTCTGACCCCAACATCCCTCTGATCCTCCACACTGCCAAGAGTTTTATCATTAACTCCATGTTCTGCCATCATATTTGACCTACCAAAATGAACCACCTCACATTTATCTGGGTTGAACTTCGTGATATACAAAAAATCACAAAGAGTAGGGGTCCCAGAACCCTGGTAACCGACCTCCATGCAGAATATGACCAGTCTACATCTCATCCAGTCCTGATGCCTTATCCAACTTCCACTGGTGTTTTCTGTTCTTCATTTTTTAATCTTTACCTAAACTTATTTTGTTTGCCATTTTGAAACATGACTTGTAGTTTTCAGTTTTCAGCTGTAGCCACTGTGTTATCACATCTGCCTATGAGGTATTAGAGCAAACACTTTTTCTCCAGTCATTGCTTTAGTTTTTGTGTCTTATACAAATCTGTCATGCACTCTTTACTTTTAGCACTATATAATCTTTCCCTGATCAATTTTCTGGTCAAGATGGCGCCTATGTACAACGCTTCTTCGGTCAATATCTTCTGGATAGATCACAACATCATATATTTCACTTTTTTATGTTTGTTTTTAATCTTGAATGTGATTCTGCAACTGTTGGAGCCCTTTATTTGCAGTTTGGAGATCATTTGGGTGTTTCAGGCTCTGCAGTCTCCGAGAAGATTTCGGGAGGCAGAAGGAGTGTCTGCAAAACTTGTGGCGAGAAGGTTGCAGGATGGGGTGCAAACCAATGTTCAACTCCATTTCACCGATTAAAGTTTTCATTGTTTGCTGATTAGAGTGACGAGAGAGATTGAAATATAGAGGCAAATGCAGAAGATAAGTGCTGGCTGCTTGCCTTTTGATTGCTGGTGGGATCGCTGTGATGCCAGAGAGTGGAGTCTGCCTTTTGCTTGCTGTTAAGATCGCATTGCTACCGGAAATGGGAAACTGCCCTTTGATAGCTGGTGGGATCGCTCTGCTGCTGGAGAGGGCAACACTTGCTGCTGTTTCTGGAGAATGTTACCCAGGTCTTCCATGTTTTGGATATGGACTTGGTCTATTGACTTTTTTTCTGTCATATAGTTTTTTTAAATTCCGTGTTTTTTTGCCTGATCTTTCTAATTTTTTGTGTGCGGGGGAGGAGTAATTAAGGGTTGATGTGCCTGTTCTACTTTTGTGCTGAGAGGAGAGATTTGGGGATTGATGATAATGTTACCATTCTTTTCTTTCTTGGTTTTGTGGCTATCTGGAGAAGAAGAATTTCAGAGATGTATCTTTGATAATAAGTGAACCTTTAAGCCTTTACTTCCTTATTACAGTCCTAGTCCCTTCCATATACTTCAACCACGCTTGTCTTGACCTTATAAAATTCCCTCACCTGAATTTCTTCCCCACCTAAATTTTCAGATTTTAAGTAATGTAAATGGTGATGACATATAAAGAAAATATTTTATAGCAATTTTTGTAGTAGTTTCTGATTCTCAGTGTAACAGAAGGATATTAATATGGTGTGTGGAATAACAAGGAAAGTAGAGCTACGATAATCAATCATAATTTTATTGAATGGCGGACTAGGCTGTCACAGTGGTTCAGCGTACTCCTCCATATATGATCATCAGTGTTGGCTTGCAGTTAAAAAGTAATTATGCTTGAGTATTGATTTATCCTTCATCATCCTCTGAAAGGCAGTAGACAATAAAATTTCAACTGGAGGTTGTCGCATTAAGAGCCATTTATGCTTCCTCTGTCATCTCTAACATTATCACAAAGCTTGATGGGCAGGCGAATTACCCAATCATTTCTTCTTTGGCTGGCTATAGCAATGTCGCTATATGTGGCCTTCATCAAATTGACAAAGCAAACAATTCTGCACAAGATGTGATTGTATTAGAGTGACAGGCAAAGAACAGCAGTAAATATGTGCCAGCTGAGGCAGGATGGTTTACTTCTGCTGCACTGAACAACTGAACTGATTAAAATTAATCTACACTGGACCATTGAAGCAGCTTTGCTCATGTAGTTGTTTACACATGGATTAAAACTTTAAAAATAACCTTGCAGCATAATCAATTACCCCTTATGTTACAGTGAATCTGGGGCACTGAACTGGGAGTAGTGCTTTTCATTCACATTGTCTTAGATCCAGAGTTTGAAAGCAGATCACAAACAAATTAATTGAGGCATCCTACCACAATGATTTTTTTTGCTTTTTAAAAAAAAGGTAATCCCATCAGCACATGAATAAACAAAACAAAGTCTAGTCCATAACAAAGCAGTAACATTGTACATTCCTGTGTTGCCCTTAAGGCATTTATTTAGCTTTATTACATTTTCGCTTTAAATAATTCATTTGTAACTTTTTTCTAGTTAAAGTTAAAGGTTGAAGGTAAATTCATTATCTGTGATGTATCACGGCATGTGATGACGTCACACCCGGTTTTGCCGCGTCTTGTGGGTAAGTTCCAGTTTGGAGAAACGGGAAGGTGGGGTCTTGCATGTGTAGGATCAACAAGCTCCATTTCTGCCCACTGAAACATCATAGAAGCAACGCCTTTTCACCATACGTTAATGTGGAAGAGTGAACAGTAAACAGTTAATCTTACTGCGACCTTGTCTTTATTGGCTCCGGTTTAACTTGGTGTTTAGTTCAGAGTTTCAACACACTGCATGAGAACACTACAATTCCTGAAAATATTTGTTCCGGCTCCACTGAGCTTTCAGCCTCCATAGGGATTGAGTACAGCAATTGGAAACTCGAGGGAAATCTCCGTTGTCTCAGGATTCATGGCTGTCTGGGAGAGTTCCACATAAAACTATAACTCACAATAGTGGGATAATTGTCCATTTAGCCTGGTGGTACATGCTTTCAGGCTTTTGTATTTTCTGCTGATGGGAGAGGGTAGAAGGAAACATGTCCAGGGTGTGTGGTGTCTTTGATTATGCTGGCTGCTTTACCAACTCAGCAGGAATGTAGAAAGTGTCCATGAAAGGGAGACTGGTTGCTGTAATGTACTGATCTGCGTCCACAGCTTTCTGCAGTTTCTTGTGGTCACGGGCAGAGTAGTTGCCATACTAAACTGTGATGTGTCCAGATAGAATGTTTTCTATGGTCCATTAATAAAAATTGGTGAATGTCCAAGGGGGTCTAAGCTTATTTTACATTTTTTTGTAATTTATTTTTTTATTGAAGTTCATCATCAAACAAACATTTCCATAAGATGTATTTCAGACATTGTACATATGTATCATACAATCATATGTATCACAGATCTCCACAAAGTATTTATCTGAGGTATACACTTATAGAAAAGAGCGGAAAGAAAAAACAAGCAAAAGGAAAGAACTATGTACAAGTAGGGAGTGATTTTTTTTTACAACATATTCATTGATTTGTGAGAATAAAATCAGGCCTATGAGGCATTATGTAGTTAAACCATTTTTCCCAGTATGAATCAAATTGTTCCAGCTTATAGTTAAGAGATGCTGTTATCTTCTCCATTTTGTAAATGTCCATTGTAATTTCCATCCATGTATTTAAAGTTGGGCTCTCCTGTGATAACCACTTCCTAGTAAGAGTCTTTTTACCAGCCACCAACAGTATATTCTTTAAATATTTATCTCTTTTCAACCATTCTTGAGGTATATATCCAAAATATATGGTCTTACTCTCTAAGGGTATTTCACATTTAAAGATGTCTTGTAGGGCATTGTGTATCCCCCTCCAGTAGTTTTTGATAATAGGGCAGTCCCAAAAAATATGATAATGATTTGCATTTTGATTTCCACAATTTCTCCAGCAAACAGGGAGGTTACTATCATAATGGGATTTCTGAGAGGGTGTAATAAAATATCTTATTGTAGCGGTGTGCTACGCGCAGCGCTGAAATTACGACACGGAGTCGGTAAACTGCAACCACGGAATAAGTTTATTTCAAAAACACAGTCTTGCTTTAAAGCCTGTCTCCCCCCACTCGATACTTCGAGAGGCACGTAACTGAAACTCCTTGAGGCTATGTATCTTTGTCTCTGGCTCTGGCTAATTGTCAGCCGGTTCGAGTGTGCTAGTAATTGGGTCGCCACATAACCCCCCCCCCCCCAGAACCGGCGGTACACCCCCCAATGTCCACAGTCTGGGCCGGGCCCTGTTTGGGAGGTCGGCCTCTGCGCCGCGGTGCCGGAAACTCGACCGGTTGCACCAAGTCCACGTGGGCCGGTTTGAGTCGGTCCACCGTGAAAACCTCCTCTCTCCCCCCAACGTCCAGCACGAACGTGGACCCGTCGTTTCTGATCACCGTAAACGGCCCCTCGTAGGGCCGTTGCAGTGGTGGCCGATGCCCGCCCCGGCGTACAAACACAAACTTACAGTTCTGCAGATCTTTGGGTACGCAGGTCGGGTGCTGCCCATGCTGCGAAGTGGGCATGGGGGCCAGGGCACCGAGTCTCTCGCGTAGTCTGCCCAGGACCGCTGCGGGTTCTTCCTCTCGCCCCCTTGGGGCTGGTATGAACTCCCCGGGAACGACCAGGGGCGCGCCATACACCAACTCGGCCGACGAAGCGTACAGATCGTCTTTGGGCGCCGTGCGGACGCCGAGCAGGACCCAGGGAAGCTCGTCCGCCCAGTTAGCTCCTCGCAGGCGGGCCATGAGAGCCGACTTCAGGTGGCGGTGGAAACGCTCCACCAGTCCGTTCGACTGTGGGTGGTAGGCAGTGGTGTGGTGCAGCTGAGTCCCCAACAGGTTGGCCATCGCTGACCAGAGGCTGGAGGTGAACTGGGCGCCTCTGTCGGAGGTAATGTGGGCCGGGACACCAAAGCGGGACACCCAGGTGGCGATCAGCGCCCGGGCGCAAGATTTGGAGGTGGTGTCGGTGAGCGGGACCGCCTCTGGCCATCTTGTGAACCTGTCCACGATAGTCAGGAGGTGCCGCGCCCCGCGTGACACTGGCAGGGGGCCCACGATATCCACATGAATGTGGTCGAAACACCGGTGGGTGGGGTGGAACTGCTGCGGCGGGGCCTTGGTGTGTCGCTGCACCTTGGCCGTCTGGCAGTGCAGGCACGTTCTGGCCCAGTCACGGACCTGCTTGCGGAGTCCGTGCCAAACGAACCTGCTGGAGACCATCCGGACGGTAGTGCGGATGGAGGGGTGGGCCAAGTTATGAATGGAGTCGAACACACGTCGTCGCCGGGGGAGACTGTACGAACTCTGCGACCTGGGCCGCTGTGTCCTGGTCGAGGGAGCTCACCACGTAGTAGTAACGGGTGTCCTCTGAGATTATTTGCCGAACATGGAATTGGGCTTCTGCTTGCTGAAACCATAGGTGAGGTCGTAGCGTCCAGAAGCTTGGCAGCTTCAAGGAAACCGCGTTAACAAACGCAGCGTCTGCCATCTCCGGTCCAAAAAAACGGTTGGACCGTCGGGGTCACCAATGTAGCGGTGTGCTACGCGCAGCGCTGAAATTACGACACGGAGTCGGTAAACTGCAACCATGGAATAAGTTTATTTCAAAAACACAGTCTTGCTTTAAAGCCTGTCTCCCCCCACTCGATACTTCGAGAGGCACGTAACTGAAACTCCTTGAGGCTATGTATCTTTGTCTCTGGCTCTGGCTAATTGTCAGCCGGTTCGAGTGTGCTAGTAATTGGGTCGCCACATTATCAAGTTTTTCCATCCAAACTCCCTCCATTTCTGTGAACTGGTACACTTCCATTGATATCTCCATATTGTTGTCCATTCTTCCTCAGATATAATTATCCCTCCTTCCTTCTCCCATTTTGTTTTAATGTATGAAGTCAAATGTGTTTTAAGATTTGACAACCCCTTATACATGCTTGAAATGATTCTACTGCCATTATCTAAATTATATGCTTTTCTAAAGAGCTCTATCAAGCATGTATTTGCCTTGGTTACATTTTGAGCGTCTTATTAACATATTGTCACTGTAGTGTTCTCGCACAGGTGTAAAAACTCTGAACTAAACACGAAGTATAAACCAGAGTCATTGAGACGCGATCCCAGTAAGATTAACAGTTTACTGTTCACTCTTCCACATTAACGTATGGTGAAAACTGTTGATAAAACAATACAAAACATATACAGTATTTGTTTCCTTCTTGGCATCACATTTACATCATAAATACTTGCAAAAATAAAACTACAACAAACTATATTACATTAAAGTACAACATACAGTCAGAATCTACCTACGCCATCGACGGGCTTTAAATACACTTCAACACAAACTATCCGCAACTCTTTAAATAACAAAGAACATAAACTTTATCAACCGTCATTACTTTTAACAGAATCAGCGTTAACATTTTTACTTCAACATATCGATTATCTTATGAATTTACGGCGTTGCTTCTATGATGTTTCTAGTGCGTAGAAAGAAAACTTTTCTCGCGCTGATCCTGCACACACAAGCCCCCTCCTTCCTGTTTCTCCAAACCGGTATTTTCCCACAGGACGCAGCGAAACCGGGTGTGACGTCATCGCATGCCGCGATACATCACAGACAACGAATTTACTTTCAACAACCTTAACTTTAACTAGAAAACGATTACAAACAAATTACTAAAGCGAAAATATAATAAGCTAAACGATTGCCTTAAGGGCAACACAGTCACATCTGTAAATACCGATTAAAAATCTTGTTTTTCTAATAAGTGTTTCTATTTAAGCATTTCAAAACTGAACAGTGTTTCTTCTTTCATTATGTTGCAAAGAACTGTTATTCCTTTAGCTGTCCAGTCCTTAACTCTAGCATCCAATCTATTTGGTGTAAAATCCGAGTCATATGCACACCATTTAAGAATTGCAATATCTCCCTCTAGGTTATATTCTTTTATAGTAGTTTTCCATATTTTAAGAGTCAATTTCACCCATGGGTTATCAATAGTATTTATGTACCTTTGCAGGTTGTTATCAGCCAAAATTGCTTGTATGGGGATGGGAAGTACCCACTCCTCAATGTTTTTCCATTGAGCGTCATATGATGGGTTGCACCAACATATCACAGCTCTCAACTGTGCTGCAAAATAATAATCTCTAAGAGAAGGTAGGCCCCATCTCCCCTTTTCCTTTGCTAATTGCAAAGTTTTGAGATGAACTCTAGGCCTTTTACCCTGCCAAATATACCTTGATAGCATCTTGTTCCATTCATTGAATTGATTTTGATTCATCTCTATTGGTAGGGTCTGAAAGAGATATAACAGTTTATTCATTTTAATAGACTCAATCCTTGAACTGAGACTGAAAAAAGGAATTAGGTTCCATCTTGCCACATCTTCCTTAATTTTTTTTTATATAAAGGCTGATAATTACATTCTGATAATTTTGCCAAATCTTTTGGCATAACGATGCCCAAATATTTGAAAGACTCTGTGTATCAACTTTCAATTTCTCTTGGTGGGCTATAGTAATATGAAAGTAATTGGGTTTTATCTATGTTGATCTTGTATCCTGATAATTGACCATATTGTTCAAAGGATTGCATCAATTTAGGTAAAGAGTATGTTGGTTGCCCTAGATAGATCAAAATGTCATCCGCATGACAAGCCAATTTATGCTCTGTGTCTTTAATAGTAATTCCCCTGATATCTCCATTTTGTCTGATGTATTGAGCTAATGATTCCAGATATAACGCGAAGAGTAGTGGTGACCATGCACAACCCTGTCTTGTGCCCCTTTCTAGGGTAAGACTATTTGATAAATATCCTGTAGCGATGTGCTACGCACAGCACTGAAATAATGACACGCAGTCGGTAAGTTGTTTTGAGACTAGTTTATTCAAACTTCGCGGTGCTGGCATTTAAATCCCTAACACCTGCCCTCTCCAGGCGGAAATTATGTCAGAGGTGCATTACCAAAGTCTCCCCCCGCGCGCTGGCTATTTGTGAGCCGGTTCGCCTGCGCAGAAAGTGGGTTGCCACAATCCATTGATTTTAATCCTAGCAGTAGGATTGTCATATAGTGTCTGTATAGTTTTAATAATTGTGTTTTGGAAACCAAATCTATGTAAAACTCTGTAAAGAAAATTCCAATTAACTGAATCAAATGCTTTTTCCGTGTCCACGCTTATCACTATTGCTTTGATTTTATTTTTTTGTATATGATCCATAATGTGAAGTGTCCTTCGTATATTGTCTTGTGTCTGGCGTTGTCGTATAAAACCTGTCTGATGGTTATGTATCAATATGGGTAGAAACTCCTCTAATTGTTTGGCCATGATGGAGGTAAATAACCTATAATCTACATTAAGAACGGATATTGGTCTAAATGACCCGCATTCCATTTTATCCTTGCCTTCTTTCGGTATAGCTGAGATTATCGCTTCCTTCCAACTGGGTGGCATTTGTGCCTTTTTTAGAGCCCAGTTCAGTGTGGGGAGTAAAACAGGAATTAATTCATTTTTAAATTCTTTGTAACACTCTGCCGTATACCCATCTGAACCTGGTGACTTGATTAATTTAAGCCTACTAATTGCAGCTTTTAATTCAACTTCAGTTATGTCAGCAGTCATCATTCTATTTTGTTCTTCGCTTAAAGTGGGTAACTCTAGAGAATTCAGGAAGGTGTCAACTTGGGTTATGCTTCCCCCTGGAACTTTGGAATATAAAGTTTTGTAAAACACTTCAAAAGCTTCTTGAATTTCACTTAGCTTATTTTTTATTATTTTCGTTCTTGGGTCCCTAATTCTATGAATTGTATTTTCTGCTATCTTTTTTTTTCAGTTTCCACGCCAGTATTTTCATAGATTTTGATCCACTTTCATAATGTCTCTGTTTCAGAAACATTAAGTTTTTCCTGATTTCTTGTGTAGCCAAATTATTTATTTCATTCCTAATTCTTTTAATTTCCCCTAATGTATCCTGTGCCAAATTCAATTTGTGTTTTTTCTCTAGTTCTTTCAGCCTATTTTGTAATTCCTCTAATGTTTTATTCCTTATTTTTTTCTTATATGAAGATATCGCAATAATTTTCCTTCTTAAGACCGCCTTCAGAGTATCCCATAAAATGGGAGGTGAAACCTCTCCATTATCATTAAATTCTAAGTATAGACCAATTTCTTTTTAAATTTGTTCCTTAAAGTACGGATCATTGAGTAGACTTGAATTTAGTTTTCAGATAGTATTCTTTGGTTGTAGGTCAAAATCAGCAGATAAATATATAGGTGCATGGTTACTTGGATCTATTGTCCCAATTCCACAGGTGTTTATTTTGTCTTTGTCTTTTCCGAATGTTACGTGATAGTCTGTACTTGTATATACAGAATGGGGAGCAGAATAATGAGTGTAATCCCTTCTGTCAGGGAAAAGGTCCCGCCATATATCAATTAAACCAATATCCTCAAAAAGTGTATTGACCTTCTTATGTAAAGATTTTGTTTCATAGGTTTTTCTGTTGGAAGAGTCTAAGTTTAGTTGTAATTGTAAATTTAAGTCTCCCCCACATATCAGGAGACCTTCTGTTTCCGTTACCATAATATCAGTAATTTTCTAAAAGAAACCAATATGACTTTCCGGGGGTGGGTATATATTCAATAGAGTAACTGAATTGCCGTCTATATTCCCCCTCACCAGAATATATCTGCCCTCTTTATCTCCCATTTCGAATACTTTTTCAAAATTTAGCCTACTTGAGATAAGAACAGCAACTTCTCTCCTATGTCCTGATTTATATGAGAACAATGTGAAGCCCATTCTCTTTAGTTTTTTATGCTCATTATCACTTAAATGAGTTTCCTGTAAATATACTACGTGAACTTGTTCTTTTTTCATTTTGGATAAATTTCTGTTACGTTTGATTGGATTTAATAGCCCATTTACATTAAAGGAATGAATTTTACCTTGTCCTTAGCTATCTGTATTTATCTGTCAATGTATCATTGAAATTAGAATAAAACTTAATCGATCTACTCCCTGAACAAATAAGAACCAAGAAATGCAAATAATAACGAAAATGGCAACGAACGTGTGATTCCAAGGCTGAGGTCTCTAGTAGATGACCCTGCGTTGAGCTAGAGGAAATGTCTAGCTGTGGGGGATAACCCCTCCTACTTGTGAGTTGAGGGCCCCCATTGCAGTATTCATAAAAGTCAGTGAACAAATCCATTACACAGAAAAGATTTCCGTGTACTCCTCCTATATATACATTTATTTATATATATATATATATTTATACACACACACACACACACACACACACACACACATGCATACATATATACACACACACACACACACACACACACACATATGTACATATATACATACACACACATACATATATACACACATTACACAGATACACATATATGCACACATATATGTTCTCATTTTGGTGGGGAAAAAGGAGTAAGTGAGTGAATAAAGAATAATAAGTAATATAAAATCCACATTATAATAAGTATTTCTGTATATTATGTATTTCTATATATCACCGTGTACTTTTGCTTCCCTTTAGCTTCTCAACATTTTTAAAGTTAACCAATCCTTATGGCTCTTCTGAAGTTTGTGAGGACTGTCTTTGGGAAACTCCCAGTCTCTTCCTGATATATTTCTCTCGGCCTCCTCCCGTCTCCTGCCTTCTCGATTCTCGCATTATTTCCCAAGCGGAGCAGGATAATTCTTCAGTCAGGCTTTCACTCGTTTTGGTCATGCTGACGGGCAATCCTCTGGCCTTCATGTCTGTAGTCGCCTCTTCCACTGTCTGGTACAACCACGTCCCGTTGTCATAAAACACTTGAAGTTTAGCAGGGTACGGAGTTTGAAATCTAATCTTATTTTACTCTAGTACTCGCTTTACTTCAGAGTATTCTTTGCATTTCTGGAGGACCGCGGGGGGGCTAATCTTGGTTGAAATATATATATTTATCCTCTAAAAACACTCTTTTCTTACCCCAGGCCCTTCGTAGAATCTCCACCTTGGTGCTGTACCGAAGGAATTTAATTATTATTGAGCATGGCTTTCTATCCTGGGTAGGTTTTGGGACGAGCGCGCGGTGGTCTCTTTCGACTTCCAGCTTCATAGCCGGTGGAAGATCCAGCGCGTCCCGCAGTAACTTTCCAACAAACTCCGTCATGGACGAGCCTTCCGCTCCTTCGGGAACATTGTAGATTCTGATATTTTTCCTCCATGATCTTCCCTCCAGGTCAAGCAGTTTACCTTCTTGGTGATGTATTATTTTTATTGTCTTGCTCAGTATCCATTCCACGTTTTGAACGTGATCTCCCACCTTCTCAATTTGAGTTTCTGCCTCCACTATTTTTTGATTAACGCTGGCGAGCTCTGCCTTAATATCACGGAGCTGCTGCTTTATATCTTTCTGGTCCTCCATTATTTCTTTCAGGATTTCGAAGACATTCGCCGCTTCGACAGAACGAGGCCCAGCAGCCGCTTTGCTAGCACGCAGTCAGGTCGGAAAGCTGCTCGCTGCACTCCTCTCGGACACAGGCTCCGCAGTGTCACTTTTTTTATTTCCATTTCTTCTCCCCATTCTTGCCCCTCTTTTCAGTTCAAGTATTTTTCGAAAAATATTATATTTGATGGAATAACGGGGCTTAATACGCATTTTTCCGGAGGAGCTAGTGACTTAAGCTGCCATTCTCAACGATGACGTCACTGGAAAAACCAGCTTATTATACTTCCAATTGAAAACTTCATCACTTATAATAATAATTATATTATAAATTTGCCATTTTGTACATCTCAGGTTGGTTTTCAGTACTAAACAGTGATGTTTCTTTGCTAGATTACACAGGACATTGGACTGCTGTATTAAATAGTATAATGAGAAAGATCCCTTATTGTAGTAAATGTCTCTGTATGATTAGATAATGCTGAGATTTCCAAAGCAAATGATATTCATACAGATGAACAAGGAATAACCAATATACTAGCCAGGTTCGCTGGTGCTAACCTCCAAGCCAGGAAGGGTTTAAATTACTTTGGCAGGGGGATGGGAATCAGAGCACCAGGTCAGAAAGTGGAAGGATGGAGAAGAAAGTCGATGGCCGGGTCAATAAAAACAGGCAGGAGCAAAGTAATAGATATGATGGGATGGATAGTTTGAAGTTTGTGTATCTTAATGCTAGGAGTAGTTATGGGTAAAGGTGATGAACTTAGAACATGGATCAGTACATGAAACTATGATATTGTGGCCATTGCAGAAACTTGGACAGGAATGGGTGCTTAATGTTCCAGGTTTTTAATGTTTTAGAAAAGATAGAGAGGTAAAATTGGTTAGGGAGTTGCATTACTAATCTGGGACAATATCACAGCTGCACTCAGAGGGGGCATAATGCAGGACTTGTCCACTGAGTCAATAAGGGTAGAACTCAGAAATGGGAAGGGTGTAATCAGCCCCTCCCCCCTGTCCCGCATATTCATTGGGACATTGAGAGGCAGATATGCTGATAGATTAAGGAAAGTTTGTCAAAAAAACAATAGGGTTGTTGTCACGGGGGACTTCTACTTCCTTAATATAAACTAGGACCTTCTGAGTACAAGAGGTTTGGTTGGGGCAAATTTTGTTAGGTGCATCCAAGAGGGTTTCTTAAATCATAGTGTAGATAGTCCAACAAGAGGAGAGGCTATACTGGACTTGGTGGTGGGTAATGAGCCTGGCCAGGTGACCAGCCTTTCAGTGGGTGAGCAGTTGGGGAACGGTTAGCACAGCTCCTTAAGTTTTAAGATAGCTATAGATGAGGATAAATATGGACCTTGCAGGAGGATATTAGGTTGAAGCTGGGCAAATTATGAGAGCATTAGGCAGGAACGAGGGAGATTTAATTGGGATCTGCTGTCTTTGAGCTAGTTCACATCTGACATGTGGAGGCTGTTTAAAGACCAGCTGCACAGAGTCCAGGATAGATATGTTCCAATCAGAAGGAAGGACAAGGTTAGAGAACCTTGGATGTCGAGGGAGGTGATGAATTTAGCCAAGAAGAAAATGGAGAAGTACAGTATGTAAAACTTAGAAAGCTAGGATTAAACAGAGCCCTTGAGGATCATAAATAAGGCAGAAAAGAACTCGAAGGGAATTAGGAACACCAGGAGTGACCATGAAAAGTTCTTGGTATGGAGAATTAAAGAGAATCCCAAAGCATTCTATACATACATCAAGAGCAAGAGGATATCGAGGGAGAGGGTAGGACCACAAGAATAAAGTGAGGAACATTTACTTGGATGTGGAGGATGTGGGCAAGGTCCTTAATGAGTACATCATATTTACCATGGAGAAGGACGTGGAGGATAGGTAGATCAGTGCTGAACTTATCGATATGCTAAGGCATTCTGAGGTAAAAGAGGAGGTAGTGTTTGGTCTCTTAAAGAGTATTAAGGTGGATAAATCCTCAGGGCCTGATTGAATATACCCCAGGTTATTGAGAGAGCCAAGGGAAGAGATTGTTGGGGCCTTAGCCAATATCTTTATGACCTCTCAAGCCATAGGCAGGGTCTTGGAAGACTGGAGAGTAGCTAGTGTTGTTCCATTATTCAAGAAGGGAAGCAGGGATATAATACTAGAAATTTGATCATTGGGTCTTACATCAGTGTTAAGGAAGTTACTGGAGAGAAGTCTTTGGGATAGGATAGATAAGCATTTGGAAAACCAGGGCCTAATTAGGGAGAGCCAGCATGGCTTTCTGTGGGGCAAGTCAGGGCCTCCTCTCCTTTCTTCCGGAATTAAAAGCCTCATCCTGAGAGCAGATACGGCAGAGATGGAGGAATTGAGAGAAGAGGATGGCACTTTTACAAGTAACAGGGTGGGAGGAGGTACAATCCAAGTAGCTGTGAGAGTCTGTGGATTTGTAATCGACATCAGCAGATAAGCTGTCTCCAGAGATAGAGACAGAGAGTTCAAGAAAGACGAGTGAGGGGTCGGAAATGGACCAGGTAATGGAACTGTGTCTCTTTCACCAATCAACTTCACAGCTCTTTACTTCATCCCTTCCCCTTCAGGTTTCACCTAGCACTTTGTGCTTCTCTCTCCCCTCACCCCACCTTTTAAATCTACTCCTCAGCTTTTTTTCTCCAGTCCTGCCAAAGGGTGTCAGGCCAAATCGTTCACTATACTTTATTTTCCATAGGTGCTACCTGGCCTGCTGAATTCCTCCAGCATTTTGTGTGTTGCTTGGATTTCCAGCATCTGCAGATTTTCCCCAGTTTGTGATTGGACCCCTTGCAGCATTCAGGGCGACAAAGGAAAAATATAAATATATCATACTACAGATAACACAGATCATCTCAACCCCACCCTCCTTTTAAAGAACAAATAATGAAATAATTTCCATTTTATGTTGAAATATTGTACTGTATATCCAAAGCACTTCCCAGGCTAATCCTTGCTACACCAACAAACAAAAGCCATTTCTGTACAACTAAGACCCACAGGCATCAATGAGGTTAAATGAGATAAATGAGGTCAAGCTATATTAGGTGATATCTGTTAAGGGGTAAACATTAGAGTTACAGAGTAATAAAGCATGGAAGTAGGCTCTTTGGCCTAACGGGTCCACGCCAATCAGAACATTCACCCTGCTAGTCCCAGCTGCCTGGGTTCAGCCCATAACCTTGCAAGCCCCACCCTTCCATGTAATTATGCAATTGGACCTTCCTCAACTGCTTCCTCTGGCTCACTTTTTTTTATATACTGTATTTCTGTTTTTGTACATTTTTAAAATCTATTCAATATGTGTATACTGTAAATGATGTACTTTTCTATTTATTATTTTTTCCTCTGCTAGATTATGTATTGCATTGAATTGCTGGTGCTAAGTTATAATAAACCTGATTCTGATTCTTTTGCTGCAGTCTGCAGATTGTATTCTCCCTTTTAAGGATATACGAGGGGTGATTGATAAGTTCATGGCCCAAGGTAGAAGGGGTCAGTTTTAGAAAACCTAGCAGATTTATTTTTCAACATAGTCCCCTCCTACATTTACACACTTAGTCCAGTGGTTTGCAGAAAGTTTGAAGTTCATAACTCATCAGTTAATAACTCATCGGGGTGATTGATAAGTTTGTGGCCTAAGGTAGAAGGAGATGGGTTATTAACTTCAAACTTTCTGCATAATCACTCAAGGTGTTGAACTGCATGTGCATGTAACGAGAGCTGTATAACTCATCTCCTTCTACCTTTGGCCACGAACTTATCAACCACCCATGCTGTGGACACTTTCTGGAGGTCCAAGATCCGTATGCTCCATGACCGCTGGACTAAGTGTGTAAATGTAGGAGGGAACTATGTTTAAAAATAAATGTACTAGGTTTTCTAAAAGTGACTGCTTCTACCTTAGGCCACAAATTTACCAATCACCCCAGTACTTTTAAACCGACTAAAGTAAATGATCTGGCGCTTTTGGAATCTCCTGGGGGACTTGGCGACTAGACTTTCAAGACTTTCAAGAGAGGGTTAGCCATTACAGGACATTGCATCGAGACCTGATAGTGGAAAATGAATCCATGGTTGGCTACATTATTTTGCATTGATTAAAGCATCGAACAAGATTAAAATCATCAATGATGAGATCAAAAAATGAACAGGCGTTCAGCACCATCTGCCTCTGTTTGACCGATCTCCCTTTCTTCTTGGTACTATGGTCTGGCAGGAGGTGCAGGAGTCTAAGGTCCACGCCGCCAGGTTCAGGAGTAGTTGTTGTCCTGCAGCCATCGAGGTCCTAGACAGACTCACACGCCTCTGCACTAAACGGGATCTACAGCTGTGGACTCACTTTTAGAGATTCTTCATGTTCCATGTGTATTTATTTACATTTTTACTATTCGCGTGATTTATCCTCTTTTGTACTTTAGATATGTGGTGGTCTTGTGTGTATTTTCAGTGAGTTCCATTGTGTTTCTTTGTTTTGTGAGTGCCTGCAAGAAGATGAATCTCACGGTTGTATATGATATACATACTTTGATAATAAATTTGAACTTTGAACATTACAGGTACTCACTATCCTCTGAGTAAATAAGTTATCTCTCAGGTCTCTTTTAAATCTCTCCCCTCTAGATACGTGCCCTCTAATTTTGGGCTTTCCAACCCTGGAGAAAAGATGATGACCATTCATCTTATCTATACCCCTCATGATTTTCTAAACCTCTATGAGGTTATCCGTTATTCTTCAGCATTCCAGAGAATAAAGATTCATGTGGACAACCACTCCCTATACCTCAGGCCCTTTTTGCAGCATCTTTGTAAATCTCCTCTGCATCCTCTCTGGTTTGAGAATGTCTTTTGTATAACAGGATAGTCAAACCTGTGCATATTGAATATATGAAAAGAAAAAAAAAAGGATGTTGGAGTAACAAACCTGATCCATCATGCATGCATTGTCATTTGCCATTTGATTCTCATTACTTCTGAATCACATTTATGTAAAAAAAATGCTGTTGATTTCAACCTTGAATACTCTCACCAATTGCACATCTGAGATGTATGTACAAAAATATTCTTCTTTTCATCCTTAAGTTTCTAACCCTGTTTGCTCAAAGTATCAGCCCTAGCTCTAAACTTCCCAATTAGACAATCATTGTCTTATTCTCTCCCTCGCATTCATAAACAGTTTGGAAAGAGGCCCTGTAGCCCTACTTACCCATTACGCCAATGTAGTCTAATCTCATTTCCCTGCCTTTGGCCCATATCCTTCTCAAATATCATTTAAGTATTGGAACTTGCCTCTACCACTTCTGACAATTCGTTCCATATATTTATCACTCTGTGTGTGGAAAGATTGTACCTCGGATTCTCTTTAAACTTTTTTTTGTTCTCACCTTAAACCTATGCCCTCTAGTTTAGAGTCCTGTACGCTGGAAAAAGGCCATCCTATCCCCCTCACAATTTTAGATATCTCTATAAGCTCACCCCCAGCCTCCTTCACTCCAGAGAAAGCAGTCTCAGCTTATCCAGTTTCTCCTTATAATTCAAGCCCTCCAATCCAAGCAACCTGTGAATCTTTTCTGCACCTCTCTCGCTCAATCACATCTTTATCAATTTTTTTTCAGAAGTTTGGTAGTATATCTTTAAATGTTCAAGATTCAAGCTTTATTGATCACATGTATATGGAAAAATACAGTAAAATGTGTTGTTTACATGAACAACCAACACACCCAAGGTAGGCTGGGGGCAGTCCATAAATGTTGCCCCACATTCCAGCAGCAGCACAGCACAAGGCTTGGCAGAACAACTTAAAATGCAACAAAACGATAACAAGTTCCGTTCCTTCCTCCCTCCCACAAACATAATCCCCCAACCCTAGGACAAGCCAACTCTAGTCTGCAGTAGACTCTGATTCGGACTTGCAGATATTTGGCCTTTAACTTTCCCAGAAAATTCCCTGCTGTCATATTTATACTGTGGATATTTATTTCTACCTGGACATGGAGTCAGGATTTGGTTTAAGGTAATACCTAAAAAAAATGACAGCAATGACATTATGCAATAAAATAGACTTGACTACAAAATCCCCAGTCTCATTGCTAGTGTGCCAATCCTGAATCAAGTTTACATTTAAAATAGTGTTTATTTCCATCTTTTTATTTTTCAGAATATGAACAAAATATGTGCAAAAGCTCAGAACCAGAGAAGTTAGTATAGCTGAAGCTGAGCTTGACATATGATGGGTTAGAGTGGATCCATTCTTTGCCTGTATTAAATCAGCAACAAACTTAGCAACTGGTCCCTAACAAATCATTGTTAATCATTACTGATAAAAGGTATTAAAAAAATGAAAGGATTGGCTTTTCTATCTGAATTTTAAACATTATAAATAATTCTTTAATGATGGTCTTTCCATTCATATAAAATAACTGTTTTCCCCTGTTGAAATTTTTTCCATTTGAAAGGTTTGTTAAAGCGTTTTTAAGAAATCAGACCCTCATGCCAAACTGATTATGAATAATATATGACATCCAATAGATGTCTTAAATCTTTTGTTTGTAATTCATATGTAAAGATTTTAAACGTAGAAATACAAAGCCCAGCTCCATAATGTCTAGCTGTAGACTTGCAGTAATAATAAGTGTGTTTACATGCATGCGTGCAACTTGCAGCAGTGCTGTTTCAGTCTACACTCTAATAATGGCCTAATTATTCACAAAAGAATAGAGCGCATCTGTCATTCAAATTTAACATCTTCATTCTCCCAAAGGGTATTATCGAACCTTCTAGGAAAAGAGTTCAGGGGAAAGGAAATGTCTCTACAGCTATTATTACCATATTGCATCTGCCAAAAAGCATAATGCGTAATTCATAAGAATTCAGATGCTTTTGCTTTGAGAGCGAATAAAAGAGACCGCTAATGGAAAAGGCTTAACATCACACACCAGCTATGTTGGTTGGCAGATCCATCATGGAATATATGGGAACATGGGAAAAGCTTGGAGACATCTTCACTACACGTAGTTTTACAGTGAATGCAAACTAAGTACTTCAAATCATTTTGAAATTATATGCATGAAAACTTAAATTTAGAAGTGAATAAGTACTTTGAAATAATTCTGCATATAGTGACAAATGGTCAGCTGCAGTGGGAATATTTAGATATTTTCTTCGTTAATCAAATTGATTTATGCACGTAGTTCATATTTGTTGAAAGTATCATGACTGCTGAGGCTCATTGCCCTTTCGCAATTTTTTCTATGCAAATGCAGGGGATTAGTACATTTAGCTTCTTCCCTCCCAATGTGCAAGCTCTCAAGCTTTCTTTTCCAGGTTAAACTTTTTTTCAGTTTAATGCAGTATATTTGATGTTCATTGCTGAGTACACTGCAGAGACCCAAACCTTGACTGAGTGACTTCTTTACCATTAATTTGCAAATGCGGTTTATGAGCTTACACTGATTTGCTGTTTTCCCACCCCTCTGACTTCCTGTTGCAGTGAGGTTCAGTTTAAGCTCAAGGAATAGCATCTCATTTTTCAATTAGATATTTTACCGCCTTGCAAAATGGACATGAAATTCAGTACTGTAGATTTCGCACTACAGAGCGCACCTGATTAAAAGCCGCTGGCTCTAATTTTAGAAAGAAAATCAATTTTGTACTTGTACAAGCCGCACCGGATTTTCGGCCGCAGGTGTCCCACGTTGTAATATGAGATATTTACACAGAAAGATATTACATGTGAGGATTTTTTAACTTTTAATTAAATCCGTTTGGTAACATAAACAAATACATATTGCAAATGCTTTTTTTCGAACCGTGCCTGTAACGCGGCTACTTTTAAATATACGTTGCGTATACTTTTTTACTGAACAACATTCCAATATCTCCTAACGACTGGTAAAAAATATATATACTGCAGCCTACCAGGAAAAGTTATTGATCGCCTTTAACTTAAAAGCAGCGTTCGCTCAGATCTAATGCCGCTCGCGTAATGCGCTCGCCCCCCCTCCTTCCCGTTTATCGCAAACCGGTATTTTTCCCACAAGACGCGGCGAAACCGGGTGTGACGTCATAGCATCCCGCGATGTAGTACAGAAAACAAATATAGTTAAAACACTTCTAACTTTAACTAGAAAATGAATTACTAAGCGAAAATATTATAAACTAAATAACTGCCATAAAGGCAGCACAATGCTTTTCTTCGAGTGTTTTCCATGTTGATGAGGGTGAGTACAAATGACTGATTTACAATAATTTAATTGTGAAAGTGCGCTTGATTTATCGTACAATTTCATTGGACCTCTATGAACTACTCATCAATTTTATTGGTCTACTGTTACGAGGCAAGATGTTTTTGGCGGCATGAAAAAAAATCATGCATTAGCCGCACCGTAGTAAAGGCCGCAGTGTTCAAAGCTGTTCAAAATGTGGGAAAAAAGTAGCGGCTTATAATCCGACATCTACGGTAGTTTCAAAATCATCACTGTCACCGTTTTTTTGGACTGCTGCTTTTTATATTTACACTTTCTGTCAACCTACCTATTGTTTCTTTGCCACCTGTCAGTCCATTTTTCCTCTTGTCGTTCATCCTATTACAGCCCTTCTTCACAATCAACTTTATTGTTTTAAATGAAAGAGTATAATATAACCAAGTTTGCCTACAATGCAAAGCTATTTAGACTCTAGAACTAGTGAGTGGAAAAATTGCAAGCGGTATAATAACTTCAGGAAGTGTGTTGTTGATTATGGTTATGAAGAACAGAGAAAAATGGTGATTTTTCACTAATTTTATACAGATGAACTTAGCTATGTTGATATACAAAACAGAGTTAATAAACAGAATTATGGTAATACATTGATGTGGACATTTTTGCAAGAGGATGGAATATAAGAGTGGACATGTTGCTGTATTGTACAAGGCTTGGATGAGACTGCTTTTGGAGATCTGTGTGCATTTTGGATGTACTTGTCTCACCTAGCTTGAGTATCTGACTGGATTTTTAAAAAATAGCCATAAGTCATTAGAACAAAAAAATTTGAAGAGGGATTGAAAGGGTAGATGTTGAGACCCAGTTTCCCCTGTTTGACAGTTTGTAATCAGGTGGACATTTTTTTTTGGTCAGCTGTATTGTGAATCTTTAGCAATCACTAACTATAAACAGCTTAAGTTTGGTCAGTTAAGGTCGAGGCCAATAGAATTTTGTATGCCAAGGGAATACGGGATGGGAAACTGTGGGTATGGGAATGAGGTAAAGTAAGGTAGGTAGTCATATTAGTATATTATTAATAAAATTTTAAATAAGATCTTATTAAATAGTGAGAATGCTGAAAATCTCTGCAAATCAAGCAACAACTGTTGAAAGAAAAATGATCTAATTTTCATCAGACCTAGGTGAGAAATTGATGCAAGTAGGTTTCCAATAAGAGGGAAGGTTGGCAAAGGATGTGCAGCTGAGTGTCTCTGATAAGATGAGTTGAAATGGTTTAAAAGGGACATTAGCATGGGTGGCTGTCTCCCCATCATCCAGAGACCCAAACATTGCTGCCTGTTGCCCACCACTTTAATTCTCCATTCCACTCACACTTTGACTTGCCTCTCAGCAGCCTCCTACACTGTTACGATGAGGTCGAGCATAAGCTTGTGTTTTAACAACAAAATTTCTAATGCATTAGAGGAGATGCAACAATATGGAGGAATGAGAAAATATTGAGAAGAATGGAGGGAAAGGGTCTGTATTTTAGTTCTAGGTAATCTGTCTGTTATAATGGCTCAGTTTTGCCTACACTCTTTCCCCGTCCCACCTTAAATGCATGCCCTTTATTATTAGATATTTAAACTTTGGGAAAGAGATACTGGCTGACCACCCTATCTGTGCCTTTCATAATCTTATAAACTTCTATCAGGTCTCCCCTCAGTCCCTACTGCTCCAGAGAAAACAACAGAAGTTTGTCCAACCTCTTCTTGTTGCACATGTCAGTGAAGATCCCATACCACCAAAGGGCAATGGAAGTGAGGGAGAGAATGCCATTTGTGTACAGAAAAGAAATGATTGTCCATCTGTGCGCAGAGAGAAATGTTCGCTCTTCCCCTCCACTCCCTCCCATCGACCAGAAGATTCAAAAGCCTAAAAGCTTGTACCACCAGGCTTAAGGACTGCTGTTAGAAGATTTTTCAACTGTCCTCTAAAATGATAAGGGGATTTTTTGACCTCAGTCTATCTCTGGATGATCTTGCATATTATTGTCAAACTGCACTGCACTGTCTCTGTAACTGTAACACCTTATTCTACATCTGTCATTGTTTTCTCTTGTACTACTTAAGAACACTGTTGTAATGAAATAACCTGTATGGACGGTATAGAAGGCAAACTTTTTAAAAAGATGACATCGAGCGGTTGTCTCTGTTGAGGATGTGGCTCAGATTTAGTTTCTCAGGTTTATGAGGATGGTTTTGGGGATAGAGAGAAGGTTAGGGGTCATTTTAGCGTTTAGGGCCAGAAGTGGGGGAGTGAGAATTTAAGCCTCCATTCCACATTTGAAGAGCTGCAACGAGAACATGGAACATCTATGGTCGAATGTCAGGCTAGCAGACCAGTATGTTCGAGGGTTGGTGGACGCCCCCTTCCCCCAGGATCAGCAAGTTGTTGGTGGACTTCAAAGTTGACCTGTACAGACAGAAGGAACGACGTCTGATGGACCCCCTAGGTTCGTGAATTGGTGAGATCAGAGTTTGAAGCATAGTGTTTTGAATCCTGTTATCCATAAGTCCCAAGTTTGAGGCCTAGTGTTCAGTGATCGTAGGTCCTAGAGTTGATGCTAAAGATTGAGGCCCAAGAGTTGATTGGAAGTCCAAAAGTCAAGGCCAGATGGGCAGAGCTCAAATGTGTGAATCTGCTAGCCCAGTGTCTGCGAACCTGAATCCTGGAGGCCCAAGACAGCCTGTCTTGTGGTTTAAGACTATGTGTGTACGTGCATAGGAGGGAGGGAAGAACGGGGCTTGTTTTGCTGCTTTTGGTTTGTTCATTGTTGTGTTCTGTGTTGTTGTGCCAAGCATTGTGGGCATGCTGTGTTGGTACTGGAATACGTGGCAACACTTGTGGGTTGCCCCAACACACCCTTGGGTCTGTTGGCTGTTAATGGTAATGATATATTTCACTGTATGTTTCAATGTACACATACATGATAAATAAAATTGTCTTGAATATTGAAGCTTTTCATTGTATCTCAGTATAGTATATTTGACAATAATGTGCCAGTTTACCAATTTATTTACCAGTATAGTTTGCTCTGTCCAGTAGCATGGGCTATTCTGAGCATTTACACTTTTACATCATTTTTTAGTGTTTTCATACTTTCTCTAAAACTGTCCTTATTTAATAGAACATAGAATATTACACCACTGTACAGGCCCTTTAGCCCATGATGTTGTGCTCTTACTCTAACTCTTCCCACCTACATAACCCTCTATTTTTCCATTATCCATGTAGGTGCGCTCTCATTAACATGTTGACTAGATGACTTCATCTACAGCTAACTCCCATGGAAACCTTGGCTTCACCATATCGAAGATGTTCCCATTATACTATCCATTACCCTCCCACCCTAAGTGACTGGAAATGTCATGTGTTTCTCTTTCCACAGTATCTGTGCCTGAGTTGCTGAATCTTTTCAGTAATTTCTGATTTTATTTTACATTTTGAGAGAGAATAACACTTGTACGAGATTAAAAGAAATAGAGAGTTTAAACTAATATGGCAGGGGTATGGGAACTAGTATGACAGAGCTGAGAATAAGCTAGCAGGTTTAAAAGTAGATGATGGGCATAACATGAATGTAAGGAAGGACATACTAATGATTGGATACAAATGAAGAGCAGAGTTAAATTGTACCACAGAGGTAAAATTCAAAAGGGCAAAGAATGCAGGACTGAAAATGCTATATTTAAATGCGTGTAGCATTCAGAATAAGGTGGACGAACTCATGGCACAATTAAAGATTGTTCGGTATAAAGTTGTAGGCATCACTGAGTCGTGGCTGAAAGAAGGCCATAGTTGGGAGCTTAACATCAAAGGATATACTTTGTATCGGAAGGTCAGGCAGGAAGACATAGGCGGTGGTGAAGCTCCGTTGGTAAGAGTTGGAATTACATCTTTAGAAAGAGATGACATATGGTCAGAGAATGTTGAATCTTTGTGGTTGAAGAAACTACAAAGGTAAAAAAAAACATTCTGGGAATCATATATTGGCTTCCAAACAGAAGCCAGGATGTAGGGGTTGAGATTGCAAAGGGAGCAGGAAAAGGCATGTAATAAGGGTAATGACACAATTGTAATGGGGGACTTCAATATGCTAGGGATTGGGAAAATCTGGTTGGTGTTGGATAGCAAGAGAAGGGAATTTGTTGAATTTCTACGAGATGGCTTTTTAGAACAGCTTGTGCTTGAGCCTATTTGGGGAAAGGCCATCTTAGATTGGGTGTTGTGGAATAACCCAGATCTTATTAGAGAGCTTAATGTAAAGGAACCCTTAGGAGACAGTGATCATAATATGACTGAACTCTTACTGCAGTATGAGAGGGAGAAGCAGAAATCTCATGTATCAGTATCACAATGGAATACAGGGAATTACAGAGACATGAGGGAGGAGCCTTGCCCAAGTGGTTTGGAGTAGGATACTGACAAGGATGACTGCAGAGCAGAGATGGCTGAAGTTTCTGGGAATAATTCACAAGGCACAGGATAGACATGCCCCGCAAAGGAAGAAGTTCTCAAATGGCAGGGGTAGGCAACCATGGCTGACAAAGGAAGTTGAGGACTGCATAAAAGCCAAGGGTACAGTGGCATGCAAAAGTTTGGGCACCCTTGGTCAAAATTTCTGTTAGGTGAATAGTTAAGTGAGTAGAAGATGAACTGATCTCCAAAAATCATAAAGTTAAAGATGAAACATTCTTTTCAACATTTTAAGCAAGATTAATGTATTATTTTTGTTTTGTACAATTTTAGAGTGAAAAAAAGGAAAGAAGCACCATGCAAAAGTTTGGGCACCCCAAGAGATTTGAGCTCACAGATAACTTTTATCAAGGTCCCAGACCTTAATTAGCTTGTTAGGGCTTTGGCTTGTTTACAGTCATCGTTAGGAAAGGCCAGGTAATGCAAATGTCAAAGCTTTATAAATACCCCTCAAACCTTGTCCCAACAATCAGCAGCCATGGGCTCCTCTAAGCAGTTGTCTAGTACTCTGATGCCCACAAAGCAGGAGAAGGCTATAAGAAGATAGCAAAGCATTTTCAGGTAGCCGTTTCTTCAGTTCGTAATGTAATTAAGAAATGGCAGTTGACAGGAACGGTGGAGGTCAAGTTGGGGGCTGGAAGACCAAGAAAACTTTCCGAGAGAACTGCTCGTAGGATTGCTAGAAAGGCAAATCAAAACCCCCGTTTGACTGCAAAAGACCTTCAGGAAGATTTAGCAGACTCTGGTGTGGTGGTGCACTGTTCTACTGTGCAGCGACACCTGCACAAATATGACCTTCATGGAAGAGTCATCAGAAAAAAACCTTTCTTGCATCCTTACCACAAAATTCAGCGTCAAAAGTTTGCAAAGCAACATCTAAACAAACCTGATGCATTTTGGAAACAACATTTTTGGACTGATGAAGTTAAAATAGAACTTATTAGCTGCAATGAGCAAAGGTATGTTTGGAGAAAGAAGGGTGCAGCATTTCATGAAAAGAACACCTCTCCAACTGTTAAGCATGGGGGTGGATCGATCATGCTTTGGGCTTGTGTTGCAGCCAGTGGCACAGGGAACATTTCACTGGTAGAGGGAAGAATGAATTCAATTAAATACCAGCAAATTCTGGAAGCAAACATTATACTGTCTGTAAAAAAAAAAGCTGAAGATGAAAAGAGGATGGTTTCTACAACAGGATAATGATCCTAAACACACCTCAAAATCCACAATGGACTACCTCAAGAGGTGCAAGCTGAAGGTTTTGCATGGCCCTCACATTGCCCCGATCTAAACATCATCGAAAATCTGTGGACAGACCTCAAAAAAGCAGTGCATGCAAGGCGGCCGAAGAATCTCACAGAACTCAGAAGCCTTTTGCAAGGAAGAATGGGCGAAAATCCCCCCCAAACAAGAATTGAAAGACTCTTAGTTACAAGCTGTGATACTTGCCAAAGAAGGTGTTACTAAGTTCTGACCATGCAGGGTGCCCAAACTTTTGCTTTGGGCCCTTTTCCTTTTTTGTTATTTTGAAACTGTAAAAAATGAAATAAGAAAGTAATCTTGCTTAAAATATTAAAGAAATATGTCATCTTTAACTTAATGCCTTTTGGAAATCGGATCATCTTTTACTCACTTAGCTATTAACAGTAACAGGAATTTTGACCAGGGGTGCCCAAACTTTTGCATGCCACTGTATATAAGGTAGCAAAAGTACCGGTAAGTGGAAAGTTGGATGATCAGGAAGCTTTAAAATCCAACAAAAGGTAACTAAAAAGCTATAAGGGAAAAGATGAAATATGAGAGCAAATTAACCAATAATATAAAGCAGGATACTAAAAGTTTTTCACGTTTTTCACTTTAAAGACTAAAAGCAAGATGAGAGTTAATATTGGACCACTGGAAAATGATGCTGGTGAAGTAGTAATGGGGGAGAAGAGAAATGGCAGATGAACTTGATGGGTACTTTACATTTGTCTTCACTGTGGAAGACACTAGTAGAGTACCAGAGGTCCATAAATGCTAGGGAGCAGGAATGAGTGCCATTGCTATTACAAAGTTAATTGTACTAGGCAAACTCAAAGGTTTTAAGGTGGGTAAGTCACCTGGAGCAGGTGGACTTATCTCAGGGTCTTGAGAGTGTTTGCTGAAGAGATAATGATGCATTGGTCATGTTCTTTAAAGAATCACTTGATTCTGGCATGGTCCGGAGGACTGGAAGATTGCAAATGTCACTCCAGTCTTTAAGAAGGGAGGAAGGCAAAAGAAAGGAAGTTATAGCTCAGTTAGCCTAACCACAGTGGTTGGGAAAGTGTTTGAGTCTATTATTAAGGATGAGGTTTTGGGGTACTTGCAGACAAATGATAAAACAAGTCAAAGTCAGCATGGTTTTTGTAAAGGGAAGTTTTGCCTGACAGATCTGTTAGAGTTCTTCGAGGAAGTAACAAGCAAAATGGACAAAGAAGGGGTGGTGGATGTCATTTACTTGGAAGGCATTGCTAAGGTGCCACACATGAGGCTGCTTAACAAGATAAAATCCTATGGCATTACAGGAAAGATACTGGCATGGATAGAGGAATGGCTGATAGGCAGGAGGCAGCGAGTGGGTATTAGAAGGACTTAGATTAGGAGAATGGGCAAAAAAGTGGCAAATGAAGTATAATGTTGGAAAATGCATGGCCATGCACTTTGGTAGTAGAAGTAAATGTGTGGACTATTTTCTAAATGGGGAGAAAATCCAGGAATCTGAGATGCAGAGGGACTTAGGAGTCCTTGTGCAGTACTCCTTGAAGGTTAAAAAAAATTGGATAGGTATATGCACAGGGAAGGAATGGAGGGTTATGGGCTGAGTGCAGGTCGGTGGGACTAGGTGAAAGTAAGCATTCGGCATAGGCTAGAAGGGCCAAGATGGCCTGTTTCTGTGCTGTAATTGTTGTATGTTTATATGTTATATGGTTATAACTTGCAGGTTGAGTCGGTAGTGAGGAAGGCAGATACCATATTAGCATTAATTTCAAGAGGTCTAGAATACAAGAGGAAGGATGTGATGCTGAGGCTTTATAAGGCACTGGTGAGGCCTCACCTTGAGTTTAGTGAACAGTTTTGGTTATCTTAGAAAAGATGTGCTGACATTGGAGAGGGTCCAGAGGAGGTTCACAAGGATGATTCCAGGAATGAAAGGGTTGTCATATGAGGAATGTTTGATGGCTCTGGGTCTGTTCTTGCTGGAATTTGGAAGGTTGAGGGGCGGATCTCATTGAAACTTTTTGAATGTTGAAAGGCCTAGCCAGAGTAGATGTGGAAAGGATGTTTCCCATGATGGGAGAGTCCAGGACGAGGGCACAGTCTCAGGATAGAGGGGCACCCTTTCAAAACAGAGATGCGGAGAAATTTCTTTAGCCAGAGGGTGGTGATTTTGTGGAATTTGTTGCCACGTGCAGCTGTGGAGGCCAGGTCATTGGGTGTATTTAAGGCAGAGATTGATAGGTTCTTGATTGGACATGGCATCAAAGGTTATGGGGAGAAGGCTGGGAGCTGGGATTGAGGAGGAGAGTAAAAAAAAGATCAACAATGATTGAATGGCAGAGCAGGCTCAATGGACCAGATGGCTTAGAGTCTTATGGAATAAAATGGGAGTTCTCTGGCTGCCTGCCAATGACTAGTGGTGTTCCTCAGGGGATCAGTATTGGGAGTGCTGCTGTTTGCATTGTTTGCCAATGATTTGGTTAATGGAATTGATGGCTTCATAGTAAAGTTTGCGGATGATACAAAGATAGGTGGAGGAGTAGCTAGTACTGAGAAAACAATGCAATTGTAGCAGGACATAGACAAATTGGAAGAATGGGCAAAAAAGTAGCCAATGGAATACAGTGTTGGGAAATGTATGATAATGCATTTTGGTAAAAGGAACAATCATCTAGAAATGAGGAGACAGTTCAAACATCAGAGATGCAGAGGGACATGGGAGTCCTCGTGTAATACTCCCAGAAAGTTAATTGATAGGTTGAGTCTGTGGTAAAGAAGGCTAACACAATGTTGGCATTTATATCAAGGGGAGTAGAATATAAAAACAAAGAGATAATGCTGAAGCTCTAAAAGATACTAGTCAGGCCACACTTGGAGTACTGTCAACAGTTTTGGGCCCCATATCTCATATCAATGACAATGTGTTGTCATTGGAGAGAGTCCAGAGGAGGTTCACAAGGATGATTCCGGGAATGAAGGGGGTTAATGTATGAAGAGCGTTTTGGTAGCTTTGGGCCTGAACTCACTGGAATTTAGAAGAATGCATGGGGATCTGATTGAAAATGACCGAATGTTGAAAGGACTAGATAGGGTGGATGTGGAGAGGATGTTTCCTGTGGTGGGAGTATCCAGTTTTAGAGGGCACAGCCTCAAAATTGAGGAGCGACCTCTTAGAACAGAGGCAAGGAAGGGATTTTTTTTAGCCGGAGAGTAATGAATCTGTGGAATGCTCTGCCACAGACTGTTGTGGAGGACAAGTCTGTGGGCATATTTAAGGCAGAAATTGATTGTTTCCTGATCTGCCAGGACATCAAAGGATATGGTAAGAAGGCAGGTGTATGGGGTTGAGTGGGATCCGGAATCAGCCATGATGACAGACAGACAGACAGACATACTTTATTGATCCCAAGGGAAATTGGGTTTGGTTACAGTCACACCAACCAAGAATAGTGTAGAAATATAGCAATATAAAACCATAAATAATTAAATAATAATAAGTAAATTATGCCAAGTGGAAATTAGTCCAGGACCAGCCTATTGGCTCAGGGTGTCTGACACTCCGAGGGAGGTGTTGTAAAGTTTGATGGCCACAGGCAGGAATGACTTCCTATAACGTTCAGTGTTGCATCTCGGTGGAATGAGTCTCTGGCTGAATGTACTCCTGTGCCTAACCAGTACATTATGGAGTGGATGGGAGACATTGTCCAAGATGGCATACAACTTGGACAGCATCCTCTTTTCAGACACCACAGTCAGAGAGTCCAGTTCCACCCCCACAACATCACTGGCCTTACAAATGAGCTTGTTGATTCTGTTGGTGTCTGCTACCCTCAGCCTGCTGCCCCAGCACACAACAGCAAACATGATACCATTGGCCACCACAGACTCGTAGAACATCCTCAACATCGTCCAGCAGATGTTAAAGGACCTCATTCTCCTCGGGAAATCGAGATGGCTCTGACCCTTCTTGTAGGCAGCCTCAGTGTTCTTTGACCAGTCCAGTTTATTGTCAATTCGTATCCCTAGGTATTTGTAATCCTCCACCAGGTCCATACTGACATGGTGTGTCAAAGCAGACTCAATGGGATGGATGACCTAATTTTGCTCCTATGTCTTATGGTCTTATGCTAATAAGTTTAGATAAAGAAATAATGGTAGAGTCTTGAATAGATAATTATATCCAGTTATTTCATTTTCTAGTTCTGTAGCATATATTCTGTGTTAGAATACAGGGTTGCCTGGAATGTACAGCAGTGTGCCTCAGACTCATGCAGACACAGAATGCCACCTTCAGATGGCCAACACAATCTTGCAATGGAATCTTGATAATGCCCTGACTCTCATTAGAGTGAACTTCTGTAAGAATTGAACGAATATGTACAATTATATGAGGCCATGGGGGCATCAGACAAGAGAGCACACCTTTTGTAGTGTTTTGCTTCCCTCAGTATTGCAGCCTAAAGGGTGTTTACATTTGCTGGCGACACCACTGTTGTTGGCTGAGTTAAAAGTGGTGATGAATCAGCGTATCGGAGAGAGATTGAAAATCTGGTTGAGTGGTGCCACAACAACATATTAGTAAGACCAAAGAGCTGATTATCAACTACAGGAGGAAGAAGCCAGAGGTCCTTGAGCAGTTCACATTAGGGGAATGGAGATGGAGAATGTCAGTAGCTTTAAATTCCTTGGCATCAACATATCAGAGTTTGTGCTATTACAAAGAAGGCACAACAGCATCTTTAGAAGTTTTGTACATTCAGTATGTCCCCCAAAATGCTGATAAACTTCTGTGGATGCACAGTGGAGAATATTCTAACTGGTTGCATCACAACCTACTATGGAAACATTCAATATCCAAAAGCAGAAATGACTAAAGTGTTGGATACAGCCCAGTTCATCACAAGTAAAGCCCTTCCTACCACTGAGTACTGCCACAGGAAAGCATCATTCATCACCAAAGACCATCACCATCCAGGCCATGTCTCCTGGTGGAAAGTTGGTGGAGATGTGGATAATGTAGAAGGTTGTCGTAGGTTACAATGGAACATTGACAGTTATGCAGAGCTAGGCTGAGAGTTGGAAAATGGAGTTCAACTTGAAAAAGTGGCAAGGATCTTAGCAATGTGGAGGAACAGAGGGATCTTGGAGTCAACATACATAGATCTCTCAAAGTTACCGTGCAAGTTGTTAAAGAAGGCAAATAGGCCTTCATTAGTCATATCACACATTGAATACAGCCGGCCCTCCTTATCCGCGGATTCCGCATGCACGGATTCAACCAACCGTGGATCGGGAAAACCCAGAAGTTGTCTCTCCAACACTCGTTGTTTAAGCACGTACAGACTATTTTTTCTTGTCATTACTCCCTAAACAATACAGTATAACAACTATTTACATAGCATTTACATTGTACTAGGTATTATAAGTAATCTAGAAATGACTTAAAAGTACAGGCAGTCCCTGAGTTATGGATGAGTTCCATTCCTGGGTCCATCTTTAAGTCGGATTTGAGGTCGGAACAGGTGCATCCAGTATTATTTAGCGTCATTTAGTCAAATGTTTTTCTTAGTATATAATACATATTTTACCTTTCTATGCATATAAAACACTTAAGAAACATACGTATTTCAATAATTTAACCACTGCATTGCTTAGTAATAATTGTAGCTTTCATCGGGGCAGGACCTTTCAAATGCTCCATTAAAATTGTTCCAATCGTTGACCGATTGTAGCCTAATGCTTTTCCAATGACCGATGGCGGTTCACCCGATCGCTTTATTACTTCCACCTTATTTTCAATCGTGATCGGGATTATTTTCGTGAACAGAAACACTGCAGATTCAGAGCTACGCTGGGTCCTAATGTCCACCACTCTGAACATGTTAAATAAAGTTCGGGGTTCCACTGGGTCCTAAAGACCGCCACCCTGATTCAGGTTACATAAGAGACTTGAGCATCCGCGATTTTTGGTATCCGCAGGGGGTTTCGGAACCAATCCCCCGTGGATAAAGTACGTAACTGTACTGTGTTCAGTTTTGGTTGCTTCATTGGAAGGATGTAGAAGCTTTAGAGAAGGTCCAGAGGAGATTTACCAGGCTGTTGTTTGGATGAGAGTGCATGTCTTGTGGGGATATGTTGAGCGAGCTACGACTTTTCTTTTTGGAACAGAATTGAGAGGTGTACAGATGATAAAGAGGCATACATTGAGTGCATAGAACCATAGAACAGGCCTTTTGGCCCTTCTTGACTGTGCCGAACCATTTTTCTGCCTAGTCCCACTGACCTGCACCTGGACCATATCCCTCCATACACCTCTCATCCATGTACCTGTCCAAGTTTTTCTTAAATGTTAAAAGTGAGCCTGCATTTACCACTTCATCTGGCAGCTCATTCCACACTCCCACCGTTCTCTGTGTGAAGAAGACCCCCAATGTTCCCTTTAAACATGAGTTGTAAAGTGTCCTTGAAAGTGTGTCTAGATCATAGAATGAAGTTATCTACACTGGCTCAGGAACTTGATAGTTGAAGGATAATAACTTCCCTGAACCTGGTGGTGTGGGATCTAAGGCTTTTGTACCCCCTTCACCCTTAAAACCATGTCCTCTGATTTTTTTTCTCCCCTAGCCTCAGTGGAAAAAGCCTGTGTACATTCACTCTATCTATACCCATTGTAATTTTATATACCTCTATCAAATCTCCCCTCATTCTTCTACGCTCCAGGGAATAAAGACCTAACCTATTCAACCTTTCTTTGTAACTCAGGGACTTTTTCCCAGGATGGAACTGGCTAATACGATGGGGCATAATTTTTAGGTGATTTGATAAATGTATAGGGAGAGTGTCATAGAGGTATGTTTTTTTACACAGAGAGTGGTGGGTGTGTGGAATGCCCTGACATGGGTTGGTGGTAGAGGTGTTTAAGAAACACTTAGATAGGCACGTGGATGATAGAAGAATGGAGGGCTATGTAAGAGTTAAAGGTTTGATTGATCTTAGAGCAGATTAAAAGGCAACATCTTGGTCCGAAGGGCTTGTACTGTGCTGTATGATTCTATGCTTTATGTTTTCGTTGCTACAATTGGGTAGGAGGTACAAAAGCCTTAGATCCCACACCACCAGGTTCAGGGAAGTTAGTATCCTTCAACTATCAAGTTCCTGAGCCAGTCTTTTTTCCTGTAAATGGCTGCAAGAAATTGAATCTCAAGTAATTGTCAGTAACATGGATGTACTTTGATAATAAGTTTACTTTAAACTTTGAAGTCTGTGAACTGTAGTAGAAACGAATCTGTGATATATGACACGCTGAAATACGACAGATTGTCATTGCAATCCCTTTACAGTTCATTTGACCTTTATGAAGAAATAGCTCCTGCTTTGTTTTGTGGAATAGTACAATGAGGATTTTATTATTTATTATTTAGCAATCCAGCTCAACAGGTTGCACCACCCAGCAACCCACTTATTTAACCCGAGTCTAATCACAGGACAATTTACAGTGACCAATTAACCTACTAACTAGTACATCTTTGGACTGTGGCAGGAAACCAGAGCATCTAAAGGAAACACTTGGGTTCACAGGGAGGACATACAAACACCTTAAAGACGGTGCCGGAATTGAATTCCAAACTCCAGAATGGCTGAACTGTAATAGCGTATCACTAACCACTATGCTACCACTGTGCCTTGATGCGAGCCATTTATCGTCAACACTGCAAATGCTTGATGCCATTTGGATTATCAAGGATGCAGCGTAAATGCCAAACCCTTTCTGACAGAGAAATTAGGGGAAGTCCTTTGAACTTCTTTCTCAAAACTTTTTCCCAATAAATGGAATAAATTTTATCTCCAAACCACAAGGGCAACATTGTGGAAAGACATGGTGTGTGAGATAAATTGAAAGATCTAATCTTATTGAAGAAACTTGAGCACTGGGTTACGTCATAGATCAGAAATCTGTGATGGCCAATGGCAATCCTGCTGCATGTTCTTCAGTTTTTAGTTGTAATATTCATGTGATGTGGGTGCCACTAGCGAAGCCAGCATTTGTAATTCATCCCTAAGTACCCTTGAAAAAGTGATGGTTTGAATCACTGTTGAAAGTTTCCCCATTGTTGTGCTTAGTAGAAGTTTCATTCAGTAGAATAATTGACAACAAAGCAATGAAATTAAAACAGAAAATCTGGAAATGTTCAGCAGGTCAGCCAGCATCTATGTAACGAGTAAACACTTAAAAATCAGGTCCAGGAGTCTTAAACAGAATTGAATCAAAGAAATAGGATAAAAGTTCTAAATTGGAGTAAGGAACATTTTACTAAGTTGAAAAGTAATTTAGAAAAATGGACTGTGAACAACTGATTATAAATCAATCTCAGAATCTTTCAAGATGAGATTCAAAGGTAAAGATGTGGCCTCAAAGAAAAAAGGTGGGACTGCAAATGGATAGATCCCAGATGACAAAATCTAATGGGTAAGGAAAAAAAAGTAAAAGGTTATGTCAAAGGTACCAGAAGAAGATGGAGCCAGCAAATAACATGACTAAGAGTGACATACTGTAGACGGTTCATGAAATTACTTCTTTTACATCATCTTTTTCTTTCAAATATGTTTCTGCTTCTGCTGGAGGCTGTGATCTGCAGTTTAGTGGTGTGTTGTTGGGCCAATTGAGCGATCTGGCACTTTGCTGTCACCGAGAGGGTTCCATGAGACTTCAAGTGAAATGTGCGGCCTCAAGGCCAAGAATCCTGGAGATGGGGCATGGGCCCTTGATCGCCTCCATTTCTTGCCAATCTCACTGACCAAAGCACCAAGGAAGATTGAAATCATCAAGGCGAGTGCAGAGGGCATGGGTATTCCGCCTGTCCACCAGACTCTTATTTGTTGACACCAGAGGAGAGTGTCTGTGTGAAGGTTCCTTTTTTTTCCTTCTTCTTCTTCTTCTTCTTCTTCTTCTTCTTCTTCTTCTTCTCTCTCTCTCTCTCTCTCTCCCTCCCTCCCTCTCCCTCTCCTCCCACCCCTCCCCAAAAGGAAGGTCTCTGTGTTTGAATGATCTCTCTCCCTTGATGGTGCTGAATTTCTGGGTCTTAACCAGGGTTTGATTGACACGATTTGTGGATTGGATTCTGTGGTTCACGTTGCAGTGTCTTTCTGGTTTCCAGTACCTCTTTTTTGTTGCTGTTTTTTGATTGGGGAGGCCTGCAGATGTGAACTGAATATGCTTCTACTCTTTTGAGTTTATATTCTGCATTTTCCGCTCTTTTTTGCCGTTTGTGCAATTTGTTGTTCTTTTTTTGTGCGTTTGGTGTTTTTCTTTCAATCAGTTCCATGGTTTTATTTGTTTTGTGGCTATCTGTGGAAAAGACGAAACTTAGGGTTGTGTGCTGCGTACATACTCTGATAATTAATGTACTTTGTAACTTGTAGCTGAGTTTGCAAAAAGGGGGGATAATGCCAATGTTATACAGGTGGTCCCTGAGTTACGAACGTCTGACTTATGGACAACTCGTACTTATGAACCGAGGAAGGAGAACGCCGTCCGCCATTTTAAGTCGGATCGCGGCGCCGTCTGCCACTTTAAGACGGATCGTGACACTGTCCGCCATTTTAAGTTGTTGCCATTGACACTCTGTTGAGTGTTTAACTTTGTATTTGGCTTAACTTTTTCTTAGTAAGATTCACCCTGACCCCCCCCCCCGCACTTCGGTCAGCTGGTGGCGCAGAGAGATCAGCGCCAGGTTCGAGAACAGAGGTTTGATCCAGTGACAGACCGCTCCCGTGCCAGGTTGATGTCGATCCAGTGATTCCTGTACCATCCATGCTGGGTTGATGTCGAGCTCGCAACTCGACCTCGTAAAAAAAACACTGCCACCTCCAGTTTAAATTCCCACACAGAATATTGTGGAGGATCAATTACCCAAACCCAGCATAGCCCCCACTTGTCCCATTTAGCCTGTCTCAGTGTGGTGGTCCTTAAGACCCAGCAGACCTTGGAAGCCAGCGGAGCTCGGGGCCCACCGTGTTTCTGCTCCATTGACGGGAAGCGATCGTGATTGAAAATAAAGGGGAAATAATAAAGCGTTTGGAAAGAGGTGAAACTCCATCGGTCATTGGAAAAGCGTTAGGCTACAGTCGGTTAACGATCGGAACAATTTTAAAGGATAACGGATAAAGTGAGAATAATGGAGCATGTGAAATGCCCTGCCCCGATGAAAGCTACAATTAAGTACTAAGCAACGCAGTGATTTAATTATTGGAATACATACGTTTCTTAAGTGTTTTATATGCATAGAAAGGTGAAATATATACTATATACTAAGACAAACGTTTGATGAACTGAGGCTCAATAATACCAGATGTACTTGTTCCGACTTACGTACAAATCCGACTTAAAGACGGACTCAGGAACAGAACTCATACGTAACCCGGGGGCTGCCTGTACTGATGGATGATGTGTGTAAGTGGATGGAATAAACACATTAAAATAAATTTTCAGCATGCCAAGTACCTTTGGAAATGAATAAGTAACCATTCCCAGAAGAAATATGTCCCAGACTGTAAAAGGAAAGCAATTTCAGAAGCCATGGCCATAATTTGGCAATTATCTCTAGCTATGGGAGAGTTGTTAATATTATACCATTCATGTTTGCACAAATTACTGAAATCAATTCTGAGAGATGGTATAAACCTCAATTTAATACAGGGTAGAATTTTCAAACACAGGATGGATCTGTGAAGGGAAGGCTGTATCTGACTAACTCCCCAACTCTTTCTGCACTACATTGACAACTGCATTGCTGCTGCTCCTTCATGTTATGCTGATTCATATTGTGCCTTCTTGTGAAGGTTTGTCACTATTACCTCACTTCTGGAGTTTAGATTTCTAATTTAAGACTGGGGATCTGAAGCTGGAAGAACCTGGCAAGACCCAAACTGATCTTTAACGAACATGATGTGATAATTAGCTTAGTGGATTTTATGTACAATTTTTCCTTCATTGGTACTTCCCTATTAAGAGCATATCAAAATCATAGAAAACTATCGTGGAGATAATTTGTTCTACCTTTTCTGTAGATTGTACAAATAAGCTTTATTTGTCACATGTACATTGAAACATACTGTGAAATGTGTTATTTTATGCTGGCGACCAACATAGTCCTAGGATTGTGCTGCAAGCAGCTCACAAATGTTGTGATGTTTCCAGCACCAACATAGCATGCCCACAATGCACTAACACAGGCCCTGACCATACATACTTGGAATGTGAGAGGATACCCATGTGGTCACAGGGTGAACGTGTAAACTCCTAACAAACAGCAGCAGGAATCAAATCCTGATAGGTAATCGCTGGCACTGTAAAGCATTTGTGCTAACCATCACACTACAGTGCCTTTTACCATGCCAATAATAGAAAAACTATCCTAACCAACCCAGTTTTTGAAAGCTTTGTAACTTTCAATAAATTGAGTGCTCATCCCAATAGACATCCTGAGGTTTTCTGCCTCTGCCTCTCTTTTAGGTTGTAAGTTTCAGACCCCACTTACTCTGAATAAGAATCCTCAGCACTAAATTAAAATCCATAGCCCTGTTTTCTCTACTAAGATTTTCCCTCAGTTACCAGTATTATAAAGAAAAGAACCCTGTGCTACACCTTTTTTCAGAACAACTTTTGCTCATTATCTTTCTCTTGGAGGTTTAAAGATATAGAAAGCCAATTCAAGAACATGTTACCCTTTTAATTCTTTTTTCTGATCAATGGTGGATGTTTTCTCCAACTTCCAACAGTGTTGTAGGTTTCTGTTCCCTTACCATGAGAGAGGACTCAATTGTAATTGATAGATTGATAACACAAATGAAGCAATAAGCTCAGCAGTTACTGTGGAAATCAAGATTTTTTAAAAATCTAATGGGGAAAACTTATTTGGGCTCTGTTCTATATTGGGTGGTGTATCCCTGTTTTATCAATGGTCTCTAGAAAGTGTGAGTTATTCAATTTTAGGAATTAACAGAAAAGACAGTGAATAATAAGTAGATACACCGATAAATCAGATTGTTGCATCTGACAACTTAATGTCATGGTATCTTATAACAAAGTGTTATGCTTTATCTATTATAATTATATTAAAATTAAAATTTGCAGACTCTTTTCTGCACTGTAATATTTTATGCAGTTTCTTTTTTTATGACAGATTGCTCAGTAATCAAGTGAAATTTTATCTAAAATCAGTAAATTCTGTTGCTCATGGATTGTACACACACACAGGGCTGGCTTACAGTGCAGTATTAGAGAAAAATGTTAACTGTAGGCCATTTTCACAAAAACCTGTGAAATTAAAGCTTGTGCTATCAAGATCCTCTCCAGTGGGTTGAGTACAAATATATAGGCCATCTTTCCAATGCAGTACTGAGTGAGTGTTACTTATTAGAATTGCCATCTTTTCCTGATATTTTAACAGTCTGCCTTCCCTCCCCTGAAGGTTGTACATCACTGTCCCAGATGCATTTGCATTCCTGACCTATCTGTAATGTCCTTTCATGGCAGCAGCATTAAATAGACAGCATTCACAAGAAAAATATAAATTACACACAATTTTTATAAGAAATAATAAAGCAAAAAATAACTAAGTTCATTATAGTGCAAAGTGGTCATTATGTTGCTGTACTGAACTAGTGATTAAGCTTGTGCAGGTTGTTTTAAGAATGGAGTAGTTGAGGTAAACTCTTAAAATTGGTGGTGTGGGACTTCAGGCTTCTGTACCTTCTGTCTGATGGTAGCTGCAGAATAAGAGCAATGTTTAAGATTGAACTGGCAGATTAGGACATTTATTTTAGAAACAGATAAAGGCTATTATGCACCAAACCCTTCTTATTGTATGGTTATTTTAAGTAACAGTATCAGTGCCTTGTCCCAGCTACCTAACATAGTTGTCCAAGCAGACAAATATGGGAAGTGAAGCTAAACAAAATGCAGTCTTAATATTTTCATTCTTTAATTCTCATTAAACTTGCAATTTTCCATGGCCTGTTTGTCTAATGAGATTCTACCAATGCCTTTGCCAGGACAACATTTTGGACTTCTACTTGATAACTTGCCTTATGGATGTTGATTTCAGATAATTAGCTAGAAAAAAGGAAAAAAAGTTGTAAACAACATGTAGTTACTTACTTGCAGAGGGATTGGTTTAGAAAGCTGTTAAAGCTGTTATTCCACCAATCACACTGACAAAGTGACCATTGGCAAAATTTCTTTATTAGAAACATAGAAAATCTACAGCACAATACAGGCCCTTTGGCCCACAAAGTTGTGCCGAACATGTCTCTACCTTAGTAATTACTAGGCTTACCCATGGCCCTCTATTTAACTAAGCTCCATGTACTTATCTAAAAGTCTCTTAAAAGACCCTATTGTATCCGCCTCCACCACTGTTGCCAGCAGCCCATTCCACAGAATCACCACTCCCTGAGTAAAAAACTTACCCCTGACCTACTCCCCAGCACCTTAAAACTGTGTTCTCTTCTGCCAACCATTTCAGCCCTGGGAAAAAGCCTCTGACTATCCACACAATCAATGCCTCTCATCACCTTGTGCACCTCTATCAGGTCACCTCTCATCCTCCGTCACTCTAAGGAGGAAAGGCCAAGTTCACTCAACCTAATCTCATAAGGCATGCTCCCTAATTCAGGCAACATCCTTGTAAATCCCTTTCCTTGGCTTCCACATTCTTCCTGTAGTGAGGGGACCAGAACTGAGCACAGTACTCCAAGTGGGGTCTGATCAGGGTCCTATATAGCTACAAAATTACTTCTTGGGTCCTAAACTCAATTCCACGATTGATGAAGGCCAACACACCATATGCCTTCTTAACCACAGAGTCAACCTGCACATTACTTGACATTTGGCATAGATAAACTGTAAAAGATTGTTAGATTTCATAAAGGATTTCACAAGAGGCTGGAGAAAGTCAGCAGGTCAAATATCATCTAAGGAGGGAAAAGGATATTTGTCATTTCAGATCAAGACCCTTCATCAGGACTAGAAGGAAAGAGGGAAAATGGCCAGGATAAAACGGTGGAATGGGGAAGGGTGGAGCAAGAGCTGGAGGGTGATTGGTGGATCCAAGTGAGGGAGGGGAAAGTGGAAATGATGTAAGAAGCTGAGAGGTGATAGGTGGAAGTGACAAATGGCTAAAGGAGATGGAAGTTGATAGAAGCGGACAGTGGACCATAGGATAAAGAGAAGGAGGTGAGAGCGGGGAAACCAGTAGGAGGAATGTATGGGTGAGGGGCAGATCAAGAGGGAAGGAGAAGGAAAGTGATGGGGGTGGTGGGACAAGGGTAAAGGGGAGCGGTAACTAGAGGTTAAAAATCCATATTCATACTGTCAGGTTGGAGAACACCAAGGCAGAATATGGGGTGCTGTTTTTCTAATTGGCATCTAACTTCATGAGGAGTCTATTGTGAACAGAAACTTGTTGCAGTGGTGAAGAGCAGGTAAGATGCTATGCATTCATAAAGGAATAGTTTATTTTTAGGTAGTTTTCTTTTATGTTAGAATATTAAGAGTTCTGCATCCACATAGTAGGAAGCTCAGCTAATCATAAACACAAGAAATTGCAGATGCTGGAAATCCAGGGCCACACGCACAAAATTCTGGAGGAATTCGGCAGGTCAGGTCACATCCATAGAAATGAACAAATATTCAATGTTTTGGGCCGAGACCCTTTTTCAGGTCTCAACTATCTTCCTGGCCTTAGTTGTCATGTCTGAAACTCTCAGACAGGTGAGATAATAATGTCTTGGACAGGTTGTTGGACCTGGGCCATGAATTGTATTTAATTGATCCCAAGAATATGTATGATGCAGTATATTTCTCTGAAATGCACTGTATGTATTATTTTAAGCAACAAATGCATGGATTTCGGATTCTGTATTTTGCCACCTGGTTAGCTGAATTTATAACAAATGAGGAAGGTTCTGTATTCTTCTCTTTCAAAGGCATCCCTGCAGAAAAGCAGCTTTTTTATCAAATTGTTTATACTTTCAAGAATTTTTGTCAAAACAGCCAAACAGATTTTTTAAAGAGTGGAATGAACCTTCTTGAACTTTGTCTCCCAAGAGATAGCTAGGACAGATTCTCTTGTTCTTGTTGCCCTTCACTTTTGTAGTGAGAGTTCAGTAAAATGACACTAAAAGTATTGAAATGATAATCAAAAGATGATAAAGCACTTCTAAATCAATGTACCTATTTAATTGAAATACATTAAACGAAGGTTTTTCATGTAGAAGGCTGATCCAAATAGTTAGAGCCCATGGGATCCAAGGCAAATTGGATTAAAATTACTTTGGCTCAGAGTGATAGCGGTGGTTTTACATAGAACATAGAACAATACAGCACAGTACAGGCCCTTCAGCCCACAATGTTGTGCCAACCCTTAAACCCTTCCTCCCATATAACCCTCCACCTTAAATTCCTCCATGTACCTGTCTAGTAGTCTCTTAAATTTCACTAGTGTATCTGCCCCCACCACTGACTCAGGCAGTGCATTCCATGCACCAACCACTCTCTGAGTAAAAAACATTCCTCTAATATCTTCCTTGAACTTTCCACCCTTGCCTTAAAGCCATGTCCTCTTGTATTGAGTAGTGGTGCCCTGGGGAAGAGGCGCTGGCTGTCCACTCTATCTATTCCTCTTAATATCTTGTATACCTCTATCATGTCTCCTCTTATCCTCATTCTCTCCAGAGAGTAAAGCCCTAGCTCCCGTAATCCCTGATCATAATGCATACTCTCTAAACCAGGCAGCAACCTGGTAAATCTCCTCTGTACCCTTTCCAATGCTGCCACATCCTTCCTATAGTGAGGCAACCAGAACTGGACACAGTACTCCAAGTGTGGCCTAACCAGAGTTTTATAGAGCTGCATCATTACACCGCGACTCTTAAACTCTGTCCCTCGACTTATGAAAGCTAACACTACATAAGCTTTCTTAACTACCCTATCTACCTGTGAGGCAACTTTCAGGGATCTGTGGACATGTACACCCAGATCCCTCTGCTCCTCCACACTCCCAAGTAACCTGCCATTTACTTTGTACTCTGCCTTGGAGTTTCACTGGTCTATAATTACCCGGACTATCCCTACTATCCAGGTGTGTCAGGAATGGACAGGAGGAGGAGTATAGGAAACTGATACAGGACTTTGTGATATGGTGCAACTCAAACTACCTGCGTCTCAATATCACCAAGACCAAGGAGATGGTGGTGGACTTTAAGAGATCTAGGCCTCATATGGAGCCAGTGATCATTAATGGAGAATGTGTGGAGCAGGTTAAGACCTACAAGTATCTGGGAGTACAGTTAGACGAGAAGCTAGACTGGACTGCCAACACAGATGCCTTGTGCAGGAAGGCACAGAGTCGACTGTACTTCCTTAGAAGGTTGGCGTCATTCAATGTCTGTAGTGAGATGCTGAAGATGTTCTATAGGTCAGTTGTGGAGAGCGCCCTCTTCTTTGTGGTGGCGTGTTGGGGAGGAAGCATTAAGAAGAGGGACGCCTCACGTCTTAATAAGCTGGTAAGGAAGGCGGGCTCTGTCGTGGGCAAAGTACTGGAGAGTTTAACATCGGTAGCTGAGCGAAGGGTGCTGAGTAGGCTACGGTCAATTATGGATAACTCTGAACATCCTCTACATAGCACCATCCAGAGACAGAGAAGCAGTTTCAGCGACAGGTTACTATCGATGCAATGCTCCTCAGACAGGATGAAGAGGTCAATACTCCCCAATGCCATTAGGCTTTACAATTCAACCGCCAGGACTTAAGAACTGTTTAAAAGCTATTATTAATGCTTTTTGAGATAGTGATTTAGATGCATATCATATTTTTTTACTGAGTTAAGTATTGTATGTAATTAGTTTTGCTACAACAAGTGTATGGGACATTGGAAAAAAAGTTGAATTTCCCCATGGGGATGAATAAAGTATCTATCTATCTATCTATCTATCTATCTATCTTTTTTGAACAAAGGGATAACATTCGCCTCCCTCCAATCCTCCGGTACCATTCCCGTGGTCAACGAGGACATAAAGATCCTAGCCAGAGGCTCAGCAATCTCTTCCCTCGCCTCATGGAGCAACCTGGGGAATATTCCATCAGGCCCCGGGGACTTATCCATTCTAATGTATTTTAACAACTCCAACACCTCTTCTCCCTCAATTATCAACATGCTCCAGAACATCAACCTCACTAATATTGTCCTCATCATCATCAAGTTCTCTCTCATTGGTGAATACCGAAGAGAAGTATTCATTGAGGACCTCACTCACTTCCACAGCCTCCAGGCACATCTTCTCACCTTTATCTCTAATCGGTAATATCTTCACTCCTGTCAACCTTTTGTTCTTCACATAATTGAAGAATGCCTTGGGGTTTTCCTTTACCCTACTCGCCAAAGCCCTCTCATGCCCCGTTCTTGCTCTCCTCAGCCCCTTCTTAAGCTCCTTTCTTGCTACCCTATATTCCTCAATAGACTCATCTGATCCTTGCTTCCTAAACCTCACGTATGCTGCCTTCCATCCAACTAGATTCTCCACCTCACTTGTCACCCATGGTTCCTTCGCCCTACCATTCTTTATCTTCCTCACCGGGACAAATTTATCTTTAACATCCTGCAAGAGATCCCTAAACATCGACCACATGTCCATAGTACATTTCTCTGCAAAAACATCATCCCAATTCACACCCTCAAGTTCTAGCCTCATAGCCTCATAATTTGCCCTTCCCCAATTAAAAATGTTCTTGTCCTCTCTGATTCTATCCTTTTCCATGATAATATTAAAGGCCAGGGAGTGGTGTTCACTGTCCCCCAGATACTCACCCACTGAGAGATCTGTGACCTGACTGTTTTCTTTTGTGATTGGATGCCATTGACTAGTGGTGTACTAGTGGAGAGTAAGGATCTATACTGAGATCCTAGCTATATGAACAACTTCAATATTAATGTAGGAAATGTGATCAGTATGTTCGAACACAATAAAATTTGGTGGTGTTGCAGATGTAGAGGAGGATAATGTCAGGCTACAGAAAAGATATTGACTGGCTGATAAGTTGGAGAGAGAAATGTTAATGGAATTCATCCTGATTCATGCAAATAAATTTATTGGAGAGAGTTTAACACTTATTCTGATGTAGATAAAAGTAATTCAACTTTTTATTTTGGGAGATCCAATAAGGGTATAGCGTAATAACTGGTAGGTGCGAGGACAACATTGCAACAAAGAGAACATGTTGAATATGTCCAAGAAACCTTAAGGGTGGCAGCACAGGTAGATAGTGTGGTTAATTAAAAAAAGACACGTGAATAAACTAGACTTCATTAGAATATGTGAGCATGGAAGTTCAGTGTAGCTGAACTGTTGGTGTTGGTGAGGCCACATCCGGAATATTGTCTGCAGTTTTAGTCATCTCAATGCGGAAGGGTTACGATTGCTCTGGGGAGGGTGCAGAGAGAATCACCAGAATGTTGCCTGAGATATGAGGAGAGACTGTTTAGACTAGGCTTGCTTTTCTTGGTGGAGAAGGCTGAATGGGAACCCAATGGAGGTTTATAAAATTACAAGAGACATAGGTTAGAACAGTCATAAACTTCACTTAATAGCAGAGGTATCTGAAAACCAGAGGGCATTCATTTAAAGAAAGGATTAAGATTTTTAGAGATAATATAAAGATATTTTTAACCTATTGGCTGGTTGGAATTTTGAATAGATTGCCTGAGAGAGAATTGGAGGCAGAGGCTCTTTCAACTTTTCAGAAGTATCTAGATGAGCATTTGATTTTCTAAGGTATTGAAGGCTATTGACCAGGTGCTGGTAAATGAGATTAGTGTAGATTGCTACTTAATAGCATCAACATGATGGAATAATGGATTTACTTTTTGTTATTTATTCAAGATTTCACAAACGGACTCAGCATTTAACTGCCCTTCCCTGATTAACCTTGAGAACTATCTTCTTGACCTGTTGTATTCCATGAGGTTTTGGTTTACTCACAATGAAGGAACAATTATATACTTACAAGGTAAGGTTGTGTGTGGCTTGGAGGGTAACTTTCAGGTGGTGTGTTTTGCTGTCCTTGTCTTCTAGCTGGACAAGGTTGTGGATTTGGAAAAGGCTGTCAAAGGAGTCCTTGTGAGTTGCTGCAGTCCACCTTGTAGATTGTACAAACTGCTGTGACTGTGCTTCAATGGTAGAGTGAGTGAATAGTTGTGGATCAGGTGCCTTTCGCATGCACTGCTATGTCCAATATGGTGTTGATATTCTTGAGTGTTGTAGTAGGTGCAGTGTATATCATTGCATTCCTAACTTTGTAGATAGTGGACAGACTTTGAGGGGTTAGAAGGCAAGTTACTTGTCACAAGATTTACTCCGACCTACTCTTATAGTCACATGGTGAATAGGGCTACTTATTTTGATGACCTTTACATCAAAATAAATGCTATATTATTTCTGTTGTCCCTTTTGTTTTGTCTCTTGTTTGTCTTAAAGTTTATTAATGATTCTGATCTTGATGTGAGTAGCCTTGTAACCTTTTTTTTAATGTGGCCTTGTCATTGCTCCTGAAGACAAGAAGACAAAAAGGCTATATCTCAACTGAAGCTTGATGACCACAGGAGCACAAGATGCTTTGCTGAAATTCTAAGACCTGGTGGTAAAGTCTTCATTTACTGGGAAGAGGAGAATATACCAGGTGAATAAACATTAAAGATGATGTAATTGTGACTATGTCCAAGAAACAGTAAATTCAACTATGCTAACTACAGAAAGGTATCCCCACTTTGTCATCATTGTGGTTTGCCTCAACCTCCAAAAGACCAAAGAACTGTTGCCCAATTGCACATATCAATGGATATCAAAATAACTTTGTTTTAACAACAGCTATATTCTAATGTCTGAGCAGCAAATTGCCAGTTTATCAACAATGATAGCCAGTTCAATCTACAGATCAAGACGACATGATGTTTACCACACACCAATTTGAAGAAAAATGCAGAGAGCAGTGTCTGTCACTATAAATAACCTTTTTTTGACCTCAGTAATGTCTTAACTCCATCAGCTGGGAGGGACCATGAAGGAATTCATAAATTCAGCTGCCTGCAGAAATTCATAAGCATTTAACATTTGCTTCAGGAAAGCATGCAAAACGTGAGTCTAATGATTGGTTCTATGATAAAGCCAATCTTGTCTAGTGAAAACCAGCTCAAGTAAGGCAATGGCATTGCTCTGACACAGGTAAATATTAATTGAATTCCTATTTATTTGACTGTACTAAACATTTCATTTAAGCCCAATCTATCCTCTGGTCAACAGAGAACTCAATGGCACAGAAATTAATACCAAGATTTCAAGTTCGTTTGGTTTAGCGTCCCCCTCTTATTGGTATTAGAATGTTTGGAAACTGACTTTTCTTTGAAGATTTTGAAGACCATGGTAGGAAAAGTCACAACAAGCAATCTGCATTGAATCATTTGTGCCTTTTTGACTGCTGACTGGTTACTTTATTTGAAAGTAAGTTTTTCATGTGGTGCCTTGGCAAGTACAATGGGCAGTCTCTGATATCTTGCCCAAGTGAAGCTTGATCAATATCTTGAATGTGAATTTTGACCTTTTTGGTAGGATGGAATGCATTGGACTTTCTCACCAGAATATAATATATGTTCATTTGTTTTATGTTTCATAGCCGACATCTAACAAATATCACCAAAAAATACTAAAAGCAGAAACGACAGCTATTTTCACTGTCCCATTTCTGCTCAGTAACCCAAGGACACCAAGCTCTCTACTGTCCGCTACTATACATTACCATTAGCAGAAGATGGCACTGGCGAGACATGGTGATGCTTTTCAGGCAGCTAACAAAACTACTAACAATTTACTAAATGCAGGCAGTCTCCGGGTTACGTACGAGTTCCGTTCCTGAGTCCATCTTTAAGATGGATTTGTACGTAAGTCGGAATAAGAACATCCGGTATTATTTAGTGTCAGTTAGTCAAACGTTTGTCTTAGTATGTAGTATATATTTTACCTTTCTATGCATATAAAACACGTAAGAAACGTATGTATTCCAATAATTAAACGACTGCGTTGCTTAGTAATAATTGTACCTTTCATCAGGGCAGGGCCTTTCTCATGCTCCATTATTCTCACTTTATCCTTTAAAATTGTTCCGATTGTTGACTAACTGTAACCTAATGCTTTTCGATGGCGTTTCACCTCTTTCCAAACGCTTTATTATTTTCACTTTATTTTCAATCGCGATCGCTTCCTGTCAATGGAACAGAAACACTGCGGCTGGCGGGTCCCGAGCTCCGCCGGCTGCCGAGGTCCGCTGGGTCCTGAGGACTGAATTCCCCAGGTCCTAAAGTCCACCGCACCGAGACAGGTTAAATGGGACAAGTGGGGGCTGTGCTGGGTTTGGGTATTTGATCCTCCACAATATTCCGCGTGGGAATTTAAACTGGAGGTGGCACTGTTTTTTATATGAGGTCGAGTTGCGAGCTCGACATCAACCCGGCACAGATGGTACGGGAGTCACTGGATCAACATCAACCCGACACGGGAGCGGTCTGTCACTGGATCAAACTTGGAAACCTCTGTTCTTGAGCCTGGCGCTGATCTCACTGCGTCACCAGCTGACCGGGGGGGGGGGGGGGGGGGGGGGCGGGGTCAGGGTGAATCTTACTAAGAAAAATTTAACACAAATACAAAGTTAAACACTCAACACAGTGTCAACGGCAACGACTTAAAATGGCGGACGGCGTTCTCCTTCCTCGGCTCGTAAGTACGAGCTGTCCATAAGTCCGACGTTCATAACTTGGGGACTACCTGTACACTTTTTCAAGACTACGATCACTGCAGTTGTCAGCCTGCAATTTCCTGCTGAGAGGTGTGCTTTTGAAGTGTTTGTACAACTTAGCTTTTTTGTGGTAACATGAAATGTTTGGTTAACTAGAATCGAGAATGCAGGTATGGCCACAGCGGTCATTGCTGGAGTGGACTTGAGGCCGGACTGAAACTTTGGGCTGGATTAAAGCAGCGGGACCTGGGCCCAAGAGCAGATAACAAACCGATGTTTGGCTGATTGAAACGCTGAACCAGATTAAAAAGATTAAGGCATTGAGTCCTAGGGCAGAGGACAAACTGGTGTTCAGCTCACTACTCCATGAGGTTTTACTCGCCTCAGCACTGAACCTAGCTCTGAGTCTGTGGCCTGCTGCAGTGCTGAAATAGCTTCATAACTGTGAACTTACTTTCGGGAACTCTGCAGTTCATGTTGTGTGGATTGCTTTTTGCTTTTTTATTGTTTGCACAAATTGGTTTTTTTCACACATTGGAGTGAAATTGGAGTGTAGTGTGGTGTTTTTCATGAATTCTATTGTGTTTCTTCGTTTTGTGGTGTTACGTTCCCCAGTAACCGGATGACTTATCAGCAAAGATAGATAGATCCACTGAAGCCTGATGCTACTATTTTCAAACGTTTTTATTTATAAAGGGGCACAAACGTATGGTTAATACAAAACATTCAGATCATATAGGTCGTCACAACTCAATCTAAAGCACAGGTATAGTAATAATCAATCAGAAATAAGCTCTATCGTTGTCTAGGGGTAATGTAGATATATATTGTTTGCTGGATATCTAAAAGTCTTTTGCGGTCACTGCAGTTCCACCAGCTGCCGTCGTTGTGGTGTCGCGTTGGTGCACTTTTGTTAGAAAGAGAGAGATTGAATGAAACATTTACCCGACAGGTTTTCCAACCTGTAGGAGTTCGTCGGAAGTCTCGTTGGGGGAATGGACTCTCATCTGTGGCCTCCCCTGTAGCTAGGCCGTTCTTCCGTGGTGAGGTTGCCAATCCCAGGCAAGGAAAAGACGCACACGAACCCCACCACCGGCTGTCACTATCAAAACGCTGTCGCAGGAATTCTAGCGTGTCTTCTGGTGCATCTTTGGCCCCGCCTCGGCAGCCCACCTTTTATCTTCCTCACGGGATCGCCGGTGTCAATCTCTCTCTCAACCAGCCCACGTTGCCCGAGGGCTTTACACGTGGTCTTCATGAGACAATAGTCAGAGTCACTTTATTCTGCTTCCCGGGGGAACGTGGTCTTCCGCACGTCTCCCTCTCTCTTCCATTTTCCTGTGTCTATTCAGCACGTCTCTCCCCCTCTTGGGTCATTTGACCCCCCCTTGACTAGGGCTCTTGCGATTCTCACAAAGGAGGGGGCTGGGGTCATAACAGTGGCTACCTGTAAGCAGATGAATCTCGAAGTTGTTTATGGTATACATACTTTGGTATTAAATGTACTTTGAACTTTCATAAGGCAGAGATTGAACATTGAGCTTTTAACGTTTATGTGGTTCACTGAGACCTGCAGAAGCAATTTTCTTTCTTTCTTGGTGTTGTCTGCTATAGGGAAACAAGGAAATTGTTCTGGCTATTAAGTAATTGGTCATAGGCCAGAAATTAGTTGAAAATTGAATATAAGAAAAGGTTTGATTTTGATGAATAGTCAGTGATATCTGTTTAAATATTGATTTTTTTTCATCTAGAATCTTTTGCAATTGGTATCAATTGGCAGGCCATGTGAGCTATTTAGTTTAACTTGTATTACAATAAAGCACGTTAAATTGGTTACTCAAGATTTTTACAAAACTCATAAAATCTATTGCTACTGTTCTCAATTTTTAAAATAGCAGCAGCACTGAGTGAAATCATTAAGCTAAATTCAACTGGGAGTGGTCATTCCGAGGGGATTTACCTTTATTCTGATCTTCCATTTACTGCAATTCTGTTGAATTGCAGGGAGTGAACTAAGGTCTCTGTGTGCATCTATATTTGTATTTCTCCTTTGTTTGCTTCACTGCAGCAAGGTCTTTTGATAGTAGCTTTGAACTGTTGCTTTGACAGCTGAGCTTCTGAAGTATTCACTTAACCTTAGTGTTTTTCCAAAAGTGGAATTACTGTTGTCTTACAGTAATGAATGGCATATGTATCGGTATTCACCTATCTTGTCTATTTTATGATTTCAAATTATGTCTCATATTAATAGAAAAATTGTAGCCTGGAGGATAGTGAAGCTGACAAGAGTAAAACAAAATTTTAAAACAGCAGGTTAAATAGGTTCCTCACTGATTCACTGAGTTTTTGCAGTCACATGAATTTATAGTCCAAAGCTTCAAAAGATGTTGACTAACAAGTCGAAAAAGAGAAGGAATTATGCTTAGAAATAATAATAGTTGCTCTTTAAAATCAATTGGGTAGGCAGTGATCAATTATAGATAGGTTACATTCTATTCCTTGTGCATATTTTACATACAATTTTGTTAAGCTGTCTTGATATGGATAGGTGTTAGATATAATCATGTTTTTATTCACTAATATAAAAGCTGCAGTTTCCTAGTTTCTTGTCCATTGTTGAATTTGCTGAAACATTTTTTAGATTAGAAGTGTTAAATTTCTGGTGTCGTTTTTCTGCACTCCCAAACTGCCATTTTTTGCCTCTTATACTTGCATTTCAGATTCTGTCTAATATGCAAATTTGCCCACACTAATATTGATAGCCAAAGTACAGATGAGTAAACTCCTACCAGAAACAATTTGGTGTAAAGGCAGCTTCACAATAATAAGTGTCTGATGCAGTCTCCCTCAGGCAAACCATCAGTGTCAGTTGGTACTTTTACATTCCTTCAAATTCTCCTTCACTTTTTTAACTTTCTGTAACTTTCTTTCACACACTTGGCAATCTCTATTACAGACACCCACTCCAGAAATACAGTGACAATGGAGAGACCTAATGGGACATCTTACCAAGGGATTAGTGCAGCAGATCCATGTCACATCATCAGATGGCAGAAAATATGATTGGTCCCAATGACTGCTTGCAGAAGTTTTATGTAGTCAGCCTGTCATGCTGGTGAGGAGCAGTTGCTAGGATAGTAGATGGCAAAGCAGCCTGCTGAGTCCTCCTCATAATCTCTGGGCCATGAGTGATAGATGTCCCACCTCCTTGATGGTCATTCGGAGTGTTGGCTGACAACCAAGAAAGGAACTGCAAGACAACAACAGCTATAAAATCTTGTTAAAAAGATTAAAAATAGTTTTGTGGTTTAACTTATCCCTTCTCCACTCCCAGATAAAATTATGTCTCCTGAGTTTTGCAAATTACTATGATGAATGAGAAGTCAATATTACTTGTCTTATCCACAGTTTACCTGCAATTTTTTGAGGCCTGTTCTGCATGTTAAGCAGGGTCTTGTAGATAATAAATGGAATTGAAAACTAGATTCCTCCTGCCAATGTGAATATTTTGATGCACTTTCAACATTATTGGTTATACCTATAATAGTTGTACCCATGCTAGGCTGTAGATTATTCATTACAGCTCAGCATTCAACACAGTAATGCCCTCAATTTTAAGCAGTATGTTCCAAAATCTGGGCTTCTGTACCACTCTCTGCAACTGAATCCTTGATTTCCTCATTGGGAGTCCACAGTCAGAGTGGATTAGAAATAACATATACCCCTTGCTGATGATCAACACTGGCACAGCACAAGGGTGTTGCTTAGCCCACTGCTTTATTCTTTCTGCACCCACAACTATGTGGCTAGCAACAGCTCAAACAACATATACAGTATATATTTGCGAGTGACACTATTGTTGGTAGAATTTCAGATAGAGATGAGTTTAGAGTGAGATAGATCAACTGATTGAGTGGTGTCGCAGCAACAACCTTGCACTCGACATCAGTAAGACCAGTGAATTGAATGTGGACTTCAGGATGGGAAGTTGAGGGAACAAACACCAGTCCTCATTGAGGGAGCAGCAGTGGAGAGGGTGAGCAGTTTCAAGTTCCTGGGTGTCAACATCTCTGAAGATCTATCCTGGGCCCAACATATTGATACAATCACAAAAGTCAGAACAAAGGCCATACTTCATTATGGGTTACTCATAAAGAAACATATTCTGGAAGAACATAACTAGGACTTTTATTTAACAGCAAACAGCAACTATGTTTAACACTGTCACACTTCTAGATCATTCTTTCATTTCTGTGCATGCTCTGAACTCTGTCCAGTCACTTCCTTACACATGACATGTGGTATCACCATATCTTCCTCTCCTTAAAAATAAGAATTAGCAACATAGATCATAACAAATGCATAATTTAACATGTCTCTATCAGTCTCTTTGGGGGTTTACGAACACGAGTAGACTTTCTTAATTTCTTCCACTTCCATTTGTAATGAAATACAAATCTTTTTCATCTACCGTAGATTCCGGATTTTAAGCCGCTACTTTTTTCCCACATTTTGAACAGCTTTGAACTTTGCGGCCTTTAAAACGGAGCGGCTAATACATGATTTTTTTCATGCCGCCTCATAAACATTTTGCCTCATAACAGTAGACCAATAAAATTGATGAGGTCCAATGAAATTGTACGATAAATCAAGCGCACTTTCACAATTAAATTATTGTAAATCAGTCATTTGTACTCACCCTCATCAACATGGAAAACACTCGAAGAAAAGCATTGTGCTGCCTTTATGGCAGTTACTTAGTTTATAATATTTTCGCTTAGTAATTCATTTTCTAGTTAAAGTTAGAAGAGTTTTAACTATATTTGTTTTCTGTACTACATCGCGGGATGCTATGACGTCACACCCGGTTTCGCCGCGTCTTGTGGGAAAAATGCCAGTTTGCGATAAAACGGGACGGAGGGAGGGAGCGCATTACGCGAGCGGCTTTGGATCTGAGCGAACGCTGCTTTTAAGTTAAAGGCGATCAATAACTTTTCCTGGTAGGCTGCAGTATATATATTTTTTACCAGTCGTTAGGAGATATTGGAATGTTGTTCAGTAAAGAAGTATACGCAACGTATATTTAAAAGTAGCCGCGTTACGGGCACGGTTCGAAAAAAAGCATTTGCAATATGTATTTGTTTTTGTTACCATATGGATTTAATTAAAAGTTAAAAAATCCTCACGTGTAATATCTTTCTGTGTAAATATCTCATATTACAACGTGGGACACCTGCGGCCGAAAATCCGGTGCGGCCTGTACAATTAAAAAATTGATTTTATTTCTAAAATTAGAGCCAGCGGCTTTTAATCAGGTGCACTCTGTAGTCCGGAATCTACGGTAATTCATTCAATAACTATGTAATCTGTTTTTATGCTGAGATTTCATCATTTCAATAAAACTCAATTCCTTCACTTGTGCTTTCACTTCTTCAATTGGATTCTGATTCTTGTCACTCTTTGGCTTCAGATCAGTATTGTACTGTAATGGCAAGTTTGGTTTTGGTGGCAATGCTTTGTCAGATGCCGGTAACAAAGGGATGGGTCTGGGATTTTTCTTTATGACTTCTTTTACTTTTGCTGCATTGGAATCAAATTTTGTTCTCTCTTGCTCTTTCATCAAGCCACTGTATTCTGACTCTGTGTCACTGTCCAGAACTAAGGCTCTTTTCACCAAATTCAGTCTCTCACAGGCAGATAAACCCAGTATTGACTGTACATTTTTTGGCACTACCACAAATGAAAGCATGTGCTCAATATTTTTGTGTGATACTTTTGCCATGCATGTTCCTTTAATTGGAATGTCTGCACCTGAATACCCAGTCACTTTTATATTTGTCTGATGTAACTTTGGTCTTGGCTTTAATGCATTAAACTCAGATTCTGCAAGAACATTTACTTGTGCTCCAGTATCAAGTTTAAACAGAATAATGTTGTGGTTCCCTTGCAGTGGCATAGTCCAGTCATTCTTACTTTGTTTATTTTCACAAAGCACATCAATATAAAATTCCTTGCGTTCATTTTCAAGCACTGCATTTACATGTTGTGTTTCCTTTCTACTTCTGCAACAGCGTGAAAAACAATTACTCTTACCACTGTTGTTGCACATTTTTCCATATGCTGGACACTTTTTTAGGTCTGTGCTCCCACCCACAGTGATCACAAAGTTTTTTTCTTTCAGATGACATCTTGCTCTCTGTCGGTTTCATTGCTGTTTCATTATTTTTTCTAACATGTTCGCGGTTATTCACTGCGTGTACGCTGCAGTTTTCAATAAAAAGCTCTTTAGTTTGAGACTTTAAGGTTTCCGAAGGTTTGCAGAGAATCAAAGCTTTTTACAAATTTACGTCTGGTTCTCTTAAGAGTCTTTCTCTCAAAGCATTTTCCAGAATGCCACAAACAAGTCTGTCTTTAATGAGAGAGTCCGTCAGTTCTGCAAACTCGCATGTTTTACTGTGGTTTCTCAATTCTGTAACAAATTCATCAATCGTTTGACCAGCTTTTTGCTTGCATGTAAAGAATTTGTACCGTTCATACGTCACATTGCGCTTTGGTATACAAAATGCTTCAAGCTTGTCGATTATCACTTCTAGATTTAAATTATCTCCATTTTCAAAGTAAAATGGTTATATACCTCAATTGCGTCATCCCCTATTACATGGAGTAGGATCGCTGCTTTCGTTTTTTCAAATTTATTTTCTGCTCTAATCGCTGATAAATAAATTTCAAAGCGCTGTTTGAATTTTTTCCAGTTTTCAGTTTTCGGAGGTTGCAACCCTTCCATTTGTAAAGTTGTTAGCAAGCACCAAAACTGTTTGCACTCATTTTTTTAGTTCGATTATCTTCGATTCTTCCATTTCTGTATTATTCCTCCAGACCGACTTCTGACACCATGTTGTGTTCTTGATACGTAGCAAGGGTTACTCATAAAGAAACATACTCTGAAAGAACAGAACTAGAACTTTTATTTAACAGCAAACAGCAACCACGTTTAACACTGCCACGCTTCTAGATCATTCTTTCATTTCTGCGCATGCTCTAAACTCTGTCCAATCATGTTCTTACATGTGATATCACCACAGTGTTGACACCCACGAACTTGAAACTGGAACTGTAAATTTTGCTGAATGAAATCCACTCGTGTTTTTTTTAAATATCAGAAACAGACCAATGAGGGGGAGGACATTGAAGATTTGTCTCTTATTTCATTGCATCTTTCAGCTCTATAGGATGTATCCTATTTCGTCCAATTTATTCCTGGCTGAAGATGCTTGCAAATGCTTGAGGCTTATCTTTCACATTCATTTGCTGGACTCTGGCATAACTGAAGATGGGGTATGGTGGAACATACTCTTCCCAATATTCATGAAATTGTCTCCCAACATTTATAAATAACTGGCTGGGGAAAGACTGGATAACTTAAAACTGATTCACAAATTGGAATATGTAGCAGCCTGCCACATCTGCTGCTACATATGTAGGCAATTCTGTGAATCCTGGCCAGTTTTTCTGTTGCCTCATTAAAGAATTCCATAAACTTAATCAAACTTTGTTTTACCAGTAACAAATGTGTGCTGCCTCTCCTTAATTAACTCATGCATTTCCAGTGTAAGCTATGATATCTGATTGTTTCCAATACATTGATAGGTTGACTGGCCTCACAGTGAAATCATAGAATCATTGTACCACAGGAGGCTACTGTTGTAAATGCAATCAATTCCACATCCTTGTCCTTTCCACAGATAGCACCAGAGATCAGGATTCAACCAGGGTGGCTAGAGTTGCAAAGCTGCACATTGTGCTGCCTAAAGGTATTTGACATCAGCTAAGTAATAGTTACACAACAAACTCTAGCATTCAGTGCTTCTGTCTTGCAGCTCTATAGGTTTCCCCCACAATCCGAAGGTAGAGCGTTCCTGTGAAACCGTTTGTAAACCAAAATGTCATAAAACGAAGAAGCAATTACCATTAATTTATATGGGAAAAATTTTTAAGCGTTCCCAGACCAAAAAAAACCTACCAAATCAAACCAAATAACACATAAAACCTAAAATAACACTAACATATAGTAAAAGCAGGACTGATATGATAAATATACACCCTATATAAAGTAGAAATATTGTATACACAGTATAGTTTCACTTATCAAACTCGGGAAGACAGCAAGCCAAAATCAATTTGGAGAAAAAAAATCGGCACGTGCACGCCCAAGCACATATACGCATGCGCAAACAACTGCCCACGCAAGGCTTCACGGTCATTGCAGTCTTTCTCGGAGTAACACACTTATAAAGCGGTCGTCTTTTTTTTGTAAAAGCGAACATCCTCTTTGGTTAGCGAAAACAGGTACTAATATAGATCTTTCGTAACAGCAAGCTGTTGTAAAGCAAATGCTCGAAAAACGGAGGCCACCTGTAATCCTTCTGGATCTAGATCAATGCTTCCTTGCAATATTTGCCAGTTCTCTTAATAACTTTGTGGGTTTCTTTGTCTATTTATTTGTTGAATTACAGTGCAGAACAGGCCCATCTGCCCCATGAGCTGTGCTGTCCAGCACTCCCCTGATTTTAAGTCTAACCTAGTCACAGGACAATTTACAATGCCCAATTAGCAAATCAACCAGTACATCTTTGGACTGGGAGGAAATTGGAGCACCCAGTGGAAACCCACGCAGTCACGGGGAGAACATACAAACTCCTTGCAGGCAGTGGCGCGACCTCGAATGTTCATGTTTCCTCCCACTTCACATTCATGGTGATGATAGGTTAACTGACCACTTCAAATTAGCTTTGATTAAATTTCTAATACCAAAAAATAAGAAAAAAAATCAGTGGAGTGTTGACGGAGGAGGAGTTGCTGTGGTACAGTGAAATAAGGAAAGAAAAGAAAGAACTAATGGATGGCGTCCCTGGGTACATGATGAGGAGAATAACTGCTTTATTTCTTACTAAAATTCTAAGATAACTTAAAGGTAGGCTATTAGATCTCCTGTGTGACTGTGCTTTATTAGTAATTTTATCTGAAGCAGTGGAAAGTGAAATTAATGTTCTGCTTTTCTCATTTATTTCACATCATCTATAATTGTGGTAATTTTTTGAGTTCATTGGTTATCATTCTGGATGTAATCTGACTGTGAAGTTATAAACATCATACATGCTGTTTATTTAGCTGCTGATATCCAAAAGCAATAGTTTTATGCATAACACTAACCCAGGAATTCATTTCTTACCTTATCTGACCCATTTCCAGCAATAAAAAAACATAAAATACACTCTTTATGCCACAACCCCACCACAGATGAAAATATATTGAGTTTCATTGCCTCCTGAAGGACTAAAGAAGAGGGAATCTAATACGAGAGGACAGTACACCATGGAATAAATGGAAGGACGATGGGAACTAGAGGTGATGGCACATGAGAAGAGGAAGTATGAAAGGGTAAACAGCATAGGGAAAGAAAAAATGGGGAGGCAGGAGTAATTAACGGATATTTTGCCAGACAGCAAAGATGCTCAACGAAATGGTCCCTCAATCTGCATTGCATCTCACTGGTACATACGGGGCCATACCAGAAGCACAGGTGAAGTGTCACCTCATCTGGAAGGACTGTTCAGGGCAAACAACTTCCCCCACCTACCTCCTACCTTCCTCCTCACCTGGTCTTATCTATCATTTATAAGCTTGTGCTGCTCTGCCCCCACCTTTTTCTGGCTTCTATCCTCTTCTTTTCCAGTGCCGATGAAAGGTCTCTGCCTGAAACGTTCCCACTGTTTATTCCTCTTGACAGTTGATGCCTGACTTATGGAGTTCCTCCAGCATTTTGTGTGTGTTATTTAAGTATGGTAGTTGTACACACTTCTACAGCTATCTCGGTCAGCTTGTTACATATACCAACCACCCGTGAAGTGAAAAAGTTGCCTCTCACTTTAAAATCTTTCACCTTGAATCTATGCCCGCAAGCATAGGTTTAAGACCTATTCCTACTTGCACTTGATAAAGTGGTGTCAAGCCACCTTCCTGTACCCCTACAAACCTTTGGTGCAAGCATTCTCCAGTGCTGTCGGGTGGGAAGTTCCATAAATTAAACATACCGACAGGGGAGCCTGCAAGTGAGGAATCTGCCCATTTGTGTATTGCTCTCACCTTGCCAGCAGAGGCTGCAAGTTTGAGAGGTTCAGATTCAGATTAGTTTGCTGTCATATGCACTAGGGTGCAATGAAATTCCTTGCTCATGAAGTTTACAATGTAAACTGTATACATGGTAATAAGAAATGCACCAGTAACTGCAAAACAACAGAATGGTGTAAAGATTGTAGTACAATATGAGGTAGTGCAAAAAGATATGATCAAGTGACAATAATGGAATAACCAAGAAAGGTAAAATTAAGGGTCCAAAAAACATGGCCACAGCACTGAGAAGGGGATATGAAAGAGGTGATTAGTTCAGACATCTAATAACAGTGGGAAAGAAGACATTATTAAGTATTGTTGTTTGGACTTCAGGCTCCCATATCTTCTCCCCAAAAAGGGAATGGCCAGGATGACAGGCAGTCTTGACAATACAGTTAGCATTCTTGAAGCAATGGACCATGAAGATGGACTGGATGGGAGTACTGCAAGTGACAAGGTATTGAAGGACTAGGTTGTGTTTATCACTCTATGCAGGCTCCATTTGTCCTGAGCAGAGCAATTGCCATACCAAGCTGAGATGCAGTCTATCAGGCCACGTTCTACACCACAAATTTATGGAATCTTTGTAGACAGGCCATATCTACTCTGATGCCTAAGAAAGTACACACCCTGATGTGCTTTCTTGATCACCACATCAGTATGGAGAAGCCAGGAGAGTTTGCTGGTGATATGGATGCCTAGGAGCTTGAAACCATCAAGAGTCTCCACAGCAACTCTATAAAGAAGACAGGATTTTGTTCACGCACCCCCCCCCCCACTTCCATTTGTTGATCTGGCATATAACAGTGATATCACCATATCACCTGGAAATTAAGGATCAAGTTGCATTATATCTGGTCACAGTCTTGGGTAAGCAGGAAGTTGAGGAGGGGACTGAGCACAACCCGCGGGAGCAGCGGTATTAATGGTCAGGTTGGATACAATGTATTAGACACTGCTGGAATGCCCTAGATGGGCAACTGAAGTGCATTTGGTAGGTGGTATAAACTGCAGCAGCGATAGAGGGCATGGATATCTCAGTGCATGCATATTCTGCCAATGGGATAGGCTGCTTTGTCTTGATAGAGTTTCTACTTTGTTATTGGAGAACATAGTGTAAAGGAGAATTGTGCAGTGCATAACAAATGTACAATTCATATTCATGAAAGAGATGCACCCATAGTACAAACATTATCATCTCATCCTTCCCAGTCCCCTACTTCAAGCCATCAATGCATTGACAAAAAGGGTTAAACCGAACCTTTGTCCCCACAGAGCTGCATTGGTATAGGGAAGATGTATTTTTCTAATACATAGGCTGTTGTATGATAACAAATATGAGTCTGAAGAGTTTTACTGGAAAATGCTGGAGGCCAGGGATTTATGTACTGAGGAAATGGGAGAAAGAATGGACCTTTAGTGTGGCTGGGAATTTTGAAAATATTCAAGAAAGGGTCCCCACGCCTTTTGGAACTTTATTTCCAAACTGAGAATTGAGTAGTGGATCTTCTCAAGGTGTAGACTGGACATGATGTCCCTGAGCCACTAAGCATGGGTGGGCGGGGCAACATCCCTCCACTTGAGCAAAACTGAGCACCTGGCCAGCAGAGAGGCAAAAGACAGTGTGCGACGTTTAGTCAGACTTAGGTGTATGTCCCTCCTTCCAGAGGTGCCAAAAAGGGCAATCAAAGAGTTAGGTTCCAGATTGTAATTAAGTATTTGGGATAGAGTTTGGAAGACATCTTTCCAGTATTTTTCAAAACTAGTCCAGTACATATGGATAAGGGAAGCCTCTCCCCTTTTGCATTTGTCGCAACAGGGATTAACATCTGGGTAAATGCGAGATAATTTAGTTTTAGACACATGGGCCCTGTGTACGACTTCGAACTGTAACAGGCAGTGGCGGGCACATAAAGAGGTCAAGTTAACTAATTTGAGGACTTCATCCCATACCTCCTCTGACATTGAAAAATTTAAATCTTGCTCCCAGGCAGTTTTAATTTTGTCAAGAGAGGCTCACCTCAGATGCATAGGATTTATAAACAAAAATTCCCATTGAGATATAAATAAAAGTCTACATGTTCACATTGGCTCATTCTGTTTGGATAGCTGCTTTATGTTCCACTTGCTATCTTTTAGTTCAGTATTTTAATCAATAGCGAAGGCTGAGGAAAGTGCATCTCCCACCCCCCATCCTCATCACATTCTACAGGTGTTGTATTGAGAGCATCCTGAGCAGCTGCATCGCTGCCTGGTTCGGAAATTGCACCATCTTGGATTGCAAGAACCTGCAGCGGATAGTGAGGTCAGCTGAGAAGATCATCGGGGTCTCTCTTCCCTTCATCACGGACATTTACACTACAGGCTGCATCCGCAAAGCAAACAGCATTATGAAGGACCCCACGCACCCCTCAAACAAACTTTTCTCCCTCCTGCCGTCTGGGAAAAGGCACCAAAGCATTCGGGCTCTCAGGACCAGACTACGTAACAGTTTCTTCCCCCAGGCTATCAGACTCCTCAATACCCAGAGCCTGGACTGACACCTTACTACCCTATTGTCCTGCTTATTATTTATTGTAATGCCTGCACTGTTCTGTGCACTTTATGCAGTCCTGGGTAGGTCTGTAGTCTAGTGTGGTTGTTTTTTCTCTCTGTGTTGTTTTTTACGTAGTTCAGACTAGTTTTTGTACTGTGTCATGTAACACCATGGTCCTGAAAAACGTTGTCTCGTTTTTACTATGTACTGTACCAGCAGTTATGGTCGAAATGACAGTAAAAGTGACTTGACTTGTCTTGAATAGTTAACTAACTTGACGTGCCCTATTAGCTTTGTTCCATTACCATAGCAGTTGCATTGATGCACTCTTTATTTAAATGTATTAAAAGTTACTAGAACTAACTGTAGTTTCGATATAACAGAAGTGTTTTTTAGCAAATTTGTCTAATTGTTTTTTTTTATTTTGGGTTTGAAAATATGGAATAGAAATTTTGGATACTGTAGAATTGAATAGCATCAGTAAATTTACTTGTTGGAAAAATAATATATCACTAACTCGGGTGCAGGTAAAAATAGAGCGCATGAGTTAAGGAATCTAGAAGTGGAAGTGAACAATGCATGAGAAGCCACTAACAATATGCTAATTCCTGTGTAATATCAGGATTAGGACTACCAGACTGGATAACAGTTTTTTCCCTCAGGCTATAAGACTAATGAGTACGCTGCCACCTCTCGTCACTAGGACAGCGAGCTGGATACTGTTTGCCTGTGCAGTGCACTACATGTAGTTTGAATTAAATTTTATTTACAGTACTTATTTATGGGAATATTTTGTTTTATGTACTGTGTGAGCTTTTTGATGTTTTTAATATTTCAGTAATATTTGAATAATATAACAAAAATTGTTTGATTAAACATTCTTTGTTGTTTACATAATTCATTACGGTTTATATGTAAAAGTATGTGAATAGTATATACATCATTATGCCACCATATCATATGTGAGCACCTGGCTAAAATAAAAAACTAAGTAGACAAGTTCCCGGCTCTTGTGTTTTTCTTTCAGTTAGTTTCTGGAGTTGCAAAACGTAACAGTTTTGTGGGTGCATCGTGGTCCAGAGGAACGTGTTTCATTTGGATATCTATAAATATAGTCAGATAACAATAAACTTGAACAAACGCACCTGGTACACTGGATAGTTTTGCTTCTTTACTCTAATACTGGACAAAGTGTACCACATTTTACAGCTTTTCACCAGTTCACTAGAGAGAAAAATTGGAGATGACAAGTCTATCAAATAATGAATAAGCTGGATGAGGTATTTTATGGAGAAAGTATTTCTGCTCATAGGAGAATCCAATTAATGTGACATAGTTGCAAAAATAATCTATGTGTATGATGAGCATTTTCTTCATTGAAATATGATTGGACCATGGTGCTTGGAATCACAGTAAATAGTTTAGGCAAATAACTTGGGCACTAACCCAAATAATACACACAAAATGCTGGAGAAACCCAGCAGATCAGGCAGCGTCTGTGGAAATAGATTGTGTGCGTTGCTTGACTAGACACAGATCAAGTCTAAAATATCTAAATAAACCTGGAATATCAGTAATATTCTTCTATTTACTTCCACAGTTACAGATGAAGATACCGTTAAAAGATATTATGCCAGGTTTGAAGAGAAATTCTTCCAGTTCTGTGAAAAGGAACTTGCCAAAATCAATACATTCTATTCAGGTAACATTTGATGCAAAAAGAAAATCTGTTTGGGATAGTGTGGTTTTGCCTTCTTGTCATCTGCAAAAAATTAGGAATAATTGCAAATGACATAACCAATAGTATTTTATTCCTGTAATTTCCCTAAAACTTACTAGTTTACATCTCCCTTTACACCAGTTTACTGCTAGGATTATTATGAAAAACCATAGGATATGGGCTATATGGGTAAGTAAAGAGCATCTTTCTGCTATCATCATATTGTGGAACATTGTGTATCATTTATCACCTAAAACCAGATGATTTCTTGGTAGAGAGTAAAAAGCAATTACATTCTTTGGCCAAATTTAAGAGGGGTATATGGGAAATTCCCTTCTGACTCACTGGAACAGGGATTCCCAACTTTTTTTATGCGATGCATCCCTATCATTAACCAAAGGGTCCGTGGACCCCAGGTTGGGAACCTCTGCTTGAGAGTGATCCAGATTCTGTACAGAATTCAGTTTCTTTACAAAGTGATCTCTGCTCCAACCAAAACCAGGTCTAACTCTTCTATAATTGAATTCTACGAAATACCATCAGAATTATGTATATTATTACTGACATAGAGTATGCCATGAATTTTATTGTTTTGTAGCAGCATTACGGTTCAAGTCAAAAGTTACTATCACAAATCTGGTAATGGAAGGGAGAAAGCTGTTCCTAAAATATTGAGGGTGGGTCTTACTCCTTCCCAATGATAGTAATGAGAAGAGGGCATGTCCTGAATGGTGACGGTCCTTAATGATGGATGCTGCCTTCTTGAGGCACCACTTTGTAAAGATGTCCCTGATGGCAGGAAGGGTTGTGCTGTGATGGAACTGGCTGAGTCTACAATCCTCTGCAACGTCTTTCAATCCTACACATTAGAACCTCCATATCAGGTGGTAATGTACCCAGTCCCAGTGCTCTCCACTGTGTGCGACCTCTGTCGATCGTGGTCAACTATGGGTACTGCACCTCTGGTAGTCACTGGGAGTTGCTTCTCCAGAGCTCAAGCCTGGGCAGAGTTGATATGGGTCTGTTGCCCATGCAGTGGGACCCCCTTTCTCCATGCTGACAGGTCCAAAGAAATGACAAAAGTCAATACAGTTTGGTGCCAGCAGCATTGCAGGAGTTGCAGTGCCGGTGCTGGATACAGCAGTCAACCATCTATGGGACTCCGACTCTGGGTTTTCCTCGGGGTTTACTCCCAAAGCCTTTCCCGTGAGCGGGTATAGCCACAAGGCAGTAGAGATTTCCCTCTTCTTGATGAGCTACCATCTGTGGTTAACGAGCCCCATCTGCCCGGAGCAACTGGTTTTGAGGCGTCAGTGGTCTGCCTTTGCCCCTTCTCCTGTCAGTGAGAACAGCTCTGCCAGGCATAAGATCTATGCCACATGTGAAGGCCAGGAGTTGGACTTGGTTGTCAGAGGCTGCTTGAGATGCACGCCATGAAGAGCACTTGTTTAGCAGTGGGAGCTCATCCCCACCACCCCCCTTCAGCTATGACTACCCTTGTAGCCACTGTACATCTGTAGAAATTTGCAAGAGTCTTTGGTGATGTACTAAATCTCACTATACACCTAATTAAGTAGAGTCACTGGCATGACTTCTTCATCAATGAATTAGACCCAGGATAGAATCCATACAGCCATGTTTGCCTGGAGGCCATTACTCCTGACTTTCTGAATGAGCCTGTCATGAGGAACTTTGTCAAGTACCTTTCTAAAATCCATATCCAGCACATCCACTGCTTTACCTTCATCAGTTTGTTTTGTGACTTCCTCAAAAACTTTATTCAGGCTCATGAGGCGCAAACTGCCCCTCACAAAGCCATGCTGATTATCCCTAAACAGATTGGGCTTCTCCAAATGCTCGTAGATCCTGTCTTGAAGAATCCTTTCCAATAAATTGCCCACCACTGATGTAAAAATCACAAGTCTATAGTTCCATGATTATACCTGTTATTGGTCTTAAACAAAGTAATAACATTTGCCTCTCTCCAATTATCTAGTACTATTCCTGTAGCCAGTGAGAACACAAAGATCATTGCCAAAGGTACAGCAACCTCATCCCTCATTTCCCATAGTAATATGGGGTATATTCTATCCAGCCCCAAGGACTTATCTATCCTAATGATTTTCAAAAGTTTTGACATATCTTCTTTCTTAACATCAACATGTTCCAACATATCAGCCTATTTTACACTGTCTTCATATTCATCAAAATTCTTCTCACTAGTGAATACGGAAATAAAGTATTCATTAATGACCTTCACTACTTCCTCAAACTCCAAGCACACATTTCCTCTTTTATCCTTGATCGATCCTACACTCTAGTCATCATCCTATTCTTCACGTATGTGTAGAACTCTTTGAGGATTTTCTTAATCCTACTCACCCAGGCCTTCTCATGTTTCCTTCAAGCTCCCCTAAGTCCATTCTTAAGCTCCTTCCTGGTTACCTTGTAACTCTTCAGAACCCTGTCTGATCCTGATCTCTAAACCTTAAGTAGGCTTCTTTTTTCCTCTTGACAAGACATTCCATCTAGTGTCAACCTCAACCATATTTCTTTCATCCTACCATACTTTACTGACTGAATTGAACAAATTAATCCAGAACCCCATGAAAGTGGTCCCTAAACAAGCTCTATATTTCCATTGTGTATTTCCCTGAGTACATCTGTTCCCAGTTTATGCTCCCAAGTACCTGCTTAATGGCTTCATAATTCACTATTCCATCTCTTCCCCCCCCCCCCCAATTAAATGC